>NC_138939.1:11563333-12202500 GCF_965226115.1 Aulonocara stuartgranti | reverse complement strand
CCCATAATAAGTTCAACAGGGTAGATGTACTTAAGGAACATGAGACCTTTTCAGATAAATAAAGGCAAATATTGCAAACTACACAAAAGGCAGCCGCTAAAGCGTTTAAGTTTCAAAATAGTACAAACGAAACAGACTAAATTGTCAATTCCACTTAGAAACAAAATATTAATTCTAAAAATAAATCTTAGTTTGTTTTACAGAAGAACAGACAAAATTGACTAACTTTTGTCAATATCAAATAAACTGAGAACTAAAAGGAAATTCTCAATCTCTCCTTCTTGTATAGCTTAGCTTTTCAAACAGTTTTAACAGTTACTTTAGTCTGACAAAAGCCGAATGACGAATTAGCGCTTCCAATCAGAGACTGAGGCTACGTCCACACGTACACGGGTATTTTTGAAAACGGAGATTTTCCGTTTTCGTTTTAAAAAATAATCCCGTCCACACATAAAGGCAGAAATGAAGGAAAACGCTGCTATGAACATGCCAAAGCAGCAGGTGGAGCTAGATTCCTAACCGTGCAGAAATGTTGGCCAATCAGAAGTCTAGAAGCCTCGGTGGGGAAAAAGGAAACAAAGCTGGGGCATAGAAGCAGAACCGAGTCGTATGTGTGGAGTGACAGTAACTGTGTGTATATGTAAGCATTTAAACACTGCAGAGAGTAGAATTAACAGTAACAGTATTGTAGAAATTCATTTCACTGAAACAATAACGTGGCGCACAGTGTGACGTCAAAAAATGCGCACACATTTGACGCTGCGTTTTCTCCGTTTTTCTGGTCCACACGTAAATGCAAAAACGGAGTTTTCAAAAATCTTCGTTTTCAGTGACCAAAAACGCTGTTTATGTGTGGACGAAAGGTGCAAACGCATAGAAAAATCTGCATTTTCAAAAATACCCGGGTACGTGTGGACGTAGCGCATGCACCAGTTTATTGTATTTCCAGACTTGTTTTCGGCACAATTTACAGTGAACGCTACTCTGTTTTTTGTCAGACTTGAAATAGCCGAAATACCTTCACACTACGGAACTTCTATGGCTCTTCCGTTCGACAATCTCTCCGGCATTGGAACCATCATCTGTTTTCTCTTCGGTAACCTTCGGTCACGCTCGGTTGATTTTTCTAGTCGGCACACTCATTTCCTCCATTACCCGGGCGGTACGGTGGCTGGCTGCTTCCCAAACAAATACACATGTGCGGCTCGGCACTTGTGCTGTACGTAACAAGTCACGTGACGTGACGCTGCGGCTGTGATTGGTTCAGCTCTGCGCTACGTAATTTGGATTGGCTGTTCTTTTTTTTTTTCTTTTTTTTAAGAGGACAAGAGCGGCGAGGTCTATCGCGATAGTTTAATTTTTCTATCGAGAAAAAGTTATATCGCGATACATATCGTTATCGTTCTATCGCCCAGCTCTAACTTCCAGTGTGCATTTAAAATCTTCAAAGTTGTCTAAGTGAGACTATTTCTGAATCATGATACTGTTATTGCTAAATAATTTGCTGCTTTAATTGACACAATTTTTCCTTCCTTTTTGTCTTTCTTTTAACTTTGTTTTGATAACAATACTTTTTGTGGCTTTTATTTATTTCTGACATCTATTTCCGACTTGTAAATAGCTCCGTTCACACAAACATTCAGGCATTTTTATGAAACACAAGAGATATGTATATGTCAGTAGCATTGGGTTTTACAATAAGAATAGGACTTGTTTGATGATTTGAAGTGAAATTAAATTGAGTATATGAGGTAGAATATGTAATAAAATAAAGAAAAAAAGACATTTGCAAAATAGTATTAAAATACATGAAGTGATTGTAGAACTGCAGTATTTAAACATGGTGTTTAAGCTTATTATTTATGTTATTGGAACAGGAAATGTTATTTCTGAAGATGGGAACGTAGAAGGGCCAGTAAATTAACAGCTTCACTTTCATGCACAGCTTTCTTGTCACCATGGCACACCAGTACAGCATTTACATTATTGCAGACGCAGCACCACTCTGTCTCTAAATCTCTTTGCTCCTCTCTCCCCTTATGAACAGGGCCCAAATATACTTTAAATCTCCCATTTGGGCTTCAGTTCAACCTGGTCACCATTTGATAAACCAAACAGAACCATATCAATCGTAAAAGCAGAGACGAGCTCCTGAGACGATTTAAAACGAGTGTTTCTCATTTTCCCTTAAAATTAAAAAGTCATAGTTTACTTCATATTTTACACTTGCCTCTCTGTGATCCACCAGTGGGATCTGCCCCACAGTTTGAGAAACACTAGGATGAAATAAGGGGTTGCTCCAAGGCGAAGTATAGGACTGAAAAAGTATTTTTTATCATGCAGTGCCACTGGAGTGCATTCAAAGCATAAAAATATGGCTGAAAAGGTTCATCTTTAGTTTATTCATTATTAAGGATCTATTTGTTTTCCTAGGACAAAAGGAGTAGTGTATCACAACATTAAGACAAGACATTTGTGTAGCTCTTTGGATAAATTGTTCCTTCTTTCACCAGTACTAGTCTAGAACTTCATGCAACCCTAAAACACAATCATATTAATATTGCTAAACAAGTGTTATATGGGTAATATGATGGAATCAAACCCATAAAGCATTTTATAGCTGTGTATTTTAGCAGTTTAACTTTTCAACAGCGGCCTCCCTGATGGAGTGGAAACAGACATTATTGCAACCATCAAGAAAACCTTCAACTTCAGCCAAGGTGAAGCAATCCATCTCTTTCAGACTCTGATGGAGTGCATGAAGAGCAAAGAACTGGTAAACTTTCACTTTCTTAATCACATTTAGTTGCTCTTAATTCTTATTTATATTCACTCATTTTCTCCCACAGTGACAGTGATTTGGGAAGTTCAGAGGGACTAAACAGAAATGTATAAAAACTAAAAGCACCAGAAATTGTGAAAGAAGGTGGTTTAGATTTCAACCTAAACAGGGGGTTTTCAAAGTATGATACCATGGGCCTCCCCACCCAAACAAAGCTGAAACTTTACCTTGACAGAAAGACACACCACCGAGGAAGGGTTTGAGAGATGCAAGCAAAAGCATAACCTTACCAGTAATTTGTGGCGTATAACCTTGTATTTTGTTCTTCTTTCGTTCTGTTTGTTTACATTTTGATATCCTTAAAACTGCGATAAAACTCAACTTTTGATAGATCTTACTTTTTTTTTTAAACACGAGTCTTCCTAAATAGCAGAATTGGTTTCAAAACTGTTGGACTGAGATGAATTACAACTTTGAGGTTAAAGAGAAGAGCAGAAGCACTCTCCAGGAAAAGAAAGACAAAAGGCATAACAATTAATCCATATCAGAATCATATGTCTTCCAATAGCTATGAAAAAAATAGAATTGAATCTAATTTTTGGCAATTGCACAGTTTTACTTAAAATTGATCTAAATCAGTAAAAGTTTTTACTTTCATAATTAAGAAATAAAATAAAAGTAGGACATCGAGACCTTTATTTGTAATTACACTTATAGATTTTGATTGGTACTGGACAATAAAGACATAAGAGAAGAGAAGGTTATTTGAGCCTAAAAATAAGGATTTTGTGTTTCTTTGTAGAGATGGATTGAGAGAGATAATGAGCACAAATGCTGGTGCAAATTGTATTATATTTCACATCTCTTCTGATACACTTCTCTGTTACCTCTACCTGATTGAAATCCTCTTAACCTCCTGAGCCAAACAGCACACTAATGCAGAGACGACTGCGGATGTAATGTTGTAGAATAGAATAGATTAGAAAAGAATAGCTTTTTATTGTCATTGTACTTGTACAACAAAATTGTGGATGTAAAATCTGCCTTCTTGCATATTGGTGACAACTGCTGATTTTTCTAAATAGTGGATTTTTTTTTTTTTTGGGGGGGGGGGGGGGGGTGTTATGATTTCAGCTTCAACCATGTGGATAATGTCTGTGGGAGCCTTATTATAAGTGTTTTTTGTGTTGTTTGTTTTTTTTAAAGATCACTGTGTTTCACATCAGTTCTGAGGAACATCAAGATATTGATGTAGCCATTCTAAGGGCCTTACTCCAAGGTTAGTGGATTCATTTTCTCTGAACCTTTTATCCTCTCATTTTCTTTAATAAAGGAGCCAAAAAAGAAAGTCATGTAAAGTTGATTCAGTTTGTTCATACACTATAGCCATTGGCATTTGAAGCTTAAGATTTCAAGACTTGGTAATGTTGTTTTTCTGATATAGATATGCTTTGAGAACCTAGTTCCCCCCAGTGTGCCCTTTTCTTTCAGCTCTGAGGAGATCATGTTGCTCACATTCACATGGCCTCCTTATTCCAACAATCACTGAGCTCTGTCTCTCACAGCTGTATCCCACCCTTCTCTGTATCCTATTTAAAAAAAACTTTTTATTATGTCCTGCCATTATTCTTTGAATCTTTTTATTGTAAAATTGTATAGGAGAATAATATAGTTAAAATGTTGTTAAATTAAAACGCAAGCAGTCTTTTTCTCTTAACAAAACACGTGAATGGGGTTAAGCATGTTCAGAAGATAAAAGTTGAGGGCTGTGGCTTAAATATCCACTTAGGCAAATATTTGTCAGTCTCAGGTGCTGTTTTCATAGTACAATACTAGCTCACCCTTAAAAAGATCCTGGGGTGCAACCACTTTTTTGCTTTTAAAAAATATTGGGGTTTCTTCAGAGATCCTTGAGTTTTCTAATGAGATATAGATTGTCTCTTATACATATATTTAGGTATTGTTAATGGGCACCATTCTTCCTTCCTTTGTTTGTTTTTTTTAACCTAAAGACTAATTTCAATCAAACGTAGCATAAGAGTGTAAATGGTTCCATCCAGAAACCTGTGCAGATTAGACTAATTACTTGATGGAAGCATGAAAAAGTAAGAGTTATTTTTGCACATTTGCTTCCTTTTTCACTTTCCATTTGCAGGTAAAATGAGACGCAAACAAAAAGATCAGGGAAAATGACCTCAGATTGAAGAACTTACTTTCCTTTTTTACATCCAGACAGCATAAATTATGTGTACTGTGGTCATGACCATTCGATTCAGATGGCTCCTAAAGTACAATCAGGTAGATTAGTGTAGAAGAGACCAGTGGACTGAGCGGGATCTACTTTGTAGTCTAATCTGCTCTGTAGCTGTATTAGTGTGTAATTGACTGTATTACTGTGCTGGACATGCTCTGCTAATGCCCTCTAATCCTGTGTGTTGGCTAACAGGAAATACACAGTTAATAAGGCTTTAGTTGCCTGTGAAGTAATGTGTTTCTGTGTGTTTATACATAGCTTTACCTGTGTGTTTCAGGCACAAACGCATCTGCCTTCGATCAGCTGGTCCTGACTTTGGCCTGGGACCGTGTAGACATTGCCAAGAATCATGTGTTTGTGTACGGACAGCAGCTCCTGGTATGTCTGCATGTTTGTTTGTGTGTGTGTGAGCCACAACTCCCAGGAATGTTTGCTTAGCTCAGCATTAGCTACAAACCTTTGCACTCACCCAAAATAACCCCAGAATTGTTGTTGACCACAGTTTGTAGTCTGAAGACCCAGGAGACTGTTTGGGCAGGCTGCCACGAATTACTTGTCTTGACTGTAACGTGAACCTTATTACAGTTGTCTTCATAAGCAGGCCTCAGTGCCTTTGTTTATTTTAAAACTGGAGGACTTCTGGCTCTTGTGTAAATAAGAGAGTGGATAATATAATTTTTATTTGTATTTGGGTTTTTGTTTTTTTGGTCTTCTTAATTTTGTTTTATAGATATTTTCTATAAGAGAATGCTTCATACCAACATGTGTATTTTTGTGTGTGAAGGTGAGCTCTTTGGAACAAGCAATGTTGGATGCACTTGTAATGGACAGGGTGGACTTTGTTAAGCTGCTCATAGAGAATGGAGTGAGCATGCACCGTTTCCTGACAATCAGTCGGCTCGAGGAGCTCTACAACACGGTACCATCCTATGTCATGTTATAGCCACTTAATGAGAGAGGTGATGGGTATAAAAGATGTCATTTTAAATGTGTGGTGTTTGTATTTTTTTTTTTTATATTGTAGAAGCAACCTCCCAACAACCCAACTCTTCTTCACCTTGTTAGAGATGTCAAACAGGTAATTGCTTCATTTACTATCAATTTACACAATCTTTTTTTCCTGATATTAAGTGTAATCCTCTTAATCTATGTTTATTGTACCTTTTTACAGAGCCATCTGCCTCCAAATTATAAAATCACTTTGATTGACGTTGGCCTGGTTATTGAGTACCTGATGGGCGGGACTTACAGGTGCAACTACACCAGGAAACGCTTTCGAATCATTTACAACAATCTTCATGGAAATAGTAGGGTGAGAAACGGCTGATATTTTTAATGTGTCATAAAACTCTTCCACTTTGTATTTTATTTTAACTTTTAGCCATCAGTGCTGGACAGACCTGGCATACCCAAATGTCTAGTGAGGGTGCATTGGGAGTGTCTTATGGAGGCCCTGATTTGCAAAAACTTCAGTTCCTACCTTAGCAATCCAAAGATGGCTGGGGAGATCGAGAATCGTGGACCATGTTTCGCACCTCTATTGCTGAAGCTGCTATATGGAGCTATGGTCACAAGGTGTCTTGATAACCCCAAAACAAGATATTGGACACCAGAGGTGAACAGAACGTTCAGGTTATAGAATTGTTTAGCTTGGGTTTGCTTGTAATGCCGTAGATGCGGCTAACAGGTACTGACTGGCGAAGTGAACTCTGTCCCTAGGAGTAACTGAAGCAAAAGCTGTGGTGTGGGAGGAGCTCGGTGAAATCCTCAACTATGGTCAGAAGCCTTGGGAAGTGACCAGAAAATTAGTTTGCAGGCAGATACAAGTGGCAGAAATGAGCTTCTTCTCAAAGGTGTTCGGCTTTCCCTTAGAGCTAGGGTGAGGGCCCGGCCATTCAGGAGGGGCTCAGAGTAGAGACACTACTCTTCCACATCAAAAAGACCCTGTTGAGGTGATTTGGGCATCTGACAAGGAAGCATCCTGGACGTGAGGTGTTTTGTAGGTTGTTTCCTACAGGTCAGGCCCAGGTCGCACTGGATAGACTGTTTCTCAGCTTGCTTGGGAGCACCTCTCTGATGCCCCAGATGAAGTGGAGGAGGTGGCGGATGAGAGGGGAGATCTTGGTTTATTTAATTAGACTGCTATCCTTGCAGCCCATTCTCACATATGCAGCAGAAAATGGATGGATGGATTTAGGCCAATATTTTGGTTTTTTTTATCTTGCCAAGCTAACAAGCAAACATTGTCAACAAAACATGTTGGTGACATTGTTGGTTGACATATTTTGGGCTTTAATATCTATAATTATATTTGTTATGAACAAGTAGTCTACTAAACGTGAATATGGGTTCATGTTTTTGCACAGAGGTCTGGGCGCCATACAGCAGGTCCTGGTTTAAGAAAAAGTCATGAGTCTTTTAGCATGCAGGCTGACAAGAAGGAGAAGACAAGGCACAACCACTTTATCAAGACTGCGCAACCGTACAAACCCAAGGTAAACATGCCTAAAAGGCTGTGGTGAATTAAAGCCTCTGCATATCTGGAACCATTGTTGAAAGTAAGGTCTGTCTCCTTCTTAACCCCCCATTGTTCATTTCACTTCTCAGCTCGAGTCTTCCACCGAGCAGAAACAAAAGAGAAGCAAAGAAGAGATTGTGGACATTGACGACCCAGAGACGCGGCGTTTCCCCTACCCTTTTAATGAGCTCCTGGTCTGGGCTGTGCTGATGAAAAGGCAGAAAATGTCACTCTTCCTCTGGCAGCATGGAGAAGAAAACATGGCAAAGGCACTGGTGGCCTGCAAACTCTGCCGGTCTATGAGCTATGAGGCCAAGAAGAGCGATGTAGTGGATGACACCTCAGAGGAGCTAAAGGAGTACTCAAAGTAAGATTTTCTGTGACTTTTGATACGTTTCAGATATGAGTGAAATATTCTTTTTATATATCAGGAGTGAAATAATCGTGCGGGTTGTATCACAGTGAGTTTGGGAGGTTGGCAGTAGACCTGCTGGAGCAGTCATTCAGGCAGGATGAGACTATGGCCATGAAGCTTCTGACTTATGAGCTAAAGAACTGGAGCAACTCCACCTGTTTGAAGTTGGCTGTCTCGTCTCACCTACGACCATTTGTGGCTCATACCTGCACCCAGATGCTGCTGTCAGACATGTGGATGGGACGACTGAATATGCGCAAGAACTCCTGGTACAAGGTTCATGTTCCATTTAGATTTTAATTTTGGTAGAAGATAAAGCTGGTATAATTTTCATGTGATATTTAGAGCTTTGCTTGCAGATCTAATATACAAAAATTGCTATCAGTACCTTTTATTTAAAAATGGTCAACAAAAATCTATCTTCTGTACCTGTTAAGTGAGTCATTAGGGAATAAAGCATTTATTTAAGGAGGTCATACTCTGAAATCAAGGTTAGACCTTAAGCAGCTAATGAAGCTGAGTTACACTGTAGTGATTAATCACACTATAGAAAAGCAGAAAAGTATTTACATTTGTGAAAACAGCAAAATTGGCAGCAAAATTGGGAGTGCACACATCAGGTTAGTTTTTCTCTTAAATGGCAATATTATGGGTTTCATCAGTGTTTGTAATTCAAAGGACTGTCTCAACAAATATAGCAGTACCCACCCCCATGAGTTTGCATGTATCTGCAGGTGATTCTGAGTATCTTGGTGCCTCCTGCCATCCTCCTGCTGGAGTACAAATCCAAGGCTGAGATGGCTCACATTCCTCAGAGTCAGGATGACCACCAGATGACCATGGAGGACAGCGAACACAACTTCCAGATCATAGCTGAAGACATTCAAATGGTTAGATTTACACACTGTCTTTGTCTTGTGTGCACTCTAGAATTCACCAATGTTTTGACAGACTTTATGAATGAAAAGCTGTCAATTTGTTCTAGTTGAGCAGTATTAAAGGCTGTATCTATGTATAACAATGAAAAGTGGGAAAACTGTAATATTCAGATAATTAAATCTTTTTTCCTCATTGTGTAATTTGGGCCTGTTTAATGTTTTTTGCAGGATGTGTTTAAGGAGACAAGATCCCATGACCATGTGGAGACAAAAAGTGACATGGAGACACATGTTCGTTCCAGGAAGCTGCCTTTAACCAGGAAAATCTATGCCTTCTATCATGCTCCTATTGTCAAGTTCTGGTCCAATACGGTATGAAGATTACAGTGAAAGCGCATAGATATATATGGAAAAGCAAGTTGACTAAGATCTTCTCAGACACTTAAATTATCTTTTTGCCAGCATTGCTTCACTTAAGAAATTTAGTCGCCAAATATCCTTCAACTAAAGCCAACATGCACCCTTGTGTCAGGGAATCAGATAACATACAAGAGGTTTCTGCCACAACTTTATCTACTCCTTGGTGCATGGAGAAGGGGATAAAGTCTGAAGAAGTTAAAACTCCAGCAATACGTGTCTAGGAAAAATTCAGTAAAGCAATAAAGGTGTTGCTCGAGACTTAACGACTTGAGGTAATCAAACACCATTGAGACAGTAGAAGGTACAAGGGGCAGCCCTGATTGATCTCACAGTATCTCACCCACATGAAAGCTTATGGAACATAATCACACTAAAATATCCAATATAAAACTTACAATTAATGGTTCTAGATTATTGGTAAGAGGTCTTTATATATATTTTTCTTCTTGTTCTTGTCTTGTATCTGGTATTCATCATTCAGTTGTGGGTTTTGTTTTACCTGTGTTTAGGCAGTCCCCAAGTGGCAAAGCACCACCTTCATCTCCACATCGTTACTTTTTATTTTAAATAAAATACAGTAGAGAGTGGGCAGGAAAGTGTGTTCAAATCAGAAGGCAAGGGGTGCACCTTTCAAACAGCACGAGTCCTTCTACTAATTTTCCTTGAGGAAAATTATGTTATAATATATTTTCTTAAATACGCTCATGCACTGTCAGGTTCACGCTCTTCTTTTCTCTCGCATTTTTCTCACTGTTGCCCAACACTAGTTCTCAGAAACTTAGGTTGGGACTGATCTTTGTTGGTTACTGATACATCACTAAAACCCACTAGCCTACAGAATATAGCCTCTGCCTACGCTTATCTACATCTGCTTTAGCAGATTTCATCCGAGTTTAAGCACATTACTGCATCACTGCACCGCTGACTTGCCTATCACCCGTGGGATAATGGCTGATTTTTCCAGCAGATCACACCTCACATGTCAAGGTTCAACAGTTTTCACAACTGACTTAATTAACGTTACACTAAGAAACTGGACGTGTGTGTGTGTGTGTGTGTGGGAGGACATTTTAAGACTTTCCCACAGTTTACAGTGTGTTTGACCTACTTAAAAAATTGTACTACTTAAGTAGCAATTTTATACAAACTTAAATTGAGAGTCAGCGTAACGATGGGAAACACTAGAGTTAGGCATTGCTTCCTTTCTGAACCCCTCCTGTGCTTAAAAAGTTATGTGACTTAAAAATAGCAGAAAAATAATGTTACTTAAAACATCAAAACTGGCTGATTCATTTAGGGTCAGGTGGGAACTGTTCTCAGATTTAGTTGATTTTGATATGGAATGATATTTGCGTGGAGGCAAAGTTTCTTCAGAAATGCTGACAGTTAAGCTTGCTGACACAGACACTGCTGATGTTAAGCAGGTATAATGTTCACCGTCTTCGTTTACTGTGTTAGTTTGTTCATGGTTGTTGCTAGGTATAGAACACAAAGTGAAACTGAGGTTGGAAATGTCTCAAGTTTTGTTACTATTTAACCACAAAACAAACTGCTGGACAAATTTAAATTTGATCTGAGATATATCTATATCTGTCTATGTATCTATCTGTCTGTCTGTCTTCTGAGTCTGATTATATATATCAGAGTTTATTATTTTATCAGAGTGTCTGTGTAAAATTGTACAATATCTGGCTGTGCAGAAGTTGAAGAAATTTACTTAAAACCACATGCCAGCCTCATGGTGCCTCTAAAGAAAAAGTTGGACTCGACAAAAACATCAGGCATCTGACACTTATTCATCAGCACAAGAAAACATGTTCAGCAAATAGTAATAATATAGTAATGTGATACAAATTACACGTTTAAAGACTAATTTGATGTTATGGTACGACAGTTTGTCTGTGTAGGTTCTCAGTCATTTAGGTCATGGTAGTTTAAGGAGCTTGGAAAGAAAGTGACTGGACTTCTTAAAGTTTCTGGAAGACATTGCAAATCTCATCCAAGAGGCTTCTTTAGTTCTAAAACCAAATGGTGGAGAGTCCCAGATATTTAAACCCTAGTGCAGATTGTCCCTTAAGAGGGTCACTGACTCGCTATTATAAGAATATTACTACTGTGTGATGAGGCTCGTGATTAATAGTGGGTGAATGACTTTTTTTTGCTTTTTTTCCAAGCTCCTTAGACTAGTATGACAGTTGTACTTTAAAGTCTTCTGTATCATCTTCTCCTGTGTTACTATAAGATCATCTCGCTCCATCTTACTGGGATTTAAGTCACTCCTATCCTCTTTTCACCCTTCCCAGTGTTTGATCACAAGTTTCTGTTTACTTTTTGATGGTGGAGTTTTTTCGGTGGACGCAGTTTAGTGTTTTGATTGGTTTTCCTGTTGCCTTCTGTGGGTCACCTGGTTGTCGGTGGGTAGTAAAGACAAGTTTGCATGATAGGAGCAGTAGAGGAGAGCAACAGAGTGGGTTTTCTGTAGTTATTGACTTTCTTTGAACATATGGCTGCGCAGTATATGTCATATAGGTATTCATATTTAAAGTGTTACCAGAACTGAGGATTATCATTGTCATGATTATTTATATTTATATATTGGTGGTTTCCTCACTTAAGTGGTAGGGTCCATGTGAGGCTGGGAAAGACATAAGTGTGGGGACTGAGTAGTAGAGTCGGGGGGGTTGGCAGCTTCCACTGAGGCTGCATTCTATTTCATTTTATTTTTTTAACTTTGTGTCATTGACATTTTATTTTATTAAAATGTTTGCAAAATAAACGGTACCTTTTCCACCATTCTATTGCCTAAAGACCTGCTTCATCAACATAATTTTTAAACCTTTTGTTGCCAAACATTAAAAACACCCCCTTGTTTGGTTTCTTGGTGGCACACTCATCCTGTTTCTTGTATCCTCCTCTAACACAACAGCCATCTGCATGGCCTCTTTTACCACATCGATGAACAGTCTCTTTGGCAGCTCTATTTTTAATATCCTCTGCCAATTATGTCAGGGATCCCTCTTCTGCACATGTCCAAAGAGGGCAAATGAACTACTAAGCCCAGGAGTTGTGACTAATATTGGGTTGTTAATATATTACAGTAAATGTGCTGCTGGTAAGAGGCCCTAAAGCCTTTATGGTTAGGTATTTACTTTTCAATTTATCACTGTGAGTAATCAGTTTTATATTAAATGCACTGACTAAACAGGTTTTAATAAAAATAACAATTGTTTGAGCATTTTCTGTTCCATTTATCAAGTAATCCACCAAAGTGCCCCATTAATACCTTCTGGGAACTGAGAGTTGTGAGTTTCACTTGAGACTGAGAGGGATGAATTTCTCTCACAATATTTATTCAGACGGCTAACCACCAGCTGAGCTCTGAGGCCAGAGACTTCAGGGACATGACTATTTGTTCCCAACTCAAAGTGATGAGGTTCAACCCTTTAGAAGGACTTTAACTGACCTCATCTCAAAATAATTAACTGAGGAAGTTATCTGAATTAGGGGCTCTTTGTAAGCCAGGGCCGTTTTCCATTTCCGTCCCCTCTGATTTATATACTATAGAGAATCTGCTGTGCATTGTTTCACATGTAGGAGGGATGGGAGGGAGGAATTTTTCTTTTTCTTTTTTTTTAAATGAACCTTACTTTATTTGTCTCCCATATTCAGCTCTTCTACTTGGGCTACTTGATGTTGTACACATATGTGGTGCTGGTGAAAATGTCTCAATGGCCTACTCTTCAAGAGTGGGTGGTCATCGTCTACATCTTTACGGCTGCCATTGAGAAAATCAGAGAGGTGCGTGGATCAGAAGTGTTCCTTTTTCAGATGCATGAGTCTCCATAAGTTCGTTGTCCAAAATGAGTTTGCATTTCATAGGAATACACAGAGGTTAGCTTATTATTACAGCTTCTTTCTGGAGGACTGACTGTTGTTTAATGTCTTTCTGATTTCACTTCTCTTCTCTATTACTGCTTTTACTCTCTAGATGTTTATGGCTGAGGCTGGCAAAATAAGTCAGAAAATAAAGGTGTGGTTCAGCGAATATTTCAACGTGTCCGACTTCCTGGCCATTGTGACCTTCTTTATTGGTTGTGGCCTGAGGTTGGGCGGAGGTGATGCCTTTGGCCCTGGGAGGACAGTTTATTGTCTTAACATCATCTTCTGGTATGTGCGACTCCTGGATTTCCTGACTGTTAATCAACAAGCTGGGCCCTACGTTATGATGATTGCCAAAATGGTGAGTCTTTTCTAAGTTTAGTATTCATTTGAACACAAATTTTACAGCAACTTGTGACACTGAGGATGAGATTGTTTAATTTACTTTCATACCACAAGCACAACAATGTCTGGTATGTGGTTCTAGGAAAATTCAACTTGAGGCATGCAGAGTGAATCTCACGTAAAAGGGAAAACATTGCCTCCAGGCTCCTGGGCCTGTCAGACATAGTTTCTGCATAACAGAAATGAAGAACTGCAGACTGAGTTACTTTATCCCCAGGTTGAGTGTTTTAGTCCTGCAAAACCTTTGTTGTGCTGGTTAACAAGGGGCATCCTCCTTTAGAGGCCCATGAAAACCCCAGAAACCTCAACAATAGTACCTAGCATGCTAGGTGTCCCATCCCCACCCCCACTCCCACTTTTACCTCTCATGTTAGACATACTGCAGCCCAGGTGGACGACAGCGTCTTCTAAAGCCAATTTCCTGCTTCTCTCAGCAGCCTCTGATAATGACCTGATAGCTTGTCAGAAGGCTTGTCCTCGAACCTCCATGCTTTCTGTGTGGTTGTTGGCCGCAAATTCTCCTTATCCCATCTCTGCAAGGAGCACCAGCTGCAAATCTGGCTTCTTCTTTTTTTCTTAGTTTGTTTCTAAAGTTTGTTCACAATTTAAACAAACTCTCAGAGATTCCTGGCTTTTGTGTATTGATGTATATGCCATGTTTATTTTCGCTTTTTTTAATCACTTTCAATTCATATTTAAACAGCACCATCTGCAGGTATTGTACCGCACTATGTTATCCTAAACTGCCACATTTAGTTTCACCATTTATTGTGCTATTAAAATATAACATCACATGTTATGGTATAGTTAAATATAATATTGGATGAAATGATGAGATAAACTCTGAGGCTGGTTCATTTTATTTGGCATTCTGTGATGAAACACTAAATTCGCTTCCTTACTGGGACTAAACGATTATGAGCTAGCTTAGCACTTACTTGAGCTAAACTGATTAGCCTGGCTTTGTCCAAAGCTTAAACATGTCCATCAACCAGCTCCTTTAAATTCTGACACCCTTTAAAAATAAATAATTATTATAATAATAATAATTTGCAAAGTGAATTTTTTTTAAAGGGGATTGTGTGGCATCACACTTAATTTGAAGTCTAATTGGTGCAATTCCAGGTGTTGATATATGGATTTTTTTTTTTTTTTAAACCATTGGACAAAACCAGAAACATTATTTTGCTTGTTTTCAGTTTTGTTTTGTTTTTAGTTAAGAAGCTTCATATGTAGTTGGCATTTGAATAAATAAATATTATGTATATTTGACTAAAGTCTACTATATATACGGTATTTAAAAGTAGTGGTATTAGTGTTGTATTGGTGGTATTAGTGTTCCAACTCAGCCAGAAAGCAAATACATATTTCCTAATTTATTAGATTTCTTCTTAAATTAAGCAAAATTGAATCAGAATGTAATCAACATATGTTTAATTATGTGCATTTCAACAGCTTAAAAATGTATTAGACTAATAATCCTGGGTGATTTCAGTACAAGCTTTGGAAAGATTTTCTATCAGCTAAAATCAATAATTTTTTAAACCAAACTAAAAACTGGAAAAGCATCAGCTTGTTTTTGTTTCATATAAAAACTTAAATTCGAGTTTACTTTAAATCCCGGATGTAACCTATATATACTAAAAAGTCCCTAAAATTTTTTTTAGCAGTCTAATATTTTCATATATGGATAATTAATATGGTTATTATTTATCCATCATGTTTTCCATTGACTTGATGTGATGCACTTGCAGGTGGCCAACATGTTCTATATTGTGGTAATAATGGCTATAGTCCTGCTGAGCTATGGAGTACCTAGGAAAGCTATTCTGTATCCGAATGAGGAGCCAAGCTGGACGCTGGCCAAAGACGTGGTTTTTCAGCCGTACTGGATGATGTATGGGGAAGTATATGCCTATGAAATCGATGGTAAGGACGATGAGCTTGGTAGGGGAGACTAGGAGGGTTAGGGCAGTTTTGTTCAAAGCTTCTCACCACAGCATGTCAGCTAATCATCAGTCAAAACAAGCACTGGAAATCAAACCCACGATATCCTAATCATCGTTTGCTCCCACAACCTCTTTGGCACAACATGGTTCCCAAACAGCGGCAACCAGAACAGGTCACTTTAGGAGGGCAGGACATTTTGCTCCACCACAGCATCAACTGTCCTGATGTGGCTCTTAATGGTCTAGATTAAAAGGCAGTGCTTAAGTGGTCATCATTTGTGTTGGGTGCATTTGAAGCTTTGGTGGAACAAAACACTTGGCCAACCTCCGTAATCTGAGCTGGTATGCTGACATTTTACAAGCTGCTAAATTGATCACATAGGTTATCATGACCTTGTGGCAGCTAAAGAATCAATTCACGATGTTTCAAACAGCTGTAGCCAGTAGAAATAAAAATAAAATGAATACGTCTGATACAAAACTATGAAGAATGTTACGACTGCAGTCATTTGAGCATTTTTTTCCAGTCATTTTTATCTCCATCACACTGTTGAAGCTTTGCTGTCCTCCTTTATCTTTGAATGTTAGTTGTAGAAGACAATGAATTAAACCTGCATGTGTGTGCATTGTAATATTAGAAGGTTGGTGGATGTTTGTCCTGCTCCCTCCTAATGGACTTCTTTCCTTCACAGTTTGTGCCAACAACAGTGATCAATCGGTGAAGTCGCTGTGCACAGCAGGAGTGTGGCTGACGCCTTTCCTACAAGCAGTCTACCTCTTTGTGCAGTACATATTGATGGTCAACCTCCTAATCGCCTTTTTCAAGTAAGTACTTTTTAGCCTCAGCATTGCCCAGCTTTGAGCTATGTGAACATTTAAACTTCTATTCCTCCATATTGGTTTTGTCCATTTACTGATACTGCTTTCTGATTTCATTGTTGATCTTGCCATTGATGCAGTTGACAGTTAAATGTTTAACTCTGCTTCCAGCAATGTCTATATGCAAGTAAAGTCCATTTCTAATCTGGTGTGGAAGTACCAGCGTTACCACTTCATTATGGCCTACCATGAGAAGCCTGTCCTCCCACCTCCCTTCATCCTACTGTGCCATATATACTCCCTCTTCTGTATGTGTAGAAAAAGGAAGAAGGAGAATATCTACGGACCAAGTATACTTTTTATACTCATTACAAGCAGTTTAAGTGGTCATCAAAGAAATGTACAGCAGTTACAAGTTGCTGTTGCTTCTTTTTTTTTTCAGAGCTGTTTCTCACAGAGGAAGACCAAAAGAAGCTTCATGATTTTGAGGAGCAGTGTGTGGAGACGTACTTTCATGAGAAGGATGATCAGTTTCACTCGGGAAGTGAGGAACGCATACGCCTTACTTCAGAAAGGTAAGACCACTGTTGGCCTTCACAGAGGCAAGATACGTTTTCAAAGTATTAAAACAAATGGCAGTTTCTTTTTCTTTATTTGTTTTAATAAACACCCAGAAAATTGTACCAGTAATATTAAACAAGAAATCTATTTTCTTAAATTTTATTTATATAGCACCAAATTATAACATGAGTCATCTCAGGGACATAAAAAGGCTGTTATGGAAGTACTTGCCCAAGGACAGGAGGAAAAACTCAGCAAAAAGGGAAAAGAGCAACATTCAACAAACAATATAACAATATCTGAACAGTTTTCTTGATTTGAATTGAATGAGGAAAGTTACAGGTAATTTGGGTTGTTCTGTAAGTAATGAAAGCTGCTGTTTGTCATTTACAGGGTTGAGGTCATGTGCTTGCAGCTGAAGGAGGTTGGAAACAAGGTGAACTTTATAAAGCGCTCATTGCACACATTGGACTCTCAGATTGGCCACCTGCAGGACCTCTCAGCCCTGACCGTGGACACTCTGAAGACACTCACAGTTCAGAGGGCATCAGAAGCCAGCAAGGTCCACAATCAGATCACTCGGGAGCTCAGTCTGTCTAAGAATGTGGTCCCGAGCATTGCCCCCATGTCGACAGACACTGGCCCCCTCTCCAAATCATCTGTGAAAGGAAAAAGCAGTGTCAGTGCCTACTTTGGCTCCTCTTTTCCCCAGACAGGAGCTACCATTGCGGATGCTCTGTTTGGGATGGGCGCAGAACGAAGGGCTGGGACAGAAAGCCGACGGAGAATCGGGCCCAGTCCTGCATCAGAATTGGGGCCAGACCCCACCCTGAACCCAGCATTGAGTCCAGAGAGGAGGGGCTTGTTCGGGCTTGGACACCTCGCTGCAGAGGTTGGCTCGTCAAGCAGTGCCGACTGCAGGGCCTTTGAGCAAAGTGTTGTGCCCGTTTCCTCTTCAGAGCTGCGTCAACGAGGACACTCGCTCACTCAGACTAAGCAGACCCGTCCACAAGAGCCGGGCCCTTCCGACTCACCATCCAGCCTGCCTAATGTGCCCTCCCCTGGGGTTCAATTCCACATCAGCAGCACCCCCTCCCAGCCCAGTGGCTCCAGCCACTCTGAACTAGCTCTGTCTGGGCTTTACCAGCACCCCCTACAGTCAGACAGCACCTCTGTAGAGTTTGGGGCATTTGTGGGTAAGTATGTGAATGAGGCTGAATCTGGTGATGAGAAGATAAAAGAGGAGGATGAAAAGTGTGTGTGTCTCTATCCTACTGTTGTTATTGTGTCTAAGACTTCTGGCTCTACTCAGCCTGTTTGCTTGCCTGCTTGCGCTGTGAAGCCTGAGAACACAGAGGGGTTAGCAAAGGGGGAGAGAGAGTGGGACTCCAATTTGGGATATGTAAACGAGGCATTCAGTGACGACGAGGGCAGATCCGGCTATCCGAGTAGACGGTATACAGATGATGAACTCTCTCCAGACCCCGAGTTAACATCACCACTGGGTGACAGCTATGGAAATAATAGACTGCCAGGCTGCACTGAAACGTTTGCTGTGGCATCCAGGAGACCCCACAGACAGTGGATAAAGAGAGTGGGAGTGTCAGAACAAGCAACATCTTGCTATGAAGGTCAGAGTTGGTCAGAAGGTCATCATGACAAGAGGAGCCTGGCGAGTGGGCCAAATGCAGCAAGAGGTTTGAGTTTCAGTCTGAGCTCCATTTGCCAGGTGCTGGGGCTGTCCACCTCCAGATCAGGAGTGCAGTAGTGCTTTGGCTGGGGACCTTCTCCTTTCCTTTCTCTGCTCTGTCTGGACCTTTTGCCCGACTTGTTCTTGGGTAGTTCTGTGGTTTTCACCTAAGTCACACGAGTGTGGGTGATTGGTTTTCTTATTGAAGTTAACAATGAATGTTTTTTGTTTTGTATTGTTTTGTTTTTTTGGGCTGCACCCAAATATTTGAGTATTCGGATTTATTTAGTTGCATAGGCATCAAAATAAATAAATAAATATATATGTGTGTGTATATATATCAGAGACAAGCCTGGAAATTATGGGTTTTCACAGTTCTCGTTAACAGCAGTGATCGTCATTTTAGCTCACCACCTCACTGTTGTAAGATTGTTGCAAGTTTTAGCAGCTTTTTATAACCACAAAAAAAAAAATCAGTGGGCATTTTTACTCGGCGTAAACCACATATCTCTTTCTCTCTGTACCATCCAGCAAACAGCAGTACCCAGACAGATTTTTACACTGCATGTGGCACTATTTCACAATAGTTAGTGATTATGTGTGTCCCCCGGATCTCAAAAGAACTTGTATTCGGGACAGCCCTATTATTTTAAGGTATTTGTGTCTGTCAGGTGGGGGTGAGGAATCAGATGTTGAACTGAGATTATTTCACCATGAAGGGGTTGGTCGTGTCATTAAATCAGGGACTGTGTATGTTTTTTTTTTTTTGTTTGTCTTAATTTGAATTAATTTGAGCAGTTGCATTAGATTTTGTAATAGGAATATAACTTGATGTTTTCTTGGTTCAGGACATAAAGACAGTGAGGAACTCCAGCACTCTTTGGCCAAAGCAACACCCACCTCCAGCAAACAGCAAAGCCCGACCCCACAGACCAAATCCCAGGTGTGTGTATGTCACCTATACCGATGTGTATTTTATTTATTTTAAAATTTCTCTTCTCATAATGTCAGACCTCCGCAGACATTTTCATATGTAGACTCCTAACATGACTGACTGGGCTGTTTGCATAATAAGCATGTAAAAACAACCAAACCACAGCAAAACAAACCGGTCTCATTTTTCCTGAATTTGCAAATACGTGTTCTGACTAATCAAAAAAAAACAAAAAAACACTCGGAAGAGTCATTCAGTAACTTGTTAATTGGTGTGTGACAGATGGCTGACTTATTAAAACATGATGGGTAAACAGGATGCTAAATTTCTGTTAGGTTAACTTAACGGTTGTATGAAATAATCTTTCCTGTTACAGCTAAACTGTCAAATTCACCACAGATCTGTGATTAAGAACTGTTTGCCTTCACGCAACTTTTTGCATGTGTGCTTTTGTTTTTGTTATTTTAGTTTTTTAATCTCACTGTGTTTTTGTGTCGTCCCCAGGCTCAACCCGAAGGTCACACTCACATCAGAGCAGTCAACTCTTATGCTGGCTTCACTGAGTTTGACAGAAACCCAGCCTTTCTTCATCCAGACTCGAGTAAGTTCACAAAACAGCGATGAATTATAACATGCAGTGGGTCCAGAAGTTTTGTAAGTTTTCCTTTGTACACCACCACACAATGTGATTGTGTCACACAGTTTCAGTGTGACTCAGGTAGTACATTAAGTGTTGAGGAATTATAGCTGTTTTTATACAAATACTGCGTTACATTGAAAGTGGGAAGATGGAAATGCTGCACGTAATGGTAGTGACGGCTGAATGATGGGGAACAAAACAAAAACAGCTGCAAATACTAGAACTCAGCCATCTTGGGTATGACGTCACTCCCAGCTCAAGTTTCCAAGGTAACAAAGCAGCAAACGTCCCCTATTTTCAGAAGCTCAAGGTAACTGAACAACTGACTGAAGAACGGTTTCGTGAGGCCGATAACGTCGCTATCGCTCGCTGGAAATCAATCACGTTCTGATTGTTTGAACTAAAATCCACTTTGAAGATGGCCAGATGAAAAATGACAAACATTGTTCCAGAATACTTTTGAACAGACTGTATATTAATGTGATCAATGTTTCACGTCTTTTGAAATATACGGGTTGTTTGTCACTGGTTGTGTTTCTTTAGCTCTGACAAAGAAGGACAGGAGCAGAGTGTCTGCTGAAGACATCCTCACACATGATGACCCCAGGGCTGCAGTACTGGTAAGATTAGTCCGTGTACTTTCCATCGGAAAAAGTCATATATTGTGCAGATTAACTCTGAACTATATTTGTACCTGTTCCTGTAACTGTTTAACAACTTCTGCTTTCTTTACCAGGAAAGAATTCAGGTCAAATCGGCCCAAGCCAGCAGCCTGTAAGTGTCCACACCCACACACGTGCACACAGGCACAGAGTAAAGTCAAAGTCAAGCTGGGCTTTAGTACTTATTTGTATTTATTTGTGTATTTCCCCTATCAGGCGAGCCCCTGGGGAAGACACACTAACAGGTGAGATCTGTGCTCCTCTGAAATCTGCGTAGTCAGGGTTTTCTGTCTGGCTTAACTAGTTCGGTTGCTTTACTTACAATGTTATCACAATGATCTTTGATCTGTTAGCTTTCTCAACATCCTTTGTGTGCAATAAAATCTATACTGTAACAGGTTTCACCAAAAACACCTTTCCCTTTTTTTAAAATACCATTTTCACAATATTTCGTTAATGTTTAACTGAAGAATTGTGATTTGTCTTTCGCAGCATTGTTCTTTAGAATAAACTCAGTTGACCTTAAGGGAAGAACACGTCACAGCACGTGTTTAGAGTTGTGCGAAGCATTTTCCAGAGAAGGAAAGGTCTAGAACGGATCAATAATATGTGATAGAGAGGAACGATTTCACTAATATTTAAAAGCCTACACCTGCAGACAAATCTGATAGGAGAGAGAAACGCTGCTGCAGAATGTTTAATGGGGCTTTTTTTGGTTTGTTTTTTTTCTGGATCAGTTTTTTACTGTTTAGTTCTTCTTCTGTGGTTACAGCTGCAGTTTCTCTCTATACGCCACGTCACGCCCACCTCGGACCCAGAAAGGACTGTGAGTGTCGCTGACTGGCCAAAAAGCACAATAGTTATCTGCATTAGTCATTTCATCTATTCTGAGCTTTAGTGGGAGATTAATCCAGTGAAAAATGGCTAATCCAATCAGTTTTAAAGCAAACTTTTAAAATGAGTGGAAAATGGCATTTGTTGTTTTTGTCTTTATATATGAAAATCATTTTATGTATTTTTGAACAAAACAAGTATTTAAATGTATCTGCAACACATTTCTGGCCCTGAATAGTGTCAGTCGGTAAAAAAACAGTCATTAAAATATTTTAAATAATTTATTAATATCTATACAAACAAATTGATGATACTAAAGACATGACAAATTAAAGTAAGATATTTGTGTGAAATATTTGATCATACATGTGACTTTTAGAATTTCTTATAAAACAAACAACTGGCTTGAAATTGTAATAAATTTAATAATGTATAGATATCACATTTTTATACTTCAATCTATTTTTTTTCTTAAATTTAAAAAAAACTTTTAGAAGTAAAAAAGAGCATGGGCCTGTTTGTGCCTCTGTTAAGTAGTGCAGTGACACCTGCTGGTGGATGTTGGAACAATTCACGTTTTTCTTAAAGGAACATTATTTAACTGTGGACATGCAGTACTTTTAATCCATTCAGATTGATTTAATGGAAGCTGCCCTAATTTGGAAGTGTCAGGTCTGGCTTCATTGATTTTAATAGAAATAAATGGCACTTCTCTGGTGCTCAAATCACTATTTGAAAAACTCAGGAACAGCAAGGCTTCTTTGCAGAAACCATGACACAAACCTTTTTAAAAGCAGGTTTAATTTGTAATATTTCAACTGAGCTGAATCTGTTAACCAAAATAAGCCACAAAATTCCATCTAGTTTCCCAATAATCGAGTAAAGCAGGCATCTATACAGCTAATATCTCCAAAACTTATCATTTAAAATGTTGTTCTGGAGATTTATGAAAACAAGGTAATTAAAATAGAACAATTATTAAGCTGCATAATGTTATGCAATTATTCCCCTTTTTTTAAAATGTTGCTTCTCTCTGGTAGGATTACTTGGATTACTACAACTAATTATTTAGGTTTAAATGATTATAATTAAAGTTCAAGAAAATTCACGATTACAAAGAAAAGTTTCTTTTTCTTAATACTACAGTGACATTATTGAAGACAGTTATTGGAGACTCTGGTACAACCCAGAGTATTACAACAGTGTGCAATGAACTTAACCTTAAAATGATCGCTTCAAACATGCGTACGCAGTCAGCTTCCATCGTTAAAGTGACTTTAGTGTATGAAGTGCAGTGCAGTTTATTTCCAATAATACCGCAAATCCCCCACAAATAGTCAACTAGTTGCTGCAGAATGGTGATTTAACGGCTTGGCGACCATGTTTTTATATAGGAACATAACCGGAATACAAGTTGACAGCTAGTTAAGTTGAGTTTTTTAATACTAAGAGCTGATTGCAAATATGTCCTCCACTTATTTTTGTGTTCTAGTCGCAAGGAAGTTGTAGTTCTACATTACTGTGACTAAACAAGCATGATCTCAGTATTAACTAAAAAATTACAATAATGATTTTTGTTATAATCAGACAGCCCTGACTTACAGCAAAGAAGCTTTATCAATAAAATAGCACTGAGGGTCAGAGGTAAAAATGTCTGTTTGATAGTCTGGACGGTCTTAAATGATTAATTCCGAAGATCATTGAGTCATTATTGCTGGTATGTTTTGCACAAATATAAACACATTATTTTCTGTTTTCCGTAGCTATTGGCTCTCCATTCAAGCCCATTGAAAGCTACCAGTACTCAGGTGAGATGGTGATGCTAGACAGTAAGATCTGTTCCATGTTTGTATCTATTAATATTTTTATTAAAATCAGTACTAAAATGTAGGTGAAAAGTGTAACCGAGACAAAGTATTTTCTGTAGTTTTACTTCAGCTCACTCCTCTACTGCTGCTGTACATGGTGTATGTTCATGTGTACTTTTCCTCTTGTAGCTGTGGAGCGGAACAACTTGATGCGGCTGTCTCAAAGCATCCCCTTCACCCCTGTGCCACCTAGAGGTAAGAACAGTACTTCACAAGGTGAAAATCCCAGCCGAAAGCTTGATGCAGGCAGTTGCAGAATGAGGAAGTATCAAGACGGAACATCACAGATCTGCTTTCAGTATTGTTTGTGCTTTTTTTCCTCACCCTATATCTGCAGCTGGGTCAGCAATAGCTGTCGTTTGATCGTGAAGCAAATAAGTGTACTTGTGTGTGTTGTTCATTTTGACTTCTCGATTGTCACGAGATTGTCACTACGTCCATCTCGTTATACCTACAGTGTACCCATCTGCTGATGGTTGCTCCAGCAAGATAACCCACCATGTCACAAAGCTCAAATCATCTGAAACTGGTTTCTTGAACATGACCATTAATTCACTGTACTCAGATGGTCTCTGCAGTCACCAGCTCTCAATCCAGTAGAGCAACTTTGTTTTTGAATCTGTCTCTCAAAGAATGAATGGGGGCAAAAGGAAGTCCAAGCTGGTGTTATTCGTGAACCTAATAAAGTGGCCTGTGAGTGTATGTAGTAGAGTTAGATGTGTTATATGGGTAAGAGGCATGCTGCCAGTTACTAATCAAATTTCAGAAATAAAATCTGGTTAAGTTCTATGTGAATTAGTGCTGTAACAGCTGTAAGAGTTGGCCCAAATCACGTTTGACTATTCTTTCAAAGAACATTTAAATATGTTTTACACGCACAGCTTCTCTGTCAGAAGTCCAGCTCCAGTCTGTGCTGCTCAGAGCACAAAGAAATGCTTCTTTTTTTTTTACCCCCGTAATCAAATCTAGAATATTTGTTAACAGTCCTAGTATGAACACCTCCAGGATGCAGCACGACAGCCAAATGAGTCTGTATGGTCTTTTAACCTTTAACCATTACTCTAGTCCTATTCTAATCTCTAATCTAATGCCAAACATGTTTTATTTTTGTTTTCTTGTTGTTTTTTTTATTATTCTCCCAAATCAGCCAGTGAAAGAAAATAATCACATAAAAAACTACTACTAGGTTTCACAAAACATCGAGCCTCAAGGCTCACATTACCAGACTGTATGAATTTATTTCCATGTCCTATTCAGAGGCTTGTTGGTTGATCAATATCTGTTAAATTTATGTGATCAAATTGCTAAACTAATGATTCCTTCTTTTTTTTTTTTTTAATCAATCCGTCACTACAGTTGAATTTTTACCTCTGTTTTGTTGTTCTGCATGTTGGCTTTGTATGGAGATACTGGTACAAACTAAATGTAAATACTGGTTCTTAGAGAAGTGGATGTAAACTCTAAGTGGCCTAAGAGCATTCAAGAACCTGCAGTTCTTGTTACACCTGGATTTACTGGGTGTTGTTTCCTGAGCCCTTGTCTGCTCCTAATGAGGAAGAGGAAGAGTGGAACAAAGGGTTTTCAGGCTCTCACTGACACACCCAGAGGAGCTCTGTGCCAATTTTCCAATGCACGAGTTGGAAAAAACCCCGACTCATTCAGTAGAATAAGTTTGATAAGTCCCTGACGAGGATGCATCTTGTAACTGCACTGACTTCAGTTAAAGTCCAGCCCGAAGACATTGTTTGTTTGCCTTCTTTGATATAAATGTCCCAAGAATAATCAATCGAAAAGTGACTTAAAGTATTCAAATACAGAACAGGGAAGAGAAATGTGTAGCAAATATGCATCCCTTATTTATCCAGGTGAAAATCTATTAAAGTGGTAGCAGAGATTGACAAAACTTTTGCAACTCATGCACCAGATTGGGCCCCCCCCCCCCCCCAAAAAGAGTGCATTGACATGGAGCAAGAGTATTACTGTCAAACAAAGTGGGAACAGTGGCCTGTACATTTTACACATGTACAGTCAGAATATGTTAGTTTGTCCAATGATCTTTTAGCATCTGAAAATTGGGCCTTTATATTAAAATGGCTGTAATTCCTTACCGGTTAAAGTGGTACTTTTTTTTTTTCTTCTTTTTTTTCTTTGCATTAATGGAAATTATGCCATTTACAAAAAGATTTGACTCAAGTAAAAATCCACAAATATTATGGTGAAAACTCAAACAATTAGAAAATTTGGAAAAATGAGCATAGAGCCTAACTAGCTGCTCGACCCGCAGCTACTGTAGTTAAAGACGCATTGAATCAAATCTGTCGAAAATAAGCGCCTGTCACTATTAGACCAATACGCCTGCATGAATGAGTTTTAAAGCTACTGTTTATTTTAAGGTCGTGACAGTGTGAGGTGTAATCATCACCCGCTGCTCTGTGTTCCTTCAGGGGAGCCGGTGACCGTTTACCGTCTGGAGGAGAGCTCCCCGAACACGATCAACAACAGCATGTCTTCCTGGGCTCAGCGGGGCCTCTGTGCAAAAATAGAGTTTCTCAGCAAGGAGGAGATGGGCGGAGGACTCAGACGGGCCCTCAAGGTGCTCTGTACCTGGTCAGAGTACGACATCCTGAAACCAGGACACCTGTATATAGTCAAATCCTTCCTTCCTGAGGTGGTCCAAACATGGCAGAGTATCTACAAGGAGGACACTGTGCTCCATCTTTGTCTCAGGGTAAATATTTTGACCTGTGGATTACTCTGGCATATTGGGGGTAGCAAAATAATGTCATTTATGGCAATATTTTAACATTTTTATTCGTTTATCACTGTTGGCAACCCTCACATGCACTGCTTTGTGTAACGTTGCGTTATGAAGGTTATTTGAAGCTTTTCATCCAGTGCTGCTTTGTGTCACTGCAGGAAATTCAACAACAACGAGCTGCTCAGAAACTGACATTTGCTTTCAACCAAATCAGGCCGAAGACAATCCCCTATTCACCGAGGTGAGTGTGCCTGACACAGAAATCCCATTCAACCATAAAGTACAGAACCACTTTCAGGCTTTATTTTTCATATCCTACCATTCCTCTTATTTCTGTCAGTCATTCACTTGGGTGTACAACATCCTACATCCACTTTGATGAGCATGTCTGTCACTGTGTTATCACTGGGTACTAGTATCAGTTCTTTAAAAATCTAATTATATTTCCATACAAATATTTTTGAGACCTTGACTACAAGCTTGTTCAAGTTTTCCATCTGCGACATGAACTTTAAGTTGTTCATGAGCCTTGTTGATCGTGCGTCATGGTGACAATTTTTATTTACACTTTTACAACCACTGAAAAACACCCCTGTACATCTACATAATAAAAATAGTCTGTTGGAAGATGGTGGCTAGATAAAGCCATTGTATTCATCCTCTGTTCTTATTTACTGTCATAGTCTGAACTACAGGCCAGTCTACATTCCTTTATTTGTTAAGCAAATGAACCCTTACTATTCATCTGTATCAGTTTTGCAGGCCTCAATTTCCAGGACTTAAAGCATAAAACTCAAAGATTTCACTTCCTTTTTTTAAAAGTTTGTTACAGCTTTAACAGTTCTGGTCAGCTGGACAAACTCTTGGTTTTTTTATTAAAGCATTAAAGCCACAGTCAGCCTCTTTTTCCATCACAATGTGTGTAATCTGATATCATTCTGGTCATCGCAGCAGTCACAATAATTCAAACCAATGTCTAAAAATGACCACTGATGAGTCATAGCAACAACAACCAGACCAGTATTTCCTGAGTCCACTTCAAAATAAAAGTCAGCTTATATTAATCCAGTGCAGTGCTTTCACAAAACAGGAAGAGTTTCGTTTGCACTGGCAGTGAGTAGAGTTTGTGTGCGTCTTTTGATCTGTTTGCTTTTTCTTTCTTGTACAGTGCTGCTGTTGTTCTCATGTGATGTGCTCCGTGAGGGCTAAAAGTCTTTGTTAAAATGTTTTTAACATAGATATTGCTTTATTTTATGGGTTCAGTCACCAGCGTCACATCATTCAGTTATTTGGTGGTATTTTCATATCATTTTTTTGAGATCCAACCATTTAGTGAGCTTGATATTTCTTGTGTTATTGCAGTTCACCTGGCTTGGCTGCTTTCCAAATTAAAATGCAAAGCAGCTGCCACATTTCTGCTGTTAATATTTGCATTTTAAGAAGGCAAACTAATGTTTCCTGGAGCACCAAAGACTTTCTGTCATTTGAAATGTTTGGGGGGGGGGGGGTTTAACTTTAGATGCAGTTCATTTTTCAACTAATACCAAGTCTCCATAATGAAAACTTAATGCATGATATATTTTGTTGCGTCCTTTCCAACAACTTCAAACTGCTTTTGAATGAAGCCTGTTCTGCTATATGCTTTCAGGTTCCTGGAGGTCTTTTTGCTGTATTGCCACTCTGCTGGACAGTGGTTCGCTATAGAGGAGTGCATTACCGGCGAGTTCAGGAAGTTCAACAACAACAATGGTGATGAGATCGTCCCCACCAATCTCCTGGAGGAAACCATGCTGGCCTTCAGCCACTGGACCTACGAGTACACCCGGGGAGAGCTACTGGTGCTCGACTTGCAGGGTAAAATGTCTTCACACACCCTCAGGACATGTGATGGGTCCCACCTAATACAACTACAACTCATCTTTCAATGCCTCAAAAACTGTCAAGTTCATTTATTTAACAATAGGATCCATCACTTTCAGTACATGGATCCATCAATAATCAGTTATGGAGTTCAAGACAAAGGGCTCGTTTAGAAATGATGACATCTGTATTTGTAGTTGACAAACGTGAGCAGTT
This sequence comes from Aulonocara stuartgranti, assembly GCF_965226115.1. Classification (NCBI taxonomy): domain Eukaryota; kingdom Metazoa; phylum Chordata; class Actinopteri; order Cichliformes; family Cichlidae; genus Aulonocara; species Aulonocara stuartgranti. The sequence goes on along the minus strand of NC_138939.1, from coordinate 12,174,158 downwards.
AGCTGAGGTGTTCTCATCTTCTTTACTCTGTCAGCTGTGAAACAAATCTTGTGCCTCCTGTAGGTGTCGGGGAGATTTTGACGGATCCTTCAGTTATAAAGAGCGGTGAGAAGGGGTGAGTGCTCCATTTCTCACATAAATCAGTCGCCCTTTTAATCTGTGATGTTATTTCAGAATTAGAATACTTTATTTTTCTCAGAGGAAATGTAAGAAGAGCAACTAGCAAGTTAAAGTTAAATAGTACAGTATATTACAAAATAGCTCTAATTTGTCTTCATATTTAATTCAGTTTTAACATTACTGTCAGTTTGTCCTAAATGATGTCTCCGTGCCTGCTGCAGATCTTACGATATGATATTTGGACCTGCAAACCTGGGAGACGATGCTATTCGAAACTTCCGTACAAAACACCACTGCAACTCCTGCTGTCGGAAACTCAAACTTCCTGGTGAGAGAGATTTAATTGTTGCTTTAGTTAGATTAATTTTCACTTTAATCTTACACGAAATGAGTGGTTCGCAAACAGTGGGGCCTGCAGCCATTACAGGTGGAGTCCAGGGGATTGTAGTCCAATTTAACTTGATCTGCTTCTGAGGTGGGAAATCCTAAGAAAAAATCCAAAGCCCAGCTGATACATGATTTTATTGACATAAAGTATTTTTTTTTTCTGCTGGCCAGACATTGTGGATCATGGAAGGTGGATGAGTGCTATTGTAATGGGTGTACACCGACCCCCTGCTGCCACACAGTCATCAGTAATATCACAGGAGCTACCACAGAAGTTGTATCTAAACCTTGCAGTATTTCACAAAACAGCTGTTCTCACATTAGAAAAAGATGCTTTGTTCCACATTTAGCTTCTTGCATATTTCCATTCCTAGTCTCTGGGCTGGAATATGTAACACTAAATGGGTTATAAACAAAAAGCAAACGCATATCAGGCATACAAGTTCCAGTCATAATCAAATGCACATGCAAACCTTCAACCCTTACATCACCTCTCCACCCACGGAAGATACTACTGTGAAACCACACACGTCAATTTGTGCGTACACATCCTTTCATTGGTCGCGTTATAACGTCAACAGAATAAAATTGGTGACAAACAGGGTTGCTTACTGGCCACTGACTCATGGTTGTTTTTGTTTTTTTTAAAAACCCTCACACCTGATGATGATAATATTAATATTATTAATATTTATTTACATTCTCATTTTATTTAGACTTTATTTTCATTTACGCATCCGTAGATTTTTAATTGTTATGTATTTAATGTACTCTTATTCTGCTTATAAGCCAATTAAATTTCTACTTTAAAAAAAAATTATTCTACATTATTGCATACATGTTTCGTTATTAGGTTGCCACTTATCTGTGAAGCTTTTTGCCTGCGTGAATTCTGATTTATTGACCACACTTTAACTTTGTTCCCATTTTTCATGTTCATCAGATCTGAAGAGGAACGACTACACACCAGATAAGGTGACATTCCCACAAGAAGAACCTCCGAGCGCCGGGGGTGGCGTTAAAGAGTCCCGCCAATCAATGAGGCTGATGCTGTGATGCGTGCGAGGAGACACTAACCTGATTCATTATAGTCATAGCCAAGGAGCAGGAAGGTGCAATGAACTGGAATAGCTATGTTTCAATCAAAACTGGTGCATGCAGACTGTGTCATGTTTTTCTGTCCCACCCACCAAAATGCTGTGTGAACATAAATCAACCATCTTACTCTTTGTTTTTGTTTTTTTTTAGTATATACATGGGAAGGGTGTGGAGAAGGTTTTAAAATATTTTGTACAATTTTATGAATATATATATATATATATATGTAAACTGGATATATCAACAGGTACAGTGTCATTGCAAAGGATTTATTTATTAAGAAGTCTGAAAAGTTGCCTTGTTTTACCAAAAAAAGAAGAAAAAAAAAGAACAAATCTAAGTGCATTGTATATCTGTTACAGCAGCTTCAGAAGAGATCGCTTGCTGAAACCGAGTCACTGCTACACGGCGGATTGCCACCAGATCATTTTTACAGACTTGTATCAAACGTTTTGTCTCTTAGTTATTGAAAACATATACACGATTAAAGATCATGTAAAGTATGGGCAGATTGCAATGCAACTTTTACAGAACAATGTATGTAATTTTATTGTATTGAAAGTGTGTCCAGCAAAATATCGATAATAGTTTTTATTGTTACAAAGGTACTATTGCTATATCTTTGTCATCAACTATTGTATGAGCAAATTACAGTCTAGTGTATCTTATAGATACTGTTACCTGGCATGAGCTAAACAGATAAAAATATTTTATTCAGGGGAAGTGACAAACATAAGGGTATTACTGTATACATTTTGTACTGGATATCATTTTAAACAAATAAAATGTTAAAGTTTTAGCAACATCGCCCAAGTCTTAAAATAATCATTGTGTTAACATTTGTGGTCTCTATTCAGATTCTAACTCTTATGTTTCTGCCTGCAGCTCTTACAGTAAGTACACATCAATATTTTGCTCTTTTTTTTTTTTTAATTCTAAGTTATGATATTATTATTTTTCAACCAAAATAATTATGAACATGGGGATTTTGTGCTTATTCTGAAAAAACAAATCTAAATATATTCAGGGTTTAGACAGATGGTTTGTTAAAACGCACTTTAAATGCATCGCCGTTAGTGACGGCCAGTCAGGTGCATGGAGAAATGACCTTAACGAACCTTAACATTTTATGATCAAACCTAAAAAGAAAGGTAACAGCTTAACCAGAAAGCAAAATTTAATTTACAAATTATATTAATTGATCGTCATCAATAATACGAAAAAATAAAAGTGAAACCGCTAGTTAAAATTATAACTTAACAGTTGAAAATTATTAACAAGATTTAGGTTAGCCAACTGTAGTGGTTAGCTAAGGCTGAGTAGTAAAATGTTAATTAAAAGCTGGAAATTATTAGCCACTGCTAGGTTAGCTTATGGAAACTGTTCAAACTCGTATATAATAGTATCGGAGACACTGAATCGTTAGCAAACATTGTACATTAACGGTTATTACAGCTGTCTAAAATTAGCAATAAGCTATAAATTATTAACTCACGGTATTGACTTCAGAGTTAATGTAGCTAATTAGTAAAACGTTGGATAATTATTAGCCAATATTATAGCCAGCAGCTAAAATTCTTGAAGTGGAAGCTGATTAAATTATTATGTAATTAATGGCCAATTTATTGGGTACATTTTGCTAGTACAGGGTTGGGCTCGCTTTCAGAACTGCCTTAATTCTTTATGAGACAGTCAATAAGGTGCTGAAAACATAAACCCAAAGATGCTAAAGTTATTAGACTTAGATGTTACGGCTGGAGACTATTTGAGTAAACTAAACTCATCGTCATGCTCATGGAACCAGTTTGAGACGATTTGTGGTGCCGTGTGTTATTCTGCAGCCATCAGAAGATGGATACACTGTGGTTATGATGGACATGGCATCAACAATACTCTGGTAGGCTGTGGTGTTTAAGTGATGCTCTGTTGGTGCTAAGAGGTTTAAAGTGTGTCAAGTACAACATCTCCCCGCGTCATTATGCCAGCAACAGCCTGAACTAGTGATACAAGGTGGGTGTATTCTTTCATGTAGTGTAAACCACAATCTACCCGCTAAATGTTGCAGCAGAAATGGAGACTCACGGGGCCAAGTAATATTGTTTTCTCAATCTTGTGTTGTCCAGTTTTGATGTGAATGCACCGCTTCTTGTTCTGAGCTGACAGGAGTGCGGTTCCCACCTGTTGAAATTTTAACTGATAGTGTGAATAAAGGAGTTTGTTGCCAAAAAATGGACAAACCGCTGAAAGTGTCTATAAAACATAACTAAAAGGAGTGGAATATTGAAATAGTTGTCCTGAACTAATAACTGGGAATGTGTAAGTGTTTGGAGCTACTGACATAAGTATATTTCTACTCTAAGAAATACAACAAGCCAAATTCAGTTTTGTAACCTTTTCTAGATAAAGTGAAAATGATTAGTTCCCATGATAAAGTCTGCCACCTGACATTTAGTTATATTCCAAGCATGCACATCTAACCAACACGGGTTAAATTACTCTTGAAATATTGCCGGTGCGCTCAAGCTACCAGCAGCCCTGCCTGCAGATGAAAGGCATAGAAATACTTGATTGTCATTCTGCAAAAGGAAACAGTAGCTGTGCTGTTTTCACAGATTCCTGAGGTGAGAAGCGGCTGCTTGTTATCAAGTCCGCACACAGAGAAACCTCTGTGTAGCTGCCTCTGGTCACACTCACCTGTGCCATAATTTGATACTTGAAAGGAGAACTTTGACTGCAGATAACTGGAAGATTTGCATTTTTTACATTCTTAGCTGAACCTTTATCCCCACAAGTCGGACATCAGGTGTGGCTGCAGTCATTACAGGACAGAGAGTCACTTGAAAACTGTATGAAAGAAAGAAAGAAAAAAGTCTCATCCACCCTCCCACTGGGTGTGGTTTGCTTCTAATATAGTCGACTGTGATCGTGACTAGGCGTTTCACTTCTTGAAGCTGAGCACTGAGTTTACATCTCAGCAGCTGCAAACCATGGCCACAGTCACTGTTGAATACTGGTAAGTCTAATGTATTCTGTGCACACGGTATCAGCACGCTTGCTTTTCTTTCTACTTATTCATTATGCTTTTAAGATGTAGCTTTACTTTGAGATGATTTTTTGTTTTTAAATGCATCATTTCATTTATCATTTATGTTGCTTATTTTTTTCTGTATTTCAAACTAGAGCTTAAAGGTGTGGTAAATGTTGATGTTGATGTTCCCTTGTTGTTGGTTTGTGGCACAGTAAAGGATGAAGTTATGCTTTTCGCTACCGGGATCTAGCTGGTCTCCTCCGGCAGGTTCCTGGTGTGAAACTAACAGGACTCACAGGAGAAGACAGTAAGCTGCTCTGGTCTTTATGTCATACATTGTCTGTGGAAATCCACTCATGCCATTTCAATTACAGACATATTTCACTGTCGCTTTTTAAGTTTCGTGCGGGGGAAAAAAGTGTACATATACAGTTTTCTTTTATTATTATTTACTTATTTCTACCTACCCATGAAACATGTCACAGATCTGTATTTTGGTGGTAGATGGAATAAATCAGTATTTCAACGTGGCATCCTCCCCCCACACAAAAACAAACAGTTTAGCCAGCAGTCATGCTGACAGTATGTGTGTGAAATGATATGAACACAGTTTCATTTTTGTGAATTTCTCACCCCATCGCAGACAGTTTTGAGGTGTCAGTGAACGGTGAGCTAATCTACTCCAAGCTGGAGACGGGAGAGTTTCCTGATAATGAAGAGGTTAGTGAAATGTAGATCTACATCTTATTCAGACTGTAGTGTCCCTTTTTTCAACTGAATTTATGTTAATTTGAACACTGTGCTGTTCAAAAACAAAGCCAGCTAAGTACAGTTTTCTTTTCAAGCTGAACAAACACATGATTTTCATGAACATAAATTAGCTTCCTTTTTTTTTTTTTAGTGGCACGTGTTTTCAAGCCAACTTTTGGCATGTCATTCTAACAAGGAAGTACCTGGGCTCTGTTTACGAAAGCAGGTTTATCAAACAAACTCTGAGTTTGGCACTGAAATCTGGATTGAATAACCCTGAGATGAGGACACAGCAGATCAGAATTGCTTCAAAACCATTAGTTATTAATTGGGTTAGTGTTTGTCTTAGGCAACTTGCACACGAGTTATTTTTAAAATTTTGATTTTGCGCTTTCTTTTTGAAAAACATATCTGTCCGCATTAAAATGCAATAAATGATAAGTGTTGTTTAGATCAGAGGTGGGCAATTCATTTTCTCATGGGGCCACATGAGAAACTTGGGACTGTTGTAGACGGTGGAACATTTTATCCCTTTATAAACTGATTAGTGCAGCAATATAATCTTAATTGTATAGAAGTGTTGGCCAATCAGACGTCTAGAAACAACAGCACAGCATCGTTTGGCCTCATAAAAAAGACAAAGATGGTTTCTGAAGGTTTTTAAAAGCTCACTAATCTAAAACACTGTTTAGATGTGAACCAAAGCTACTTGTAGAAAAGGCTCCATTTACCAAAACAGCCATGTATGTGTGCAGAAGGCTTTAGCCACGTGTTATAATGAGGCACATTTTCAGAAACTAGAAGATGTGTTTTCACTTAGGCAGCAGAGCTTTGTTCTACATGTCTATGTTTGTTCTGATTAAGGGAAAAAGTCTACATTAAGCAGAGACATTAACCTAACCCCTAACAAAGATTAAGTGATTGCTAAAGCGATGAAATGTTTAGAGATGGCACGATACCACTTTTTTATGTCCGATACCGATACCGATATCATAAATTTGGATATCTGCCGATACCGATATGAATCCGATATAGTGTTTTTTAATCAACAAAACTGTTTTTTAAATATCTTGCTGCATTTTGTATAAGTTCATACTCAAGTTTAAAACAACAACTACACTAAAGCTATTCTGTTATACCTGTATGCAAAAAAAAATTATTTCATAGTTCAGCAATACTGATCAATCTAATAAACTTCAACCTACACCATCCTCCCTATTCTGGTATTTTAAAGAGTACTTAGCATAAATATTAAGCAACCTAACTAATAGGGTTCCAACTCCCAGCAACAACAAAAATAAATAAATAAAAAATAGGGAACCACCCCTCACGCTCCACCTCATGATGCTTAATCGACGTAATCAACCTTAATTTGATGCAGTGTGAAAAAAAAATGCACAGAAATCAATTATTTTTCAAGAAATATTAAATAGATTCAACATCTTTCTTCAACAAAATTGCAGACTGCACAGATGGTACCTTCCCAAAGGAAAAAGTACTATAGCTTACTAGGGTATATATATATTAGACTTAATAGTCACTATATACAGTAATTGACTTCTATTCATTTTACATCAAATTAAAACTTTGGGTGTCAGATAATTATTTATTAAAAGCTCGACATTTTAAATGAGAATAAGAAAGAAAAGTATGTCTTTGTGCCCCCTTTTCCCTGTTCATGCCCTATCGGCCCCCCTGGCTAAACTTTGCTAGATCCGCCCCTGCACAGTTACCAGCGTCAGCTACGTAGAAAAAGATCCTGGAGTAGAAAGTAATATTAAATAAATTCTAACAACAGCTGATCAAGCTTAAATGTGCTGCTGTTGTTCAGCCGCTGGTTTCCTCTTTCTGGTGCAAAGTGGGCCAAAAACAAACCAGAGAGACGGACTCGAGACAGAAAAGCCGATCAGCTGATCATTTAAGCAGTTTCATGATTGAAGTAGCAGCAAGAAGAGGCAGTCGCTCCATATATTGTTTGTTAAGCTTAACGCAGGAATGCTTTACAAACATTCAGAGATGGACTCACACTCTTGCTTTACTTCTCTCGGGGATAACTTTGTCGGAGATGAAATGTCGGGTTGCTAGCGAAGCTCCAAATGCTATCCAGACCACCGACAGGTCCCGCATGCCACAGCCGCTCTATCACGTGATGCATACTGCTCCGACGTGCTAACGTTCTGAGGTGAGTTACGGCGTGTTGCAAGTTTTGTGAGGTGCTTTCGTGATATTTAATGGATCGGATTACATTTTTTATTTTTCTCCGATATCCGATCCAGTAATTTAGGTCAGTATCGGACCGATACGTAATGTCGGATCGGTCCATCTCTAGAAATGTTTGAGTGCAGAGTAACCTAATAACACTTGACAGCTGCCTCACAGTCCACAGAAAGATGTCGATTATATTCTAAGATGAAAACAAGTCCACAATGATTGCTCTGTTCTCATGCTGATAACAGACTGGTTAAAAAAAAGAAATGTAACAAATAGCAAATACATAACTGGATAACTGGGTTTACAGTTTGTGGAGGTGTTAAGCCTCAACGGAAGAAGCTAATTTGGTCAACAGTAAATAGCACTGTCCTACTCTACTTGCGCACTCAATGCACTTTAAATATAAATATTTTTAGCGACTATCATTCTGCTCAATATTAATTTTATCCCTCGTTCTGTTCACATTTATCACACTTGTTATTTTGTTTCTATATGAGAGAGATTCTGAAATGGTTTTGACTTATTTCTATTAAAAGAGATTTTAAAACCCACACAAATGTACATTCATCTCTGTAATCCTCGTAGTTTTTTCTTATTTTAAAAATGTAGATTTTAAAATTGTTCTGAGTTATGTATTGCAGTAATAGAGGCCCTTTGTTGCTGCCTGCAAACTTATAATACTTTATAATAATTTGATTAACAACAAACTAATAGCTTTTTATTTTATCATATTTATGTTTCGACTTTTTGAATTCTTCACCCTTTTGTAGTTTCTGTTGAACTCTTCACCCCTTAAAAGCCTACAGGGCGTAACCCTTCAAGTTTTTGTCCTGAACTGAGGAGTTTCTGTCATATTTCTGCTTATAGAGTTGCATTAAAAGTTAGTAAGTAGGGTGTATGCCTTTGCAGCTGCCCTTGAAAAAACTTGGAACTATTTGAATGATTATCAAACCACACTTTCATTAAGATTTCCGGAGATGTCAGAGCTCGTCATCATGGGTACAGGGAGGTCATCAGATGTCAGTTAACTGAACTCCCTCTTCAGTGTGTTTTCTTCTATGATATTGTTTTTTTGTTTTTATTTTATTTAACCAACTCGTATATTATGTTTTAGCTGCAATAACACACAACCGTCCCGACTCTTTAGTTAAAAAACTTGCTCACAATGAAACAAAATTTAAACTAAATAAACTTTTTTCTTTTTCTTTTTTTTACAACTTCTGTAAAATGTTGCAGGCAAAGTAGGCTGACAAATCAACTGTAGCGCTGCATTTGTAGATACTCGACTGGGGTCACAAATGAACCCCCAGCTGTGTGAACTTTGATGTCGACTGTATGATTGAGGAAGTGAAGCTGTGTCAGTCATCTGCAGGAAGGGAGGGCTTAGAGAGAAACTCAGGCTTTGTTGAAGTGAGCAGACGAGCGTCACAGACTCTGTTACTGTGGTAACTGACCCATGGGTTATTTCTGGAACTGAAAACCAAGAGGTTTTTTCTCATAATCAGGGTTAACAAACTCAGAGTTCTCACTAAACCTGCTTTCTAGAACAGGATGTGTTGAATTACTAACTTGATGGGGCACGTTGACAGCTCACCACACATCAATGTTAAATATCTTTGTGTTCAACCAGCTGACAGAGAAGGTGAGAGCGATGGTCCCAAAAACGAAAGGAACGAAAAAGAACTGGAAACAGAGATGCTCTACCCAATAGGAGGATGGATGGAGGATGAAATGCCAGCTGTATTTGCACTGACTGTATTTGACCGATGTTCTTATTTGTTTGTGTGTTTCCCTATTCTCTATCCAAACAAATTAACATAAGCATCAAAGAAAGGGACATTAACACATTTTCTTAATTAAAAGTGTCACAGATCAGACAACTTGTTTGCTGTGAATGCACACGCAGATGAGATGCTGATGGGAGCCCATCAGAGGACCTGACTGCTGAGCTGCACTCCTGTTTATGAATGCACACACTAAAAACTGCATGTGGTGTGTGCACGATGCCACTGGAGAAGCTTTTCAGTTGACCCTGGCCTGAAGATGTGCTCTCATCAGGTCTGTGTAGCACAGGTTATTATGAAACATATCTAAGTTTAGTTTACATTCATCATTTGGATTTTCCCTTTTTAGATAACAAAAAACATTGTTTCTGTGCCTTGAATAGAATAATTGTGAATGAGGAGACTGATGTCACTCTCATGTATCTGCCTTAGGATAGCTCACACAGGTGAACAGCAGTCCTTGTTAGCCCCTTGATTATTATGCTTGTTTAATAGAAACCGTCGGTTTATGGAATAAACGAGTATCATGTTTTAACTACGAGCTGCACGTCAGCTGTGACAAAATGGTTTTTTGAACACTGTCGAATACTCGCAGACTGTTTTAATTCAGATCTGCTGCTGTGGTCTCTGCACACTTCCTGTCGTCTGTGGTGCTCTGCATATATTCCTGAAGCGCTATGTAGTAAATGTGTCAAGCAAACAGGAAGTGCAGGGAGTTTTAAATAGTTTTGAAGTGTAGCTGAAAAAACCAAACACATTTTATCACATCTTTGAAACGTGCACAAAGATCTGATCATCACTTTTGTGCCTCACAGTGTATTGTGTGAAAAAAACCAAACAAACCTGAATGATGGGTTACAAATGGACTCTTTCGACACAAATGAAATATAAGATGTTGATTATGGTATGTTTTTGTGATTTCCTGTCCTCTCTATGTTACGCTGATAAACTAACTAGCGGCTGGCTGCAGCTTCATATTGATGGTGCAGACATGAGAGTGACATCCATCTTTTAATCCAGTGGGTCTCAAGCCTCTTTCTACTGTGCCACAAATCCCACAAAAGTTTAACGTTCATTAAGAATAAGAAATATCTACGCTGAATTTGACTTAAAATAAGCTTCAGATTAGCATTTGTAGCATTAGCAACTTCAGCAACACTTTATAATAATATCACACTATTAAGCATTAATATAGCAAATTCATCATTTATATAGCATTATCTGCCTTGGTATGTCATTTATATACACAAATGTTTATCCTTCTGTTACTGTTACCCTTGTATAGCTAACACTGCTACCACAAACTGTCTGTTTATCCCCTCCCCCTCTCAACTGGCCACTCTAGTGCCCTGCCCCACTGTTTGAGAAACACTGTAACATTAGCTGATAAGCAAAAGAAGTTACAAGAGTCTAATAGTTTTTCTTTTTTATCTTTCTTTTATTTAGTGAGCCTTGCATTGTAACATTTTTAAAGAAGCTAAGACAACATCAGATACTTTGTGAACTTTTTTTTCTAGGAGGTATTTTTTATTTTAATATGTGGTGTATATGTTTTATGCTTTGCCACACATAAAAAAATCACATGGGACTGTTATTTTGATAGACCTGTGTGGTGAGTGCACTGTCATCTGATCTTTTTAAAGGTTTAGACAGATTTTGAATTAGTGACACATATTTAATATATGTTTCAAACACGTTAGCTTTTTTGTTCATGTTTGCAGCTCTTTTTTTCAAAAATGAAATAAAAACAAAGAAATCACTGTTGAATCTCTGATTTGCTCGATTGAAGCGATTTTCACACCCGGGCTGATGTCATCCGCAGGATAATATTATCAGTCACTGTAATGAAAGGAAAAACTTTCTCAACTGATTGTCATATCTGATAAATGATATTAGTCTAAATATACACAAGCTGTGTTATATGATATATTTGTTTATATATGATACAACAAACAAATATATATTCAAATATTTTATGACTTTTTAAAAATCTTATTGTATCATACACCTTCAACCCTGAAATGAAGCATTATCAAAGTAAAGTCTCACTGTTGTCATTTGTTTAAATGGAGTCTTTGTTTTCCACTGTGTGAAAGGATTAAATCTAAAGCTTCGCCTCTCTGCTGTGTAACAAGTTTTTCTTTAATTAAACATGCATCACAATGACGCACCAGATTGATGTGGTGTTTCCTATTGTCACTGAACCACTCCAACTTGCTATTGTTTGCTATTGTTTCTACAGTTCAGAAATTCAACAGCTATGTCCTGTTGAGGCATTTCTAAAACCAGGAACAAAAAAAGGCGCATTAGCTGGAAACTATTTTCCTTGATGGAGTATTTGGTGTTTGGTGGAACTGGGAGAGGCTGACATACAATAAACTACAACTGAATAAAAGGCATTAATGAATTCCTGAAAAATACAACATTTTAAACTAAAATATATCATTATTTCCTCCAATTTTACCTTATTTCAGCTATTTTCTTATAGTATGTGTTGATTGTTTTGTGTGCAGTAACACAGTACGTGCCCATCATTTATATTTTATCTATAAAAAAACAAATTTAATGCACAGAAAGAATAACCAGACACCATCTTTTAAAGGACATCAGACAGCTGAAACAATGCAAAGCCATGGCCCTGTTTGGTCTACTTTCAGAGCACTTATAGAGGTCGCCATCTGTGTAATCTTTGTAGCTTATAATCCATAAAATAAACAGATCATGATAATAACTGAGGATTTGTAAGCAGCTGCTTGAATGCTCGGGTTCACTGGAAGACTAAAAAAACTATCAACAGGAAGCACAAAACCACATCAGAGGGTCAGGGTTTTCTGTTTCACAAACAGTGCGACTGCATGTATGTCATGGCTGTAACGGAGAAACATGCACATACTACACTGAGAGCAGAGTTTCGGTGCCCCATTAATGCTCTATTGTTAACGCTGTAATTGTGTGTCTCTCAGCAGAGACATCCGCATCTTATTTATAACAGACAAGTTGGTCTTTATCTGTTTTCTGTGATTTCTATAAACGCTGTCATTCTCTGCTGCTGGCCAGTTCCACTCTGTTAAGCCTAAACTCTCCACGTCTTTGATCCTGTTGTTTGTGATTGCTCCTGTAAGCTGCTTTAGCTGGTAAATGTTTACTGACTGTTAAATGGCTGCGATAATGTGGAGGAACCTCTTTAACGCTGAAGCTTGTTGAGTAAAGCAAAGTTTTGGGGAGCTTCAGGCATCTTCAAGCTTCAGCCTGCTGATTGGTTGGGCTTCTTCTGTGTTCCTACAAGGAGTCTGCAAGCTTTCCTGACGGGTTTCTCCCACAGTCCAAACAGATACGTGTTTGGTGACCTGGTTATTCTAAACTGAGATGAATAATTGCAGATTTTTTTTCCTAGCACAACTGCAAGAAAGAAATGGACTATTTTGCCTGCAGGATCATTTTTCACACACACAAAAAAAGTCACTGCTCCCCCCCCCCACACACACACACCCACTCAAAGTGTCACAGTCGTCTTGTGTTCAGTGCAGTATCCTCATCTGCTGGCCGACACTCAAATTATCCACTGAGACCTTTCGTGACTGGGCACCGCGGTGGTTAGCACTGTTACCTCACAGCAAGCAGGTCCTTGTTTCAAATCCACGGGGTCTTTCTGTGTGGCGTTTGCAGTTCCTGCTTGTTTCTGTTCCACTGCGTCACAGAGATTAAACTGGTGAAACGTTGCTCTTGAATGCAATCATGCTCTCAGTTAAAGAATAATTCTGAACAACATCAGAGTTGATGGCGTAAAACTGATTTGGATGCAGTTTTAACAGAGCTTTTTTTTCATACTTAAAAATGTCATGTGGATATCTTCTGTTCTTATGACGTTACAAAAAAATTATGAAAATTATTTCTTGGTATGAAGGTAAAATTTTGCATGGCTTCAATAAATACACTAAAGGTATTGTACAGAAAAAAAGCGACAGATTCTGAGGGACTTTTTCTAGATTTGGTTTATTTTATTTTGAATTAACGTACAGTGATTTGCCATTTAAAAAACACATCAATTCATGTGCAGGCCAAGTTTCGGTTTCAGTCTGGTCAAACTGTCACGCCGCGCTAGCCCTGTTTAGTCAGTATACAGCTAATTCACTGGAGGTCTCCATCTCCTGAGAGCGTAACACACCCACAGTTTAATATTTTTGGGTTTGATACACTTTCCATGATTGCCTCGCTGTTATGTATCTAGGTTAACAGCAGGATGTACTCACAAACACAGCCAGATTTTACCAGAAATCTGGAGTGTATGTGGTTTACATCTTTCTATTTTCACTCATTTACTAAGAAAAGCTCATGTATAGCTATGGCCTCAGCCCACCACAAGCCTTTGACCTGATTTCCCTTCCTGGGAAATGGATTTGGTGAATTCTGTATCTGTGTTGAAGTTGCTGTTTCTCATGGCAATAATGCTTTTTTTGTCACATGATGAAGTGGTCACATTTGGTCCAACTCCCAGTTCCCACGAAACCATTTCAGGGGCCGTGTTCTGCTCCCTTGAAAGCCTTCGATCTTCAGATTAGACACTGAGAAAGCCTCGCACAGTTTAGAAAAAGAAATTGACCTCTGACATTTTCTCTAACTTCTTATGTTTCCCACGAACGCAATCATACCCAGAAAGCATGTTTTGCTAAAATCTTGAGAGGGCCTTACTGGTATAAACAGAGTTGGTGGGGGGCAAATTCTCCTACCTCCTCCTTCTGCATTTTAGCAACGAGACATGTTTCATGACAAACTGGGGTTGATTGTCTGTTCCTGTTGAATCAGAAACCTGGCCATGCTTTTCTATACAAACCTAAGTTTTAAGAAATATGTAAACAAGGCTTGCAGTTTCTGCTGCTACCATTTCAGAGGTATTGCAATAAAAATTCAATTTTAAGATTTTATTTGTCAATCTTTGGTCGTACCAATTGTTTTGGCATAACTTTTTCCCGCTTTCTGTGTCAACATCACAAAGCTTTGAGTTTTTGATTCCTAAAACAGAGTTTTGTTATCTTCTGCTGTCTTAATCACAGTCGCATTTTACTGTGAGATGGCATCGTTCAGTCTGTTTGTGGAGATTTAAAAAAAAAAAGGTATTTTCTGGTCTTTTTTCCTTACCGGGAGCGTTCTCTCTACATGCACAATTTATACATTGTACATGAGGAATTATTGCCCTTTTTCACCTGGCGCTTCTCTTGCTGTAGCAGGAAATATAGTTTTGACACAAATTACCACAGAAAGCAGAGTTCATGAACTACTATTAGCACTGAGACGCTGTTGTTCCTTTACCAACCAGCGTGCATCCTGAGATCCTGAGGCAGGAATCTGCTCAATGGTCCCGCCTCACTAAAGTCGACTCAGTTTTTTTCTGTTAGGGTTTTTTTCCGTCTTCTTCTAATTTGGTAATGGCCCAGACACACTAGAGCAGAAATAAGATGGCAGTGTCTTTGACACCATGACTAACTTGGTTGGCCAGTGAGTGCACTGAATCTCAACTAATCACTTGGTGGCTTGGGGTGGTTTTGATCACAAGGCAGTTGCTAAAATGCATGCGTCTCTTTTTTGTACGCACTTCTGTAATCTACATGTGCACTAAAAGCACTTTTCCGATTTTAAACTGCAATCACCCACATTTAGTATCTTGTGCACTTGTGCAGATGCTGAGGATGACCTGCTTTACCTTCAAGGCACAGCTGCCCCATTGATTTGTATATTTTTATTGTCCTACTTTAATATTTTATTTAATGACATTTAATAGTTTTACTTATTTTACATTTATTTTGATTTAAATAATTAATTAATTAATTTTCCCTTACTGAAACATTTGCTACAGGTTTAATGTTTTGCTGCTGAGCGTTTTAGATTTTTCGGCTATTTAAAATTTGTTCTTGATCATTTAGTGACACTGTTTATTCTTGATGTCACACTTACTATGGTTTAAATTTAAATTGCTTTGTATATTATAATTGATCCTTTTTGCAGGTCTGAATCTTCATTTAACTATTTATTTGCCACTTTGGTGTTTTTGTAAAGCACTTTGTAATGCTAATTCTTATAAGTGTTGTCCAAAAAACTTTATTGTGAAACTGAAAAATAAGATAACCCTTTAAACTTGCTGCGATGTCGCTGCATGATTTGTTTTGCACTGAAAGCTTCTTTCATTACATGTGGTTTTCACAGCTATAGCTTCCTGATGCAAATATCACACCTGAAAAGATCTCCAGATGTCTTATCTACCTAACTTATGAATGTCATTTGAATTATTTTTGTCAAATTACATTTGAGCCTCATTGCAGATCATCTCCATGTGTTCAGTGATTCCTTCAGGTGTTTGTGAACCTGGCTTTGAAGACAGTGGATGTGCTTATTATGTTGTGTAAACAGAGGAAGCAATGAAAGCTGGCAATGTAATTTCCTGCAAAACATTAATAAAGGATCTAAGTTGATAATATGCAAACCTACAATTTCCTTCCTTATTTAGAGTGATAAGAGCATCACTTTGCAGCAGCCTCTCACTGCTAAGTGGCAACAGTCACACCCAGAACATCTACTTTGAACACAACATGGCAACTAAGCAGCCTCTCGTTTTGTATAGCTTAACTTTGAATTAGGATACTTATACATTTTAATTGATGACATATATGAAGTAAAAAGAAGGCCTTGGTGTACACCTATACATCTACACGTGATCGTGAAATCAACTATTTATACTGTCTGGATTCAACTTCTGTCCCTCTGGTCATTACTATTACTTCTTTCTCCTAACAATACAGAGAGTAGTCACTTTACTAAAATGTTGTTGTTTTTTTAATTTCTCTTTATTCAGTGCTGCACTAAAACATTTTTTAGTGCAGCACAACAGGATTTGAGTTTGAGCGTCCACCAGTGGAGGAGCACAGGAGAGACGGCAGGATATATCTTATTTATGAAAATGTGTCTGCACATGAAAGGAGGGACTGTCATTTACATTTCCCTGTCACGCTCCTGACCTCCGGCACAGACATTCAGGGGAGGAAAAAAATAAAACATGACAACATTTAATAAACACTTTTATTTAAAAAAGCAAAATAAATTAGAAACAATGTAAAAATATAATTTGGAGGAATTTTATTTTTTTCCCAGGAGTAATCTATTTGTATTCAGAATGGTCCCTGCTTTTTGGTAAGTTGACAAAGAAATGTTTTATCTAGCACCGTTGCATGGGAGTACAGAACAGCGTTGCTGATCTTGCAAAAATTATACAGTTCATATGAATTCAGGACAAACGGCAGACTGCAGTGTACTGGTTTCATATAAATACAATATATTAAATTTTACATTTTACTCTGGAATGCCTCTATACCATAAAAAAAAAGAGGGGCAGAGGATCATGAAATCAAAATCTGAAGCTTTTTACCTTCACTGCAAGAAAAAGAAAAGAAAAAAGAAAAAAAAAAATCAGCCAGGATATGTAAACTGATCTCACTCACTGCAACATTTCCAAAGGCATTCAAATTGGTTTTACAATCTTTAGGGGCAAGCGACGAATGTCAGTTTTAAGGGGCTCCGAGACTGTGCAAACATTACCGTAACATCGTGAAATAACGTTCTTTCACTACAGAGGGCCCTTTTTTGCAGAGTGGTCGGCGGACGTTGTCCAACGTTTACGAAATCGTGCCGAATTTTAAAATATGTGGATGCATCAAGTGTGGAGAATGCCAGCTAGCGCACCAAGAGGAAGGTAAGCCCAGCAAGGCCGACACCGGCGGCAGCAAACAGCGCTTTCTTCATGGATGAGTCCTGGCTCACTTCTCTGGCACTGCGGGAGAACTTACAGAAGCCTTCCTACAAGAAGACAAACAGAAACAACATGTTCAGTATTATTACGAGTGCTGCTTCCAGTTATCCCCCCCAATGCACTGTTTTAGAGAAAGCAGCTACACCTCTGTACCCCCCCCCCCCCCTCACACACACACACACACACACACACACAAAGACTGTATATAAAAGATGGAGGTAGCCACCACGCTGTAAACAATTGGTTTGTTAAGTCTTGTTATGAGCAATACTGCTGGGTCTTTACCAGACAGTACAAAGGAACTGCTGTTGTGATTTGTCGCTATATAAACAAACCTAAACTGAAGCCTCGAGCTGAGTGTTTTCATCATTATGTTTTTAAAGCAGACACAACAAACAGGGTGCAGATCTGTCTGCCAAACCACACACCATTGAGCACACCTGGATTTAATTACCCAAATTTACAAAATGAACTCCATGTTCATAATGCGGGTTTAAAAGCACGTCCGTGTCACTGGTTTACTGGTCAGACATCCAACTTTAATACCATCGACATCATTTCATTTGTTAATGTTTTATGATGATTGTTATGGTACATTAAAACTAAAACTAGGTGTGAAAACTAGAACAACTTGAATCAGGAGGCTTTGTGATGTTTGTGACACAAAATTTACCAGCTGCATCAATTTTGTTCTGGCTAAATGTTGGCCAAGGCCAAAGTCTTCAAAATCGATTCATTTTTGTTTGTTTGTTTCCCCAGGAGCAAAGAGGACATAAAAAAAATGTATAAAATAAATGTATTTTTAATCTATTGGCTGATTTGTTTTTGCCTAAGTATCAATGTCGACCCTAAATTCCTATTATGTTAATTATGAACAAATTTAGGCATAAACAATGATAAATATTGGCTACTGCCATCAGTAGAAGTCATCTTAATTGTTTGGGCTGATATCAGTACATCTTTGTGTATAAAACTCAAATAAATGTACAACAACAGAAGTAGTATGTTGGAATTTGAATTTTTCCATCTCTCCATCGTGTTTTCAGACTGAAGACATACATTCTGACCAGCGAGTGCACCTGCTCTCAGCTCCAGGTGTTCTCGCTGCCCGACAGCTGCTTGTTTTTCTAGTCATACCACGCTAACTTTCAATACAGCTAAAGCCAAACTCAACACACACACAAGCTTTGACTGTTACTACAAAAAGTCCATCTGGCTGTGTCTGTTGAAACCAGCTGCCAGCCAAAGAAAGGAGGGGTGTGTGTGTGTGGGTGTGTGTTGGGTAAGCCCATTCATAAAAGCCAGCATCTGATGTTCAGTTGAGGCTTTTGGGACTCAGCCAGAGGGCATTATAGTTCACGTTTTTCCAGTAAATAAGCAGCCTCCCAGCAGGTTTAACCCTGCTAAGTCATCATCTGTGATCACCCTAACCTTCTGCTACTGGAACATGTTTTATATTTTTCTTTTTTTTTTTTAATTTTCCTCCAAGTCTAATCCTTCTAAGTTGCCTTAATTACTCTTTTTCTCCACTTTAAAATCTTTTAGATTTCTTGGCGAGACAAACTTTACCTACCACCATTATTGAGATCTTGTTGTTTTAGCATAAATTCCCCAGCATGTTGTCTACAATTACTTTGTAATTCCCAGAATCACAGTAGTCTCAACACTCATTGTGATGCCAAACAAAGTAATAAACAAGAAAGAATCTAAGAGATTTGTCCCTGGTTGTATCTTATGGCATAAACCTAAACAACAGATCAATCTATCAGACTGGTGATTTCCAGTGACAGTAATTCAAAGAAAAACAAAACACAAAAATCCCCCAGACAACTACCACTTTGAATCCACTGTTTTGCTCTTGACATAATCAAAGCCTCCCATATCTTCAGTTTTTGTGTTGACTCAGTTTCAGGGAACACCTACCCATCCATCATTATCCAACAGCCAGTCTTTCTTCTCTTCTCCCAGGTAATCAGCTATGGTCTCTGCCAGCCTTCTGCAGCTCATGGGCTCCTGTCCCAGTTCCTGCTGTTGACGAGGGTCCAGCCCCGGCTTCTGCTCCAGGATCTTTCTGGCCAGCACTCCAGTAAAGGCGAAAAGAGAAACAACCCTCCCCCAGTTCAAGTGTCCATCTCCAACCAGCTCCTTCATCACCTTTCTGAGGCTGAGGCAGTGGTCCGGTCCACACTGCACCAGGAAGGTCTGAGCGAGGTTGTCGAAGCGAGCTTGGTGCTGTCTTTCGATGTCCCAGCCTAGACGCCTCATGGCAGCGGCTGATTCGCTGGGAGGTGGAGGGGCTTGATGTGGACTCGTGCAGCAAAAGGACAGGTAGTCCTCGGCCAAAACCAGGGTCTCTTTCCACAGCCCACAGAATTTCATTTTCTACAAGTGAGGGGAAAAGAAGACGAGCTTAAGGAACTTGCCAATCGAGACACTGAACTACTATGAAGAACAAATGCTGATGATCTGGTTTTATCATCAGTAAATCTGCCGACTGCTTCCTAAACTGTGTGTTTGGTTCTGTATAATTAACAACTACAAAGCCTCACGGTTATCCCAACCCTGGATAACTGGGAGGGTTATATCAGGAAGGGCATCTGATCTGCCATGCTGTGGCAACTCCCTTGAGAAATATGGAAGCAACTGAAAGTACCTTCTTCATTTGAAAAGTGAAAATGTGACACTGGTTTTTCCCGGCATTTAAAACAAGGTGCTAACACTCACCTTCTGGCAAAGGGAAACAAACACGATCATTTTTTCCCTTTAAAAAAATGTGTATAAAAGCTACCAAAAAATATGGTAAAATGACTCAAACAACCACGATGACATGGTCAAATTACCAAACTGTCTTCTTTGTACTGTATTCCCTCTCTGTACTACAGTAACTAAACGGTTTTAAAGCCTTTTAGCTCTGAACTGATGTCATATAAATAATGAATACTGGCTGCTGACATCTCCCAGAGTCATCTTAACTGATTACAGCCTCTGTATAAAACCTAAATATAAAATTATGAAGGCAAAATCCTTTAGCTTTCGCCTCCAGCTACCTCAATCGTGTGATTAACAACAGACGGTCTTTCAAACTAGTTTCATCAGCTTTGCTTTTGCACCCGCAGCTGTTTTCATATTAACACCGGCCAACCTAACGTAAGGGTTTTTCCATTCTCGACATAAAAATGCGTAAAAGTCAAACACTATGACCTGTGAGTCGGCTTCGGTTTCCGCGTCAGGTGTCGTTAAACGCAGGCAAAGAGAAACTGTGGTGTTAGCAGAGTATTTCCGTAGGCTGTGCTGCGGTTTAGCTTTAGCTTTCTGTTAACGGAAGCCACAGCGATGCTGAAGACGCACAGCTATCTCCACTTAAAGAGTAACGAACGGACACGCAGATCAAACAGATTGTAGTTTGGGAGTGGGGTCACTTTACGTGACCGTTTACTGTAGCAGCTAGCCGTCGGCCGGGTTGTTGGCTTTAGCTTCGCTGAGTAATCGTTGATCTGTCACCAGAGCAATGGAGGACACAAAGGAGCGCTCGCGAACGGAGAGCGAGCTCAGCTACGACAGCCACGTCTACGCAGTAAAAGCCGGTTTAAACCGACCAAAAAAAGACACTCCAGTGTGGACATTTTCCTGTAGCTCTCTAACAAGACACAAATTAGCAAAATAAACACGTTTTTCTTAAATATATTAAACAAAGACTCACCCTCCCAGCGATATCAGACTGCTCTCTGCACATACAGACGGCGGAAGGAGAGCGTCGGTACAGTTGAGTCTTCCCTTCAGCTGATGCAGAATGCGTGACTCCGCCTCTCGACATGATTTTTGTGCTGGGAACGTCGTGTGGACTGTGGAAAGATTCTACATTCTACAATTCGGGGACAATTTAGGCTTTCAAATGTTGTTTGTTTGTTTTTTAATTAACCCTATGTTTTAACATTTTCTGCTGTCCGTTAAGAAACTCAAATAATAAACCATCAAAGTGACATTTTTTTGAGATGCCATACTACAGAACCTTATAAAGTAGAGTTTAAAAATATAGTTTAATATAATCTTGACCGTTAATTTAAAGGAAGTTACCATCATACTGAATACTCAGTTTTAGATAAAACTTGTTTTATATCAACGTTTGAAAACAAGCTAGCACAAATTAACATGGATGAATAGATATATAATCTAGCATTATTTATCATAATTTACACAAGTGTATAATACTTGTTTTATGTGCATGGTAACAGGGTGTGTAGATAGCAGTGTTACAAATCAGTGCGATCAGTAAGTCTTGGTGTTTTCTCAGAGAAAGGTTGAGCTGAAAGTAAATAAATAAATGTAGTTATATAAATAAAGGAAGGAAACTGAATTTAATATGTCTTCTGGACACCAAGTATTACAAACTATGCCAAAGAGAACTGACCTCAGAGAACTGCCACTAGCACATGACTTATGTCACTTCCTTTTTCCAAGTTTTTTCTCTTCCGTTTCCCAACTAGATAGGTTTCATTAGAGAACAGTAATTATATACTGCAAGTTATATCCCACAACACTTGTGGACTTCTGTTAAAGTATATTGATGATTAAAATATCACTTAATAATTGTAAAAGACATGTCAACAAAATTTTAAAAAAAAAAGCAAAAAAGTGGATTCATAGTTTATTTTAACTGTTATACTTAACATGCAATTTGGTTATCAAGTGTATGGATTTTCAGGGAGTCCAGGACTTCTGACTTGTAGCTTTCAATTATTAAATCATTTACTAGCAGGGACTTAACAGAGGGGATTTAATGTCTATCAGAGAGATCAGCAAGTAAAAAAATTAACAATTTTACTTTTTGGTGAAGTCGAGGATGTTATATTGTTCTTTCTTCAGTGTGTACGCCCTATAGCTTACACATTGCTTCTTAGATGCAATGGACGGTGGATGTCGTATATTGTGTCTAAAAAAAACAATGGACATCCCTGCACAGGCTCTTTAAAAATTGGTATGTCCTCTGAGCTTTCACCTTCCTGCTCTAATGTCTGGAGCTCCTCCATCTCATCTGCTGACAGCAGGAAGTCTTTCTTTCCTTCAAGAATTCTGTGAAAATTCCTTTCTGCATCACTCAGTCCTCTGCCTCCTGAAGTGGTTGAAAACAGGAGTTGGTAAATCCTGCTCTCCACCAAATAAAATATTATAATATTTCTGAAATCCTATGAAATTGAAGTTACGAGTCTCATTGGACTTTTTGGACCCTTGTTGACATAAAACGTGGAAGCTGCAGTCCCCGTCATTAAAAAAAAAGTCAATGTTGCCTGTTAGTCAAACCCCCTCATTATGCTGTCATTAAAAATCCCAGGATATCATAAACTGTGATGACACAGAGGCCACAAAACTCATTTTCCTTAGCTTGGTTTGTCTTTTGGCTTAAAAAGTCCAGGTAAATCTACAGGTGTAATTTTGATAGCAAGGATTAATTAAGTTAATTGTTAACATTTCCCATGGCTCAGAAAGCAAACTTGCGGTTTATGGACATTTCTTTTTCGCCACTAAACAGTGACATCTGTTACTCGTTCCAAATCCATGAACAGCATGAGGAAGTGAAACATACAGAGGATATGCATATAATCACTATGATGATAAACTCAGTGTTAATTTTAGGGACTTTCACTTCATGGTAATACCCGTTGTATGCTTGTCCTTCAATCTCCGTTTCACCTTCCCTACATCACGGCCTTTCTCTGTCTACACTGGTGTTTCCCCCTGGGTGATTCCCACTATAAATTTATGACAATCTGAATGCAGGCTAGCAACGAAAGTGAAAAAAACACACGTAAAACAGAGCAACCTAATCCCCAGAGTGCATGTTTTCTATGACATAAGTTCAATCATCTGAAATGCAAAGTTAGTGGCTTTCGGAGAAGGTCGATGTCACAGAAACACAGTGATGCAGCTGTTATGTTATTAAAGTTGGATGCTGCCCTTCCTACAGCAGAAATACCCCCCCCCCCCCCACCCCACCCCCCGCTGTACTGACTGGACTTAGTGGCATTGTGGTAAACATGTCGCTAGATACATAAAGTGATGATGTGGATAGGGTGGCCGACCTTTGACCTTTGTTTAGAAAAAACAGAGACGTGTAAGAACGGCATCAACAATGCTTTGAGGTCAGAGACTGAACAAACAGTAGAGGGTCATGACATGAAAAGTCAGTGAGCGTCTCCACCTGACGCCCTCAGAATCAGCTTATTCTTTGTCTCTTAGGCTATTTAATGAAGCCATGCAAGGCTTTGATGCATAAACTTGGAGGGATGGATAAAAATTTGGGGCTTTTTGATTCATTTGATATTTCTCAGAATTTGAGCCCTCCTAATAAGCACAGGAGATTACCACAGGGCGATTTTATATGGAAACAATATGTTTGCTTCCTTCAGGGGAATAATGTCACTGTTACAAAATGCTGTTTAAACGTTATCGTTCTGACGTAAAAGTTCTTTTTTTTTCTTCTAAAATTATGTACACTTTACGTCATCGTGGACCTTTGCACATGCTTCCTGCATTACAGCATTTGTTTCCCTACCATACAGAGAACCATTGTTCACCCTTCATCGTCATAGTCCATGAAAATCAAATATCAGAAACAGGAAGAGATGTGTGAATCTAGAAATGCCTCGATAATAAAAAAAAACAAACAAACCACCAGATGAAAATTTAACTTAACAGTTTTAACTGGGATTCCAATAAGAAAGGAAACCCAACTTTACAAAGACTCTCATATAAGACCATAAAAAAGCTTCCATGTGTGCTTATTGTTTTACTTAGCAAGGGAGTCAGGAATGTTACATTCAAAATAAAATATATATTTGGCTTTCACATACCAATACCAAACCAGTAACTTAAAGTTAAAGTAACTAAAGTTAGTGTATCTTTTTTGGTGAGATGGTTAACATTTGTTTTGTTCTGTGTTCATTATATTCTTTGGTGTTTATTTTGGTCAAATCCAGATATAAAAGCGTTGCAGTTTAGATGGAGTTGTTTAAAAAGGGTAGATGTGCTAGGCTAAAACTACAGCTTTCACATTTTTAGTCAGTAGCTTGTGTTATTTTCCAGCTGTTTTTGCAGTTTGTATGACACTAAAGATAAGATTTAGCACTATGTTAAAATTTCAAACATCCTGTCAGCATTAGTAATGTCCTGCTTTGACCCCCCCTCTAGCATACGTTTTGCTTCCCATTTACTTTTTTGATATATGGTCACCTTATTCACAAACAAAGTCAAGTGTCGAATCTTTTTTTTATCTCCATATCCTCTGCAGAGCCAGACAGTTTTATGTTTACTGTGGATCAGTTACGTAATTCAACAAGCTCAGTGCCTGTTAACTGATTGTCAGACAATCATAAAATGTCTGGTATGTGGAAAAAAATAAAATAAGGTAAATAAAACAGACAATATAAATCAGTGCATTCAAACAGATTGTGTACTATAAAGCAATCTGGCATGGTATGTGAGTAGGAATAATTGTGATAACAAGTACCCGACTGAAATGGTCCAACAAGGTTTGAGAATTCAAACAAAATCCTGTCCTGATCTTTAGCACAGGGAACCAATATCTTTTTCTTTCAGGAACTGTTATGAAATCATTCATTAATTTATATAAAAAAAAAAGAAGAAACAAAAAGCAAAAAAAAAAAAAAGCCAACAAAAACATTTTACTGAGCTTTTCATTGCTGCACTACCCTCTTTCTGCTGGGATACAGTGTAAACGCCCCCTAGTGCCACTAAATGGAACCAAAGAAGACCGCATTTTCTTCTGTCTACTTCCTTCTCATTTTCTCTCTACTAACTTTCCCAAAAAAATCATACTTGGGGATTTAAATGCTTCAGTGATTTCACCAATTATAACCTTGCAATAAAAGATTTGTGAGATCTCTGCTTATTTACATCTCTCCCCTTCCCAGAACAGAAGAAATGCAAATTTCAGCCACTGGAACCGAATCTAGGTCATCCTGAATGCCGGGAGGCTGAAGTTGAATGCAGCTTGAGAGGCACAATCAGTTAAAATGAGGGGATTTACAAAAGTCTTTACATGCTGCTGTATGCTTTGTTAAGCCATATCAGGTCAACCTTATATGCTTTTGCATTTGCATCTTCAGAGTGTGGTTAGACATGAGTGCATTAAAAGGATATATATAGTATCCTGTGTGTCAAGTAGGGGCCAGGGTAGAAGTGGCTGTAGCCTACATGAAAATTTGTATTTTCCCCACAATAAAATATGCATTTTGAAATAAGAAAACTGAGGTTCTATTCAAATTTCTTTTCTTGTGTTTAATCATGACATCAGCTACAGCAAAATACCAAAAAAGTAGAGACAATATACACAACACATTTAACAGCATGTGCAACTACAGCTTCTTAAGAAAAGTGACAGTGGGCATTATTTACATGACAATCGGTAATATTGTTTGCAGTATGACACACAAGTTTGATCATGCAGATGATTTCTAAAGGTTATTTGGCTCTTTACAGGAATACATATTTCACACTATGTTAAAAAATAACATATTTATTTAGCATCAGTCATCAGGGTAACAATAACAAAGACTGGGAATACCAACTTCTGCTTAAACAAATATCCACTTTATAGATATTATTGAATATTTTCATTCAGAGACATCTGAGGGCTTGGCTGACTGAAGGTTTCTTCAATACACACCTGAAATAGTGCTAATATTTCAGGCTGGGCTTTGGGATTATTGGCCATCAAATGTAGATACCTTTGTTGGAAACTACCACGATAAAAACTCTAGGCCCAAACCTGCATGAGACAGAAGTGCAGAGTTAAAAACATAAATTTTTATGTCAGTAGCTACATTAAAAAAAAAAAAAAATTAACCAGCCACTTTATTAGATACCCATTCAACTACTTGTTAACACATATATCTAATCGGCCAATCACCTGGCAGCAACATTTAGGCATGTAGACATGCTTTGACCAAGCACTTGAATGGGGAAGAAAGATGGTTTAAGTCTGAGTATTTCAGAAACTGCTGATTTATTGGGACTTTCCACAGAATCATATCAATTGTTTACTGAGAAAGGTCCAGAAGAGAAAATATCCGGTGATCAGCGGTTTTCTGGGTGAAAATCCCTTGTTGATAGGTCAGAGGAGAATGGTCAGACTACTTCCAGCTGATAGGAAGTTAACACTAACTCAAATAATAACTTGAAAAAGAGTATCTTTGAGTGCAAATATGATGAGCCTTGAAGCAGATGGGCTACCGAGGACCACAGAGAATGCTCCTGTCATCTAAGGACCGGCAACTGAGGCTACAATTCACAAAGGGTGACCAAACTTGGAAAAATGTTGCCTGGTTTGATGAGTCTTAATTTCTGTTAGATGGTGCGATCAGAATTTAGCATAAATAACATGAAACCACGGATCCATCCTGACTCGTTTCAACAGTTCAGGTTGCTGGTGATGGTGTGACAGTGTTTAGGATATTTTCTTGGCACATTTTGTGTCCCTCGCTATCAACTGAATATCATTTAAGCACCACAACTTAACCTGAGTTTTCTTGCTGACTATGTCCATCTCTTTATAACTACAGTGTACCCATCTTTTGATGGTTACTTCTAGCAGGATAACACACCATGTTACAAAGCTCTAATCATCTCACAAAGAATTGAAGAAGTTCTGAGAGCAAATGAATGTCCAATCCAGTATTAGCAAGGTGTGCCTAATAAAGTGGCTAGTGAATTTATAAAATGACTCATTCACTAACGGAACATGAAGTATATTTTTAAATTAAAAAGCCACAGTAAATTCCAAAACAAGCCTACTGTTTACCCAAAACAAAAATATAATTTGATCCTGTTGAGAAACTCCAGCTCACCCGTAAAGTGCTATCCCAGGAAGCTGAACAGAGCGCTGTGCCATCAGGTGACACTCTCACTCTGCTAACACGGTTCTCGTGACCAAACAATATGGTGGCACGAGTCCCCTTCAAAACATCCCATACATTGATAGCGTAGTCATTATAACCAGCGAAGAGCAGACGGCCTGAGGGTGGAAGAAAGAGAAAGATATGGTGGAGACATAGATGAAAAGGAAGTGGGAAAACCAGGGAAGCAGACACTCACAAATTATAAGGTGAAATTCCTTTTGAATCTAAATTTGAGACAGAACAGAGAACCAAAGCGTTCTCAAGCTTTCTTGAGCCAA
Organism: Aulonocara stuartgranti; assembly: GCF_965226115.1. NCBI lineage: Eukaryota > Metazoa > Chordata > Actinopteri > Cichliformes > Cichlidae > Aulonocara > Aulonocara stuartgranti. Next base: position 12,146,793 of record NC_138939.1, on the reverse strand, counting down.
AACGTACTGAACACATTTGTTACAGCAATTTAAAGAGTGTTTGACTGACTCCTCACCGCTCAGAGAGAAGTCACAGGTGGAAGCGCCAAATATGATGCTGTCCTTCTGGTAGACTGCCACTTCACGGTCAGCTCTCAAGTCATAGAAACGGCACTTTGGAAAACCAGAAAACATAGAAACAACCAGTATGTAAAAACATACCAAGGTGGTTATTCCGGTAAATGGCCTACAGTGCAGATTATCAGAGTAAATCACAGCAACGAGGCTGAGGTTGCTTTTAGAGCTAAACTGATGTTGCCGTTGTTTCTGCCACGCCCTAATTAATGTGACCAATCAAATTACAGGGAGACAGGAAAAATAATGAACACTTAACCTAAATCCAACCTGAGAGGTAGCATAAAACTAAACATGTCTCATGACACAGACTACACATGTCTGTACATGTACATGGGACAACTGTTAGTAAAAATGTAACACATGTTAAAAGGACCTTCTTCGTCTCAAAAAAAAAAACTCCCTCAAAATGCAACTTAAAGATGAAAAAAAGGAAATTCGAAATTGGAAAATGAGTCACCTAAGTTTAAAAAAAACAATCTCAACAACGACTATTGTTCAGAGACAATAACTCCAGTCTCCCAAGGGAAATGGATCCATTAATCTGGGACAATCTGCTCTTTATTGTGACCTCGTTGCACTTTATATTATCTCGCCTGACGTCTTAAAGTCTTCCTGCTTTAAGGTTTTTCTGCCAGAAAGCACTGAAGGAAAATTTCTCCCATCAATGGCTTTTTCCTTTCGTCTCAGCCACTTGTCTGCTAATATAAAACCTAATGTAGTTGTACAATTTTATCCAGGTGTAAGCTTTGAACCACAGGTCAGAGTATCAGTGCAGTCCTGCTTTCTTCCATAAACATGAAGTCTCTCACGCTTTCCAGGTTTAAGGAGGAATCATTTCATCCCAGTCCCAGCTTGAGTCCCAGTTTGTTTTAGAAAGAATTTTACTGATGACAATAAGTCTTTATACTAAGGTAATTAATCGATAATAACAATTTTACATCTTAATAAGTCTAAATAAGTGCTGATAATAAGATCACAAACAATCCTTACAGGATTTGTATGGTTTTTTTTTTGTTACTTTAATGATATTACCACATTTTTAAAAATGTATTTAATAACAGTTAACTATGCACTTTAAAACTGACCTACACATTTTTTCCCTAAAAATACCTTATTATGGGTAATAAAGCTATTAATAACTAATGTGCTTTTTAAAACTCTAGGTGTCTGGCTTGAGTACTACATGGTGTCGAGACTGAAAAAAACAAACAAACTAAAGTACAATATTTTAGTGCAATAACATCTCAATGTCTTTTGTTGTCATTGCTTTTAGTCTCTTATTGATAGTTCTGTATTGATTTTCTGCATTTGGTATGTTTCTGTTTTTTTACTTCTATTTTAATGTCATCCTTAAGGTTAAGCTTATACTCAGTTTTATCTTGTTTTGTACTCTTAATGTATCTATTCTGTAGCGTTGCTTTTAAAGCACCTTTCTAATAAATAAAACTATTAATGTTGTTATAAATGCCTTGATAAGAAAAAGCGAATCACAGAGTTCACAATAAAGCTTAATAATGTTCCAAAAATAAATCAGAGGGAGCTCTGTGACTCAATATTACTGCTCCACGCAGGAACTGAGACAGTCATTTATCGTATTGTATCACTGATGGCACAGAGTGACATGAGCTCATCGAAACAAACAGATGAGCAGGTTACATGACAGGACTCACCGTCGCATCATCAGAGGCAGATGCAAATGCATCTCCACTGGGGTAGTACCTATGCACAAATAGACAAAAGCAGGTTTAGAAATGATGCGGTAATGATGTATTTTCCATTGAAGAGGAAATTGACAGATTCTGTTTTTAATTTAAGCTTTTCTTTTGAAGTAAGTAAATTATTTTGGTGCATGATCTGCATCACAGAGCTCAGTCTGTATGACCAACACAAGAACACAAACAAGTCTTCTAAATGAAAAATGTGTTGGTTTCTCAATACTCTCCTTTTGTTCACACACTCAAAAAATATCTATAAGAAAATACAAAAATGTAAAAATAATGTCTCAGAAATAAATTAAAACTATTATATTTATTTTTGTTGAATTGTTTTTCTCTCAACATCAAAAGGCAGCAGCTGTCTTCACTCAATGTGTGAACATACTGTATGTGGTTTTGCTCTTCATGGATTTTGATTTATTCAATTTGCTCCCTTTGGCTACAGCTTTTTAATGTCTGTCAAAGAAATGATCCATTTTTCATTTGTAAAATCAAGAAACTGTGATTCACTTAAGCTTTTTAAAAGAGTAGGACCCACTTCACGCAGTTGATGTCAGACTCGTGGCTCTCGAAAGATTGAATGTTCTGTCCAGAGCGCATGTCCCACACATTGGCCTTCATATCACAGCCCTGACAACACAAACACACACATACAGATAAACAGACACACACAGGCGCACAAAGAAAATATTGTTGTTCTCCAGTAAAATCCCAGTTTCTTCATCATAGTTCAATGAAAACCAAACACAAAGAAGTGAATTACAGGGTTTCCCCTGAAGAAGACCACATAAATCTCAAACCAATCCACAGAATATTTCTCTCTCTCTCTTTCGCTCTCACCCCAGAGACAAAAGTGTTTCCAGTCTCAGATGGGGCGAGGTCCAGGGACAGGACATCAGCTGTGTGACCGTGGAAACTCTGCAGCAGCTGCCCGCTCTCCACATCCCACAATGCACATGTGCCATCGCCACTGGAGGTCAGGAGCTAGCAGACACAAATGTACAGAGATACATGAATATAAGAGCAAGGCCATGCATCTTCTTTATATATACAACACTTTTTATCACTCATGCCTGTTTGTTTAACCCTTAAGCAACCCAACTACTTTAGCAGCTAAAATGATAAGCATCATTTATGACCCAATCATATTTTATGGAAACTTCAACTAAAAGCACAAACTGCAGAACTAAATAATTTAGACAATTGCCATTTTACAAAACAATTTTTTTAACCCAAAGGTATATTTCAGTGAATTGTGTAGTACAATTGTGTATTTTTACATGCTAGTATAATTTTAACACCAAAATATGACACCATCGTCAGTGTGTTTTTTCCATCCTGTTCTAACTATACACAAAGCTCTGATTGTTGATGTGTAATATTATAAAACACTGAAATATAACTAAATGTTAGCAGTCAGAAATAAATACAGTCCTTTCCACAGCATTGGGGAGTTCCTGTAAAAACTCGGAGAAGCAGATTGAAGTAATCATGGCATGAAACGTCACAAAGGCACGTTCCAATATCTGATTGAGGTTAGAAATGATTTTTAGGGAAATGTTTTTAAATATCTTTGCCCAATCGAGAACCTTGAAGCCAGTGAAACCCAGACCATAGAAACTAAACAAAAAGGAAGCTTAGAAATATTAAAATAGTTTGGAAAGCCTATTTTTTTGGTTGAAACTGGGATACACAACAGAACAATGATCCCAAGCACACCAGCGAATCTACAGCAGAATGGCTGAAAAATAAAATAATCAAGGTGCTGTCCTTGCAGCACCTTGATTATTTTTGATTTTTTTTTTTGCTGCGAAATGTGGTTCTAAAAACTACTGAATCATGAGGCGTCCATTTTCACATGACTGTTAACTCTAGCACTTGATTAATTCAGAGAAGTGAAGGTTTCTTTACCCTAAACACCCACACAGACATATGATTAGTGGTTTTATCTTTGCTGGGTTTTTTTCCTCCTTCTTTAAAAGTATTTTTAGCTGCTTGGTTTCATTTCTCAGTTCAATTACGTAGAAATGAAACAGATAATACACTAGATAGTGTGCTCCTAATCATTACGCAATTATGGTCAAATAAAGTACTTTTTTAAAAATTAAGCGTTCGGCTCGTTTTATTCTGCTTTTATAGATGGATTGCTCTGAGGGGTTGTCAGTTAATTGGCCAGGAAATCTGACCTAAAGAGGAACCTTTGCCTATTTATTAGTCAAGGCAGGTTTTTTTTCTATAGCACAGTTCATGCACAAGACAAATCAAAAGGCTTTACATAAACATTAAAAGGACATTAATAATAAAAACCTAAAAAAATAAATACATGAATGAAATAAAATTAAAAACAAAACAAAATATCGAGAAACCGTCATCAGAATACATGAAGTGAGTTGCATATGATACAAACAGGCAACGTGGGGAAGAAGAGTACATCCTCTCTGTTACAAAAACTCTTACTATGTATCTGAATACAAAGAAGCAGACAAAATGTCAACAAATCCTCTAATGAAAACAGATTACGGGCACTTAGAGACACATGCAGACATCTGAGGTCCCTGCCGGCTGGTGGATTAGAGAGCTCCTGCTGGATGACCCCAGGCACAAAAAACACCACACATCCTGCCTGCACCAAGCGGTAACTCCAGTTTCAACACGAATATAATTATCAGTAAGCCACAATTACTCCCACACACAGATGGAAATCTCAGCGATCTGACGGAGAGCCTTTGCATCACTTTACGCACCACCAGCCTGACCTTAAAACTTCCATGGTTGGTTCGTTATTACTCAGTGAAACCACACAACAGCACCAGCTGAAAACCTGAGCTAACACACGGATATACACAAATACTACACGATCAAAGCATGTAATCTAGACTTTAAGGGATTTTAAAGCTGCTCAATTGAGTCTCCTACACACTGCTGCAGTAAAATATACGGGAACTTAAAAAATATAAAGACTGGCATGCGTGACAGTGTGTTGAAGGGAGAAAAAAGACGACAGACAGGAAGACGACATGCATGTGTGTATTTTTGTGTTAAATGTTCTGCCCTCAAGTCACTGTGCTCCACTCTTCTTTAGATAAAAGCCACTCAGTGTCTATTAATACACCCATGAGAGAGGATCATACCTTCCCCCCCCCTCGTCTCTTTCCGGCCCCTCCTCATCCCTGCCACCCATCTCCTTTCTCCTCTCCTTCCCTGCCCTCATTTTACCTCCACTCCCACTGTGTTCCTGTGCCTCACCGAGGGCCAAAGTGAAGTAAATTATTAATGCCAAATATTTCAGGTCGTCTCCTTCATGTTCCCTTTTTGATTCTCTTCCTCTCCCTACCTGTACAGAAAAGACCCCTAACTTTCAACATATGGAAGCCAGTATTTAAAAGAAAAATGAAGAAGATAACCGTCACTATTCCTTGAAAAAACAAGACTGATTAGATGTAATGAAGGAGGGATGGAGGTGGAAGGGAAACATTCATACGATGAGCAGCTTGATCGGGTAATTATGCCATGTTTTTTCTTTATATTTAGCAGTGCTACAAAAGCTTTTCTCGCTATCATGGCTCAAAGTAAAGAAAAATCCTTGTTGCACTCGTTGGCTGCATTGAATATGCTACCATGTACTTCTACTGGCTATTTGAGAAGCCTGGAGGACCACATCCCCTAAAAGCTCCACCAGCTGATGCGCCGCTCACCTGCATGTCAGAGTTGGTGAAGGAGCAGCCTGACACATAGTTGGTGTGCATAGCAACCGACTTCTTCTTCGCAGCCAAGTTCTCATTTTTGTCCAGAGACAACGGGATGACTGAGCACTTGTTATCCAGGCCACTTTGGGAGAAAGCAAATGTTCAGTAATGGGTTTCACCCCAGTTACAGCGACAAAGTAGTCACCGATAACCATTCATGATTAAACACAAAGATCTTTCCCCCTACCCGCATGCTATAGCACAGCCCGAGGGGGCATAAGCACACGCCAGCACCCACGTGCACGGCAGGGGAACTCCATGCTCCTGTGGGCAACAGAGAACGTAATAAACACACATACGCAAAGAAAAAAAATGGTTATTATGGTTAAAAAAAACACATATCTTCTTTTTTAACATAAAAACAAGCAAGGCAGCTTGTGCACAGCTGTGGTTTAATCTGGATGTGGTGTGTATTAATGAGGATTAAATTCAGTGTACTTATGCCTCCTCGTCACGAGGCATAACGGCTAGAAAAGCTGAATCCTGGCTATCATTTAAGGCCGGACACATACACTGAGTGATTATGGGGGACAGATGGATAGATAATATATGAATTCATATTTCCATATAGTCGTGTCAAGTCCTCTTTCTCTCTCTTTGAGGATATAGGATGGCCCACTCACACCCTCAACACCAGCACATGTGGTGATGGAACATGCATCTGAGCATTCAGAGGAAGAGAAAAATCACTCAGACTTACATAACAGACGGAGATTGATTCTGATCTTTTTTTATGTTGAGGGAAATTATTAAGGTAGACTGAAAACATGAGCATTAGCATTAATGCAAGAGCACTAATGGTGCTGTAACAGTATGCATTATATGTTATATTTACTCAAAAAATTAAATTTGTTATTTTTAAACTTGGGACAAGGTTCCTGTAATGTAATTTTTGCTGCAACTTGAGATGAATTTGGACTGAAGCGTGAAAGATTCACAGCAGCAGATTGTCATATTTTGCAAGCCCCTGACGTAAAATGTTCCTCTTTTCCTTTCCAGAAATTTGCAAGGAGAGGAAAAGCACATGATGTTTCCAAGTTCCCAAATTTCATAGACATGAAATTCATAGTTTTTTTTGTAATTTTGCAAGAATAATAAAAAATGCACTAAAAGTTCAAGGAATTCTTACACATACAAAAACGCCACATAAAGGTTTACACACCTTATTAAGAGTGAATGCATCCCAGACGATCACTTTTCCGTCCTAGGATAGAGAAATGAAGTCTTTTAATGGAAAAATAAACGCACAAAAACAAATAGGCCAACACAGAATAACAGACACACTGTTGTGTCATAGAAACAACACAATATTTATCTTTAGATACTACATCTTGTGTATGGATGTATGTGTGTGTGTGTGAGCAGGTGCATACCTGTGATGAGCTGACCATGCGTCGCTTGTCTTTGCACCAGTCCATACACAGCACCTTGTTCCCGTGACCCTTCAGTACACGTCTGGTCTTTATGGAGAGAGCACTCAACACCTCAACCTTCTCTGCCACCTGGTGCACTGAGGTGTAAAACACACGCGCACACACACACACACACACACACACACACACACACACACACACACGCACGCACGCACGCACGCACACACACACACACACGCACGCACGCACAATTTACCAGTGAAAAGGAAGTGAAAACATTAGCAAAACAAGTGGTTTTTATGAATGTAGAAATCTGTGCATTTTGCTGTTTTTTCTAACAATTTCATAATCAAAATAATCTTTATCTAAAAAAAGATAAAGATATTTTTTATATTTCTCAACTGCTAATGCTCTGTTGTTGTACATTTCACTTAAATGCACATTAGCCTGTTATTAAATATCAATGATCTGATGCTCTCACTCTGCCAGTGAACATCACTGTCGATAGGCGATGCTTTTATCAGATAGATATTTAGTAAACTTGGCTTTCAAAACTGCTGTCATGTAATGTTTTTGTAGTTCAAATAGGCTTGTTATTAGATCATTGCTAGCTCTGCCAGTAAATTACAGCATTAGTGGGCATAACGCTAAAGAGTTTGTCCTTGCAGGCGCACTGTTGCCTCTGCATGTCAGCTTCATAGACTGTAGCCCTAAATTATTATGATTATTATATATAAAGGCAGTTGTAACATTCAAGTGACAAAAAAACATTAATAATTCTGATCTGCCAAATAAAGTTTTTCATTCCCCAGCACTTTTAACTAACAGCCGTATATTTCCAGTGTTTTCTATACCAGACTTATTCATGATCAAATATCCCCCCCCCCCCCCCCCCCCTCTTTTTTTAAGGTTCCCATCCTTTGCCCCTCAATTAAAATAACAAATCCTGGAAACGCCCCTGCACAAAACCTCTCCTTTGCCACCCCATGTAAAATTTCAGAGACAAGTCCAACAGCTGGCAGCTGCATATTTTAAGCAGATAAGAAAATGTTTCATTAGAAAACGAGAAGCAGAGTGCTTGAAGCTCGTTTTGCTGTTTGTTTAATTCATCACTTACACTCCACGTCGTTCAGCTTGTTTCGCTCCTCCTCCAGCTTCTTCTTCAGAGTCTCGCTCTCCCTCTTCAGTGACTCCAGGGTTTCCCCTTTTTGGAGCCCCTGACAAGCCATCTTCGAGAGCAGAGAAAAGAGGAGAGCAGAGGGAGGAAGGGAGCGGGAAACAAGGGAGAATTGGGAGAAGCGGGTGGTTGGCGGTTAGAGGTTTGTTTAAATAGTCCTCGAGCGCGACTGTGATGCTGTTGCGCGTGCTGCACTCCGCTGCTCTGCTCAGCCTCCTCCCCCTCTCTGCTCCCTGCACCGCTGTTCACCGGGAGCTCCTCAGTCTCCACCTTTTGTCTTATTCCCATATTCCAGTTATGGCATGACAGCTGCTTTCAAAACGCGTTGTTATTTAACATAAAAATTTATGCAAGAAAATTTATATGAGAAAATATTAAGATGTTTAAATAATGATGAGGCATTATATATGAGAAAGCTGACAATCTTCAGTTTAAGTTTGTGGGACAATTCTGAAAAGGTAGGTCTAAATCCTATTTTGAGTTTTTAGTTTTTCATCAGTTTTTTTCTGGAAAATGTTCATTAAAGTTAATTTAGACAGTCCGATTGAAGGACTGTCTAAATTCACATTAACATATCTAAAAAATTCGAAGTATATTATACATAATTGTGACTATATAAACTGCTATTGTAAATCTATCCAAGCGCCTGCTTATAAAAAATAAAATTAAAAACCACCACAATCTTAGAAAATGTTGCTATACTTTATTTGTTATTTTTTGTGGTGGAAAATTGAAAGAAATAAAATTGTGAGCCTCTATATGTCTTATATGTTATTTACTGAAATGTCTGCAGAGGGACCAACTCATCACAGAAGGTAAGACAGTCTGCAAACGAGTGGCCACGAACAAAGAAATGATTCAATATTTAAAGCTTGATTCTCACGCATGCATGCTGGCTGGAGTCTAACAGAGTGAAGCCAGATTGACCTAAACAAAGATGCAAGATGCATAAACCAGAGCTGCTCTGCTCGCCTTGAGGCACATGCAAAGGGTCACTGCTTATACACTCCCATTTACGTTAACCTGTGTGCAGACAAACAAAGCTTTCACAGTAAAACAAAGAACAGAGTAAAACAGTTACAGCTCTTATTTTTCTTCTACACTTCTCAGCACCAGTGCTGGAAGTGAGTCGCTCTTCTTGCATCACTTTGCCACTACTGGAGATTCCAGGCTCTGGTTGCCTAGGTAACCCTTTACCATATTGCCGCCCTGCACCCTGACACATGGCTCAGTGGTTCGCTTCGCTCTTACTGATGCTAAAAAAAGTTTTATATTTCTTTTAGTTTGTTTATCATATTCTCTCTGGAGACGTCATCTTTCAGGCTGCTTTTAAATAAAAGGTTAAATGGGTAAAATTATTACTGGTCAGTTTGTTTCCTGCGCCATCTTTAGGTAATAAATGGTATTACATGAAAGTATAGCCCAGCCCTTGTTTAACTTTGCCTGATGTCTCTTCAGCACAATAAAGAGATTTCTATGACTTGAGCTCAGAGCAGCTGTTTCTTCACATTCTGTTAATAGCTTTTTTAGTAGAATTTAATGAGTGGTGGTGATGATTGTGCACTACCACTTAAATGAATTTAATCATTGTTTTTATTTATTTTACTAAGTTTAAACCCATAGCGGTAGCACCTATACATTCATGTAACAACAGCAGCAGGACACATAAAGCTTGATGAATTACCTAGCAGGTGATGATACAGCATGTCTAAACATGCTGCAGTTTCAATACTGTGCCATGTTGATAGTGATTAACGTGTTTGTGTGTCCTTTTCTGCAAGTGAATATCAAATAAAATTGACAATTTTTCCCACACTGGCCATTCAAATGTTATTTAACATAATCATTACATCAAACCTCAATAGAATCAAAGTAGGCAGTTTGATCCTTTGTTACAGATCTATTGTTTGTTTAATTGAAGCAGATATGTTAATATTATGTAAAGTACATGTTAGGAAGTGTATTTCTGTCCTTGTTTGGAGATGATCACAGGGGACACTGGTGTCAAGTGAGCTGAGAGCCACTTCCTGTGTGTGTGTGTGTGTGTGTGTGTGTGTGTGTGTGTGTGTGTACATGTCAAAAGGTGCTGATGAGCGATGGGTCATTAGTTAAACAGATGCTGCACAAAGTGTGAGTGTCTTCAAACTAAAGATGTACCTCACATGTAGAAGCACGTCCTGATTTTACCACTAACCCTAACACTAAGCCACAGGAAGAAATATATATTTTTAAAAAAACAGCAAGGAAATTGTTTTACAGACAAGTGCAAATAATTTGTTTACACCCATCTGCTACTACAGCTTTAATATTGTGATAAAATTAAAATACATATTAGAATAGTAGCATTTCTTTCCAGCATGGAAGTACAGTAACTTGGACAGGTGAGCTAACCTGATTTCCACCTGTCAAAACTACAAACACTGGCATTTAGCTCTGTAAAGTGAATAATTTCAAAGTAATAAAATTGTTTCGATATTTAACAAACAAAAAATCTCCAGTTCATCTGCAGAATGAGGCAACTAAATTAATAAAATGGAGCAAGCTACCAAGCTCAAACAGAGCTAAACAATATTTATGTGTTCCCTAAATGCAGATAATACTTGACTCACACATTTTTTTACATTTAAAGGGGAGTAGCAGAATATCTGCCTTCAGATATGCAAGGTTGTAGCATTCATGTTAGTGATGCTGGAGGCAACGAGCATTAGTGACAAAAACATCCTGCAGCACTGTTGAGCATACCAAGCTGTCCATATTATCCCTCGATTGGTGAGTTAGGAACACTCCGGGCATTTTTTGCCAGTATTGGAGAAACAGACGTCTCATCATGTGAATTGTTAGGTGGTAGCTGCTCAAGTATAAAGCTTTTAAATCAGGGACAGAGGACTTTTTTTTCACAAGGGCTACACATGACATCTATGCTTATGTTCAATTTAATAAATTTAATAGACATGGTTGATTAGCTTAAAGGCTATTTGCCGGCCCTGAAGGGCGAAGACCTTTTCTCTAAAAACAACAACCTTCTGTTAGAAAATGTTGACTGCTTAGGTATAAATTTGTTGCACAATCATAAGATTACTTACATAAATGCAGTATCAGCTTTTAAATTAGGCTACATCTTGTTAATTGGTATGCATTGCATGAGCCAATAATGAATGATTATGTTATGAACATGGACTCGGGCTGTTTTTATATAATGGTAATGAATAATTCGAGACTGCCACAACAATCATAAGTGGTGCATGCTCTGTTGTATTTCAGGTAAACAGCAGTACACACTCATTGCAATCATTCACAATGGTATTCATTAGCATAATGCTGCCTTTTGTTTGATTTTTGAGGGGAGGTGTAGCGATGAAAATGAAAGGAGAACATTACCATTTCCACACAGAGGGAGCAGTAGTTGGTGGCCTCGTTCTTAATGTAGATGTTCATCAGAGGACTCGGTTTACTGCAGCTGTCGCAGGGGCCAAAAGTGGCCGCCACGAAAGTCTGGTCACACATGGCTGCAGAGGATCACCAGCACACCTGCAGAAACCCACAAGACACACACATAAAGATGACTTTAATCATCAGGATTACATGTTGGAGGGTTTTCTTTGTGGCTCTTCTGGTTTCTTTTCTCAGCTCTGACCACTTGTCTTGTTTTGCGTTTGTGTGTGTGGAGCTGTACAGAAGATAAGCAGCTGGTAATCTACTCCAGCCTGATCCTCCTCTGAGGAGAGAAGCTATTCTGGGAACCACACACATCCAGCAACACCGAGTTCACAGCAGTGCATGATAAAGGACTTCCAAATCTGAACTAAATATGGTCATCCAAAATATGGATCAACATTTTATCGCTTCCCTACACAATTATATACATTTAAACTGAAACTCAAACAGTTTCCCTCATTTATAATGAATTATCATTTCATGTCATTGGCTTTCCATGACAGTATAACTCATATAATGAGTAAATAATGTATATATAGAACAGCATAGTGTCATATTGGTAGATTGCATTGAGAAGTTTGCACACAAACTCAAAAAAGTTAGTTTTCATTTGAACTTCTTACTGTCCTTTGATGTGTGATGTAATCACATATCAACTTTCTGTTTAAGTTGTCCTCATATGATCTTTTGTATCAAGTGTCTTAATCATTTGGATACATTTAAATACCCAACACGGTCTTTGATGATTTTATCTAAACTGCAGAGTCAAACATCTAAAACACCAGCTTCCAGTCAGTCCACACAGATAGCTGCCATATCAACAAATAACAATAAATCTTACCTTACAAAATACTTTTTCCCCTCTGTAGAGCAGCTGCTTGTCTCTGGAGATCTAAGTGGATGTTTTCTAGTGAAGAGGATTGTCAGTGAGGGACAGAGAGGGAATGGTAAGCTTCTTAGTGAAGCATTTAAGCCCCAACTCCGCTCTGCTTTTACCACCATGCTTTATACACTCCTGCAGCATTACCTGTAAGGCCTGGGAGGTTACTTTTACTGTGTAACCCCAGTGCATTAGTCTTTTGGATCACCACCAGCTGCACAATTACTTTATGGCACCAATTTACCAGTTATAAGCACAACCGGATTTGCAGAGGGTTTTACAGAAAAAGTGAAAATATTTCAGTGAGCAGCACTTCTGTGGGTGAAAATGTCTCATTAATGTCAGAGGACAATAGCTGGAGTGCTTCCAGCTGATAGGAAGGCAACAGTAACTCAAACAACCACATGTTACAACTAAGGTATGCAGAAGAGCACGTCTGAATGTTCAATGTGTTGAACTTTGAAGCAGAAGGGGCCCTCAGTATCAGCTGGTATCAGTTGGCCATCATTTAAACCCACAGTCTGATCACTTATTTCAGAGTGAAAACACACCTTCTGATGACTGCTTCCAGAAGGTTGACTCACCGTGTCATGAAGCTCAAATCATTTAAAGTGTTTTTAGACTGTGACAGGGAGTTCAGTGTACTCAAATGGGCTCCGAAGTCACAAGATCTCAGTCCAGTAGAGCACTTTTTGGGAACCGATTTGCACCACGGGTCAGCTGACATCTGCAGTAAATTGTGTGTGATGATGTGATGCCATCATGTCGATATCAAACAAACTCTGAGGAACGTTTTCAGCAGCTTGTTGAAACGGTGCCACAGAGAATTAACACCAAGCCAAGTGGGTACTAGCGAGGTGTAACTAATGAAATCTGCTGTTCAGCAAAATATTGATTTGAGTTTAAGCATAATAAACATTTTTGTTCATCAAAAGCTCAGAAAGTACAGTACCCTCAACAGATTAAAGGCAATGACATCTAAATGAAATCAGGGAAACTGTGTGTAAACCTTCCAATTTTCAGGTTTTGTGCTTTACCTCAGAAATCAGACTGCTTCACCCCCCAAAAGAAAAAACAAAAATTCCACATCTTATTTTGTTTCATGATTACGTTTTCCTAAAACAACCCAAAACTCTCAAAAATAAGAAACACGGAAACCCAAACAGTGCGGAATTCTTTTATTTTACTTTTACAGATTTGACAATTTATTCCAAGTTTCTTAACAGTGAACACATTCACTAAGCACAGCTACCAGAAACTACAAACAGTCCAGTTTTTCCAAATGTACACATGGGATCGGAGAGGAAACATCTGGTACCGGCTTCAGCATGTTCACACCAGTACCTCAAGAGCTGGGGAGGGGATGTATCTCTTTTTAAGTTAGTTTTGAACATTTCTTTAAAACGGCACAATTTATGCTAGTGCTGATGAGAACAATGGTAATTTATAATGTCTGAGTCATATCATACAGCCGATTCTCTCTTTAGTATGGAAATGCAGAGTGAATGAATGACATATTTCTCCTGTTTGAGAGCCCAAGAGAAGCCCAGGGGAACAAGATGCTGCAGCAGCTCTGCTCAACTAAGAAAGTAACACGAACCACTGAATGAATGAAGATGCTTTTTGTTTTTACTCTGAAACTAGCTAATCCTTTGCAGTGTCCTCTGACTCTGAGCTTCATCTCTGACACCTGTGCCACACATCAACTTATAATGTTAACAAAGAGATGTTAGTCAGTCAGGACATTACCTAGAGGAAGGTCAACAGGCTGCACTTGTGTGAAAAGAACGGGGAAGTTTGATGGATTTCTTTTTACAGTCCATACCCATCTATCGTTTATCAGATTTCCTCTGCAGTGTTGAAAAAAAGTTCATTTTGATGTCTGTGACACCAACTGCAGGACCGAATGACACGCAATCAAAATAAAAAACACATTTCTATTCATTTTACAGTGAAAGAAAAAAAAAATACTGCACTGACAGAACAAAACAATGCCATAATGTTCGTTGATCATGTGTGTAAGTCATTCAGATAGCAAGTGATTCAGATAAGGCTTGGTCTACAATGTGCAGCTAAAAATCATGATACACTTCAACGTTTTTAAACATTCATATAATTGATTAACTCCTTCAGTAACCATCTTTCTTACGACTACAAGATATGTTCTCTTTGCACACAACATACACTAAACCAACTACAAATCCAACCAATATAACAAAAACATGGTCCCAGGAAAGTGCAACACAAAATAGCTTTACATAATTACTCCACTTAAAATTAGAGTTTGGCATTCGTACGTCACCTTGATAGTTTTTCCCCCCCTCTGAATGTAAATTTTACATCCTTGAAAAGGTTTGAAAAATTTAAATCAAAACTGCAGAATCCAGTTCATGTGTGTAAGGAGAAAATATTCCATCAAAGTGAAATGTGTTTTTTGAAAGGGTAAGGTCACCGCGCAAAATAAGGTTCACATCAAGGCGAGAGGCAGCCTAATACTAACGGTACAACAAGAAGTAAACTAGAAGTGCCAAAAGACGAGGCAGCGAACAAAGGAAAAGCTGTTTTCACACACAAACTCTGAATAATGGCTGGTGAATCAGGTCACTGCATCCTTTTACTTCTTTTCCACTGTGCCCAGTCTAAACTGGTTTTATACATTTTCTCAAAAAGCACTTGTGCCCAACCCCAACCAGTGATGTCAGTGAATATAGGAGGGGCTATCACAAGAAACTGACCAATGACTGGCCTGATTTCTTCACATGGAAATGACCCAAAATCTGCTGGTAACACTGCATAATAACGGTTTCTCACACCTGCTGAAATGTGAGCTTATTCTCGGAACTGTTTTCACATCAGCACTGGTTCCAGTACTGCTGCCCACGTAAGTGGGAAAAGGGGATTTTGTTTAGGTGAGGATGCCACCTGGGTAATGTAGGAGGTTGGACATGATACACCCATTTAGCTCCTTTTTTTTAACGTGAGCTGGCAGGTTAAATATATTAAATATCTCATGCAACTCTTCTCACAAATCCAGCAGATGCATGTGTGAAAACTACTTCAATCCCAACATGGGCAGATTACCAGACACTCGTCCGACACTTCACCTGTGCCTGGGTTTCTCTTCTTTAAAATCAAAAGCATGCACTTGGATTTTGCCAAACCCATGCAGTTTAAGTGGGGGCAGCAGGAGTAGCAGTGCATGCAAGCAAACAATCTGAGCTGAAAGAACATGTGCACCAACAACAAAATGACAAAAAACAAAACTTCTTTGTCACCCTTAACCCAGCTGTGAAACTGAGAAGAGGAATAAATGAACACATTCTGTTTTTCTGGTAATAAAAGTCCACGTTGGGACATGCTGAGTGAAGGTGGACGGGTAGGAGATGTAAGAGGAGTCGAACAGAGCTGTGTTTGTGAGAGGATGCAGCAGAGGGAATGTAAAGCTCAACAGATTTTTGCAGCCTTTTGCATCTATTCTGCTCAGTAATACATGGCTTTAGATTATCTTAAGAAAATAACAATACTGAACAAAGTAAATAATCACACAATGACAACAGTAAAACATTTTTATGGCTCTGAGCCAGAAGACAAGAAAAAAAAAACAGTAAGCAGAGTGTAAGGTTGGTACTCATACAGTATGTGTTCATGTCAGTGTTTCCTGTGACGCTCGGCTTTGGTCACAGCTGTAAACGGTGCAGACTGTCGCAGGTTAAACCCTTTGCAGAGTTTGAACCTTAAACCTTCTCGATCTGTCCTCGCCTATAAAACCTGTGCTACACTTCATCTGCCAGACATGCAGGCTAAACATGACAAAAAAAATATCTCAAGGTTTAAGACGCGACCTAACAAATAATTATCTGTGCCGGCACTCATTAAAGATACTACATATTTACCTGATATTGACATAATAGCCAAGGAAGCAACTAAAACTGTCTCTAAGAAGCTGTTTGCCGTGGGAAAGAGTGGTCCCATCCTTCACTTCGGACACATTCGCTGCAAGGGGGAAGCTTCTAATCTTAAAAAGGGATGTAGCTATAAGTGCAATAAATAAAATACAGGATATATATTATTCATATTTATATAGATATTTATTTATGTATAAATAATATAGTACAGATGATGAATTTTGTCTTGGCTTGACGTGTTCAGAGAATAAAACGTACAAAGTGAAATCTGCTCAGTGGTCACCTCGACACGGGGTGGAGAGAGCGCTGACTTTTTCACCTCATCATTCAGCTGCCCTCACACAGGAGCTCAGAATTTACCCAACATGAGGGCGGACTGCTAGACTGACAAATCATAACTTGTTTTGAGGCTTCAGCTCCACCTGGTGGGCCTGCTCTCGTGTATCGAGACAATAACAACAACAACAACAACAACTATCTTAACGATTACTGGAAACGCAGATGAAGGATCGATGGCGAGTACTGGAGGCATTGATCTGGTCCTGTGGCTTCTCTAAGAGGCGGGCGTTTTGTACAAGCAGCGGATGATTCTCAGGGCTTACGGCCAGATTTAAACCAGCGGAAATAACCACATGTGTGCGTATCTGTGCGTTCGTGAAAGAGAGAAGGCGAGTGTGCGTCTGTACGTTCGGAGGATGAAAGTACTTTACAGATGTGACGTGTCTGCATTTTTCATGTATGTGCGTGCATGTCTGAGTTTAAACTAGAGAAACTGCAGAACCCTTTCACCCGTTTATTTAAACATGACTTCAAATCGTGTTAACGTGAGTGAAATTTGCGAGTGTTTGTGGTGTTTTAAATTTTTCGGGGAGACGGTGACTTGCAAATCCGACTGTGGCCACTAAGACAAATTCGCCGCAGGGCTCAGAGTGCTCTGGTGGGCTCGCATTAGACACGGGTGAGGAAGGCCAAGTTAAGCGAGCTGGGGATCTGGATGGTTTCCAGTGCGAGGCAAGAAGGGTTAAACGGGAAGGTGACGGGATAGATCATCTTCGTGTCCATCAACAGCTGGGGACTCTCACAGCGGTCCCGCAAGCGAGTCTGGAGAGAGAGATGATGGAAAAAGTTCATGTGCATTAAAAAAAAAAAAAAAAAGGTAGTAGACAGAAAATATATTAAGCCAGTCTGTTTGAAGACTCGACAAGTAAGAAAAGTTATCTTGGTGCAGAATCGATTGCATGAACTTTAGTTCGTAAATACCGATCAGTGCAGTGACTCAGATCTGAGAGGACCCTTGAGCTCAACATAGTGCCTATGGGAAGTGTCAGGGAACTGTACTTGTTATCAAATTTACAGCTCTCTTATTACAAGATAGCTACCACTAAAAAGTAACCTGTTACTTTAAAAATAAATTATATAAACACCGTCTTTGCAATTATCTATCCAGCTACTGTACATCGACTTTACTTCACTTCACAGTGAGTCGATCTTGGCAGCACCCCCTCCACCACATAAACAAGCGCATTCATTTCCATCAGAGCGACGGCTTTAGGCAAAGCCAAAGCTAGCAGTTGTGGTTTTGGAGCTGTAGCTACATATCATTCTCTTCCTCACCAGCATTGTTGCGAATGTAGTTTTAACTTGACGTTACTTCTGACATATTTCTCTCACATGACATATATTAGCACAAAGGAAACTGAATATAAAAGCCATCCCCATCCAATGCTGACCTTAACATGCACGCTGACACTGGATGCATTCATCTCTGCAGCTGTGTTGCTTGGCGTTTCAGTTACTCAAGCAGAACAGAAGTTTCTGTTTATCAGATGCCCAGAAACGCCAGAAAAATGCTGATGTTTTTCAAAGCAGCACACATTCATTGCCTTTACGGTACATGCACTAGTTAACAACAACAGGTGTCTCAAAGACCTCACAATATTAGTGACAAAACCCAAACAATCAGACAGTTTTCTACGAGTGACCGCTTTGAGGAAGAACTTCCTTTTAACAGGAAGATAACCCGGGCAGAGCCAGCCTCACTCAGCTGCAGCTTGCCTGGAACCAGAAAAAAAATAACCCCAAAACACTGAAGATAAAGCAGTATAGACTTGATTTAGCCAAAAAAGAAATTACCTGTATGGTTCGTATGAATGCGACTGACACTCTCTCCTCAAACTCGTTGACGGGGGTGTAGAGGTTCAGGACTTTTACGATCTGAAAGACATAAGACAGAAAAGTTAAAAACACAGAAAGAGAAAGGTTTTAGCTGAAGCTTTAGCTGATAATAATTTTAAAAATATTTTACCTGAGCAGTGGTGAGAGCGTGGCACATGGAGCAGATGGCCTCTGCATCCTCGTCAGTCTTCTTCTTCACCTGCAGCAGCTGAGCGGCCTGGATCAGAGGCTCCAGCGTCTCTTTGGCTCCGCAGGTCATCAGACCTTTGTCTCTGAGCCACTCCTCCAGCTGACTCACATTGTACCTGCAAACACGCATGATGAGATAACGCATCCGGCCTCACTCTGGAGATCTTCTCTGAGCAGCGACACCTCATACCTGATCTGCATGCCTTTGCTCCAGGAGCACATGTCTTTGCGTAGCAGCAGGTTGTTGAGTGTGACAGCGCCGATGATGTAAAACTGCTGCTTCACCACCTGCTTGATGAGCTCAGGGTCGGTGCCGTGCTGGCACATGGTGGAGTGGAAGGCGCTGAGCTGACGCAGGATGGAGTCCAGGGTGTAGGTGCCCTCGTCGGCAATGCTTGACGTCCGTTTACGCAGACCCGTGGGCTTAACTCCCGACACGCCCTGAATGGTCTCGTGCTCCAACATGCCAGAGACTGAGGAAACACACGCACACAGGAGGTGTATAAGTACATGTGCTCTACCCGCTTGTTAAATGATGACCAACCGACCCTGATTATAAGTTCAACCCTCTCAGCATGTACTTACTTCTTTTGCATCGAGTCTTGTGAAAACTATATGTCAGCCCAACTACATCTCTGTAGCTAGCTGTGGGTGCCTGAACATTTTATGGCAACTTCCTAACTTCACCAACCATCTAAAATCTTACTATTTTTAAATCCTCGTCTATAATTACATTTATAGCAGTAAAATTATAGTATCACATGGATTTATTTCAGAAATTCCTCAGCTAGAATTTAGCATTTTTTCTTTATTTTGATAGCTTACAGTTATGGCTAACTCCTAACTGCACCTCGTAAATCCTCTTTTTCATGGATGCGCAACTGTAACATCAGTAAGAGCAGATACAGTGAGTACTTTGGACCATATTGAACTGTCAAAGGTGTCTTAAAGCTTGTTTGCATAAAAGAACCAAAGGAGCAGGAAATTACTTATCAAGTGACACACACACATCACATGTACAGGGACAAACCTATCATGGGCTGGAGGATGTTCTCCATGCATTTGATCAGCTGCTGGTAGATCTGGATGGCCAGGTCGCTGATCACTTGTCTGTACTCTGCGAGGTCGAAGTTGGACAGACAGTGCTCGTTCTGCCTCGACGTGTTGTGTTTCATGAATTGCTGAGACAAGCACAGAAAACAATGTGTCAGAGAAGGTGAACGATGTCAATATTAATCCACGACACAGTCGGTCAATACAAAAAACAAACAAACAATCAAAACAACAGCTTGTTACGTCAAGCTTTATATTTTTTGTCCTTTTGGTCATTTTTAACAGATTAGTATATAAAGGACTGTAACAGCAAGATAATAAAAGAGATTCCTTCTTTCCCGAATATCTAAATACAGTGATACCAGATGTCTTATTGAACTGACTAGAAAAACCTTGTATGTACTGGAATGGGACATTTTCTGTGTTTTGTGTATTGTTGTTGGCCTCACTTCGTCTCCGCTGTACTGTTTCAAACAGTGCAGGAAGCGGCAGGTGTTGGCCAGCCAGAAAGAGACGGTCTCAAAATCATCTCCTCGTTTCTGATGAAGAAGAAAACATCAGCAGAAGTTTGTGTTCACTGCAGAACCTTTTTTAGTTATCTAACGCAAAAAAACATCCAAAAATGTAATTTAAGAACAAAGGAGCTGGAAACGCAAAATGTGAACTTCATTCAAATATTAAAAGCATACGTACCTTTAAGATCTTTTTAATGCTGTTGATGGTTGACGTGAGCAGAGTGCGGACCTTCTGGTCATCGTTGACGTAGTCTGCATGTCTCAGACACATGAACAGGATGTAGGCTGGCAGACCTGGGATCAGATTCACTGCTACACCACGAGGTTTTAGTTCTGGAGAGATGGAGGAGGGGTGAGTTTATTTGTAGATTTTATTTTGTGCAAACCGTGAATTGAGGCTTCAGTTTCCAGGGAGTTTCAGTAATTTCAGGACTCCTTTCCATCTACTTTAATGCTTTAGATAGTGGACTATATCATTAATTCTAAATTCTTACCCAGGATGAGGTTCTTAACCAGTTTCATTTCATCCTCCTTCTTGTACTCTAGCATTCCCTGGAAGTCTTTCTCCCTGCGAGGAATGTTGACAGGGTGGATCGGCTCATCCACCATCTGTCCCGGAGATGTCTGGCCTTCGGTTTGACCGGCTGGAAGAAGCATGGCATGTGACAGTCAGCTGACATGTGGTGGAAACGAGCATATATGAATAGAGATTTTCAGGCTTCGGTTTTTCTCGCTTTACCTCCCATCTCTCCAATCCTCTTGGAGTAAACTTTCAGCTGCTTCTTGAGCTTTCGGATTGTTCTGTCCTGCTTCTCTAGCTGCTCCATTAGATCCTAAAAACACAGCGAGGGACACAGAGGAGAGAACAGTGAGGACTAACAGACAGCATCATCAGACACAGACCGCTTTGCAATGTCGCCCTCCAGTGGCTACAAGGAGGAATCCTACTCTTCTGTTAGTGGCTTTGCAGTGGACATCAGCTCAAACACGGAAATCAAAAGGTTAGAAGATGAAGAGAAAAGAATTTAAAAACTTCCTTGGTGTGATTTATAAATCAACATTAGTGCTGCCGTACTGGTTTTTGTTTTGGGGTTTTTTCAGAGGAAGATTGCAGGATTTTTTGGCTGTTAGGAAAAAGAAGAAGGCGCAGTGCTGCTCCGCTGTGAGTTACAAGACACTGTTGCAGAGAATTAGAGCGACACCCTGCAGCATTTCATTCAGAACAATCTCAGTTAGTCAGAAACGTGCAAACATGCAGGCAAACACACACGCGGTCTCTACATACAACCATCCGCCGTAAAATGACGACTCGAGCCTCTCGGGATGCCGTGGGGTCGTCTGCCATGAGTTCCTGTCAGGTGACACCATCCACACAAATGAGCGTGTGGGACGCAGCTCTGTAGCGGCTGGTTTAGTTTGTGTATGTATGGCCATGAAAGTGACTCAAATCACACAGTCGAAATGCTGTTATTCACATTTCTACCACTGGAAGAGTTTTTAGCCGTGGTCTTATTATTAGTGATGTAACGTATTAGTCAAATGAGCTGTGGCCATCTTTACGGATAGTGTAATATCCACACTGTTGACTGTCCCCCAAAGTCTTCGTAGTCCCAGTTTTCTCAAACCGTGGGGTGGAATGATTATTTCAGAAGCGTTGGTTGGGGGTGTGACCTTTTCTCAGTGGTGTGTGGTAATGTATTTACAGCAAATTAAAATTATTCTGTGGGTTTTTGGCCTGTTAATAATAAATAATGTGATTGCAGATTTAATATGAGTGTAAGATATACAAATTGTCTGTAGCTGTCAGTAGTTATATGGATATATATCAAGAAAAGTTTGTGTATACACACACCTAAAATCCATTCTTCGGTGTGTGTATAAGTGTGTTGTTTTTATTTTTATCATTTAAAAATTATGCTGAATTTGTGAGACAAAGTTTAGCTCCTCCCCGTATCTATGTGTGGAAGCTGCAGCGTACCAGGTTCTCGTTGGTGAGCCGGGTGATCTCGTGTTGCAGACTGGCTTCGATTCTGGCCTCTGGAGGCAGCTGCAGATTCTGGGCTAAGAGCTGCTGCTGCCGGTTGTTCTCCTCCTTGACGTTCTGCAGCTCGCTGCGCAACGACTCCACCTCATTATCATAAGTCCTCCGCTGAGTCTGCAGCTGGTGCTCCAGTAGCCTGAGAGAGGTAAGAGAGAAAGAGACAGAAATCAGCATCATACTGTGAGGGGGAGAAAGGCAGTGAGACGCCCAGTGCAGAAGGGAAAGAGAAGCTGTAGTTTCCACCAGAAAGTGGTGATTGAGGACAGCAGCAGCATGCTGTGCAGACACTACCAGCAGCCCAGAGTCCGGCCTTTCTGAACAACGCTCATTCATTCTCCTCCTCTCTTCAGAGTAAAAGTTTCTCTGAGGAAAACTGAACCGAGCCAAATCAGTACTCAGAGATCAGGCTCAGGAACGGAGCAGGTAGAGCTGACAGAGGTTCAGTTTTCATTCAACAACCAACATGCAGTATTTCTATCTTTTTATGAAAACTACAGTAGCAGTTAGTACAACAGGAGCACTTCATACGCTTTATTAAAAAAGAACTTTGACTGCCTTTCTTGGTGGATAGACATTGTTTTTCTGTTTTTCCATCAATTTCTCTGATGCAATCCTTTCTTGCTGATGCCTTTTAGGGATCAGTCATTTTATGTACTATAGTTTATACAATGACTTCTATTCTTTTACTAGGTTTTATGATCCAATTGTTTTTCCTGCATGCATAAATCATTTTATAATACATCTGTACGAAGATGATTAGCAGATATTTCTTCTTGAGAGTTTGTCCAACCAGTCTACATGTGTTGACTGGTTGGAGAAGACATTCGCCCACATTCTTCGAGGTGTCCTGTGCTTTGGGAATATGGGGCTATCGGCTGTGGTGGGGATTGAACTCGTGTGCAGCCGCCTGTTTGTCACTGATCCTAAACCGTTTTTAAGGTTATAGTAGTCTGGGTTTTATTTCTAAAACTTGTTAAAATATTCCTCTGGATGTGTTTGAACTCTTTATTATGTATTTAAAGTACTGCACGCACACACATCACAGTGCAACCCCCTCAGAGAAAAATAACTGCTCCATGACACTACCAGACCTCTCAAGATTTAAAGGCAAACACTGTAAAAAATAAAAAGCATGCAGAAAGTGATTAACCTCAGTCAATGTCTGTGAACAACACTTAAAGAGTTTTTTCACAGCTTTTTAACGATAGTAAGCAGTTATTGAGGAAACACTTGAGTGGATAAAAATTTCAGCCCATCTAACTTCACAAGCCGAAGGCATCACAGCATAAAAGGAAGAAAAATTCCAAGGTCACCTGACATTTAACAAGCTTTCATAGCTGCATAAAACATGGTTAGTACAGTACGAAGACACATCCTGCTTCACTGTCAGAAATAAATCTAGAAACTCAAACCAAAGCTTTGCATCAGTGACTGTACATTACACAACACCTAAAGAAAGTTTTACATTATAGCACCCTGCGAAGTGTGTGGCAGAAACAATAAGGAAGACAAATAATCAGAAGGCAGTCAAAATAAACAGGCTGATGTGAGAGAAATGAAGTGTGAGAGAGAAACGTGAGCGAAGAAAACCAACGGGTCACATCCTTTCCCGTGAAAAAAGGCAAACGTGTCATGCTCAAAAACACTGTTAAACCTGATGGTCTCCTTCAAGCCCTGATTAACCAGCCACAGCTCTCCGTCCTCATTCAGCTTACGTAAGTCTGGAGCAGCAGATCTGACCGACACACAACACAAAGCAACATGAACATTACAATGGCACAAAGAAACGTGATCGGGTGAGCGGGACCACATGAGCAAGAATATTTATCTGAGGTGTGATAACATCCTGCATCTGGTCTTCAACACAAAATAACAATAATACTAATTTGTGTGATGTCATAAAGTTAAAGGAAGAAAACCTGTAAAACCTGATGTACTGATGATGTGTGAAGTCCTATTTCTGACTCAATGCATTTCAGTAATACATTAAAGTGCACCTATTCCGCTCGTTTCTAACCCCTTCTGTCTTTTACAACAGCTGCATCAATCTTGCCGCCTCATTAACAAGGTTAGAACAGCAGGTGGCGCTTCTCTGCCTGAAATGACCAAATTAGAGATAACTACTTTCACAGGGATCACAAAGAGTAAAAAAGACAAAGGAACATCTGGAACAGAGCCTTTAGTGTCAAACCTGAGATTATGGTTGACAGAGATGAGATGGACATATGCAGACCTCATTACTGTAACAGTATGTGCACAACAGAAAATAAAGAAAAAGTCCACTTTAATCATTTATTCAACCACTGCAGGTAACAGTGGTATAAACCTACTGATGTGAATTAGCAGTATTTTATATGTGTGTGAGTGAATGAGTTTGTTCTTGCATTTACTGAGTGATCCAGTGACCGAACTTTGTAGTCAGTGGGAACAGAAAAGGTCAAGAAATGGGACATAAACAGAGGGATGAATGCAGCGATACAAAGTTGAACTTTTAGGGAAGCTCTACTGTAAAACAACATTGTCGCTGTAGATATTTATAATCTGATCTCATTGATCTTATCAGCTGTCAAACATTTGGCCTCATTCAATAAAATGTGCACGTGTTACTGTGCACAGTAATGTTTAAACTTGCAAGATTACTTTCAAATTTAGCTCCCGCCGCCTCCGTGTGCAAATCCAAATCATTCTATATTGAATGGCATGTGGCTGTTTTTTGCCGTCTAGAAACTGTCATACTCCGTTTCTCTATGAAGTCGAGAGTGAAAAGGGAAGCACGGTTGCTAAAAAAACAAAACAAAAAAGTAAAGGGAGTGAGAGCTTTGAGGTAGAAGCCAGAGAAGGCACACTTTTCTGAAGTGTTTCCTTAGGAGCGAAAAGCTTGGACTGCAATAGCCGAGGCAGTAAATATTGTGTCTCCAGAGACTTGGAGCGAAAGGTGACACGGGCAAAAGTTTCGACATCAGAGCTGCGGTGAAAACTTGGAAACAGACCAGAAGAAAAAGGAGGCAACGGTGAAGGACGAGCACCACCTGATCCATCACCCAAAGCCATTTATTATGCCGAA
Organism: Aulonocara stuartgranti; assembly: GCF_965226115.1. NCBI lineage: Eukaryota > Metazoa > Chordata > Actinopteri > Cichliformes > Cichlidae > Aulonocara > Aulonocara stuartgranti. Next base: position 12,121,408 of record NC_138939.1, on the reverse strand, counting down.
GTAGCATTTAGTAAAGAGGCGATGTTAACTGTCAATTAGGATGATCTCTATTAAATTAATTGTGCCAAATATGCTTGGATTATTTATTTTTTAATAAAGCCACCTTAATATGCTACGCTTTCGGCAAAAATGTGTGAGACAGAAAGGCCCTCATGATAGTCTGAAGCTGCTGTAAACCAGCTTTCAGGAAAAAAAAATATGGATGAATTTGGGATTTCTGCACGAAACGTTTGAAATGTTCACGCGCAGATTTGTGAATGAGGCCTAATGTCTGCACTGTTCTGAAGCCAGTAAAATTATTATGAGGAAAAGTAAATTGACTTAACATTTTAAAATACAGAGATTGTAACATTTTACCCTTTTCCATTTTAGTTGTGCACACAGACTGTATATAAAAGATGGAAGCCCTGCTGTGACGTGTTTTGGACTTTACTATCTTCGTGTTTTGAAATTGGATGAGCAGGGGTCAAATCTAATTAACCCTTTAAAGCCTGAACCATTAAATAATAATTACCAGAAAATTTACATTTTTTGAAAATGGAAAATTCTGTGTTGAACTTTGTGACAAAATTTTTAAAAAGATTATAAATTAAATATTAATTTGCAAACATGAGCTTTAATTTTTGTCATATTTGCTACATCAGGTATTTTTTTCGTGCAATGTATTGTGTAAATTAATTTGTTTTTTTGGAGAGTGGAGTGGGGAAATCACAGTGATACAACATGTGCAGCATATGAGGTCTGAATAATAATAAGACTTGAATCAAGTGTTGAGACAAAAAACCCCAAAAAACATCAGAAGGGTGCTCATGTGGCCATTTTCCAATAGATTTCTCTCTACAGTAACTTTTTTGCAATCAGCAGTCAAATGTTTGCAAACCTCTTCTGCATCTCCTTCCTTGCTGCCTCCCTCCTTTATATACAGTCTGTGGTTGTGTGTAAATGCACGCTTCCTTACAAGTACGCTGTGCATCGCTGTTTTAGCGTAATAATGAAAACAATTAAAACATAAATGAATCATTTCATGCACCATTCATGCCAAACTCCTTCTATAAAGCTGAGGCTGAAGCTCTACATCGGGATCTAAACTGTGGCACGGTTAGTCACTTTGGGCGTAAAAGTCAAACCGAAACTCAAAGCCATCTCCCTCGCTGCTCAGATACTTTCATGCTGTTAAGTGAAGCAGGTCCTGCAGTAACTACAGCACCGTGAATACAGAGATAAAGTCACAACAACTGTAGAGCCACTAAAGTTACAGAACTCTTGACCCATGCAAACCATTTTCTCACTTCCCTCATGAGCCACATAAATATTCTTGATGTCAGTAAGTACAGCTACATATACACAACGTCCTCTTTCTGTTAGGCCAAAACAGAATCTAATACTTTATTTTGCAGCGTGTTCTCACTCCTGCACGTCAAATATGCCGTTTTTGCCGTCTGTCCACCATTATGTACAAGAAGTTACAAAGACCTGCTTTAGGAAGCTGAAGGGTTAATCATCCAGAAAATGTCTTCACGTCCTACTTCACTTTTTAAAACCTTTTTTCACTTTCTTTTTTTAAACGTTAGAAGTCAGTCATATGCATATAGTATTAAAGACAGAAAATTAGGGGACTAGATTAGTTTATCCTAATAAAGTTCTTTCATCCTAAACATAGTTCATCGTAATGAAAATGTCTTCATGAGCTTTAGTTGTTTATTTATTACTCTAAAGGGCAGACAGATGCAGCAGTATTATATTTTCCAAACAAGTTCAAAACAAAAAAAATCAATATAAAATTAACATCCATCCATTTTTTTTCAGTATTTTCAAAATGTTTTGAGTCTCAGAAGGAAGTTCAAATGTTCAATTTCACACATTTTTTTGGAACTATTTTTAATCGATTAAAGGATTTTTTTTGTTCAATTATTTCTGTAACATTTTTCTATCCGTCATATTTTTCAAATCCAATCGGCACACTTCACAAATAAATAACACTGAACCTAATCAGTCAGCTAGTTTCCAATCAGTAAGACGAAATTACAGATCAGGCCCACAATATACCAAAATGATGTGAACTTTTCTTTTCTCCTTCATCTTTCCCTTTCAGTTTTACTGGAAGATTTGGTTTAGACACTGAACACATTAGTTTTAGGAAAAACTAACGATGAGTTGGGTAAGACACGCCGGCGGCATTATTTGACGCTGTGATAATGAAAATAGGCGCGTTATTCATCATGCTTTTAGGGCCAAAAAAATGTTACGCTCTGCTGCTCAAGCTTTCATCAGCACTACAGACTGAAATCAGCTGCAGTAACATGTCATTTATAACCCAGTATTTCAGCGACAGTGTGGCCATGCATGCTCTGCTCCACGATGCATCGGCCACGTCTCATCGGTTACCTCAGCCTACTCAGGAGATCACTGACTTCCAGCTGCTGACGCATGAACCTAGGAGATCTGACAGGACAAACAGGGATTCACACACACAGCGCTCACACATACACGGTATCATAATGGCACTAGAGCATACAAAGGTTGATGTGAGCCAGTGGAGGACAATGAGTAAAGACATGGAGGTGAGGAAGAGAAGTGGCTGTAAGAAAGTACCTGTTGGTGTCTTTGAGGCCTACGTAAGCTTGCTTGACTTCGTCGTCCTTCAGTTTGGACACGTCATCTTTATACACTGAAGGCTCCGTCATGGTCTCCTGGAAATAAGCAAAGAGACAATAGAGAAACAATACTTGTCACTTGTGATCAAAAGTTTTGATGTTTTTTGGGATACATGACTAAGAACCATTCACCTAATGAGACACTGGTAGCCAGAATATATGTATATCTGGTACATATAATATTTGCATCTACAGTACTGCGGTTATCGCCTTTTTTTTTTTTTAAACCATCTGAAACAACCTTCAATCAATTTTGTTCAAGTATTCATGACTAGGGATGGGTATCGAAACCCGGTTCTTGTTGAGAACCGGTTCCCACTGTTTCAATTCCTTGGAATCGTTTGCCATTTTTGCAAACGATTCCCTTATCGATTCCAGTCGCCCCGAATGACATCACCACGTTGCGGAGTGTCATTTACCTGGCAGGGAACACGGCGCCTAAGCGGTTCACATGCTCAAAAGTTTGGTTATACTTTACGAGAACGGATGACAACAGGGCAACTTGCAATACTTGCAAAGTAGATATTTAATTTAAGGGAGGAAACACTACGAATATGCAAAAGCATTTGCTCACAAAACACGCGATGACCTTAAATGAATGTCGTGTTTTTAAATCCGCTCCGGACTCGTGAATCTCAACCCAGCAGCAGCGGTAACGTTTGCACGTCCTCTCCCGTTAATGCGGCAGGTAAATAATCAACTAACAGTGCATATTATGTTAGCGCGATCTGCCTTATTACAAAACCTGCCATTACTGTGCATTTAGGTGACCATGATGAGAGAGACAGACAGAGTCTGGTTGGCTCAGATGCTGCCAGCTCTCGCTGCAGTCTACCGGTAGCGTCTCCTTTCAGGCCAGGATAGACGAATGTCACCGAGCAGTGACTCAGTTTGTGGTAAAAGGCTGCCACAGCAGATGCCCTCGATTTCACTTTGGTAAGTGAATGTGTTTAATTGTAGGCAGGGACATTACTGGATATTCTTGTGTAATTGCTACAGAATAATTTATGTTATACTTTGTTATTGCTACAGGAGAATATTTATTTTATTATTTTACATTTACAATTTTTTTTCCTGGGGACCCTGTGACACCCCATTGAAGAGCCGTAGGCTGGATCTCTTAAGATCTCACTGTTGGGTTTGTAAGGCCATGTTACTCCTAAATTTCTACCTTGTTCAAAGAGAAGATATAAAACAAAGTTCTAAGCTAATCGACCTTAGTGTTCTCCTTTTTTAAAAATAAGAATCGATAAGAGAATCGAATCGTTAAACAGAATCGAAAATGGAATCGGAATCGTTAAAATCTTATCAATACCCATCCCTATTCATGACAAACTCATATTATTCAAAAACCACAATTTCAACTTGCAGGGAGCTTTCATACTGAAGTACAACACACACACACACACACACACACACACACACACACACACACACACAGACAAAGACAAAGGACAAGACAAATGTACAATACACAGGTGAAGACAGTGTCTGATTATAAATATGACTATTATGTCTTGACTCTTTAATTTTACTTCTTTTAATTATCTGTTCTTTTCCTTTCTTTTAATTTTGTAAATAAATACTGCTTGGTGTCAGATGAGCCCCAGTCTCCTCATAAATCTGAACTTGATCTGACATTAAAGTGATTTAGATCTGTTTACACCTCATTATGTTGTATTGAACAGTTAGAGTTAAGGGCGGCTTAAACTCTGAATTCATATTAACATTTAAAAGCAGAACCTCTATGCTTCAGTCAGATATCCATGCTATTCAGGTAAATATTTATATATTATATAACGCTCCACTAATTCTACACATGTAATTGTAGCCAAATATGAAATTTTAAAATCTATTACTTATGTCTTCTTAAACTATTACTTTTTAGCACATCTATACTGATCACAGATTCACTGGCCACACATTTAAATGATGCTCAAGTGGTACTAAAGGGCCTAAAGTGTGTCAAGAGAATATATTTCGCACACCACCACCAGCCTGAACTGTTGATACAAGGCACAATGGGTACATGCTTTCCTGTTATTTTGCACCAAATTCAGAATTTTCTGAACATAATTTCCTCTGGGATTAATAAAGTATTATACTTTATTAGGTATTAAAATAAAGTATAAAGTATTTTCACTAGTAAATTTGTGTATATCAGCTTAAAATTAAGCAGGCTGTCTTGACTATGTCTACACCCCTAAAGGCACTGAGCTGCTGTAATGTGGTCGGTTGGATATTTGATTAACAAGCAGTTAAACATCTTTGTACCTAATAAAGTGGCCATTGAGGGTCTATCCAATATTAAGCTACACTGATTCAGTTATCTTTAGCAAAGGATTTCTCACTTATTTTCAGATTCTTACCCACTTACTTAACTTTGTATTACAACATTTTATAACCGGTCATACTTGCTCCACACGGAAATATCAGTAACTTCTTTGACCTTTCTACTTTAGTCTTCAATTTAGGTTACAAATGTTCACACAGCTTCAAGAGAACGGGACTTAATGTGTTTCACTGAGTGTGTGAAAGCAGACAATGGCAGCGAGTCGCATCTCTTCATTCCAAAAAGTTAAACTAATGCAGAATAAAAGACAATAAAACACAACTGAATCAGGAAAGCAGTTGTTTTATGTTGTTTTTCATTGCTGATAGCGTCCTCGCTGTAAATGGAAACCAGAATAAATGCTGTAATTCTGTGTTTCACTGAGATGCCTGAGGATGTTTCATACACAGCACAGACCATGAAAAAACATGTCAAATACTCGTGGTTGATGCCATTTTTCAACTGTACCTTCTCATCCTGTGGGGAAGCATGAATGGAGGAGAGAAGGTGGAGACGGGGCAGTTAGGCACGATGGACAGGTTGAAGCATTGTCAATACGCAGTGTGAACAATGATTTTACCCCCAAAAAGAGTTCACGTGTCGAATAAATAAAGACTCGTTTTACGATCCTAAGCTCAATGAAGTTTTAGTTTTAAACACAACAAGAGTTATAACTTAAAATTAGAAAAAAATTCTTTGGGTCAATAGAGTTGACCCATTTTTTTGTTATCTGCTTACTAACAACAACAACAAACGCAGACAGAGATGAAAACACACAAATATGAGAAGGTGGATGTAAAAAAAGCAGCATTTCATCCACCTTCACAGTTATGAGACCTTGTAAAACATGACAACATGCCAAACACGTTTGTTTTTCTCTAATTGAATGTGAACAAAATAAAGAATATCAAGTGCTACCTTGTGGTGCATGGCCTCCTTCTGACTGACCAGCTGGGAGCGCAGGATTAGCACCTCCTCCTTGCGGACCTCCAGTTCCTCACAGGAGGCGTTGAGCTGTTCCAGGAGCACCTTGTAAGCTGGCGAGCCCGGAGCACCGGCGCCTGTAGCAGCGTTACCGAGCAGACTTTTCCTCATCTCCTCCAGGTCATGTTTCAGCTTCTTGTTCTCTGACTCGAGCTCCTGACGCTGAAAGATGAAGTTACAGTCAGAAATACGAGCAGAAAATTTGACTTTGTTTTCATTTGCTGTATAAGAAGCATTGATGATGTCATTCAGAGGAGTGAGTGGAGGTTAGGACACCTATGGTCATGTTACTTACCTTCAGGGACTCGTACTCCAGCTCAGCCCCACGAGCCTGAAACGAAAACACGTTTATATACTTTTAATCTGTAGTGATAATTATTCATGTAGATGATTTTGGTCTGAGTTGTATTTTTTTACCATAACCGTCAAATTTATTTTATAAGTATTGAGGAAGACCTGAACCTGAACAAGCTCTAATTATATTCTATATCATCTCAAATATCCATTATCTGACTGAACTGCATGTTAACAGACCTTTCAACTTTTGGTTTTAGATCATCTGTTTTTCAGTGAGTGCAGTGAAAATGGGTGAAGGTACCATGGCACTAGCCCGCTGCAGCTGCTCCTCTCTGTTTTCCAGTTCGTTGCGCAGCAACTGCTTGTCTTGCTCCAGCTCTGTGACACGTTTCTGCAGCTTGAGAGTTAGCGAGGTGTCGATTCCTCGTGTCACATCCTGCATGTGAGAAGAACGATTACGAATGTGCCACATGAAACGTATTGAAATGCAAATGCTTAAAGCACATAAACATCAACTATAATAACATTTTCAAACACTAATATTAAACATCTCCTAACTTGTGTTCCAGTTAGGGTTATGCTTCACTTTAACTTTAATGATTTGTTTCCCTAATGGTTGAAACTCCATCTTCAGATCACAATTAATTTTCTTACTTCGCGGCCACGGGTACCATCTTCCAACTCGGCGTACTCGGAGTTGTACGTGTACTCTGATTCGTTGCTGCTGTGGGTAGAATCTGTTCTCCTGTGGCCAGGCTTCGAGACGTTCTGCAGACAAAAGAGGAAATAAGCCTTTTAATTTGAACAAGTATTGACTCGCACTCACTCTGCTGCGCTTGCAGATTAAAAGTGCAGTTAGGCACTGAACACTACCAAGCATCTGCCTTCCACAGAGTCTATGAAGAGTCAGTATTTCTGCTGTTCTCACCTTTTCTGGAAGCTTAACATTTAAACAAAGGTGTAGAAATGTGGCTCATTGCTCGCAGTACATGAGCAAATGTGTTGCTCACCGAAGAAAGAGCCATCTCCTCCTTGAGGTCGTCGTATTTCTCCTCGAGGCGAAGGTGTTCGCTCAGGAGATTCTGGTAGCGAGAACGCTCCTCGTTCAGGTCGGTCTCCAGCTGTTGAGTCTCCTCTGCTATCGCACGAGTCATTTTCTCTGAGGGGTAAAACATAAAGAACAAGTCGTTTCAAACTTTGCAAAGATGAAATTAACTGAGCTGTTGGATGTAACTTAAATGTATGCGGTGATGCGTACCTGTCATCTGCTGACTCTGTTCCTGAATCAACCGATTCAAGTCGTCCTTCTCTTTCTTCAGCAGCCCGTTCTGATGCTTCAGCTCTGCCACCATCTAAAAACACACAAATGTGATCCTTACATCACAAATGATTAAACCTTTCTTACAGAACATACTGTGTGGGACACATTTGTTGCTGAGATTTTTTTTAAACTAGACTCTTAGATTTGTGAGAATAATCTCATGAAATGAAATGTAATGAGAGATGTTATGATAGCGCTGCAATGAGTCTGACTCGGTCTGTGCTGTTCTCCAATGTCTCTTTGCAACAGGGGAGTCAACTCAACTGTGTGCAGTGGTGTGGGTTATTTTTCTATCTAAAAGCAACATTTCCAACAATTACATCCCTTTAAACCTAAATCTATGTCCTGCAAAAAGCACATCAGTATTTTTGGAGGGATTTCACTCTAAGGGAAACTAAACATAAGTAAAAACAATAACAAAAATATGTATCTTTGATACAGTAGCTCAACCCGCTAACAGTACTTTGGCCTAATGAGCAAAAAGAAAATTAAAAATACGAAACTATCACAACTCTTTGGGTCTTCAGTCTAATAGCCTTCACTGGCAACAGTGTAAAGAAAGACAAAGCAATGTAAACTAGAGAAAACAACACACACACCAGCTGTCTCACTAAATCACTACTCTCCTGTGCTCACCTGCCCTGGGGCAATACCGCCCTCTGAGCCCACCATGTGCCCCTCTCCCCCCGGTTCGCTCTGGCTCCTGAATTGCCAATATGTGTAGTCAAGCAAAAAAGAACACACAGTTTTGTGATAAACATGATATATTTCTCCTGGAGACTACCGGGGACTTTACTTATTAGGGGTCACTGTTGATTCTAGCTTCAAACTAATAATGTGGATTTTTGAAGTAGTCTGAGAGACATGAGAAAGAGGAGGGGAAAGAGAGGCGGCGAAAAAAAAGTGATGTGATTAAATTCATCCGCAGCAAGCGAGCGTTCAGTATGCAACCAAAATATGTGGAAATTAATAAAGGAAGAGAAAGAAGTGAATGACAATGAAGAGAAATATGAAGATGCTAAATATTCATGGTGGACAGAGATGCGTCAGTGGCTCCTGTCTTACTTTCTCCATTTCGTCCCTGTAACTTTGTGCCCAGTCCTCGATGGTCTTCTTCTCCTGCTGCGTGGCACTCAGCTCCTTCTTCAGCCTCTCCAACTCCTCCAGCAGAGAGGACACCTGGTTGGCTTTGTTCTTGGCATCCTCCTCCACCCCACGCAACCGGTTCAGCTCGCCGCGCATTCGCTCGCTCTCCACTGTGTAGGAACTCTCCAGGCCGACTAGCCTCTCGTTGACCAACCGGTTTTCCTTGCTCTGGGTGTACAGGATAAAAGTTAAGCTAAATAAAAACCCTCATAGAGAACAAAATAAATAAATAAATGAATAAATAAATAAATAACACGACAGGTCAACGTGTTACCTGCTCGTCGATCTTCCTCTGCAGCTGCATGATTTTGTTCTCCATGCCTTTGTTGAGCTTCTTAAAGTGTTCGACTGAGCGAGCCTCAATCTTCAGCTTCTTCAGCTCACGCTTGGCCCTCATCCTGCGGATGCAGCACTGCAGGTAGACGATGGCTTCCAGGCAGCGCTTGTACCAGCACCGGGCCAACCAGCCACGAATGTGCTTCTGAATGATTACCGCCTTATGCTCCCGCAACAGCTACAGCCACATACAAAGGCAGTGATAGAGAGGAAAAGAAATACGAGTACATTAAAGTGAATTTTAGAAAAATTACACTTCCTTCTGTCCACTGAAAACTGTGCAAACATAGAATAACAGAATATAATATTAAAAACAGGAGTGTTTTCATGACTCACCGCCTGATACTTCTGCCGGGCCATGTAAGCTCTGAGGATGGTTTGCATGGCCAGAGCGGCTGCCTGCTTCTGCTTGTAGCGTTTCCTCTCCACGTACATCCTCTGGTACTTCTGGATGATAGTGGCTGCCTGAGTGCGGCGCAAGAACTTGGCCAGGCTGAGGAGAAGCAAGAGTCAGGATTCAAATTCTGCACACCTGTAGTTTTTAGCTGGATAAAATGTTAAGTGCCACAGTTCTCACCAGCGGGCCTGGTATCCTCTGGTGAACCTTTGTATGGTAATGGCAGCACTGCGCTTGCGCAGGTACTTCTTGCGTGCCAACCAGCAGCGGATGGTTTTTTGGATGCGGATACAGGCGGCACGCAGCTTGTCTGCCCTCAGTTTCTCCAAGTAAGCCACCTGACCGGCTCTGAAGAAGATCTTAGTCTTGCCAAACTGATATTTATCCTGATCCTGAGGGACAAAAGAAGCAGTGATCAGAGGTGAAACGAACTCAGTCATGATTTAAAAGTTGTTTTAATCTGTTGTTTTATAACACAGAACTGTAAAATGAAGCAAGGGACCAACTATCTGACCTGCACTAATTTCTCCAGAACGTTCTTGCAGGTCAACTTTTTGTCAGCGAGGACGTCCTTCTGCTTCATCAGCACTCGGTAACGGCTGAAGAACTCCTGATACGTCCATCTGACAAACAAACACAGACGCTTACAATCTGATCCTTTCAATTTATCAAATTTTCCTCTGAAATACTTTAAACACCAAAAGCTGGAAAGATTCAAGTATTTGGAGTTTTGGACGGCAGACTCTTTGATCTAAGAAGTTATTTTGAATTTTTTTTTTGCATTGAGCATCACATTGAGGGAGATGGTACTAAACTGTCTACATTTTCATATGTAAAACAATTTATTCAGTAGTGCTGGGTGTGTGACGTTGCTGTTCGTTGTATAGTCGTCTCTTTACTTTAAAATGTATTTAATACACTATGTTTTGGTTTTGATTTGGCTTTTCAACCTTTATTATTACCTCTACACGTCTCCTGGATTTTCTGGGGAAAGTAAGAACTGTGCACATACTGGGGAAGCTCACGGTGAGATGAGCAGTGACAGCATTTTTGAGCCTCTTCACCGTGTCTATGTCTATTTGAGTGAGTTAATCCAGTACTCATCACTTCAGCTGATCCAACTGCTTGCACTGGCCTTCTGCTATGCAAATGTTATATTTCTTCTATATGAACACACATTAAATAATTAGATGTTTACAGTGTGAGCCAGTCACAGTGTTGCTGGGGTGCATCAGTACCTCGATGGGAAGCCTGCAGCAGAGATCCGGATGGTTTCCAGGACGCCGCAGGCTCTGAGCTGCTGCACCGCACGTTTGGGATCAAACCTGCCGATATCGAATAACCACAGCCAATGTGAATCACGTATACACAGTTTTGTACAATAAAACACTGCATAAACATGCAGTGTTACTGGTGTCTAAAATATAAACAGAGAACTTGAAAAAGAGATAAATCTTCCTACAAAAACAGCAGATTATAAAACAACGCTGAAACTCACGAGAAGGCCAACTTGAAGTCATTGGGTTTGATACAGCGTACGTAGTGAGGAGTGGTCGCGTTCAAAGTGTCCATCAGCTTTTGTAGAGAGTTACGAAACTACAAGAGAGGATCACCATCATCATCATGACCTAAATCCCTTTTGTAAAATTAAGATGAAAGTCTTTAAAGTTCATTGAGTCACAATTAACAGGCTTCAGATTTCCCAAAATAAACTCATAAGAAAGATAAAATACTGGCAACTGCTTGTGCTTCGCCTCCGTCTCCTAGTAGATACGTCTATGATAACAACTTGAAACTCTTACGTCACCTCGTTCTGGAGTTATCGCATTCACAAACTTACGTGTCCACGCCTAATGCCCACAGACACCCACATAAAAACCACACAGAGTGTCTAAGTTACACAAGTCCAGCTAAGAGTGAGACAGGCACCTGACAGCCGACAGTCTTCTTGTGCTCTTTGCTGCTCGTGTCCCGGCTCTTGTCGGGTTTGATGCTGAGACGGGTGCGGCCCCCGGTTCCCTGGACCTGACCAGTGGGGCTGGTTGCCTTTTCCTCGTCCTGGAACAGCTCCACCAGCAGGTTAAACTAAAAACAACAGCCCACTCATAGTTACCAGCTGATAGCGACATGAATCCTAAACGATAAGATGCATCTCTGCTGCTGCCATATTGCTCAGGGATTCTGATTACTGGTTGTGATGTGGTTTTATAAACAATACCACGCTTTTCTGCTGCTTTTCAATGTCCCAGTGGAAATAATAAATAAATAAATAAATAAAAACACAGATAATAAAGGTTGAACATGTGAGAACTTATCTTACCGTCTGAAATCTTACTGTCCCCAATATGTTTAATTTAATATATCACAATATGCAATCCTTCTTTTTAGATGACTTAAAGTTCATAAACAAAGGCTTATATCTAACATAAGCATTTGGGTCATTCTAATTTAGCAGTGTCCAATATTGTAAACGCACGTCTACTATTTAAAACAAACCAAACAGCCTCTGCCTTTGCCTCCATAGACAAACGTACTTTAGAAGGTCCAGCTGCCCCTGAGGAACACGGCGCCTGCAATGATGCATCATTCCTACATTTGTGCATGGCATCACACACTGCAGATAATTCTGACTTACTGACATTTCATTTTGTTTCAGTAATTAGGCTTTAGTTCAACTCCTACAAATCACAAATGATTTTTTTTATGCCGCCATGCGTTCTGATTTTTCTTACTTACCGTGCAGTGCATACTGGCTTACAAAGCAGGACAGCAGCTCTATTTTTGCGACACTGAAAACCATCACTATGAGCACTTACTGTAAAACCGAAAAATGTTTGGACACTGTGTTTGCAAATCTCATAAACCCATATTTTACTAACAACAGAACATATCATATCATATCATAAAGTGTTTAGATATCTGAGAGATTTTACTATATCGTGAAAAAACATTGGCTCATTTTGAATTTGATGGCAGCAACACGTCTATAAAAGGTTGGAAGCGGTGCAGCAAAAGGCCGTTAAGTAAAGTGGTGCTAAAAAGAAACAGCTGGAGGATAATAACAATCAGGTTAACTGGCATCAGATCAGCAACGCGGTTAGGTATTTAACAAAATGAGCATCTTAGAGAGGCAGTGATTCTCAGAAGTAAGAGCGGCCAAAGGCTCACCACTCTACAAAAAAATGCTTCTACAAATTCTGGAAGAATTTCAGAATAATGGTCCCCAACATAAGATACTGAATATCTCAACATCTACAGTACATAATATCAAGTAATTCAGAGAATCTGAAGAAATCACAAGGGACAAAGCCAGAAATATCAATACTGGATGCTTATGGCGGCACTGCATTAAAATCATGCATGATTCTCTCATGAAATCAATGCATGGGCTCGGGAACACATCCAGAAATCTGTCTGCGATATCCATAAAGCTCCATAATGCAAAGAAGGAGCTGTATGTGAACACGATCCATAAAGTCCACTGTCTTCTTTGGGCCGAAGCTAATTTGAAATGGGCTGAGGCAAAGTGGAAAACTGGTCTGCGGTCCGAACTAAAAAGGAGACGTGCCATCTTACTTATTCAGCACCCCCTGATAATATGAAGGTGCGGTACAGCCAGTGAAATTAGCATCTTGCACATGTGGAAAGGCACCATCAGTGCTGAAAGGTTTATACACATTTTAGAGCAACATATGCTCCCATGCAGATGATATCTTTTTCAGGGAAGGCCTTGCATATTTTTGCAAGCTGATGCTAAACCACATATTACAGTTATTACAACAGCATGGCTTCGTAGTAGAAGAGTCCTGGTGCTGAACTGGCCTGGCTGCAGTGCAGAGCTTTCACCAACTGAAAACACTTTGAGCATTATTAAGTGTAAAATACACCAAAGAAGACCCTGGACTCGCAGACGCTTACAGACCGTTGTGGTAAACTTTGTTTTTTTCTTATACTGGCACATTTGATATGTTTTGGCTGATTAAAAAATGGGTTTATGAGATTTGCAAATGATTACATTCACTTTTTATTTATGACTTTTTTTGGAATTGAACTTGTATGTTTTCAATTTACAAATGCAGTGTGGAGACATCAGAGTGAGTTAATTAATTAAAACTTCTACGGACAAAACAACCAAAACAAAACAGCTCGAACGCAGTTTGAGAGTTTAAGTAGAAGAGCGAAAAGATTGGTTGATTTGTTAATAAGTTTTGTTAAATTCAGTCACAGTCAGAGTTGTTACAATGCTTTACAAACAAATGTAATTAAAAGGTTAAGTTTTGTCATATATGACAGTATGCAGTGGCCATATATGAGTGTACGGCATCATTATGCCATGAAATAATATCACAAACATGTCATGTTCCATATGACATGAAGGTTATATGAGAAGGATGCTGTGTTATGTGTCGCTGCAGTGCCATGCTGCTTCTAACTAGCATCATTAAGCAGGACAGCCACATCCACAAAGGCTTTACGTGCTGCTCGCTCTCAGATAAAAATACTTTCCTTCCTTCATCCCTTTATTTTCAATGTTGAATCCCCCCTTTTAGTGCTTTCCATGCAGCAAACAAAGGCATACACAAAACTCAAATCTCCTCAGTGCTGTTAGAGTGTATTAACTCACAGACAGAGACAAAGAAGGAGGAAAGTCAAAGGAAAAAGCTAAAGCTAAATGAAGAGCTACAGGCAGACTAGCGTTGTAAGAACGCTTGTGTTTACCTTCTGCTGGCAGTGAAGGTTGTCATGATGAGGACAGAACCAAACATACATGGACAACATATGGAGACACAATTACAAAAAAACAAAAAAAACCCCACAATGAAAGGTTAAAAAGGAAAGCCAAATGTCAAAAAATCCTAAAGGTCAGTTTCTAAATCACGATCTTCCCCCATCCAAAGCAATCACACACAATTATGATTCAAATGAAAAGGAAAAGAAAACCAGGAAGACAAATGAAGCTGAAATGGATGGAAGGAACCGTGATTTAAAAAACAAACAAAACGAAAACATTTTCATTGACATCCAGCAGACATGCAGTATAAAACACATCTGTGGTTGAAAGGTGGCTGCATTCAGACCCAATTCCTGCAAAGACATCTCATTTGGGTTGCTTGGAAAATGAAAGTTTAAGAGATGACACCTTTTAAAAAAATTGCAAACAAATGTAACGTGAAACTGGCTTCCCCATCACAGTGAGAAAGAAGAAAAAGTGACGTTTTCCCAAACGCTGCTTATCTGATGCTGTGCGCACACGTTTCTCAACTGTTCTCAACCGTTTGTTGTAGAACAACATCCAATTTTTGAATTCATTAATTTTTTTTAATCAAAACTTTGTCAATACCGACAAAACAATAAAAATAGAGAGTAAGACACAGGCCATAATAATTTAGGAATTTATGCTTAAGAGTTGAAGAGCCTGAAATCTTCTGAAAGATTGGAGAGGAGATGGCATTCAGTGTGCCGGAGTGCATTTCTGGATGAGAGACCTAAAGCAGAAATGCAGATTCTTCAGAGTCTTTATGATACTTTATCTGTTAATGCGTTAAACTACACAAACAGCTAGCAGCTAAATGTTTATGAATCACTTCAGTTTTACTGGCTGTTGAGGGCTGGTTTAAGAGCTGGTTTTAGACGCAGATACAGACAATATTACAGATGGATAGAAGGCTGTTTTTTAGACAGTGTGATCCTTAGTTAATTGCAATATTATAAATATGTATTATTATTCATATTAAGTATTAGCTCAGTAAAAACAAACACGCACACACAGAAACATTAAGAATGATGGGATAAGCTTGGCAGAGAACCTTAATTTGACTAAATCTCATTAAAAGGTAAACCCCAATTGCTTTAATGCCTCTGATTTCCATTGCAACTATAAGAATACACATCTGTGTGTGAGAGTGAAAAGGTCTTGTTAGATGTTAGAGCGGACTATATCTATATTTCAACCCTTACCCACTTCTGGCTTTGCTGAAAAGGTCTATAAAGGAACAGCCGAAGGTCACTGTGAGAATTTTAAACAAACACACTTCAATAAAGTCTGCGTGTGTGTGTGTGTGTGTGTGTGTAGCCAAAACAGCGAAGAGGATTTAAAGGCTTAGGCCCCTTTTAACCCAACAGGGTTTTACACAGTGATCTCCAGCCAAGACCAAAACACGCACACACACAAACACACACGTGACGTTAATTCAGCTGCGATCTAACTAACTTGGACTTGCAGCTATGTGTGTAGAAAAACTGGGTCTCTGAGTACTGCTGCATATATAAGGTTTTGTGATCTACTATAACATATACTTACATTTAACTGAAGTCCTTAACTCAGGTATAAAGTTGCAGAAAGGTCTTTCATGTGTCAAACTTGAATCTATCCTGCATTCAGGATAAATGTGTGGCACACATTTAGCTTTTTTGTGCCACATGCAAGTAAAAACCTACACAACTGAGAATTTATCTCTGCTAGTGTCACTATCCTCTTCACCAGTAGAGGGCGCTGTTCCCCGTATACTTTAAGTTGAACAGCATGTTTGGCCAATAAACAACTTTCTATTTTTTCCACACAGAGACCAGGTGGCACATCTCTGCAGGAGCAGCAGACGTACATGTCAGTGGATGCTTCACAGTTCTTGAAGTCCAATGTGTTTTAAAGGCTTACATTTGGCTGATTACATACAACAAAACATATTTTCATTGTTGGTGTTTGTGCGTCTCACCTTGCTGGCTTTCATCACATTGATTTGCTCTTCATTCACCGTGTCCTTGTTCTTTTCCAGGAAGCCGTCACACTGGTACTCCACCTGCCCAACGACACAGCAAAGCTTGTGTTACACTTAGGACGAGCGGGTGCCCCACTTTATGTGGCAGTGCACAGCATTTCCAACCCACATACTGAGAAAATGGTCCAGTTTACAAAACTCAGCACACATAGAGGACACCTTTAATGAACGGTTGTAAGGGAAGCAGGGAAGGCTGCATCATGGGTCAAGTGCAAGTCAACAAGTCACAGTCTTTTACTGCTTAAGTGGCGCTCAACAGGGAAACTGAGCTATTCAGTTAATCATCATGAATGACACTAGCATCAATAAATAGAAATAGAACAAAAAAGCTATTAAAATGTACATGTGAGTGGGTGAAGCTGATGGAAAGACATTCTCAAAATTTTCAGCCTTTAATTATTTTTGCTTTAATAGATTTTTTCTATATATTATTGTTTTTGAATGCGGTGAGAATAATGACATGGAGTAACAGTGTACATGTGTGTCTGACAAGAAACGGGTAGCTCAAAAAAAGATATTAAAAGACACAGATGATTACCATAAGCTAAGAGTTTTATAATACAGGGAGCGAGGAGTATCTGGATACAATGATGTGCATTTGTCCTTTACATGCCAGAAATCAAACCTATAGTTTGCATTGTTTGTAATTTTGTCTACTGTTTAATCACTCGTGTCAACATCTCAAATCACTTGTCAGCATTAGTCTTGTGTTCCTCGTTGACTTACACAATGCACTAAGTTTATCAAATCAAATGTATTTGTATAGCACTGTTCAAACACAAGGCAATGCTTTACAGAGGGAAGAAAAGAGAAGGAGAGAGAAGGAAAAAAATCATGCAAGACATAAATGTACTGAAGAAGCACTCCAAACTTATTCATTTTATTTTGGTTTGCTATGATTCTGGGAGCGACATAGGTGACCTCTTCCTGGTGACGCGAGAGTTCCACATGTTTTGTAAAGTATGTTTGAAGTGTAATGTCGTCGGAGATCATTTAGTGCTTAGTGAAAATTTTTTAAATCTGTCTTAGGAGACGCATAAAGTTTTTCTGTATATGCTTTAGAGAGGAATATTTTAATTTTTGTTGTTTTTTTTAAATGGTAATAGACTTTGTCTGGTCTGTTGAAAATGCGTTGTTCCACAATTATTCTGGCCTGATTTAAAAATGTAACCATTTTTTTAGAACCTCTTTTAGAAACTCCAGCTATACAGACTTATTCAAGCTCTATGATCATGTGGTGACACTGATATGTAGAGTTGTGTGTCATAATTATGGTAAGAGATTTTATAATATCTAATAATTATTATAAAATTATTTTATTTGTTGGATCTGTTCAGCCCGAGTTACTCCTGTAAGAACTTAAGCTATAGGATGTATTTTTCCTCTTGGTAATGAGTCAAACTGAACTACAGTGAAAGCACATTTCATCTAATACAAAAAGTATAAATATTGGAAATCCTTAGACTTATATGGCTCTAGGTATCCTAATATAACATCATTTGGTCTTTTAATCCGCTTTCTCAGTAACCTTATAGTGAAGCTGTAAAAACAGAAATGAAAATTAATGCTTTGTCACACAGCATCTCAGAGGACAAAAAAAAATTATTATTACACCACTACACGAACATGTCATTGCTAAAATGCTCATTTACGTTAGAGCACCGATAATTTTTTATTTATTTATTTTTTTAAATAGTCCATCTTCCTACCCTACAAATACCTCACACGTGCAGTTAATCTGTTCCCTCATGCTGTTAAATCTTTTAAATCAACCTTTTTAAATGTACACAAACACTTATGATACAAAAAAAAAGAAAAAAGAAAAAGAAATGTAACAACCTAATATGTAACAGTGTGGAAACACAAAGCATACAGTCTGACAGACCCACCTTGTCTGCAAAATGTTGGATGATGAAGGCGCGGTTGGACATGCGAGGCTTCTCAAACAGGGAACAAGTCTTTAGGTGGGTGTTGTACAGCTTTTGAGCCCAGGAGTCATCCGAACCTTTAGGCATCTGTTACAGAAAAAAAGAAACCATGAATAATGCATTTTCATCTTTTCAGAAATTACAATGTTTATTTCAGTTGTTTGATTGAACTTTTTCTTGTCATTCATTGCATACTGACAAACATACGTCCTTGCCATAATGTGAGAAATGCGTTCCCACCTCAAATGTCAACAACCTGTAAAATGACCTTGCAGAGTTTGAGAGCGACAGAGAGATAAGCTCAACAGACACAGGACAAGAAACTAGAGCCTTTAATATCACAGCTGCCACAGCATTAACTAAAACAAAGCTCAATTCTGTTTATTTCATACACGCTCAATATTTCATTCCAGTCTTACTAACATGAATGAACATAAACTAAAAACAACCTCACGTCCGCCTCTTGTTTAGTTTCACAGTGAGAAAGAAGAAAAAGAGAGCTGTGGTTAATATTTAGCTTTGGGTTTCTCAGTTTTAGGTATTGGTGACTTTAGCCTTGTGTGTGGTGGGAGGCAATGACAAGCTGCAGGCTGACGTCAAAAAATGGAAAGCAGAATGTGGGTGTGAATGAAGAAACCCACAGGCCTCTGCTTAACATGCAGCACAGGCTCAGTTTACTTTATTTTGCTTGTTTATATTCATGAGAAAGTTTATGTAAGTAACTTATGTAATGTAATTCCTTTCTTTTTCTTTAAGATATGTAGTTGGAGAAAGTCGGTTCTTAAAAACTTTTGCATGAAGAGCAAACTGCTCAAATAGAAGACAAACGTGAAGAATGATGCAACCTAAGCAACAGAATCGCTGACCGTGATATAACTGATCTGAAATACACCGGTGAAGTAATCAATCGGTGTAGTAAACAAGATTGATCGCCTTGTAAAAATGAAACGCTCTGCTGGGAAAACTGCTGTTAAAGTAACATGTAGCACCAACCACAGCATTGCTGTATTAGGATGATGCACAAGCCAGTCCACAGAAACTGCTCGGGAACACAACAATTACCCTGTATTCACCCACGCAGTGCTAATCTAGAACCAGTGCCATGCATTTCTACAAATAAAACACTGACACCTGTACAAACTAGCACCAGCATGGGACCACAGAATTGCTAGGTTCAGAGTTCAGTGGCTAAGGGAGGGATTATCATCAGACCTAGCCCACAGATTCAACTCCCATGATTTACTTCTCACAGAACTAGCAGGAACTCTACAAATCGAATTAGCTCGAACCTAAGAAACTGCAACCAAGTATTTCAATGTTGTGCCCGTTCTGCATACACTATTTGTCGGGTAAAATAAGACATACCCTGCACTCCTCGTCCAACAGGTCCAGGATGCCCATCTTAGCTTCTATGAGGTTGATGCACGGCTGATTGTCATAGAAGTCGATCAGAGTCCAGGGGATCTGCTCCTTCATGTACTCCTCCTGCTCCAGTTTGAACACATGCTGTGCAGACAGAAACACACAGTTAGGTATTTAACTTTATTAGTATTTACAACCTTTAAATATAAGGAGTGGCCTAACAAGAGTTATGCTGCTCTTTATAAATTATTTACATTGATTTTTTTTCATGTAAATTGTCCATTATTTAGTTCTATTTTTAAACTGAGGTTTTTCATGGAATTTGCATATTTTGTTCAGAACCACCACTGACATGCTTTTGAAGTTTGTGAACTGCCACGTTTTGATTGAGGGCAGCTATTGATCGTTTGCTTTTTGCTGCTGCTTACCATGTTGAACTGTTGCTGCAGCTTCTCATTAGCGTAGTTGATACAGAACTGCTCAAAGCTGTTGATTTCAAATGTCTCAAACCTTGTGAAGAACAAGAGTGATGTTAATGACCTGAAACACACTTTTTCACTGCTGTGTTTTAATTTGATGAGCAAACTCAGACAAATCCAGCGAAAGAATGATGCTAAAAAGCTCAGACTGATTAGCTACCCCTTTGTAACTACGACATACTTTGAAAGTACTACACAGACATACCCGTAGATGTCGAGGACTCCGATGAAGGAGTGCTGTTTAACATTTGTCACCAGAGCCTTGTTGACGTGCTCCACAATCCAGTTGAAGAGCTTGGCGTAGATATGTTTGGACAGGGCATCACGGGCATTCGTGGCCTGCAGACGAGGGAGGGGCTTGATATACGTCTCTGTGGCCGTCTTCAGCTTCCTGTGGCACAGCCACTGGGACATATCCTGGTAGGTCACGCCCACCAGCTCGCAAAACGCCATCAGGTGACGGTTGTTGGGCTACATCAGAAAGAAGAAGTTTTTATCTCCACTATCCAACACAAAAGTGATCCATCTATGATGTGGCTCCACATCACAGATGGATATGATGTGGGGCCACTAAATGCATCTTTAGGGAGGAATAAGTGGGGAAAAAAGTGGCTTTTATTAAAAAATTCTAAAACAAAAGAACAAATAGATCCCAGTGGAATTAATCCAAACAACTAAAGCTGCAGCCTCATTTCTGCCTCTACCTATTTACTAATTTTAAAGCTTCTTAGCTTGTAAGCACGTGATAGGCTCATGAATACGCAAACTGTGAATACAAGGTACCTACAGGTATAAGCAAGCAAGCTTTTGAAAAACCCCTAAAATTGAAATTCAGAACAAACTGGCTGGCATTACCATGTTCAGAGTTCCTACCGGGGGATTTAAAGCACAAGTATGAAGGATTCTTCTGTTTTCAAGGCATTCTTTAAGGAATGACCTACATCATTAAGTTTGATCAGGGATGCAAAACTCATTTTACATCAAGGGCCACATACAGTCCACTTTGATCTAAAGTGGAGCTGAACTGAGAAAGTCCCTCCTAATTACGACACTTATTTATGCAACAGCCCAGTGATACGCTCCCCCTTTTCTTTATGCAGTATGAAGAGTATCCTCACAGGAATAACGCTGCTGTCTGCATCTCTGTCCTTAATCTCCACATTTCCCAGATGAAGAATGGCAGCCAAAACCTGGAACAAACCCATCTGATAGGACTCATTAATACCTGCAGAGGACACACAAACACATCCCTAGGTTTTTACTTCCATTTTTTCCATACAGATTTCAACCTGCGTGTATTTTTTAGGTGTGTGAGTTACCCAGCAAGGAAAAAGCATTGCGTGTGGTGCAAAGCTCCTTGGTGTCATCCACTCCGTCAATAACGGGGCTGCGGCCCTGCCTCGTGTACAGGAAGTCATTTGCACTGCCTGAATAGAGACACAGAGGGGCAAACATGGAACAGTGAGTCTTACATTGTGCTACTTGGACACGTGTGCTACTAAAACCTCAGCCACTAACTAGGAAGGTGTGTATTACAATCATATGCTGCGACATTGTGTCCAGAATGAACTCAACGTGCAACCTTGCAACTAACCAGAGCTGCAATCCTGGTTTGCTGAACTGAAGGATCAAATAAAACAAGGACACAAAATTGTGGTCATCAAACGAATCTCATGGTCAGATTTCAGAAGATTTTCTACAGGCCCTACTACTTCTACTTTCTAAAGGCCCTGGTCTCTATTTAAGGTAATACGTCATATTCTGCTGAGCTGAAGTTTTCTGTTTTTGTTTCATTGTTATTAACAACTTATTCACTATATCTTCC
Source organism: Aulonocara stuartgranti (assembly GCF_965226115.1). Lineage (NCBI taxonomy): Eukaryota > Metazoa > Chordata > Actinopteri > Cichliformes > Cichlidae > Aulonocara > Aulonocara stuartgranti. The sequence continues at coordinate 12,099,571 of NC_138939.1, read as the reverse complement.
TGAGTTTAGGTAGAAATGATCATAATCTGTTTTTATTCTGTGACACTGACTCACTCAGAGTGATGCTGGGTGTTTGTTCACTGTCAGCTCAGGAGACTGATAACGTGGAAAACTCTCAGTTCTCAGAAATAAACAAAATCAAGAACGCTTCTTCTGCGTATGAGCCCAACTTTCTTACAATCGGTTTCTTTATACACACTTAACACCGAATTAGGGCATGGTCTGTTGCCTGGCAACAAGAGTCAGTGACATGACTGTGACAACCACTCCATTAACTGAGCCAGGAAGTTAGCAGGAGAGGAAAAGACAGCAGCTGCGTGTGTGTGTGTGTGTGTGTGTGTGTGTGTGTGTGTGTGTGTGTGTGTGTGTGTGTGTGTGTGTGTGTGTGTGTGTGTGTGTGTGTGTGTGTGTAGGAGATAGAAAGAGTGCCAAGTGAGTGGCAGTAAATGGCGGTGCCAGCAGAGAGTGTGTGTCCATGACTAGGATGAGCAGGTGCAGGTCCACAGTGGGAGCGCTCTATAAGGGAGCCTGATGAACCAGAGAATCAATGAGTCACAGTTCAGTTCCTACAGCAGGAACTTTGCCTGATGCATCTAAGCTGATATCTTACTAATAATTTAGAGAAATCTCTGACTGTCCATCTATGTGTGTTTCACTCATCTCATCAACTGCTTGTCCAATCATACTAGTGCCAGACCATTACACTAACCTGAACCTATATATATCTAAACGAGATCTAGATCTTTGGGCAGGATGCTTTGCATTTGTCGTTTCATTTTTTTTTTTAATGCTCTAAAAACACATAAAAATCAAGAAGCAATTTCAATCTAAGCCTAATTTTTATTGCTCATTACAAAGTCAGTGACTTCTTGAGCCAATGGATTTCACCGTTCTGGCATACTGTCTACAGCAAGAGTGACTCACAAGCCGAAAAAATAAATACACTTGGGAAAGGAAATTCCCCCTGTCTGTTAAGTCATTTTAATGAAATGCTTTCACTTTACAGCATAAAGTGAAAGTCTAACCATTATGGTCCATTTGTGGGTAAGTTTCATTCACAAAAATATAACAGACGAATGAGGAAGGAAGTTAGTTCTAGTTACAGCTGGTCTTTCGTAGCCTTAAACAAAAAACAAAAAACAAAAAAACCCATAACCTTTCAGCATATTGTAAATTATGCACTTGCCTCCTCTTGCCTCGTTTTTAAATGATGACTTTGTCTAACATAAGATCTTTTTTAGGCATCATCAGATTACGAGTAGAATGTAGTATATGTGCTGAAAGGGTCAGAGGAGGAAGTGAGTAGTCTGGGGTTGAATCCCAGCTGTGTAGGCACGTGCTCATCTGGTGATCGGTGCTTAGAACAGGGAGCGTTTTTTTTGCCTCTCCTAGTTTTCTGTTCTGTAACATATTTACAGGAGTCCGATGCCACCACCAGCATGACTCATATTAGAGGTCTGGACTGCTTGTGAAATCTATTTGCACCTAAAATTGAAGTGAAAAAGAAAAAGATCACTCTTATGTGGCACTTAATGTTTTTTTTCATGAGGTCTAAACAAGTAACAACCTCTGGGGCTGGAAAAAAAAAAAAATAGCACTGAAGCGTTGAAGTGCCATAAACTGCATTTCCTCTGCTTCCTCCACTTCAAGGCTGCTTTAAAAAGTGAGTTTATCCCCACAGACGTCCATATTAAATTGCCCCACATTAAAGCATTTAAAAACATGCTTACACCCTGGTACGAAAACAGTTGCGGTCTCTATGGATAGTCTCCCCCTTCAGCGAGCGATTTATTTAGTTATTTATATTTAATTAAGAGGTGTGGCCACTTTGATTGGCAAATGTACAACACAAGACTCCTGTATCCCCTGGCTGTCTTCTAGGCCTCAGCTGTGCTGGCTGAACAGTGGACTGGATTTCTCTTCTCTGTTTGTGCTATTGGTGCCTTTTGGGGCTTTTAATGGCACAGTCTGTCTAATAATACGGTTTGATTTGTGATACAGACCATCCAAGAAGTTTGTGTTTCCATTTTGGTGAAATTCTTGTTTTTTTAATACTCTATTGCTTGGCACTACTTTGCATATATTTATGTGACTGCATGCAGTTCATGCAGCTCATGAGCTTGCTAATCAAGCTAGCTAGCATTAGCTCGCAAATTAGCACTCTAACCTCTTGTCTAAATTAGGAACCTTCTGGCTTTAAAAACACTGACATTGTTAAATGCTGATGTTGAGGCTCCAAAATGTATAGTGCAAACCAACAGCTTTCTATACTTCTTGGCCTGTATACATCCATCTTTCATACAGGTCATTGGTTTGGCGCTCTCAAAATGAGTGAGACCATGATGGCAACTTTTATAAAGTCTGAACCTCTAAAGCATTTCATTAATAGCCATGTGTGTTCAGGTGCTGCAAATGAATTTAGCACTTCTACAGCTAGAGCTTTTGTATTTAATTCCATTGTCAGTATACAGTGGGGCAAAAAAGTATTTAGTCAGCCACCGATTGTGCAAGTTCCCCCACTTAAAATGATGACAGAGGTCAGTAATTTGCACCAGAGGTACACTTCAACTGTGAGAGACAGAATGTGAAAAAAAAATCCATGAATCCACATGGTAGGATTTGTAAAGAATTTATTCGTAAATCAGGGTGGAAAATAAGTATTTGGTCACCTCAAACAAGGAAAATCTCTGGCTCTCACAGACGTGTAACGTCTTCTGTGAGAAGCTTTTCTGTCCCCCACTCGTTACCTGTATGAATGGCACCTGTTTGAACTCATCATCTGTATAAAAGACACCTGTCCACAGCCTCAAACAGTCAGACTCCAAACTCCGCCATGGCCAAGACCAAAGAGCTTTCGAAGGACGCCAGGTAAAGTATTGTAGACCTGCACCAGACTGGGAAGAGTGAATCTACAATAGGCAAGCAGCTTGGTGTGAAAAAATCAACTGTGGGAGCAATCATCAGAAAATGGAAGACATACAAGGCCACTGATTATCTCCCTCGATCTGGGGCTCCACGCAAGATCTCATCCCGTGGGGTCAAAATGATCATGAGAACGGTGAGCAAAGATCCCAGAACCACACGGGGGGACCTGGTGAATGACCTGCAGAGAGCTGGGACCAAAGTAACAAAGGTCACCATCAGTAACACACTACAACGGCAGGGAATCAAATCCCGCAGTGCCAGACGTGTTCCGCTGCTGAAGCCAGTGCATGTCCAGGCCCGTCTGAAGTTTGCCAGAGAGCACATGGATGATACAGCAGAGGATTGGGAGAATGTCATGTGGTCAGATGAAACCAAAGTAGAACTTTTTGGTATAAACTCAACTCGTCGTGTTTGGAGGAAGAAGAATACTGAGTTGCATCCCAAGAACACCATACCTACTGTGAAGCATGGGGGTGGAAACATCATGCTATGGGGCTGTTTTTCTGCCAAGGGGACAGGACGACTGATCCGTGTTAAGGACAGAATGAATGGGGCCATGTATCGTGAGATTTTGAGCCAAAACCTCCTTCCATCAGTGAGAACTCTGAAGATGAAACGAGGCTGGGTCTTCCAACATGACAATGATCCAAAACACACCGCCCGGGCAACAAAGGAGTGGCTCCGTAAGAAGCATTTGAAAGTCCTGGAGTGGCCTAGCCAGTCTCCAGACCTCAACCCCATAGAAAATCTGTGGCGGGAGTTGGAAGTCCGTGTTGCTCGGCGACAGCCCCAAAACATCACTGCTCTCAAGAAGATCTGCATGGAGGAATGGGCCAAAATACCAGCTACTGTGTGTGCAAACCTGGTAAAGACCTATAGTAAACGTTTGACCTCTGTTATTGCCAACAAAGGTTATGTTACAAAGTATTGAGTTGTATTTTTGTTATTGACCAAATACTTATTTTCCACCCTAATTTACGAATAAATTCTTTACAAATCCTACCATGTGGATTCATGGATTTTTTTTTCACATTCTGTCTCTCACAGTTGAAGTGTACCTCTGGTGCAAATTACTGACCTCTGTCATCATTTTAGGTGGGGGAACTTGCACAATCGGTGGCTGACTAAATACTTTTTTGCCCCACTGTACATATATGTATATACATATACGTGTGTGTGTGTGTGTGTGTGTAACGTGTATCTGACCGACTTACTTAGCTTCAGAGCCTTGAACTCAGGCAGATGTGCAGATGCACAAAGCTGATAGAAGATATGATAATTTCTCTCCTCGTCCGCCTGGAAGAAAGCAGAAAGATCATATCTGATTAATCAATAAGATATTATATTTCTTAATTAATAATGAATAAAATGGTTTAATATTAATGTTCACTAAATTAGTTAATCATCATTCAGATATGTTTTTTTTTTTACTTTTTTACAGCTAACATTCATGGGACAAGAAAAATCAGCTGCTTGTTTCTTTACATACTGCTTTACAATTATACAGTTTGACAGTTTGACAAATGTGAGGAACGTAATCACGTTTCTCTGCCAACATCCTCATTCCTCAGTAGCATTGTCTATAATAACTGTGTGTGTGTGTGTGTGTGTGTGTGTGTGTGTGCGCGTGTGTGTGTGTGTGTGTGTGTGCATGTGAGACAGAGGGAAAGTGAGTGAGTGAGATAGAGAGAGAGAAAATGTTTCTTTTTCCAGGCAATAAATGTCCTTGTTCTTTTATCATCTAGATGCCACCCTACAGGTTTCTCCAGTAAGAAAACACACCCACTAAATATATAAGAAAGAAAGATAACAGCTTATATAAGAGAAAAACTCTATTTATAGAATATTTAAAGACAGTATTCAGTAAACTTTTATGAGGTATTATGAAGTATTTCCCTGAATGTGCCCATAAAAATGAAATGAAATCCTTATTTGAAATGAGCTGGCCAATCTCTAGTCCAGGATCATCTGCTCGGGTATGTTGAGACAGGTTCCAGTATGGCTGCTATTTTGAATTTTGTGAAAAGTGGTCTGGAAGTTTAATTCAGACCACTTACACTGTGTGCACTGTGATTTTGCCATGAACATCAAACTTACAAAGCTTACATACACAACAAAAGTCAACTTCACACAAAACTGATTTGACTTTTGTGCGCAAGGTCACTGCTCATCTGATCGGACTCCACAGTTTCCAAACCCAGTGGTCAGCCAGCCCAGACAAAGAGATGGAAGGAATAGGAAAGGAGGAAAGGAGTGCCGTGCTGTCACCCAGTGTGACAGATGAGCAGTAAAGGGACGGGTTTACTTGGTTTCCTTTGTCTTTGTGAAGGAGGAAATGATTGTTGCATACCTATTCTGTACTTACAGGGCAAGTTTTTCATGATCCCCACTAATGACGTTACGTAGCACAAGCTGCTGAGGAGTGACTGCATTACAAAGAGTACCATCCTCCTGTGTAACAGCATTTCACAGTCTACCCATTGTATCACTACAGCAGGGTTAATGTTACATAAGCTGTAGGATCAATGATTGAGACTTTACTACTCAAGTGATGATATTATTAAAATCCTTCCAGTGAGTTTTTTTGAAGGGCCTGACTTTTTTACTGCCAGTGCAGTTTTCTTATGAATGACCTGAAGAATGTTGCTGTAACTCTAGCAGGGCAACAGCTTTCATTATAATGCTGTAAAGGCCGACAACAAGCTTTTCCCCAAAGCACCCCTAATATTAAGGAAGCAAGCTAACGACAAGATGCTCACGCAGAACAAAGCAAAAGTGATGCTCAAAAACATTCAGGAAATTCAGAGTAGAAACTGAAAATGTCTAAAGGTTAACTTTTGAGCATTAATTTGTGACTGCTGAAAAAAAACGTAATGAGGGAACGAATCAGTACACAGAACAACAAACACAGCATAGGCTTATCTTGTGCACTCACCTGAAATACCACTCGCGATTTCTCCAGCAGATATGTTCTCATGTTGGCACCGATGATACGGTAACGGTTGTCAAAGCCGATCTCGATGTATTTCCCAAAGCGACTGCTGTTGTCATTTCTGGTGGTCTTTGCATTTCCGATGGCCTGGGTAAGAGAAGACAGACACAACCAACAATCATCACAAAGTGCGTCTTTAGGAGAGGCTATGCAGATAACCACAACTGGTCCGCGCACTGTAAATGCAAAGAGTCTGTGCATTTGGATAGTGGAAGAACCCCAATCATGTTAAGAGTGCTCAGAGTTTGACTGGGTAGATATTAGAGCAGCAAGGAAACACAAGAAAAGAAAATATACAGCAGAGTGAACGGTCATTTTTACTGTGGTTAAAACAGGAAAAAACACATTTATCTTACAACCTGGAGAACCCAGTACTAGATGCAAAGTATACCTGTTATAAAACTGCATCCTCCACCACTTTTGATGGTTCCTAAGCGCAGCATCATTACTAAAGAGGCCAGTAAGTACAGTAAGGGCTGAATGTTGATCCCTGATTAATTATGTATTGCAACATATTTGTGATCATCGGAAAGGAGGTACTATCTAGCAATTTCCACAAAAAGCTGACAACTGGTGTATTATTATTATCATCATCATCTCCTATGTGTCTCTTGTTGACAGCTTCTTTCAGGTTTTCATTTTGGCCTCACAGTTCTGCAGATGACTCCATTTAGATGACATTCTGGTGAAAATATGTACATTAAAAAATAGTGTTAGGCTTAAAAGGCTAAATGACACTTTTCTACAGTTGTGCACATATAACTCCAAAAAAAGCAACTGCTGTCATGTCAAGTAAGTTAAGGTACAAAGTAATGTCTGAAGCTGGAAAACAACATTACTGTGACAGTGTCAGCGAACTGATCCGTCTGAATGTTACAGAGTTGATGATCTGATTTGCGTCTTCTGATTGGTGGTGTTGTGGACATGTAGCTTTTTTTGTGATGAACAGAAGTGACTTTGAGAGGTTTCTGCCAGGAAACCATGTTTTGGAGGAGGCTCAGCGTGGGATTTAGCACACACATTTTCTAGGTTTTCACAGAGGCGGCTTTTAGAGGCTCTTGCATCTAAACTCTTCTTTTCTTTTGACTGATATTGCTTTTCTTTTTTTACCCCATAACGCCACAATGAGTTGTACCAGGTGTTAATCAGCAGGCAGGTTTTGTTACCTTCTGATAGGAAACAGCTAAGCTGGCTCTATCTGACTGCTGGCGACGTCAGTTCTCTCATCCTAAAGGCTGATGTACAACTTGCACATAAAGACCAAAGTTTCTGTATTATGTTCATCTTACTCTAAAACCAAAACAGTACATCAAGCTCTCAATCAGCCATATTGATGTAAATAGACCATTGAAGCTGCCCAGAGACAAAACAAAGTTAAGAACCAGCTCCGTTAAATGTAGTTAAATTGTGGGTTCTTGTTGAATTAAGGTCAAACACAGTCTTTCACTGCAGACAGAGGGACTTTTATCAGAGCAGGTATTCCAATTTCTGCCTGCATCAGCCAACACGTACAAACACCTCGTTCAAACACTCTCCCTCTGTCACGAACACAAACAAACACACACAGGTTCTGTGAAATCGATGCAACAATCTACTCTGCATCCAGGCTGAAGTGACATCACCGCAGCAAAAGAAGAAAGCTCTCTATTCATTCTGTCAGCCTGTTCCTGATTGGCTGAAGGGGAGAGCAGCAGTGGTCGAGGAGAGTGATGTTAGCAGACGGGTAGGAAAGAACGGATAAGGTGGGGGAAGGGGTGGGTTAAAGGAGTGGCATAAGGGGCAGAAAAGAGCTCTGCAACCTTCCTGGACTTATGAGTTCATGGGAACAAATACACAAACAAGCACACTTAAGGATAAAACCTGTGTTATCACAGCACAGAGCAGCCTGAGGCCACAGTCTGGTGAAGAAACAGAACAAAATAGTGTGTAAAGACGAGTAAGAATGAAAGCAAGGAAGAGGAGAGGCCCTTTTCCACCACAATTTCCACAAGAGGATTTTTCTTTTTTGCGTGACCACAGTGAAAACCTCCCTGACAGGACTTCTGTCTAAGACTTTTTTCAGGGGAGAAAGACGTACCTACTCTGGGAAGTAGCCCAGAAAAACGTTTGGGTGAGGCTTAAAGCTGAAGACAACCATTTAAATTACAAACAGATGAAAAGTAAAAATTGAAATTGGAAAATGATGGCAGCTTTAAACTTACTGTTCAAAGAGAGTGAAAGAGAATGGGACAACAAACGGCTGTGGGTGACCGAGGAAGAAAGTGAATGAACAGTATATAAGAAGTAGTAAATAAGAGAAATAAAACACTATTTTTGTGATTCATATAAAATAGATACAAATCACTAATAAATACACCATATTCATATCTCCACATATACCCAAGGGAAGGTGCTTTTTCTAAATGAAGAGAAGGCTTCTTCCAGTCTGCTGTCAATGCTTGATGTGTGTAAGTGCGGCCATCGCACTGCCCTGAAGCTCTGATGCAGACTGAAAAGAAAAGACAGACGCAGACAGCCGAGATACAACCTGGCTGTTACGTGCGTAAAAACAGCTGTCAGGACTAATTCGCCTAAGCTTCACAGGTCTTCACTGCAGTAGAAACACAGACAGACAACAACAATCTGAAGGAAAATTTTAATCCCTGAGAAAAAAAAAAGTTTTGGAGAGACAAAGATTCGAATAATCTAAACAGGAAAATTCTTGTTATGAAGGGGAAGGAACCTAGCTTCCAACGATAAACTTAAACTTTGTAAGACTGTAGTGCCGAAGCACAACGTGTGTTTTGATCTGTAATTTTAAGTATACAGGTTAGACAAGGTCACGTTTAAGTTATTTAACAAAGTCTAAGTAGTTCTTCTTCCCCATCATCTCCAAGTGCTTGCTCCCAAAGGATCATCTGATCATGGTGTTTATTTTCTTACTATTACAAAGTCCTCACCTTACAAGGTAAAATGCTGTCAAATGACTGGTGTTGTGAACCACCACTATATAAACAAAAGTGAATTTAATTAAATAGAAAACAGGTGAACGATCAGGATCGAGTCCTCACCTCCATGATGGGGTTGGAAGCCAAGACTTTCTCCTCCACATTGGCCTCACTGGCTGAGCCGCTGACCGTAGCAAAGTATCTCATGGCGTATTTGGCTGACACCGTCTTTCCTGCACCAGACTCCCCGCTTACAATAATCGACTGGTTCCTCTCATCCCTGAAATTAAAAAACGAAACAAAACAGCCTTTATAGTTCATGCATAACGATGCTGATAAAGTCCAGTTTGTAGATTACAATATAGTGTTGGGATCATATGGATGTTTTTTTTATGTCACTAAATGAAACGATAACACAGGTCTGCAACCAAATAACTGCACAGGATTTTTTGACTGTTTCAGATTTTTACTCACTGAAACCAGGAAATATTTTTTAAATTCCATTTTTCCAGGTTTTCTTGCAAAACTCATATTTTTAGTTTAATTAAGCATACAATTTCCCTTTTTAAACTGAAATCGGGTATCTTATACTTGAGTCAAAAAAAAACATATCCAATAATGATTTCTCACATTAATTTAATATTTCTAAGAGCAAGAATCAAGTGAAATGAAGCAAAAGTGTGTTCAGAGGAGCATCGAAGAGAAGAAGAAAAGGTTTCACAGACAAAAATAGTAAATGTAGTGTTAAACATAATCACAAAGGAATCGGTTTTTTACTTCTTTGTTCAATTATAAGAAAAATTATGCATAGTTAATTGTAATAAAATACATGACGGAGGGAAATGGAGATCATTTTTGGATTCAGCACCCTAAAAATCATCAAATTTACCAAAAATATCCCATGCAGCTGATTTCTTTTTTGCAGACCAGTGTAATTAAGAGAATGGAAACAGTTGGATGCAAATTGCTACAGCTTTCAGTCCAAATTAAATATAGTTTCATAATTAAAAGTGTGACACACACAATTTCAGGAGCCAGATAGGAAGTGTCACATGCTATCATCATCAATACTTTTTCAGCCTGCTGACAGAACAAGCATCGCAGGTCTGTACACTTTAATGTATCTGCAGGTCACTTTCCTTGTTCTATGCATGAGACATAATCCTTACATACTGCTACTTCCTAAGGCATCACCTTTCTTCTGTAGTTCCAGTTGCAGATCCTACTCCACCTCCAGCCACCGTTTATCCTTTTTGCAGGCTTTAAGGGAAGTTTAATTTCACTCTGATTTGAGTTTACATACATTTAGTTTCACTTCAATCAGTCTCAAACATATTGCATCAGTTAGGACTCTGAAGCTTTGTGCAAATTTCACTTGAATAAGAACTTGAATAGAATACTAACCTACAGACTTACCCTAGTTTACAATAAACATATGATTATTTAATGATTATAATATAAAGAGGATTGCAACCATGAGATAGTGGACATGTTTGTGGCTGCTGCCTCTGGCCCTCCTTCACTGCCCTGTGGTCTGAGAAAACTTAGTGCAACATCCTGTCAATATTCAATGTGTTAATGATATGAGCCCCCACCAGGAGAGTGCAAAGATCTACTAGTTGGCTCCTGCAGAGAGTCTTTGTGGGCTACGCATGTGATTAAAATAAGAGAGGGAGAGTCAGTGAGACCACCGTGTGGCTATTTCTGGCTCCGCTTTGACCTACAAACTCTAATGAGAGAGGCAGGGCTGAGCAACAGGGAGACTTCAACCAAGCCTGCTCAGGTAACACACACATGCTCAGACAAACCTGGCCATCTGCTTGTAAGCTTCCTCTGCTACAGCGAAGATATGTGGGTCCATGTCGCCCATGTTCTGACCGCTGTAGGCGTTGATGATATCTGTTCCATAGATGGGCAGCGTCTCGTACGGGTTAATGGCCACAAGCACGATTCCTACGACGCGAGGAGAAAAAAAAACGGAAGAATGAGCTGAACAGCAGCAAGACCACATAAAGAGGAATTATGCTGTTATGATGATAAATGATTAATATAGTTAATTATCTTTTTATCTCATGTGAACTGAATTTGTCTTACAATAATAGCAAACATGTCTTGAGTTTATCAGTGAGGATAATGGAATAAAGTAGCTAAAATGCTGAAGGCAGACAAAGCTTGTTTATTTAAATTAATAAATCTTCCATTATTAAGGTGATTAAAATAAGCTGAGAAATAAAGCTTATATTACTTTCAGCTTTAAAAAGGAACTCTGTGACAATTCAATATTTATCCCTTCAATGACACCATTACTTAACGCTGTAATTTTAAACTTGCAAACATACAGTCTGGCATCTTTGATAGACGAAGCACCTGCTTACCGCAGTAAGTGTAGATAAGCTTCGAGTCGATGAAGCGGACTTTGAGGTTGTGCAGCACTGCTGGCTCGTGGAGGTAGCTGAGCGCTGTGAGGTCATTCTCGCCCACCAAAATGTCAGGATTTCGCAGGTAAGGCAGGTTTTTTGTCTTAGGGTCCAGCTTGTGCTCAATGTTCTGAGGACGACCACAAGAACAGGACTTAATCAAGAAACAGCACATTATTCAAAATATGGCACAACAAGGTATTCGTTTTATTAAAAGATGGTGGATTGGTACAAAATCCTGGGTTAAAATATTAAAATGAGACTTTAGATTTGTTAGAACTTGCAGAAAAACATTCACCCATCTTCTACTCGTCACCAAGGTCCAGGTCACAGGGGCAGTGATGCCCAAACCTACTTCTCTCCAGCTACCATTTCCACCTGTTATGGAGGGATACCGCAATGTTTCCAGCCCAGCAGAGCTGCAACATCCCTCCAGTGTGTCCTGGGTCTGCCCAGAGGTCTCCTCCCGGTTGGACATGACCCAAACAACTCACCCGGGAGGAATCCTAGTCAGATGCCTGAACCACTTCGACTGGCTTCTTTTGATGTGGAGGTATGTCAGCTCTACCCTGTCTCACCAATGACTCGTCAAAAGCTTGTCATCCAAACTCTGAGTCCAGACAACCTCATTTGGACGTCTGGGTTCAGTTAAAAAAACGAAGACACAAATATTCGACTAGGACTAAAAAAAAATGAAGGGACTCGAGCGATATAAGCTATATTACAAGATTTACAGCACTTAAATGTGCTGTTTCTAACCATAATAAGGAACTACCAGCCAAGTAGATTATGTGGTTCTATACAATACAATGTCACCATTAAACTCACTATGCCCACTGATCAAATGATGAGAAGAGAACATGTTTTTTAACCCACTGCTAAAAGGAGAAAAGATCTGCTTTGCTAACATCAAACTAAATTAAGTCCTGCAATAAAATCCACTCAGAGATTTTATCTTTAAACTGTTTCCATGCTGCTGTTTTCTGTCTGGGGCTTTCTGAAGAGATCAGATCATTTATATAACCACTAACAGAGGTCCACGCTAACAGGGTATTTGAACACTATTTCATATCCACGTTCTCAGAAATGTCATGAGACAGGCTACTGATTTCCCACCGCTCAAAGCTTGAGAGTATAAATGTTGTTTTCATTTTCGCTCCCCTCTTTCTGTGTGAAAGCTTCTGCTGCTCGCTCCTTTTATATCTTTGTGAGATGGATGTACTGTATTTCAGATACTTGTCTGATAAGGATATTTGGTTCGGTAAGAGGAAATCTTCAGGAAAACAATATCAAGATTGAGACAGATTAGCTACATCTTTCACAGAATAATTGAGTTATTATGATCAGCAGAGGTCATCTAACACACATGAGCATATTGCACCAAAGCTGTATAACTATTCAATTTAATCAAAATCAGAATTCTTATCATTTTGCATATTTTAATTGCTTTTTGGAAGAAAAAAAAAATTAGTTTCGGTTTGAGTGGATTTGCTCATTTAATTTTTTGGGGTTTTTTTTGAAAATGCTTTGTTTTAGTGTCGACTTTAGTCTTGTTAATTAGTTAATTTGGAGGGTATACGGAGGGTAGGTGACTCAAAAACAACAACATCTGCCTCATCAGACAGAAGACGTCTTCTATACATTTATCTTATTTTTATATTTTTTCTAAGTCTGGTTTTGAATTGAGTTATTTCATTTTACTGAAAGAGGTTTTTGCACCTATTTTCATTTTTAATTTATTTTTACTCAGCTATAGTAACCTTGGCTAACCTGGATTGTTACTACTTTTATGGCAGCGTAAAGCCCAGGGATAGGTAGTTTGTGACATTTAGCTTGAACAAAAAGGAAAAAACCTCATGAACCTCCCTCCATCTGACCTTTACTGACACCCAAAATCTGTTGATTGTTCTTTGGCACTTTTCAACAAATTAAATTTTAAATGTTTGAAGTTTTAGCGATATTAAGCAGCTGAGAAGCTAAACAGAACAAAACCTTTATCCTATTCTTCATGCCCATCATAAAAACAACAAATTTTGGAGCATCTTTTGGATGAATGATGCTTCATCTCCACAGACTTGGAGAATCGATACTAAGATGTGTTGAAGCTGTTCTGATAGGAAGCAGAGGCTCAACACACTCGAGACACTTTATGTTGGTGTTTCTTTCGATTTGTTAATAGTCTGTGTTTTTAAATATGACTGCATAAATCTTAAATCACTACGGGCAATATAGTAAATGGTTCAGCCACTATCAGGCATTCATTTAAATGAGTGCCTCGTGGTAAGGAATAGCTTCATGCTGGTAGCTGTTTTTATTCTAAGCCAACAAATTAAATGTACTGAGATACATTAAAAATGCTCCACGGGGCATCTTTGCTTCTGCTACATCTCATTAGTGGTTATTGGTTTTATCATTAGTGCTCTCCATAAAGGAATCCTGCAGAGAGACAGAAAAACCAAGAGAAAGAAGAGGGGGGGAAAAACAAAGAGGAAGAGGCTGTTTCTTCCCCCACCCTGCTCCTCTTCTTATCATCCTCACCTTTCCATCTTCCAGCATGAGCTGCAGGGAGACATCTCCACTTTTGTAGTCCTTGGTGAGCTCAGCAGACTTCCACACCTCCTCTACATCAGGTATCCAAACCCGAGCACACTGAGACACAGAAAAACACACACAAAAAACAAAAACAGATAAAGTTAGAAACCAGACATGTTATTTCACATCAGGTACACAATAAAGTGCTTTAATACTTGCATAAAAACTGCAGAGATGCTGCTGCGTTTATAGTATTAAACACAGGACCGTTTCTATGGACATCCAAATTTCTATCGTTTTCCCAGCCATGATTTTTAAATGAAATTATCCATCCATCCATCTATCACAGGGTCGCCGGGGGGTGCTGGAGCCTATCCCAGCTATTGTAGGGCAAGAGGTGGGGTACACCCTGGACAGGTGGCCTGTCTGTCACAGGGCTAACACAGAGAGACAGACAACTATTTACACTCACATTCATACCTATGGGCCATTTCTATGTGTAATTTAAAAAGAAACAAACAAACAAAAACAACCCATGCTTTCTGCCCTTTTTACAAAATAAGGTTTTTTCTCCTCCCTGGAAGTTATACACATATAACCATCTTCGCTGTTGCAGAATTCTTCCATAAATTTGAACTCCCGATTCACTGAGTGACATATCTCCCCTTTTCTCACATCTCTGGATAAACCCACTCCACCTGATGCTCCATGCCAACACAAATCACTTAGGTTTCCTTCTGCTCAATTCAAATGGAGGAGGACAACAGGACAGTTTTACTAAAACGCCTCCTTTTTAATATATCCAATATATCCTTTTAATATCCGTGACCTCAGAGAAAACACTGGGTTCTGTGTTTCACAGTCATGAGAACTCAGCTCCTAATGGTCAGTTAAGTTATAGAAACAAACAACTGAACAAACACTAGCTTATACTGACTAAAGAAAGCAGCAGTGGATCTTGCATGATAAGAACTTCAAACCCACAAACACACAGGCATCACCAGAAAAGTGTTTCAGGCCTTACATACATGTGACCGGAGGCAATCAGCTGATCACAGAAATGTGAGAATACAGTGATGGACGCTGCCGGTCACATGGCTGAAGAGACTAGCTTATAAATGGTGACGCATGCCCACACTTATGCAAGGAAGCCCAACTGTACAGGAGTCAGCTGGAGAACCATGCAGCATATTTAACATTACAAAAGGGGAAAAATGAACAGGAATAACTTTTAATACAGAAATATTAAAAGTGCCAATTTTTTCCAGAGCATCTAATGAGCACATGACAATAAAAATCCTTGTTGAACTTTCAGGAACGCTCTCAGGCCTAAAGGATTTTTTTTAACCTTCATTACGTAAACTGCTCATGACGATTTCACAGAAGCAAAAGACAAAGACCTCACTGTAGAGGAGCATAACGGGAGAATAAGTGGTTAATTTTGTCTGCTGCTTCACTACCGATCATCTGAATCATGACCTCATAGTCACACAAATCCTCATGAACCCTCCCTTCATAGTGCATGAGAGTGGTGGGGGTGAAATGGCAGCTTTAGCAGAGAAACTGTTGAGTCTTAATATTTTAGAGCCTTGTGAACCAATTAGGGGTTTTTTCACCTGTAAAAAAGTGCTGATTCTCATTCCAGCCCCGTCACAATTGTCTGCAAACCACCTCAGGTGCACTGGTAAGTTTTGGTAAAGACAGAGCTGACTGTGAAAACAAAACTATTGGTTTATCGGTCGATCCAAGTCCTCCCCTCATACCCCATGGTCCCAAGCTTGGGTAGTGACCAAAAGAATGAGATTGCCAGGGAGAGGGAGCCTGCCATCGCTGCTGAGAATGCTGCCCCATGGCCCAGACACAGAAAGGGATAGATGATGGATGGAAGCTCTATCAAGTCCTCAGGTTATGCACATTATTCCTATCTCTCTCTCTTTTGGTGCAGAAACACTAAACACTGTGACCTGTATATTTAGGCTATGTATAGTGTGGCACTTAAGAAAAATGAGAATGGCACTTAGAAATGAGCGAGCATCTTTGTAAGTTAGAGGATGAAGAAAATTTGAAAAAAAGAAAAAGATATGCATGGAACACAGTAAATAGGGAATATTTAAGGTGTGTAAAAATAGGATACTATCACATTAAAACGAATAGAGTTGTGTTCCCAAGAGGTTAAAAACTAAAACTCTTAAAAGTCAACTCTTCCATTGAAGCAGTGTTGTTACCCAAACTGCCAGGTTTTGGCATCCATATAAAAGGGAACCAGTGCAGGACACAAAATTACTGGGATGAAGTTAGAACTTGTATAGGTGGCCTACGAGGTTAAACCACCAATGGCACCTACCAATGATTGGCAGATTCAGCCCAGAATCCCCCAGGTGGAAATTACTAGGGCTGTCCTGAATACCATCTTTTAAATGTCTGAGTTAATAATGATAATAAATAGGAAATATTTAAAGCTTTGCCCAACTAAGGGGGTAGCAGGGTCAAATTTGATGACGGCAATGTTGTCTGACAATGTGCTACACTTGGAGAGAAAGGCAGAGGCAACACAATGTCACACAGGGAGTGCACAACTCTGTCTGGGTGCTGCTGCTTGCTGAATGGTAGAGAGGAAGTTATGCGTTACCTCAGAGTGACCCACAAGTCCCAAAGGTTTTTCACAAGAAGCCCATTTGAAAGAGGAAAAAAAAACAAAAATACAAAAAAAACAAAAAAAACAAAAACGGGACTAATTAGCCGCAATAAAGTGAACAGATCAATTTTTAACATTCGTTACAGTCTCAGAAATTACAGTTCTCATGTGGACTGGTTCTCCAAACAGCACCAAGCCTGGATATGCAGCAGCAATCTATTAGTAGAAAAGAAGTATATAAATGCTTTTGTGACAGTGGATCCAAAGTTGGATTTTTAAAGGCCTGCAAATGACCATTTAAAGTCTGCAAAATGCACAACAGCTACTTCTACAGTAGCCTTCTACAGCCTTATAGTCCCCGTGTTGTGACATTTTAAAGTTGGATATCTTTTGCATTTCTGTACTGCAATTACTCACCAGCACCTACTTTATAGCAATACCAGCATGTCTTAGATAAGCCAGTACTAGCTGATAAATCTACAAATATGAGCTAATTTATGTATCACACAATAAGTGTTATGTTTGTTGTATTCAGTATGTTTGAAGACAATGAGAGACGGAGAAACTGCACATCTATGCGTCTGTGCCGAGTTACACATGAAACAGCAGCTAAAAGGAAGAAGCTCTCACACACCACCCAAATGATCAAACCACAGGATTCAACCACATTACTGTCTGACACCGATGCTCGCTATCATCTGCAGCATCAAACATCCTGCCTTATCTCTCATAAGAGACACTTTGTTATTTGAATTCCAGTGGATTTACAGTAATTTTATTCAAAATTAAATAAATAGATAACTCTCTACAAGAGAACAGAACAATTTTAGTAAAAGTGACATTCTTTTGGGATGGCTGCTGAGATCATTTTTAGAGAGGCTGCTGGTAAATTCTGCTACGTCGCTTCAGATGAGCCACTTTTAATGTTCATTACTGGAAAAAAATCAGACATGATCAAATGCATGTTTTCTTAAATGAAAGCATGAAATAGAGCAACATTCATCGACATGCCAATGGCCCCTACCAAGCTTTCTCCAGACATTTTGATCCAGTTTATTTACACAATCACAACAACAGTGGCCTCAAAACCTTTATACTGCAAGGTAAAGACTATAAAAAGAAACCTCTGGCTCACGGAGAGGCAACCATCTGCCTAAGACAAGTATAAACACCACTCTGCAAGGCAAAAACTTATCAAACAGCATGTTTGACTGAGCGGCACAAAACTCCTAAAACAAGAAAGAAGGTAGATTTAAATGAAACGTCCTTTTTAAGCTTTTACTCATGAAGGTTTAGGTTCTTTTCATGTTTATATTGGTGTTTTCTCTCCGTTTAGTCTTCTCAAAGCAGCACAGGCTGTACAATCATGTTAAAGATTGTGATCTTAATATTACAGGTCAGGTTATTGGCATAGCTGCTGGAAAACTGGCCTTACTCTACCAGCCCGTACAGCAGAAACTGTTCCTCCATGCTCAGCTCATGTAAACGCATAAAAAGCTTTCCACCATTTTCCTTCCAACTTCAGAGAGATTTTGCTTTGTGCCAGATAACGACCACCATCATTAACTCATGGTCGATATGTTTGGTTGTGGCTTTAAAGTTGGCAGCTGTAACTTTCTTGTGAGGAAAGTTTGTTGGAATAAAAAGTGGGAATAAAAAGAGGGCATACTGCATAGGCTGGATCTCGGGAGGATAGTGTATGTAAGTTTTCTATCAGCCAAACAGAATATTTTAAAAAAAAGGAGGAAATGATGAAAAGTTTTTCAGTATGGACTAGTTTTATTCTAGAAAATAAACAAGGGCTTGTTGAACCCATAACCTTTGTATTTTCTCTTATTGAAGTCTTTTTTTCTTATCAAAAATATTAATCCAAGAAAAACAGAGTCCAGTGCCCCCGGTACAGATAAGAATCAAAGTTTTTCAGTAACATCCACCCAACACTGTCCTTTGATAATTAGCTGTATTCAATGAGCAGGATTTGAATGAGAATGTAATTTACGCATTTCTTTTTTTCTGTGTCACTTGCAAAACTATATCTCACTGCATACTCTGGTAACAAATAACAGAGCAACAATACGTTGGCTCTATAGTGAGTTCCTCATCCAGTGAACAGACTCAAACTGCCTCATCTCCTCTGCAGCCTTGGTGAGTTTGGCGTACCTGTACATAAACCAGTTGTTCACCTGATTAAATTTCTGGTTAAAGTGATCCTCCAGCGTAAAAGTGGATCTTCAGATGACCCAAACAAAGGCTACCGTTTCCAGCTGCAGTCCATGAGTGTGGAGTTGGAGCCTGTTCAACTGCAGTATGAGAAACTCTCTGCAGAGTCTATTTGGTTCGCAGCAACTGAAATTTCAAAGTAGGAGCGAAGGGATTTTCCACTGGCATGGCAATCACAGATAAATAAGACACAAAACACTCATAAGTGGTTGTTAATATATATGATTTCTATACACATAAAGCTACTTAAAAGGAATTAAGAGAGACAGATTGGATGGAATTATAAGCAGGTGAATATAGGCTTTTACCATCTTCCTCCTCATTCCAACATGTCATCACTCCCTGTGTTAGACCATCCCAGCAGCCAGCCTCATGGCAACAAAGAGGCAGAAAGAACGAGAAGGAGGAGGAGAAGAGGAGGAGGATGGAGACTAAAAATAGCAACAGCAAGTTCTGAGCATCATCACACCTCACAGAGGCAAAGCTGCACACTTTCTGATCCTGGTAATTGTCACAAAAAGCACACACACACACACACACACAGAGCACTTGTTTCACACACCACTAGGTGTGAGGCACGATTATCCTGAATTAGTTAACACTGAAATATGCTCCCAATTTGCACATTAGCAGACATACATGGAGGGGGAAAGGAAAGACAGCACTGTAGTACAGCTGCAGAGGTAATGAATCATATTTATAGTCCAACAAATTCCCCTGGGTTCGGAAATAGAGGAGAGATGTAGGTTGAAACCACGCAGTCTCTCTCACACACTCGCAATCACACACAGAAACTGACAGACATCTACATGTTTCAAGGACATCATCGTCCACAGTGAAAAAGAAGCTGGAAAAGAATAGCATCTAAATGCTGGAGAGAAAAATGTGATGAGTCGGGGTGCAGCGACTGTCTGCCTCAAAGACAGACAGAGAGACACGGGTGGATGGTGGAAGGGATGGATGGAGGCTGGTTAGGCTAGGCTGGTGTCTTCTGGGGTGGCAGACAATGAGGGGAGGCATGACAATAAAGGAGCAAAGACGTCAGAGCATGTGTGACATCAGCAATCATGTGACTACAGTGTCTCTACTTTCCCCCCACATGCTGAATGCAAGACACGTCCATGCAGCACATGCTTGGTCGCAGCAAAGCAAGGATGAAATGTTTTCTGTGTGGCGATTTAAAATGTGTTCACTCCTAAAGAGAAAACAACATCTCTTATCAATATCACAGTATAACCAGCACATAAACATTGCAGCATTAACTTCCATTTGTCCCTCATTGTTGTTCTAATTTGAAACTAATCCTGGCGTATCCAGTTTATTTTCTTACAGTTCAGGAAAAGACAGAGTCACTGACTTGTTTATTAAAACAGTTTAAAGGGAACATATTGTGCTCGATTCCAGATCCATTGAGCATAATACGTCCATACACTGATCTGGCGGTCATTCTTTGACTGTCAGTGAATCAAAATAAAATCAAATAAGCAGCAAATTGCCGTGAAATAGATTCTCGTGAATTTGGAGGCAGCAAAATGACCTCCACTGGCGGTTTATTCCCCTGACCCTTGGCATGCAGGAAGATTTTCCATGTATACAAATGTAAGTATGAAATATGAAGGGAACACTTTTTTTAGACATAACACCTTTTTCTAAAATGAACCTTCCCCATTTTAAGCGCTCTCTGAAAATAATAAATCAAGCTAGTACAAGTGGAGCTATGGAGGGTCTACTCTGAGCTCCTCCTAAATGACTGAGGCCTTATATCTAAGAGTGAGCAAAGCCCACCCAGGGTGGAGCGCCCACTCCAAGATGGGAATGAGTTGCTACCCCAAGTGGAAGAGGACACTTCTCTGGAAGTATCTCAGGGTCAACTTTATTTTAATTACTTTTGTTTTTAAATAGATTTGTAGTATAGGTTTCATTGAATACCACATGGACTACTAGAGCAGCTTTGCATGACTTCATGGATGAAAGTAACATATTTATCTCATACTATGTCTTGGTGCAGCTTCTTATATCGTCTGCCATCTAAAAGATGTTGCTTTAGCTCTCTTCCCTGCTCCAAACATTGATGATTGGCTCATAAACCAACAATTTAGCTGACACTATATATACTTTATATATACGGGGGGGAGAGCATAGCAGATGCTCCAGCTGTTTCATATTGGCTACATTCAGAAGACAATGATTTAAAAGAAGAAATCCTGTATTTTAGTTCTTTTTAAGGGTCAAATAGCACAATCTTGGGATTGGGTTTGTGTAACGCATTTTTAATCTCAAAAATGATTTCTTCCTGTACTTAAGGTTTTCAGTACACAGTAGGGGTCAGCAGGTCAATTAACAGAAGGGAAAGGTCTTGAAGTTGCAAGTTGAGCTGATGCTAATCCTGGTTTAATTGAGACAAAGGATCAGGAACTGATTAGGCTACCTCTGGCTTAACACCAGCTAATCGTATTTCACTCAATTACACCGCAACTTCTTTACATGACGGCCAAAGTTTGTGCTCTTAGCATCTAAAAATCAACAAATGAAAGAAGTAAGAAACTACTGAGATGAAGATTAAACCTCTTCCACCAAACACTGTGGAGCCATTGTGGTACCTTTTGAATATGACAGAACTGATGTTATCACAGAAGACCTGCAGACGTCCTGAAAGTCATTTCAGCTTTAACTCTTCCGTATTCGACTGCAACGCCTCTCTGTATTAAATAATTTCTGCTAATGCAGAAACTGGAGGTGTACTGGAGGTTTTCAATGTCACAGAGATCAGGAAGCTGGGAGTGTGTAAAGCGCAACGTTTTGGGGTTGCAAGGATGTGGCGATGGGGCGGGGCATCCATCAGAAGTGTTTACTCTCTGCTCAGAGTCAACAACAGATTAAAGAGATGCAAATACAGAGCTCTGAGCTTTCGCTCTAGAAGTGGGCACCTTTTGGCCTACTGCAAGTCTCTTTTCCCCACTTATAACTCACCTTCTCATAAAGTGAGAGCCTGCATGGCTGGGTTTGTCCTCTTCAGTAAAGTGATACATTTACTGCATACTGCAGTTGCAGGCAGAAATATTAAGGAGCCATAGACTTGCTAAGGTAACACAAGCCTACTTCTTTATCTATCTATGGATCAATCATGCTTATCATGAGAGGTTCACCCCTAACTGCCTATTTGGAGCCAGGAAAAATCCCTTCATGATTTATACTTTTTTCCCATGCAAATGTAACTGAAAATCTATTGATTTTTGTGATATTTACAATTTTCCAAATGACTGTATTTCTCTGGGTATTTGGTTTTTGGGTGTAATCTACCTGCTACAAAAAGAGCAAAAAACTTCAAAACTATATTTCAGATTCTCATAATTTTCATTTCAGAAGGATTATGGCTGAACAACCTGAAACATCAAACACGCAGCTAAACTGTCTTCAAATAAAATATCTATTCCTCGGTCTAGTGACTGAGACAAGGTTGTTCTTTTGACCGAACAGAGGAGCAAAAGGAATTTAGACAAGTACACTGCACCTCATAAAAGTAAGTCAAGCGGAAATGGATGAAAACCTTAATATATTTTGTAGCACAGACTGGCAAAGGCGACCTTCCAGACAGCCGCAGCGGTATGCGAAAAAGTGTTTTGCTCACATATTCTCAGTAAAGCAGTCAATGGAGACTGCAGAAACCTCATCACATGATACCACTCATGTGAGAATCTGCTGTTTTTCTGCTCAGCTGGGCAGACACAGCATGACGCCAAGATTTAGAGAGATTTCAGCGCTGTTGGAGAGCTTGGTAGGAAGGAACCTTGATTGTCTGCGCTCCCAACTAGACCATTGGCACAACTAGCGTGCCAATCGTCTACTGACTGCCCAAGATCTCTTACTAAGAGGCTGTGACGCTGATCAGCATCTAATCACATTAGTTTGGCCAGTGCTGACTCTTGGCATAGTGTAGGAGTAGTGTTGTTTGCCTCTTTGCACTATATAAGAGCAGAGAATGGGACCCACAATTGTCCTCTCTTATATTTACAACACCATAACACACCAACAGAGTAAGTGGAAGACAGTTCCAGCTGTTATTTAAAATAGTCAATAAAAAGCAAATAAATCTATGTGATAGCAATGACAGTGCTAGATAAGTTATCCAGAAGAACATATTGCTGGTCCATCCAACCAACAAAGTTGTACTGAAGCCTGCAAAGCCAGATGTGCATCCAAAACAGGCAGGAAAAACTACAAGCTACTTCCACTGATTCAATTTCGTCAAACCATAACAAAGATGTTGCTGTTACTCTGATAACAAAACTCAGCACAGGCTAAAATCTGATTTGTTGCTAAGTGGAAGTTATTACTGTCCTTCTGATTTCAGTGACATAACCATTTCAAAGGGCGTGTCAGGATTGGGGCTCCACAGCCACCATTACAGAGGCAATGTAATAAAACCAAATTCAAAATCACAGCATAGAAAGGTTCTTTATATGACATAAAGAGAAACACCAGTTTATCATTAAAAGCATCCATCTCCTTAAAAAATAATGACACAACTATTTAATCAAGAGGGGAGGAATTTCTTTAAAGCTTAAAAAGGAGCAAAAACTTACTTTCAGAAACATATACTCCAACTCCCGGTTCATTTTGACTGTTGAGCGAGCTTCTAGCTCATGCTGTGACTCTGATGGTTTTGTGGATGCCTCCAGCCACACGCGCCACAAGACCAGACACTAACTGATCGAGCAGTGAGCTCCAAAGCTCGCTGGCAGATGAAATCTTCCCATTGTGTCTGCAGACACAAGCGGCGTTCAACGACGTTCCCCAAACTTCCTTGCCTCGTGGCAGACGACTGGCCTTCCCAGCTGTCTGTCAACAAAAATCTCAGCTTCCTTCATTGATCACATGATCTACGAGGCAGACGGCGAGTAAACAGGACCGTCTCACAAGCCGCTCTGAAAAACAACTGCAGGCCGGGAGCTGCAAAGATGAAAACTGAACCTGGATGATACATGAAGGGAGCTAGCCTATTCAAGGAACGTAATATCTTCCCGTAAAGCAATATTGAAATTCTGTAATTATTTATTTCTTTTACCATTGAATTCTGGTCATTATTTATGCTTTCTGGTCAAAATCAGATGATACATCAACACAGTCACATTAAAAGGACTCGCTATTTTACTCACGAACATTCAGCCATAGAATACTTCCATGTATCTTGGTTTGGATTGCAATGACCTCATGCATGAACGAGTACAACATGATTGCGCAATTACTTTAACCAGGTCATGGCAGTAACTGAATGCACATGCTCTCAATTACAGATAAAGGGGAAAAAATAAACCCATGACGTTGAATAATATAAAACCTGCCACCTGACGAGTTGGAAAAACACCTACAGATCTGACTATTCGTGAAGTTTTTTTAAATCAAACTGGGTTTCGTAACACGAGCATGCTAACGTATCATTAAAAATGTCACATTTAATAGGGGTGGCAATTACACTAACTCACGACAGACTGCGATACAATACTACCACTATAGTATCACAATGGTATTGCAGTACTGTGAATAACTGAAACAGAAAGTCATCTGCATCAATGTTAAACTGGAGTCCAACATATCACTTTAGGTTCTCAGTAAACTGTGGGCCACCTGTTTGCAGCTAAAGTGTGCATAATGACAAACACACTAAACTGCAAGCTAACATGGTGGCTAATACACAGCTGCACAAAAAAGCAGCCAAAACTAAAGGTTGTGGCGCTGTCTTGTTTTGTTGTTATTGTTGTTTTTATTTGCAGGCAACTCTATGCAAGAAATTAGTGTTTTAAACAGGTGAACTTTTTTTTTTTTCTAATATCCTGTACAATCACTGACTTGCCATGTTCAGACCACTGAAACAGGCTAGAGCAAAATGAAGGTACCGATATTCTGTCGAACTAACATCTGCAGCGTGTTTGCTAGTTATAATTCTCCATAGATTGACAAAAATGTAATAAACATATGTAAGAAATAAAGACTTTGATACCAAGTTTAGGTCAGTTCAGGCTAATGCCATAAGGGTTAGGGATATCAGCATATCAAGCTACAATATGCAAACTAATGGTTTTCTTTCCACTAAATTAATTAATTCTTAGACTTGAGGTCATAAAATAATATTTTCAAAAAAGGTTTGTCCACATTTTAGGTCTCTTAGGTAGTCTGCGTCTTGATACCAGAATAAATGAGACAAAATGATCATTCAGTTATGGCAGAAGTGCAACAATGCACGGCTGTCAATGGGTTGAAAAGGTCAGACATGCTGGCAACACCCCAACCAGTGATGTAACAGCAGGTGTTTTCCCTTCCATCATCTGCTCCTGACTACTCTCACTGTGTGACTTCACTAACTAGCACGTGGCCATATGTGCAGCTTGCTCAACAGGTTATCTCGTATCATACAGCTCTCATTTTCGCTGAAACAACCTGCAGCTCTTTGAGCTTAGGACCCATGTCAATTGAGACAGTGAGAATTTTTAGAGGTGAGACAAGCTGGACAATCACAAAAACAATACAGAGAATAAAAATATGACATTTTTTAAGTACCTTTCCACTGCAGCAATGCTGGGTAGGTCTGACGTGCCCTATAATAAATATTATAATAGAAATAAGAAGAATATTTATGTTAAATATCCTTTTTAAAGCCAGCCTTCCAAAAACCCTTACAAAAACATTCAGTGTAAACAATATTTCAGACTCGAAGGATAAATTACAATTAAAATATCAATATAAAATTTAAAAACCAGCCACTACAAGTCTTGAGTTCAACAACAACAATATAATTAAGTGTGACTCAACAGTTAAGATTAAAAATCTATAATAAGTAATCTAAAAATGTAAAAATTGGGAAATTGATTTTCTTTTTAAATGACATAAATCCTTAACAGTGATTTAAATGTAACAATTCTGCAACTATTTTGACAAATGAAAAAAAATTATACCAACTGCTGGAACTGAGACATTATTGTTCATTCTTGTTGTTTACATTGTTGATCATTTTGCTTTTAGCATAGGTTTAACCAATCAGCGTCAAGCCCCACACAGCAGCTTTTCAGGGCCGATCAGATATACCTACTGCGAAACAAGTACTGTGTTCTGATATGTCCCTGAAGAACGGGCAGTTCCTGCAGTTTGACACACTACCTTAAAGCTCGCTGCAAGTTCCTACAGTAGAAAACATTTACATTTTAACTGACACTTGAATTATGAACCCGCAGCCCTTTGCTGTACGTCTTCCCCCACTTTCATATTGTCATTGCTTCACTATCCAAAAAAATTATCTTAGAAAAGAACAAAAGCATAAATAAATACTGTGCTGTAATTAATATACAATATGCAGACTAATTTGAGCGTTGTGAAAACCTCATGTGGGAATAATTTTCTAATCAGCTACAGAGAGATCTTTTTGTAACCGCCTCATAGTATAATCACATATTTTAGTGCCTGTGTGAGATACCATAATCAACCAAGAAATAATAGCAGTAATGACCTAACCTACTATTAGCATGCCTATCTTTTCCTCCGTTTTTGCAACTTAACCTTTACTATGTTTTACTATTAAAGGAAAAACTGGATCTTACGCTGGATCATTCAACGAGCCCATATAAACACAACTTAGAAAGACTTTGTGTTGTATTACACTGACCTTTTTACATGACTTTCTTTTGTATTTTATTTAGATTGTTCCTTACTGAGTGCTTTTTTTTAAATTTTGCTTATTGAGCTTCTTATTGCATTATATGCAACAATGCATGGTAAGAAAAGTCTAACCATGTTCAGCTCTCTAACACGGCGAATCATGAAGCTGTTTCAGTGCGGCTGGAACACGTTCGTTTTCTTTTCAATTCTGATCTTCACTGGTTTGTTGGTTTGTTTGTTTAAATATGAAAACTACCCAGCATCTCAGCTCAAAGTGCATGACACCCTTCTTGCTCTCAGCAGAGAACTTCAATCTTCAGTTCACTTCACTGTTGCAAACTTAGCAACTTTGCAAAAAAAAAAATCTATGGCACTCTTGCTTTAGCTGGGAAAGAGCCACACCTCCTCCTGTAAAGTCCAGTGGCTGTATAGGTACACTGCTTGTAACTTTCTGAGTAATCGTAGCAGAGCTGATATTTTTAACTTTCTTTATGATATTCTCAGACGCCCCCTTCTTGCTCAACTGCTCACTCTTGGTCACCTCAGCTCAAAAAAAAAAAAAAAAAAAAAAAAAAAGCTATGCGGGGTAGCCCTAGTTCTGAGTTTAGTTTTACAAATCAATGTTGAGTCTAGCTATTTTAAAAACACAGCACATGTGCCTGTTATAGTGCAGCAAACACTCAGCTGTATGACACTCAAGTGTATTTTTGAAGCTTCAGTTGTGCGGTAAAAGGCCTTTTCAGCTCTGAGTCATCTTTTTAAGGTCCAGCTTGCTTTCCTCTCCACGAGAGCGCCCTCTCTTTGCTTCTCTTTCCCTCTTACTAGTTTTGATCTTGATCCGTTTTATATTGTTGGTCCGAGTTACAAACAAAACCCAAACAAAACAAAACACAGACTAGAGTCTTAAAGCAAAGAACTTCACCCCTGAGTCACCTCTCTTTAAACAGGCAGTCAGGTCACGCAGGAGACAAACACAGATTGCTGGTGTGTGTGTGTGTGTGAGTGTGGATGTTTGTGATAACATATGCACAGTAAGCGCCTATAAGGCTGACTCGTGTGCACAGAGGGCAGACTGTTTCCCGCCCCTGTGCTGGAAAAGCAAATCACATAGAGAGTCCTCCTAAAATACACTGTGCCATTCAAAGCTGAAACGAACTCTTGTCAGCAGCCATGCAAGCACATACGACCAAACACTCACCTGCATTTAAAGCCATTTCACCGCTTTAACAGATTTTTATGGAAACAGGCAGCTCAGTCGATGCATGGCTATAAGCCATATCCTGCTGGCAGAGGAAGCAAACTCAGCAGCATCTATTGGTAGCTGGTTGTAATCGAACACCTAAGTGCTATTTAAGCAGAATCCATGCATCTTAATGTGTATTTTTTTCTATCCCAGCAGAACCCTTAATTAATAATCTGCCAGTCAATTTCTCTGTTAATCACTTTATTGTTTAAAAAACAAAATTAGAAAAGGAAAGGTGACATCTTTAATCCCTGTCCAGATATAAAGTGATTCGCTTTTTGCATATGACTTTTAGCCCACTGGTTGTCATTGGGAACATTCCAGGCTTTATAGGTAGCCCTCTAAAGCCGCAGACACACTCTAGAGATTGTTCAAGAAATCTCTAGCAACCTGAAATCCTCATGACCTCTAGGAAAGTGCTAAATGACAGAAATTCAAAGTGGTTTCCTGAGTTTCTCACTTAAAAGATGGAAAAAAATTAGAGTTTAAAGTTTAGATCCATCCCTTCTGAATCAACGATGGTTATTTCAAGCTGCTAAAATTCATTTACATTCCTGGTTTCTGGTCGCCATATCGCTGCTCATCTTTTCCTGTGTGGACATCCTTTAACACTCTTTCCCTTTTGCAAAAGCCTGATCATGTTAATTCACAATCTCAAGAAAATGCAGTAAATTGTGACAATTCTGAAGGATGTCTGCAAAGACGTATTTTGCTCTTCCTTATTTTCTTCTATGTATTGATACTTTTGAATGGTGGTGCTCTTCCTAAAAGTTGTTTCTATGAGCCCAAAGCTCAGGTTTCAGACAGTTTTTTTCTATTCTTTGCTCTGTCGGATGTCAGTAAGCGAATTCAGGCACATAGCTCTAAGCTAAAAGCACAGAAGCTCCACCCACCTGCCATTCAAACCTTCTGTTTGTGAGGGGCAGCCAATTAGAAGAAAGATGGCTTAAAGGAAAAAATGAAGGGAGCTAAAAAAGTTAATTCTGACACTGGATGAACTGAAGGGCTGAACAAAGGCTCACTACAAGATCAATGGGGATTATTTTAAATCATGCAAAGCTACTCTAATACAATCCAAGTCTACGATAAGGAACAATAGGTGCACAAAATTCAAACATGATCAAGTCTAACCAGCAAAAGTTGACATTAAATAGGATCTAATCAATGCAGAGAAGTGTCATTCTTTCCAGATGATTTCCCATCAGTGCTTTAGCTCTACATGCAGCAATTAACACATGCCTTTTTAACTGATTCTAGAAAAACAGCCCTGAGGATACTTCAGTGTCCTTTTGGTGACCAAAGGTTTAAAACTGTCTCCTCCTTGGAGCTTTGTTTAGGTAACAGAGACTGCAAAAAGGTCCAGAGATTCACTTAAAAGAAGAGTTTAGTCCAGGTTTGAAATCATTGCACCGTCTTTGTACCACAAACGTTATTCACACTAAAGACACCAGCTGTCAAAGTAGGGGGATGGGTGACTCATCTCCCCTCCCTCTCCCTCACACAAGCACACACACCACTTTCTTGCATCTCTGCCTCACATTTACAACCACCAACACGTAAAAGCAAAACAACAGCATGACCTTGAGAGTTAAAAGTGCAACACAGGCCTCTTTCTAGCAGCAGCAGTATCATGGTGTCTTCAGGGACTATTTGGGTCTGCACAGCCACACCGAGGCTTCAGGGCCTTTGAGCATCCTGGATGCTGAGGGGAAGGATGCTAAAGTGTCCGGATGCGGCGGTCTTTATGTGCATGAGCCAAGAGTACATAAAGAAAGGGCTCATACAACTGAGCCAAGAAGCTAAATCCAAAATAATCTCTGACATTAAAATATGTCGATGCAAAGGTTTGAGCTAAAGCTTAAATAACAGGGTTTAAAGCCGAAAAAGCAGAGCCTCCATGTTGGCTGGCACCGCCTTTGCATCATCCTAGCCCCCTGGCTTCCAGAGAGTAAAATTAAAATATGAACGTAAAAAATAATATATGTGTTTTTCTCTTTGGAGATCCAATGGCAAAGTAAATCTTTTGGAAGATGTTTCTGCACGCAAAGGAGGACTATGAAGGGAGGAGGAAGAGGCGAGGAAACGACTCTGTGCTGCATCTGTCAGCTGCACCCATTTCAGCTGTTCATCCAAGGTTACATGTAAACACCTAAACACGAGATTTAAGCGGTTTCAACCCCGTTTTCATTCATTTGCAGCCGCGGACACAGAGCCTGCACATTCCCCGAGGTGCAAAAATCAAACTTTCAGCGTTTTGTTCGTCGGGCGAACAAAACGCTATAAAGCTATTTTTCCTAGAGGGTGAAGCCACGATTCGGACATTTATTTAGCGGACCGGCTACAAAAAGCAGGCACCTACACAAAGCTACACACTCGCGTTACCTTTGTGTACAGCTCCTCCGACGCTGCCATGACGGTCACTCGCTATGTCCTTCCTCCAATCTGGGCTGAAAGTCCGGCAGGTCTCCGCGCTGCTCGGGGCTCAGCGTGTGTTTTCATGTAGCGGGAAAGCAAAGCGTTTGTTGCCACGGAGACTCAGGGGGAAGACGTGCCTCTTATCGCCATGATAACCCAACAGGCTCCAGGCTGCCGAGGTTTCGCTGTCTCTCACTTTGCATTCTGGGTATGATGATGGATAAAATGATTCAGCCAAACGGAGGAAAACTGCTGCCGCGTGGGAAACGGCGCCCCCTAATGGTCAAGGCTTTATACTACACATAAAGGAACGCAGGAAAGAAAAGGAAAGGAAACACTCGAATAATTTGCACAATGCAGAACTCCAGTTTCTTTTTTAAAATAATGTTTTTTATTGCATCTCGTGGTGTATGACGTTTTGAGCACACCAGCTCTTCATCAGACAATGAAACACAGGACAGAGCCACGTTAAATCACCTGTGATAGTTCACAAGACCAATGGCAATAATATCCAGTCAGAATCACGACTTATATAGGACAGATAACTGATAAATAATCTACATGTAGTGTGTACTACCCTAGCGTGAGTCAGAAAAATCAGTGCCTAAGAAGACAAGTAAGGAAACAGTAAGTGATCTCTCCACACACCCAGCAGCCAACATCAGGGATATATATAATATAATGGCATTGATGCAATTGGTTAGGCAGATATAAAACCTACTCATGTTCAGTGCATTTATTGCATC
Source organism: Aulonocara stuartgranti (assembly GCF_965226115.1). Classification (NCBI taxonomy): domain Eukaryota; kingdom Metazoa; phylum Chordata; class Actinopteri; order Cichliformes; family Cichlidae; genus Aulonocara; species Aulonocara stuartgranti. Next base: position 12,068,872 of record NC_138939.1, on the reverse strand, counting down.
CAGCAATGCAGGCACCTCTTTGAGTTTTCATACACTTGGTGACAATGCCTCCTTAATGGTATATATTTGTGTTTCATTTTCATAATTGTATATACATATAGCAAAAACCTTAGGTGACATATTCTGGTTAACTAAGTGAGTCATATATTATTTGTGAATTGTCGATGTAAAAACCCACCTAGGGGACAAGGACTGGAAATTAAAAATAGTTGTATCTTTACAGCACGTCACTGTCAAGGTCTGTATTGTGTCATTGTTAAATTGCATTGTCCCTATTAAAATAATTTTGATCATAATGATGATTAAAAAAACATTCTCTGTCAGTAAAATACATTTTCTGCAGTGACTGTGATGTATAATGCTAACCACACAAGGTGGCTGTTGTGCCACTCACTCTGTTGATGTGATAAAACCCGCTGTGCACACCCTGTAAGGGTGAGGTGAATACTAAGTTTGATGTACAGTTGTGCTCATAAGTTTACATACCCTGGAAGAATTTGTGATTTTTGGCCATTTTTCAAAGAATAGGAATTATATTACAAAAACTTTTCTTTCACTCGTGGCCAGTGGTTGTGTTTGCCCTTTTTAAATCAAAATAACGACACAAACTACCCAAATGACACTGATCAAAAGTTTACATACCCTCGAAGTTTTGGCATGATAACACACACACACAAGTTGACACAAAGAGGTTTAAATGACTACTAAAGGTAACCCTCCTCACCTGTGATCTGTTTACTTGTAGTGTGTGTGTGTGTGTGTGTGTGTGTGCGTGCGTGCGTGCGTGTATAAAAAATCAGAGAACAAAATGGTTGCAAAGTGCTTAGAAGTAATGCAAAGAAAAGACTTGGTCTGAGTCTGCGTGTGAAGAAGCTATTTGTAAGTCTGGAGGTGTGGGACCTGATTGACCAGAGGCCAGTGGGCCAAACAGGTGGTGAGAGGGGTACAAGGGGTCACCTGTGATGGCCCTGGTTTTTCTGAGATAAGAGTATGTGGTGATGGTCTCAGAGGGGTACCCGCTGCACAGCCTTCCTGTTCTTAGTAGTGGCCCCTGTACCAAACACCCAGCCAATCGGAGAGCCCGCTGTCCACTGAGGAGCGCTAGAAGGTCAGCAGCAGGTCCAGTTTATCCGGTCCAGTTTATTCTTCCTTAGGGCATCGAGGAAGTGCAGCCACTGCTAGGTTGGGTTGGTGTGCAGTTATAGGTGTACAGGGTGTACAGTAGGGGGCTGGGAATGCAGCTCTGCGGGGATCCGGTGCTGGAACTAGGGTATGTCAACTTTTGGTAGGGTATGTAAATTTCTGATCAGTGTCATTCTGATTTGAAAAGGGCAAACACAACGACTGACCACGAGTAAAAGAAACGTTTTTGTATTGTCATTCATATTCTCTGAAAAATGGCCAAAAATCACAAATTCTGCCAGGGCACAACTGGAATGACAACAAATATGAAAAGTGGGGCTGAAATTTAACAACAGATGAGTTTAGACATCTGTTAGATCAGAATCTAATATTTAAAATTCACATTGAAAACTGTGTTAATATTAATAATATACTAATATTAACACTTATGCATGCATGTGTGTGCTTCCTTCCTCCTTATCATCATCATAAATGCATGAAAACCACAAATGCTCTCTTGGCTGTTATAATATTTTACACATTTGTCCCCAGAGTTGGCACAAACTGAAGGCTCAAGAAACTGGCTTGAGATGATTTGATCTTTGCGACAATGTGTGTTATCCTGCTGTACACTGTGTGTATCCACAGACATGGTCAGCAACAATACTCAGGTAGGCTGTGTTGTTTAAAACCACCCATGAGTGGCACCTGGTGTACTTTTTTTGCTGCTGTAGCTAATCTGCTTCAAAGATTCGACATGTTGTGTCCAGAGATGCTCTTCTGCATACCTTGGTTGTAATGAGTGATTATTTTAGCTTCTGTTACTTTCCTATTAGTTCCAAGCAGTCTGGCCATTCTCCTCTGATCACTGGCATCAACAAGCCACTTTCACCCAGAGAACTGCTGTTCACTGAATATTTTCTTTATTTTTTTCAGACAATTCTCGGTTAACTCTAGAGATGGTTGTATGGAAAAATCTCACTACATCCGCATTTTCTGAAATAGTCAGATGAGACCATCTAACTGTCATAAGTCCATTAAATCACCTTTCCCCCCCTCATTCCGATGTTTGAAATCCAGCAGGCTGTCTTTACCATGTCTTAATACCCAAATGCAATGAGTTTCTGCCATGTGATTGATTAAATATTTGCCTTACCGAAGAGTTGAACCAGTGTATAATTCATATTCATCTTCACATGACATTGTATTGTAATTAGTTTTAAGTATTTAGCTCCTTTTTGTTCTACCAAGCTGTTCTTGTATTCTTCACCCCATTGATGTATTCATTCTGTTGTATTTTAATGACAGCCCAGGCTCCATTTTGTTTGGAGTTTTTGGCCCTGGTTAGGTCTCCCAAGGCAAATTAGTCCTGAGTGAGGAAATGGAAAAGAGAACAAGGGACCAGCTTACCCTGACTGGGATAGGGCTACCTAGGCCTCGCCCTGGAGTCAGGAATGGGAGGGAGCTTAAGGGAGAGCACTTAGGCCTTAACCCATGTAGGCCACCTGGAATTGCCCTTAATGAGAGGCGGTGGGCAAGGGTGGGTATCCTTGTATCCCTATTGCTTGCTGTATGCACCCTGGGGGGTTTCGCCCATGGATGAGGGGGTTGCTTACCTGTGCCAGTGACTGGGTTTGTGCCTATGGACCGAATGATATTTTAGAGAACACAGCCTTCTGGGAGTGACGGGGTGTGGCTCTTGAGTGTCCTCCATTTAGTGACTTTGTCATCCTACTGGTGGACTTGAATGCTTACAGGGGAAACGACACTGAGACCTGGTGGGGCGTGACTGGGAGGAACGGTCTGCCTAATGTTCTGTTCGAACACCATGTTCGAACAGAAGGGTGCCCCTAAGTGCACATGACACCAGGACACCCTGGTTGCATGTCGAGGGTGGATTTTGTAACAGTATCATCAGATCTGCAAGTATATCTTCTGGACACTTGAGTGAAGAGAGGAACTGAGCTGTCAACTTATCACCACCTAGTGGCGAGTTGGACAAATCTGGCGTGCCTAAACATTTAGGCTCCTCTGCTTGTGTGACCATATTCCAAGGTAAGCAGAAGAAAATGGATGCTTGAATATTTATTCTTATTTAAAGCTGTACTTAAATTCTGGCTCCTGGAACACAGAAATATTCTAACTTCTAGAAAATAAACTATTTTAAATCTTACTATGTAAACATTAGATTTACCATGTAAACATTAGCAATCTGAAAGCACCTTAAATACATCGTAGGTCTTTAAAGATTACACAAAAGTATTGTGCAAAACTACTTTATTTACAAAACAAAATGGCACAATGTGACAGCAGGGCAGCCATGTACATGCACAACTTGGACAGATGTCCTAGCTTTGATTTATCACACCACAAGTAAATTGCATCTGGCCAGTAAAAACTTCTGGAAAAGCACTATGCAGGGCTAAAGATAAAACTACTTGAAGTCATGATTACACAAGATTATTTCCCCAAAACTTACACTATTTGTTCCTTGTTTTTGTCCACCAATGTATACAGCATAAAGACTGGTCCCTCTGAAGGATTTTACCCTTCAGGTCCTGTATCCCCTCTAACCCTTTAAAACCTGATTCATTCATGATGACTCCATCCTTAGGAGAGGACTGTGTCGGCATATAAAATGGAGCAGCACACAGTGTAAACTTAAAAACACTGCATTTTGCTCTTTTAAGAAGAGGATCTATTTCTGACACTTCTTGAAGGAACTACCTGCTACCAGCATTTGAGCTGCACCCAAGCTTTTTAGCATCTCTTTTAAACATCTGCTCAGTGCACCTTGATGAATAAAAATGCAGTATGTGAAGCTTCACCTTCGGGAGCCCAGCATCACACATGCAGTTCAAAGTGACACCCCAGCCTTTACTGCAAGGTCCTTTAATGCAGACACAATCATAGTGTTAATAAAACGGAACTTGGCCTCTGAATTACTATATTCAATCATTCAAGCATATTGACAGCATAATTTAGAGTAAGGTCATACAGTGAATAATACAAATCTGATGTAAAACATTCTGCCCCTGTGCCAGACAAATATATATCAGATACATACACACACACACACACAATCATAATCTCCAGACTGAACACCACACTAAATCCCCCCCGCGCCCAAACCTCACAAGATGCAAGCTTCTGCTGCTCGCCCCTCACTTCAGCTCGTAAACAGTCATATCTGCTGTCCATCCATTGTTCAGAGGCATCACAGACCGTTTCTTCAGTGTACATGGACAAACATGGAGGTAAAGACAAGACATGAAGGAAATGTAGGAGGACAATAACAGAGGAAAGGATGTGGTGGCAGTAGAGAAAAAGCCAAAGGGTGGGTTGAAACAAAAAAGAGGATTTGACATGGTTGACCTGGAGGTGTGGAATCCAGTTGGGTGGGGCCCAGGCCAGTGTGGAGAGGGTGGAGTGATAAAGTGAGACATAGGAGAGGTAATATTAAATCTCTGAGACTTAAGTGGAGAGGATTAGGGGCTGGGAGGTGCTGAGGGGGCCATCTGAGGCTGCGTGTACATCAGCCTGCCAGTTTACTGGCCACAAGAGAGGGTTTCCTCTGGGGCAGGTCCTGGGGGGTGGGGATGTGGTCCCCTGTGATCTCGGTCTTCTCTGGTGCAGCTGTTGGCAGCTGTTTGTTCTTTATCTTCGCTTTTGCCATGTTGTAGTCACCAGAGTCAAAGTACTTTTGCTGCAGAAAAACAGAAGATTCAAATTAAACAAAAGTGGCACCAATGAAAATAGACACCAATTTAAAAATGTCTAATTTTTTAAATGTCAGAGTAAATCCCACAAACTGCGATCTACAGGGTGGGCCATTTACACCGTAATAAAATGGGAATGGTTGGTGATATTAAAGTCCTGTTTGTGGCACATTAGTATATGTGAGGGGGCAAACTCCTCAAGATGGGTGGTGACCATGGTGGCCATTTGAAAGTCGGCCATCTTAGATACAACTTTTGTTTTTTCAATAGGAAGAGGGCCATGTGACACATCAAACTTACTGGTAATGTCACAAGAAAAACAATGGTGTGCTTGGTTTCAACGTAACTTTATTCTTTCATGAGTTATTTACAAGTTTCTCTTTGTTCACAGCCATTGACATGTCGAAGAGGTTAACACGTGAGGAGCGGATTGAAATTGTGTCGATATCTGGTGAACGCAGTAACCGGGTCATTGCAGCAGATTTCAATGCAAGACACCCTGCGAGACCACCAATCTCACATGCTACAGTTAGCAAACTGCTTGCTAAGTTTCGTGAAACTGGTTCAGTGTTGGATTTGCCAAAATGTGGTTGCAAGAAAACTGTCACTAATGAAGAAACATCAGTGGCTGTCCTAGCTTCATTCAGCAACAGCCCACAGCGTAGCACTCGCCGCATGTCGCTGGAGAGTGGCATTAGTCGAACATCTCTTCGGCGGATATTAGCTACTCACAAATGGCACCCTTAACAACTCCAGCTACTGCAGCATCTCAATGAGTTTGAGTCTAAGGTTTATTTTTTAGCACCTGGCGGCTCTTTTTTTACTTCTCATCTGTAAATAATCTGCTCTTTCACGTGATTGTTTATTTTGAAAAGTCTCAGTATATGGGGTACAATGATAGTGGGTCCATTCTTCATCAATGGAAACCTCAAGGCCACTGGATATTTGAAATTGCTACATGATGATGTGTTTCCCTCTTTATGCACTGAAGCTGGCACGTTCCCTGAGTTTTTCCAGTAAGATGGTGCACCACGACATTATGGGTGCTAGGCATTCCTAGATGAACAGTTTCCTGGAAAGTGGATTGGTCGTCGTGGGCCAGTTGAATGGCCCCCAAGGTCTCCCGATCTGACCCCCTTAGACTTTTATCTTTGGGGTCATCTGTAGGCAATTGTCTATGGTGTGAAGATACGAGATGTGCAGCACCTGAAACTACGGATATTGGATGCCTGTGCTGGCATTTCTCCTGCGGTGTTGCTATCAGTGTGTGAAGAGTGGGAGAAGAGGGTTGCATTGACAATCCAACACAATGGGCAGCAAATTGAACACATTTTATAAGTGGTCAGAAACTTGTAAATAACTCATGAAAGAATAAAGTTACATTGAAACCAAGCACACCATTGTTATTCTTGTCACATTACCAGTAAGTTTGATGTGTCACATGGCCCTCTTCCTATTGAAAAGACAAAAGTTGTATCCAAGATGGCCGACTTCTAAATGGCCACCATGGTCACCACCCATCTTGAGGAGTTTGCCCCCTCACATATACTAATGTGCCACAAACAGGACTTTAATATCACCAACCATTCCCATTTTATTACGGTGTATCTATATAAATGGCCCACCCTGTAGATCAAAAAGGTACACTCCTGAGATTTTATTAAGGAATTTTAACCAGGTCTTTCTTTTTTCTTATTGACAACTGGTGGAGGCTTTCTGTGGTCTCTCAGGGTATCACACAGGAAATATAAATGCCAAATTGCCAAGACAAACTTTCCTCAGAGAGGACCATGCAAACACTGAAAGAAAAACATCCACTATGAGAAATACACACAGTATAACATTAGAACACATACACTCAGTAACAATCTTGATCAGCAAATTAAATGCAAAAACTAGAAAAAGAAAAAACTAGTGTCACCCAGGTAAGGAAATCCCAAAAAGTTGATTCTGTTCATCTGGACATAGCGCTTTAAGTGGGAGAAAAGTTTCATCACTCATCCAAGTGACTTCTTCAGTTTCAGCTGACTGCAGGTTTCCCCACCCTTATAAACAGTACTTCTGCACAATGACTGAAACTAGCATCACTTGCGAATAATAATTTTAGGGAACATCAGTTTTTCAAAAAGAAATTACTGCAGCAGGTAATTTCTTGTGAGAAGTACAAGAAAAATATTTATTTATTCAAAGAAAATTAATCTTGGTTAGTGTATTATTATCACAACAAACATGATTACTAAAATGTTCTAAAAGAGAATGGAAAATTTCCTGGAAGCTGACCACACAGGTTAAATCATGCTGTGATATATTATTAAGCCCTTCAGCAGATATTAGATGGTCTTCTACTGACAGGTGATTACTTTTAAAAAGTCAAGTAATTATTACGGTGCCAATCGCAAGTTATTTAAACCTAAACCTATTTTCGATTCTCTGCTGTCCCAGATTTTACAACATGACAGAAGCAGAAAATCCTTAAATTGCATCCACAATCAAAGTTGATTTTACCGAGACTGAACTGTTTTCTATGGAAGACAATTCTGGAAATATACTCATTTTATAAGTTAAAAAAACCAAAGAAAAATAAAACAGAAACCCCCCAATATGTGTCAGTTTCTCAGTTTAATTTCCTGATAAACTGGGCTGGACATATTTCTCTATTAACTATGTCCAACACCAATAACTTGCTAGTCAGGACCGTGTAGCGCACCTATATAAAATAGCAAAAGCTTCAAGGACAATCCTAAAGTGAACCCTTTATGTTTTGAAGACAAACACATGAGATTACTCACCCCTTTCTGAAGGCGTTTCCGAAGTAAATCCGACCCTCCGGGTTTATTTCCCAAATTTGGATATCTTGCTTTCAGTTTAGCCTCTTCTGCCTTCTCGGGGCTGATCGTCTTTTCCTGAACCTCCTGTAAACAAACAGAAGCATAAGATTAGATTAATCAGCTCTCGGTCAGCTGATAGCTCCAGACAGCACCACACTTACACAGACGTTTAAGCCCGTAAAACTATGAATAAAACCTATCTAATGACGTTTGAAGGCTGCTTATTGAACAACTTTACTGAATACGTTGGTGGCAAAGGGTGGTCCTCCATGGAAAAGCGTTTAAATTCACCGCTCCCGCTAAACAAGCTAGACAGAAGCATTAGCATATCCTACTAGCTAGTAATGTGTAGGTTGGACCACCGGTTGGGATACTCGTTTCTGTTTTAAAAAAATAAAATAAAAATCACGCTATCAATAGCCAGGCTGGCAAGACAGTTAATTAGACAGGCCCTGATTTAGCACTTCTAGTTTAAAGAGAACTGTCACTGTGCTGAATGAGCTAAGCTAATTTTTTTTAGCAGCTAAGCTAATAGACGCTTTGAATGTCACGTCAGCTAGCGTCAAAACACTTCCAGCTGAAAGACAAAGCGCGAATTACTACGTAATAGAAGATCGTTAGGATACCCGACGAACAATATTAATCTACCTGGGTCTCGGTAGCTAGTTGTGATTTATATGTCAACAACGAAATAGAGGAAGAGGAGAAGCTAAGCTACAGTGTTAGGTTACCACGAAGCAACCGTCCCCGGGGCTCGTGAGGAAAAGCCCGCGTTTACCTTCTCTTCCACCGGCGTCTCCTCAGCTGTCTGAGTCTCTTCGTTATCCCCCGACATGTTTAAACAGTTGTGATTTTTGTCAGGAGACCGCTCACCAGCCGAACAAGTGTTCCACAAATCCCCCGCTCGCGTGTTGCTCGCCCGATTCGACTCTGACTCACCGAACCCAACCGAGAGCTGCCGAGCGCTCACTCCCGCACACAATACTACGTCACATGCGGAGACACCACGCGCGCTCCCGCCATGCACACGCACCGGGTACGGAGTTCAGATTTAGGTTGCATAATGACACAAAGATCAGCTGCTGGGTCCATGTGCTGTGTCACAAATCCAGATCTCAGAAAATAATCCGCAGATCTGGAGGATGGAGAGCTCGGCACCGCTTAATGCTGGCCGATTTATTTTCCGTTTCCTCACTACATCTCATTGCACAAAACCAAGAGGAATACAGCTATACAAAATAAAGTGTTTTCTTTTTATACCCACCCCCAGAGTAATTTGTTTTTCCTTCTGATTTAAAAAAAAAGAAGAAAAAAAGAGCCAAATATGAGCACGTGCAGCGTAAACGAATAATGTTTCAGAACCCATTTGTCATTTTTTAGAAATGTATTGACATGTTTAATGAACCAGTTTGAAATGATTTGAGCTTTTGTGACATGATGCGTTATGCTGCTGGAAGCCGCCATTAGAATATGAGTACACTGGCCATAAAGGGATGACACGATCAGCAGCAATCAACACGTTGGATGTGGGATTTAGCTCAGATCATGCTAAGGGCCCCCACAGTGTGCCAAGAAACAAGTTTAAACTAGTCTACTTGAACAAGTGTACTTGCATTACTTCTTAAACCCTTTTACTTAAAATCAATGATATTCACACTACCCCTTCAAAAGGATCTTATTGTATCAAAAGTAAAACTTTTCTAGTCATCTCCAATCATTGTATTGACAACAAAGAGGATCCTTCAAGCTGTAAACGACCAGTCATTTAATCTTTGTTATGATACCTCAGATTCCAGAAATCTATCATTTTAAAGGCAAAATACCTGGAAATACCTTGCATGGTGGATCCGGTGGTTATGTAAGCTGGAAGTCATGTCAAGTCATTCTTTCAACAAGTTAATTAAAAGAATTTGGTGCAATCCATTTATTATTTGGCTCTATATCTATCTATAGATAGATATATAGATATCTATATATGTCCCTATAAGCTGCACGCACGCAGCTTATAGGCAACATTGCTCTTAACATCAAGTTTTCACAGATGCCATTCACAATTTCCTTTCCTCTTTCTCAGACACACACTGAAGGACAACAGACCACAGGCCTAGACCCTGACAGTGCCCAACAGGTGTGTGTCAGATACAATACAAGCCCCCAGTTTCTTAATAAAAAATATGAAAAATTATGTAATTTTCTAAATAAAGTCCTCCAATATAGGAAACTATTCAGTTGGTTTGATTTTCAAAATAAAAGCCCTGGAAACAGTATAAAAGTTGATCAGGATTCTCTAAAATTTAACTTTTTCAGAAAAGAAAAAGTTAGTTTTCATCAGAAATGTACGATTTTCAAAAACATCGCAGTTATTTATTTTATAAATTTGGTTAAGTTTAGCCTATTCTCAGTTTTACAAATTGAGAGACTGATAAAAAAAAATAACTGAAATATCTGAAATGCATTTGGGGTGTATGGTAACAAAGACTCACTGTTTTGAACCGGAGAAAAACAAAACGAAACAAATTTCTGTAATTACATAAAGCAATTTAACTTGTGTTTAAACTTTCACTTACACCTCAGATATACCGTTTTTACTCTCATTGTGATTAAAATGGTTCATGTGCATATACTTTTACTGATTACAGCCTAATATACAAGGAATGCTTGTGACTCATCCCAAAGAGTGCGCTATGCTGTCTGTGTTTGAAAAACATCAACAATGTACTAAAAACAAGGGCTGTCAGTAACAGATCTCAACACATGTATTTATAGTGTTGTTTTGCACCAGGATGAGTCAGTGACTACTGGCCAATGTTTAAAAAAAAAAAAAATGTGTGGGGGTGTGACAGCTGAAAATCAGCTATCACACCCCACACATCATTCTTGCCATTCCCACGTTCTCTTATGCACCTTTTATCTTGCATTTAGCAGAAAACCAGTTACTGTTTGCACATAAAGACGGAGGTGAGCATCAAGACACATCAAAAGGCAGAACAGGAAACATAGTGTGAGAATTAAAACCACAAAGAGACACAGCAGATTCCAAATTGCTTTAGAAGATATATAGATATATTTTTTCAGATTTGAATATTAATGTCAAAAATACATACTATGATATACAGTTTGCACTACATCATCTTAGCATGGCAGACGTCACAAGTAATAACTGAAATATTTAAATATTAAATAAACCGATGGTAAGTAAACTGAAAGTGAATGTGTAAACACTAAACTAAGGTTATTCTTTCTATTGCAACACTTCCAATAAAGTGGTTTTGTAACAGTACAAAAGTATTAGAATATTTCTATTTTCTGTTTCATTTCCAGTTACATTGAGAAAAAAAAATCCACAGTGCACTTCTGATGTTCTGCTGTGATGCTTTCACGTAAGTCTATCTTGATTGCTCGTTCGACTGTTTTTTTTTGTTGTTGCTGTTTTGTTTTTTTTCTTTCAGTGGTCCATGGTATATGTTGCATCGCAGTTTGCCATAGGGTTCTTCATCTATATGCACAACCTCTGCTCCGAGCTCAGGAATCACAGAGAGAAAACTGAGTACACGTTCAGCTGGGTCAATCTAATCTTGAAAAATTTAAAATCGGAATCGTTTATTATTAAAAGGCCATCACATTCAATTAGAAACAAATTATTTCTTATTTCACACTCAATAGGTCCAATTAACATTTCGATTTAACGCCTCGACTCTTTTCAAATAAATTTTTTGTCTAACTTTATGTGTGTCTACTCTCCTGCAAGACGCTGGAGGGGATACACACAATAGAAGGTAAGCATGTTACCCATGAAATCTGTTAAACACATATTGACCAGGAGTACAACATTAGAAATACATCCTAAAACCGAAACTTTTGACTCAGCCACTCTGCTCCAAAGCTGTAAGCTTAACAGAGAACAAGCTTTTATTTCTGATGAGTCTCCTAGGATCTCAGCTTGCTGCCCCCTTTGCCAGTTTTGGATGACAGGGGATGAAACATAAGTTTGTGGAGACAGACCATGAGAGGCTTTTGACTCTGGTCCTTAAACCTCGTCTCTTTTCAAATGGACTAACGGTCTGAGTCTGTCGCTGGCATCAAGTTGTGACTAATGTTTCAGTAGTGGCCTGCCGGGTGGAGGAGGGAGGGCTTCAGGCCTCAGCAGCGGGAAGAGTACGGCGGGTCAACAGGGGACTCTGTGAAGGACTGGAGCTCGTAGGCAGCACCGCTGTCCACCTCCATGGACTTCCTGGAAAACAGCAGACGGATGTCCCTATGGAGGTAGATCTTCCCAGACTTAGAGCTCTGGAACCTGGTAGAGGTTGGGAGAGGGAGAAAAGCATGAAATGACAGGCCAAAAGCATGAAAATGGGAGTATAAACATGGGTGCTGCTGGATATGCTCCACTTTGAGTGTTCAGACAAAAATAACAGCCATCTCACCTCAGGTGAATGAGGTAGCGCAAGGTTCGTCCCTGGCCCAGGGCGAGGGGTTTCCTGCTGGTCTGATTGTTTGTGTCACGACGGACGGGAACAGAGAAGGTCCTCTGGCGTAAGAAGGTCTGGTGTCCAGCTGGCATGGCTCGTAGGTCGTACATCACAACAAACATCTTTACCACTGTCTTGTTAGGGTTGAATAAGGTCTGAGGGGTTTAACCGGAGAGCATGGCAGGGTTAAAACCATTTTAAAGTCAGGCTTTGTAATAAGTTTTAACACTGTCTTTCATTTAACTATAGCAAATATTTTTTTACACTTTACATGCTGTGATCAAGATACATAATATGACTATTCCTCTATACCTACAATCCCAACAATGTAATCCGAGTATTAAGGAGATAAGAGCTTTCTGCACTATAAATGAAACAAAACAGCCTTGAACAGGTCCCTGTATGTTTAATGATGCAGTTTCCTCTACATCCACAAGGAGTCTCCATTCACTTTTGTTACTTCCTGTAATCTGCTCTTTGTTATCAGCCACGCTGTGATGTAGCTATATTTTGAAAACATGTCTACTGTCAACTGTGAAAGAAAATCCTCACCACTTGAATGGTTCCTGATGGAGGTACACGATAGCCCCTTTTTCCCAGGGACTCCAGGTTTATCACACCCTGCCAGAAAACACATGGCAATCAAAAACAGGCAAACAGAAGTAACACACATGTGCTAATATGGTTTTATCTCTAGGCTTAGGGGGCTTTATTATTACTTTATAGAAAAAGAAATTTTACCATATATGGTGAGGGAGCGTTGTCATCAGAGACACTATAGAATGACACATCTGCAGGTAAGGTAAGGTGACTGGGGCAGAAGGATCCGCTGGCGCCGACCTCTGCTGTGAAACCCTCCACTGTCCCTAAAGGCTCCAGGCGGTAGTTCAGCACACACTCCTAATGGGACATAAGTTCAGCTTTAAAAATGTCACTCTTACTTTTCTACAGGTTGACACAGTTTTGGTTTTCACTTGAAAGTTTTAAAATCAGGACTTGTTAGACCATGTTTCACAGCTATGTTTTCATTTTTCTTTAAAAAAAAAAAGTAAAACCTGCAGTATGGTGGTTGCTCGAGGTTAAATCCCTTTGAGAATGTGACAGTTTAGGGATCCAAAAAGGAGAATCGGACTTGAGCTAATGTCAAAAACGATAGCTGAAGAGAACAGATGATTCTGTGTTTGTGTGCTATACCTCAAAGTTTCCCAGCAGACTGGCAGGTGGAGCACTAGCACTGAACAGCTGCTGTGACTCATCAGTGTACCCCTCTCTCTTTAGACACACCCTGTAGTAAAAAAAACACATGCTGGATCAACACGTTTTTAAATGCGTTATGTAAATTAGGGCTGCTCAATTAATCGAATTTTAATCATTTTAATTACGATCTGGGCTTTCAACGATCATTAAAAATGACTGAGCCGATTATTAGCCCCTCCCTCATTTATCCGCGACACCTTAAAGGCCGGTCCGTGAAAATATTGTCGGGCATAAACCGGTCCGTGGCGCAAAAAAGGTTGGAGACCGCTGATTAAGAGGACCCGAGGGAAGCTCGGAAAGCTAAGCAGAAGTTATTTGGAGAGGAGACTGACTGCTGTTGGTTGAAAAGAGAGTTTAAAAAAAAAAAAAAACTTCAGTGGTGTTGCACACTATTTTATATTATTTTTTTAAAGTCATTGTTAACCCTTTAAAGCCGGTCAGAGCAGCACGCTCCGTTTTGCGTAACTATTTTTAAATCCCTGTAGAACCTGAACCGTGTAAGCTAGCGCAATAATTTGTTTTGCATATGAAACCGGAGGAGTTGTACTTACATCTTATGCCATCAGCTTGTCCTCGGTCACGGTTTCGTTCCACATATAGCTTTGCAAAAATTGCATAAAAAGCGCTTGCAGGAACAAAAACATAATATTCCAGAAACACGCTTTGCCGTTCCTATCAGCTGTTCGTAACACTTCCCACAGTGAAATGATGCACCTGCTGTTTTCTTTGCAAATTTGCATCATAGGATTGTTTTTTGTTTTTCCTGCAGTATATAAAAATTGCTGTATCTCCAAAATAAAACTATGAAGACACTCAAAATAAATTTCCTGTGGTGGGAAACTATTTTTTGCAACTTTATTGTATTTAAAGTTTCGAGGGATAAACCTCTTAAATTTCTCCAAGTAGAAATATATGTAAACAAAACAAAAGCGATTTTCAATTTTTTTTGTAGTTTATTGCACTTTTTTGCAATTTATGTAATTACTATGGACTTAATGCATACATATTATTAAAATATGGGCTATAACAGTTGTATTGATGTATAGCAACTTGAAATGCTCCCACAAATGGCACTACAGCATGTAAAAAAAAAAAAAAAAAAGCTCTGGTGGACTTGGTTCTATAGTAGGTCTTAAAGGGTTAAATAAATATCGTCAAATAATCGTGATCTCAATTTCAGTGAAAATAATCGTGATTATCATTTTTGCCATAATCGAGCAGCCCTAATGTAAATGCCTAAAGGTATTTACATGGCACACATTTCTAGTGTGCCTTAATAGATATGCGTCTCAGGTGAGCTAAAATGATCTCAAACCGGCTTCCATCTGTGTATAAACACGAGTGGCAACTTGAAATGTTGGTTACTCTGAAATCCTAATTCATTTGAAGTGCAAATAAAGTGTTCAGGCCCACAGGTCACAACATAGAAACTTTACATATGACTCTTTCAATCAACCATATGTTTTTGGCGAAATATAAACAAATAATATCATATAGTGCCTTTTACCAACCAGAGCAAAACAGCTCTTTTAAACAGCTAAAATGACCTTTCACCCCCGAATACCAAACTCTTCAAACATCTGCTGTACAAAAAAGCAGCACTGAGCTTCCACCCACATTTGCTGTGTGTAGGCAGAGCCATGAATCTCTGTGTATATAAAGCCAGTTCAGTGCTGTCTGCCATTTTGAGCTGCGTGTGTGCATTTCTAGATGCAGTCACAGTACAGCAGAGCTTCAGCAGGTGGCACTGTGAGAGGAAAAGTCAGCAGAACGGGGCTGACCCAGCTTTAGCCCTCTGTGAAGCTGCTATGGTCTCATCTTTTCTCACACAGCCTGATTTATGCAACTGTTTATCTGAGGCTTTTGTATCCAAGGGTTCAGGTGTGATTAGGATCTGAATTTTCTGTACTTTACAATATAAGCTGTATAATAAACAAAATACCTCCATCTTCAAGTTTTTCTCGATATTTGTTACATATAATAAAAGCTGTGAGCCTGGAAAGTGAGCGAAACATGTAGGTTTTAAAAATCATGATGAAAAGTATGAGTAACTAGATCCAGATGGTACTGTAATCATCAGATAATGTGGGAGGTAACTGTAAGACAAAAGACTGCATTGTAACTAGTCAAAGCGCCCAAAACTTAGTTTCTTGTACAAAACGAGTTGGAAACTAGTAACTATAGTAACACAGATCCCAGGTGAGAAAATGTATACCTTTTCCCAGAGGCCCAAGGCAAACCCTTACAGCCAGCCACAGAGGTGTCCAGGTCAAAGTATCCTGTTTGACTTTTCCTCTGAGGAACCTGTAGCAGACACACAGGACACCATCAACACATATTTTTATTTATTTATATTTTTTATAGAGAGAGTGTCATGACCTGCATGTGTCAGCTTGCTGCTGGTGAGACTTAAGTGTGTGTGTGTGTGTGTGTGTTTACAGTATGTGTAAAAGTGATCAGAAGAAACTGTGATGATGAAACTTGTGACTGGTGAGATGCTGATGAGTCATTTAGCTTACGTATCGCCACGTGTGCACATCAACGCTGAAAAACTACTCAGTAGCCCAGCAGCCCAAAAAAAAAGCTATCCTAATCATCAACATTTAAAGTACTGTAGTATATTCATTGGTGAAGCACTGTGAGTAATGCTTCAACAAGAGGTGGTGAGCATGGTGTTATGACAAAGACTTGCATGGACTCTGACAGTGACTATTAAAGCATAGCTAAAACATTAGGTAAGCCTGCATCTGACTCAAGTGTCTTTTCCGCAGATGTTCAATTTTGAAGCTGAGAACTGTTTCAGTTAGAAGACATGAAGCTACTGTACATGAATGTGTGTGTGCTTGTGTGTTACTTACAGGGCTGGAGAGCAGAGGCAGGCCAGTGCAGGGGTGGAAGGCCTTGGTTGCTGTAGCGTCTAATGAGTGGCGATTCTGTTTCTTCCAGCTGTTGCAGGGACGCAGAGGGGAGGGACTCTGAGTACGCTGGGAGTATAGAGAGAATACATTAAAACAGCTTGCAAGTGGACAAGTGAACTTACATCATCTTCCTACCCCAGCTGAACTTAGAATAAAGCATGTTACTCTGTTACCTTTTTTTTGTCTTACATATAAAACTGTGATGAGCACAGGTGTGATACATTATTGATGACTAAAAAGGGTATCACACATACTGGACAATGCTCATTAGAGAAAGAATTGTCTTACGAGAACAGTAGAAGGTGGAGTCATATCTAGACTTGATGTGCTGGAGCATCCAGAATCTGAGGGTGCCTGGTTCTCATCCTGGAGGGTCGGGGCCTGGGCAGGTTTGCAGTTTTGCATCTGCATTTGCATCTGGGATTGAGCTTGAGGCTTGCTGTGGTCGTGGCTTCTGTTACAGTTCATGTTTGGGCTGGCGTAGTCGCAAGTCCAGTTCGAAATCTGGGCTTGCCAGGAGCGGTTTTCAATGAGGGGGGAGGCAGGGGGGGATTCATGGCTGCTGGGTGTCCTGACTCTGAGCTTTTCCTTTGGAGGAGTTCGTAAACGCTGACCAGCCTGTGCATGGGACTGGCCTCTGAATGAGGGTTCTTCAAGTGTAGACTGAGCACCATTTTGGGCCCGGGGAGAATGGCATTCGGAACCCCGATCAACTCGGGGCTTGTCTGTGCAAACAGGCGTGTGTGTGGCAGCGGTGTGCGTGCTGCCTCTGTGAGGTTCGTGGCTAGGTATGTGGCCGTTGGTGTAGCCGTTGGTGGCAGTGTGTGGGGCATGTGGGATGTGTGTGGTGTGCGAGTATGTGCGGACTGTGTGTGTCACTGTTGTTGTGTGAGTATGGTGCAGAGGGCTGCCGCTTCTGCTGTGCCGGGGGGACAGAGAGGGGACAGACAGTCTCTCCTGGATGAGCCTAGTAATGTCTTGAACTGCTTGGGCAATCAGAGAGCTGTCTGTATCCCTCTCCCTGTCTTTCTCCTTCTCTCTGTCTGACTCCTTCTCCCCGTTCCTCTCCTCTTCTCTGTCTCTTGTCTCAGTCATTTTTAGCCTCCTGCAGGCTGCAGGTTTAGGGGAGGAGCTTTCCCATTTCCCGAAAGAAGTGTCAGTCACAGGTGTGTTAAACGGGGTGGGCCACACATGTCCCACAGACTCATAGGGCGGTACCTCAAGCTCTTTGGTCTTACTGGCAGTTATATCATCATGGTTACTGCCCCACATGGCTTTGGGAGGGTTGTCAGAAGCAAAAAGGCCGGGAGGGAGTGGGGGTGCTGTGGGGTCACAAAAGTTGAGCCTCTGTGCAATACGGGCAATAACTTCCTGTCTCTCCTGCAGCAGGGAACCAATCAGTGGGTTTGTCTCAGGTGCAGCAGGCCTCGGGGAGGGGCAGCGGGGTGGCTCGGCCATGGAAAAATTCTTAAAAGCTCTCAGAGGCTCGGGGAGTGCACTCTTTGACCTCTCGTTGTTGTTGCTGGTACAAGAACCATAGTCTTCTACCTGTGTGGGTTCAGATGAACCATTGAGAGCTGAGTACAGCCACTTCCCTGCTTTACTTGTAGGAAGTGGGGAGGGGGAGTGGGAGCGGGATGGCGTGGGGGAGTGAGAGGGCCTGTGGAAGAGTGGGGAGCCCTGACGTTGGGGGGCGTTGCCCTGTGGGAGCTCTCCGTTCTGATACGAGTGATTTTCACCAGGCTCTTGGCTCTTCTTGCTGTATGGATGTGGCACAGATGTGTGAGGAAGGCTGTTAATGGGGATGTTGTTGATGGGGAGATTGGGAATGGGTAAACCATTGAGGAGAAGGCTGGACATTGAGTTGGAGCTCTTGCTGTACGTATTAGAGTTGTTGAGGAGGTTGTCCTTACTGGGGTCCTGGTTCTTTTTGAGGGTGGGCAGGCCACCATGGCTGTTAAGGTTTGGGTTGAGGCTGGGAGTCTTACTGTAAAGCGGAGGAAGGCCGGTATGGATGCTGCAGGCTAGGGTGGGATAGGTGGGCTGTCTGGGGAGCGACTGGACACGGACCTGCAGTGCAACACTCTGGGAAACATTGGGGACTGGGAATATGTGCTCTGAAGGTGGTTGGGAAAACTGCCACACCAACTCTTCATCAGCAGCACTGATCCTATTGGATGGAAAAATCCTGATTCAATAAACAGGGTCCCGTTAACTGTTAAGTTTAAAAGAACGTTCTGGGCTGTAATAACATTTTAGCTATGCACACAAACCTTACACATGTGTATATAAATGTGCAACTAACATAACTTTCGCTTTAGTGTGGAACTAGCACTAGTGTGGAAGCTTGACTGAACAGTCTTCAGCTCATCACTGTTAAAGTCTTCAGTGAGTGTTACATCTGACCTGTACAGGATGTTTCTGGGGACGATGCCATGTGAGGCGCTGAGCCAGGCGCTGAGCTGGGAGAAGAAGACGTAAGAACGAACAGCCAACAGCAGGGTCTTCTCTTCAATGAAACGGTCGCCGCTTCTAGAAAAAAAGAGAAAAAAAATGGTGGAAGTGTGCCAGTATGTCAGGTTAATGAGAAAACGATGTGTATTTTTTTAATCTTTCACAGTGTTCCTTGTTCCTACACATGTGAGAAGGAAAGTAGGCCAATATGTCAGACGAATTAACTCCCTGAGTACCGCACCAATTATATATATTTTTTATTATTAATTTTTTGGATTTTTGACCATTGTTTTATTTTCTAGTTCTTTTAAAGCTTTTAACTGTGCTTTGTTTTTCTGTCCTTTTGGGTTTTTTTTGTTTTTTAACTAACGATTTTTCAAATTTTTGTTGTTGTTGGTGAAGGTTTTCCTTGTCCCCCAAATATAAAATAAAATGCCGTTTTTATGCAGCAGTTTTGTAAAACACATGATGTCATACTAAGAGGACTGTTATGCCCCATGTTTGGTCCATGTGCAACAAGTCTGCTGGTAAACAAGCACATGTTAATTATACTTAGAGACCCAACATACCATGTACATCCTTTCAAGTTTAGCAGCTGCAGTGACCCTTACAGACGTGTTATAAGTTTCTGCTGTTGTCCATTTGGCTCAGAGTGATGTCAGTTTTATCATCAGACTGTAAGCGTGAGGCTCTGTACAGTCAAGTTAAAAAACGTTTGTAGCAAGATTATTGATATCATTTCCCTATCATTAAGGCATGAATAGCTCTGACAGTAATAACAATTTTGTATTCCATAAATCAAGTGCTTTTTCAGCTAGTCTCAACAAGATCAAACAGGGCTGAGAGCCAGTAAACAAGTTATGTTTGTGTTGTTTTTCTTCTTTGAAAAATCTGACTATTCTAGTAGCCTGAGCAAATAGTGTCTTGAACACTGTCAAATCTATTTTTTTTTTTTAGAAAAACCTGCCTGCACAACAACTTCTTTGTGCTTAAGATGATTCTTCATCAGCAAAACCGAACATTAAAGTAAGCAGAGAGATAATGCTTCTTGTATAGTAAAAGAGGACAGTGTACGTTACGAAAAATAACAAAATAGACATTTACTTGCATTCCCCATCTTTAAAATGGTGTGTGTGTGTGTGTGTGTGTGTCATACTGTCTAGGAACAGCCTGCAAGGTCCATCTCTCCAACAGCAGAGCATCTTGTTTGATGACCGGGTCACTGATGAGATCACTTGGGGGGCACTCATCGCCATAGCAACAGTCTGGAAGGAGCATGACCTCGATCATAATGGGTATGTTGTTCCTCCAAAGTAGGATCACCTCAGAACGGGTACGCCTCGCCTGCCGACACTAGGCACGCACACACACACACACACACACACACATCCGTGGACAAAGGTGAGCGGTTAGTGTTCATTAGGGCTGGGTATCGTCACTGATTTCTAGAATCGATTCAATTCCGATTCACAAGGTCCCGAATCGATTCGATTTAATTCGATTTAATTCGATTCGATTCGATTTAAATCTGGGATATTTTGACAGTCAGAAATATTATAATTCAGATCAGTACATTTACATATTTTTGTATCAATAAAAAGGAAGCTGACACACGCAAGACTTTATCAAAGGTGTGAGCGTCACAGCAGATACCTTTGTGTCAAAGTAGCTGAAGATAAAACACAGAAAAACATGAAGGTGATTTTCCTGGCCTGGGATTTTATAAAAATATTCTGCAGTACATCAAAAACGAAAGAAAACCATTAATCAACATATGAACATTACCTCTGAAGTTACAGCGGTTTTATTAGAGACATGGTTAAGCGTTTTGCATTTTGAATAATATTAAAAAGTTTAAATTTGTTCAGTATTGAACAGCAGAAATTAGGTTTTCTTTTCGGAAGAATGTAAAAGGGAAAAAAACAGCGGCTGACAGCGCTGTAAACAACAGTAGACTTGTGCGTAACAAGCAAGCGAATAATGAAGAAAGCGAAACTGTTCTTGAAGTACAGAGATAGAGTGAGAGAGAGAGAGGGAGGGAGAGAGAGAGAGAGAGAGAGAGAGCTGTGCATCGCGGTGGAAGCAAAACAGTAAAAGTCAGAGTGAATACATGACGATGTTTATGTGAATCTTCTTTTGCTGCTGGTTCGGTCAATATTGTTTGGAGAGAGATCAAACTAACAGCTTTAGAATCGGCGCATAAAGGGCGTGAACACAAAGCTTGGACCCGCCGACACATCAGAATCAGCAAGCTGTCGGCTTTCAGCCCCGACCGTGTCCTTGCCGTCGGGTGAGAAAGGCGACATCTCACTGATTCTGATCCGCGGGTCGCGCTGTGTGTTTAAGTCTATGTGCAGAATCCGTGTTCCTGCTCTCATTTACTGTCTTAACTGTTTGGTGGTTCTTGAAATTTTGTGAGATGTCACCAGAGATTCTGGCATTTCGGGCAAAATAAATTTATATTAAAAAAATCGATTCAGGATTTTAATGAATCGATTTTACGTTATCCAAGCCAGAATCGATTTTAATCGATGAATCGATTATAAAAACCCACCCCTAGTGTTCATTAGTGAATGTCAACACCAAAGTTAGGGGCACAGCAGGTAGAGAGTAAATATTGCTATTAACCTCTGAGTTAAAAAAAAAGAAGAAGATATTTTTATCCTGCACGGCAGTCCAGTGACAGAGGGATATACTAGACTCAATTTATTAGCTAACAGCCTAACACAGCGGTTCGTTACAAAGTTACAACTCTGTTGCCAAAGTAGAAATAAAAATTTATTACAGAGCTTCATTATCTTTACTAATGCATCAGTACAGTGTGTATACCATCAAATCAGAGCAGCTTAGGTACCACTCACTGAAACATCCTGTTAACATGTTACACTTCATTCTGAATATGTAATTTTTTATGATAGCAGTTTTCTTTTGCTTTTATTGCACAAGGGCTGTTACCTAGTCTTACGTAATACGTTACTTTTCAACTGTCAGGAGTTAACAACATACAACAATAACTGAATGTGTTTAAATATTATTGTTTTGGTTTTTATAAATGCAAAAATAAAAGAATAAATTCAGCTGACAGTTAATTCTTAACAGGTCACCTGTTATGCTTTGAAATTATGTGTATATCTTTTTATTGTTGGTGTTTTTGAATGAAGTCAGCATACCGCATTCTTTACATTATTGGGTGCTCCTCTGTCATTGAGCTTAAACCCACAACACTGCAAAAAACATTATTATTTATTTATGTTTTAAACACAACTTTTGAGACAGCAGACTCAGTTCCCGCACATCTCCACTTTCCAATTTATCTTTGTTTGTTTGTCTGTCTTGGGTTATTATGTTGAGATGTTAAAACTATAAGATTAATGCGCAACTAATGGATACGACAATCTATACCTGAAGCGCTCAAAACGTCAGCTGTGGATTGGTATGACAAAATTTAAAAGGAATTCAGGGCAGTACACCAGATAAACTGGATGAACTGGTATACCGCCCAGCCTCAGGAAAGTCAACTTTTAGTTTACATAACAAAGACTGCATGAGTAACTGTGTACATTGACATTGCTTAAAGCAAGGAAAAATTCTGTGCCTGAAGGGGGACTGGAAGGTCATCCCACAGAAGGTTATCAGCGTTTTGTGCCTTTTACACCTCAATTCCTGATAAAATGTTTACTAAAGTGATGGATGGTGCAGGTTGTTAAAATTGAGGTGGATCTATCATTTGGCTACACGTAACATGGAGATTGGCTCTGTATCGACCTGTTAACCATTTCAGAAAGACAAGAACGCAATATAATTGTATTAAATGTGATCCCCCTTATGTTTACATGTAAGGTTGATCCAAACTGCAGATAAATGCATGAAGTCACACTCTACTCACTCAGAAACATTAAATTAAATTATAATGTATATTTTTTAGACCTTAAAAAATAAATAAATAAATAAATATATATATATATATATATACTTTTAACACAGATTTTCTAACTGGAATTTTATATTGTAGGTCAAGCTTTTTAACCAGTTGTTTAAAGCAACGCTCTTCGACCGTGTAACCACAGCACTAATTTCCATCCACCCTTTGCATTTCCGGTCAGATGGACTCTAACTGCCGTGTACTGCAGCTCTCAGTAGAGTCACTTGTTTACATTTGGGTAGCATATCACCAGTTGTACTTAATGGTTTGTTGTTTCCACGCTTAGTGGGAACAGTTTTCTTGTACATTTTGCAAAGCATTGCGGTTGGTTGAAGTAGTTCTCTTTTTAGGTACTAAATCATCATCTGAGGGTGACGCACAGCTCTCAGACATGCCCGGGCTTGTTTGATAATTGTGTCCATAGCATGACTATAGTAATAATATCTCCACATGGAATTTTTAATCATGTAAAAATCTGTAGCGCTATCAGTGCAGGTGATATGACATCAAACAGCCCTCGAGGCCACGTAACTACCACTAACTGCTGACCCACAGCGAACCAAATTAGGCCTATTTTACGAATACAAAACATAGGGCTCCTTTCAATATGTACATGCAGCCATATTCTTAATGTGGAACAGTTTAAAAAACACAAGCCTTTAAATGTAGGGTACAGTACCAGATAACTTTATGCCTTGCCTGGATGTATGAAATAAATCTTACCTGGGGTAGTTTGTCGCTGCATTCATGCTTGTGAAGAGGAGGCATGGCTGACTGGGCTGGCGGACAATGTAGCCCCTCAGTCCTGCCTTTCACAGAATACTCTGGTGTCCTTCCCTCTGTGATGAGTAAGGTCAGGAACACCAGGAACTCCTCCGCATCGTACTCAAAAAACTCCTCTGTTGCATCTGGACAAGACAAAGAAACAAAGGGTCAGCAGTAGCTATATGACCAGTGCACATTCAAACAAACAAATAATAATAATTTAAAAAAAAAGGGGGGGGGGGGGGGGAAATCAGCTGGAAAAAAGTATCAATTAAAAAAAACAAAAACAAAATGTAATGTACCCACGGCAGAAAGCCACCTGTTCTGCCTGTTCAGTGTTGCATGCTTGAAAATGGCCATTTAACTTGGGCTGAAAAGACTTGCTTAGAGAAGGGGTGTGGGGCAATGCAGTGAATGACACAAGTTTTCCAGTTTGGCCACTTCAAAGGAATATATTTAGATCATCCATGTCAGCTGAGTTGTTGGGTGAAGCCACACTGATTGTTTCTTCTCTATGTGGCGTGCACATAAACATCAGCCGCACTGACGATGACATCATTAATATTCATTGGAAAAACATTTGCAAACAAAAGATCAACCAGTTACACGAGGAAATCACTCAAGAGAAATCATAAGAGTGCATGCTCCACCAGTTTGGCCAGGGGCTGTGGGTGGGGCTGGCACGAGAGAGCAGGACCTTTAACGGCGCTATTCCCCTCTGACTAACAGCTATACAAGAGCACAAAGGAGAACTAGATGTCACAGTAAAATTACAGCTTATGCTAAGTATTTGATTTCATTAAATGTATTTGATTCTCAACTACAAAAAGGTGCAGCTGGGTCAGTAAGATGATAGTCAACTAGCTCGCGTGTCTCCTGCCACAACAAAATTAAACAAATCCTGCTGTTTGTGTTATAAATGAGCTTAGACCTTAAGGAGGGTATTTTTAGCAAACAGCTGAAGAGCCTGTCTTAGTTCTCCATCTCCTGCTCTTCTCCAGAGAAAACTCCCAGAATCCCGCAGGAGGTCAGCTGATGCACAGCAGCACAAAGAATCATAGCTTTCTTTCTTCTGACTCACAGGAGTTGCCTGTACATATAACCTCTGCAGGTCTAAATAAGTGAGCCAGCAGCAAACCAAACTCAAGTCAAATTTAGGTGAAAACACTGCTCTCACTCTCTCTCTCTTCTTTGAAACTATGACTGTGCTGGTCCTCACAAGAACACAAGTACAGAAGCACATAAACACACCCTGTCCTCCTCCCACCACAGCGGGGCTGGGTAGAATAGAGTCCCTCTCAGCTGGCTATGCAGAAGTGTGAGCTATGAGCTGCTGCTGTATATATGTGTGAGTGCATGCATATCATAGCCAGCCAGTCGCACACATTCCACTCAGGGAACTCCTCCTACATGCCTTTGAGCTGGTGCTGCACGTGGAGAGAGACGCAGTCCAATACAAAACATGAGGAGGGAGGGAGGGGAAGAGGGGGTCTGTTAGCCAGCTGTAGGCTGAATAAAAGCAGGGTAAAGGAGATGGAGAGGGAGGCTATATTCACAGACAATCTCCTTTTCTTTATGGGCTGAATCAGAACTGTGTGAACAAAGGGAGTAGGAGACCAACAGTGAGCTAGAACAAGAGAGAAGAGACAGGAGCAATGGGGTAATGTATGACAAAGGTCAGCATTCAAGGACACCGTCTCTCGTATTTACATGAGGGCTGGTTGCACACACTGGGTATGGTGGGTTCTGGCTTGCTGATTTCCAACCAAGGTTTGATGTTCCCAGTTGGTCAAAGAGGCTCCTGGTACTACTGGGATCTGGGCTAAAGGTGACACTCGGGAACAAAATGAAGCATGGGCTGATGAATTGGCGTGGGGGGGGGGGGGGGGGGGGGCAGCGCTTAAGTGAGCAGAGGGAAAAAACAGCCTCTGAGAAATGGTTTGCTAACCCCCAAAAGCAGACACACACACACACACACAGCTCCCAATTCATATGTGCACAGTGGGTGTCAGATTACTTCGCTCTAGGGAAAGCTAGACTCGGGAACGCATACACCCCTAAAGCACATATTGCAAAAACACACATGAACGCTAACAAACAAGGACAACATGACACACAACATGCACACAAAGGACCAGTGGTGGAGGCTCTGGTTAAGGGGCCCAGGCTCTGTATGTGTAGATGAGAGCTGTCATTCATTAAAGGACTGCGCCTGAATAGAGCATTCCTATGAAGCCTACACACACACACACACACACACACACACACACACACACACACACACACACACACAAAGAGACACAACTTGAATCAAAGTTAGGAGATAATCAAGATACAGAATAAGACAAAAGAGGCTAAGGCGAAGAAAACCTTTGGACAGATGAAGTGTTCAGAAAGAATCCCATTTGTGTCCGATTTCTGCTACTTGAAATGATTAAAAGCAGAACAAAAGTCAGAGTAAGGCATTTTTCTCATCTTGCTGGTACAGAGACTGATCCTTCTACATGGGAAAAACTCTCACCCAGAAAGCTCAACTCAATGACTGATGGAAGTAATGCAGTATCTTAAGAAAAATAATTATTTTCAACCCTCTCCTGTTTCTGGAGAAACAGGTTGGTATATTTTCCCTTCTCACATGTAGCATGTGGCAGGAAAAAGCCCTGCTCTCTGCACCGTGAATGTTTTAAAGGCATTCACACTACAGAAAATACACTGTGTGTTTTAACACTGGAATTCCCAGCTTCTACCGTTCTACCTTTAAAAGCCGGAGAGCAGTCAAGTCAAGAAGGCTTCTACCTGAGACCCCCGCGGAGTCATCATTTTGCGTTTCTACCTTTAAAAGCCGGAGAGCAGTCAAATGCTGGAAGTGGAAGCTAAATTGGCTAGTCATTCATATGTATATTGGGTCGTTACCTAGGAATTCTGGAGGGAGGGGATTGGGGGAGAAATCAACACACATGAGTCTAGGTCCTTTGTTGCTGACATTTATTGATAAAAACAGTAGTTTCATTTCATGTTATTTCCTTTTTCATTTCAAGCAAGGAAGTGGATGTAGTTAGTAAGTAAGATATTTCAGACATTATTCTGACACAGAGGAGGAGATACTGGAATTATAATTAGTATCTATGCATGCATTTGTGATTTTGTTTGACCTTCCCATTGCTCACAATTTGAATTTGTTCACACTGCAGATGAGTGTCTCAGTCCCCAAACAAGCTCTCTTTTTCGGTGGAGAAGCAGTCTCCTCATCCGCAGTGAGTGTGGAGAAATCAACACACATGAGTCTAGGTCCTTTGTTGCTGACATTTATTGATAAAAACAGTAGTTTCATTTCATGTTATTTCCTTTTTCATTTCAAGCAAGGAAGTGGATGTAGTTAGTAAGTAAGATATTTCAGACATTATTCTGACACAGAGGAGGAGATACTGGAATTATAATTAGTATCTATGCATGCATTTGTGATTTTGTTTGACCTTCCCATTGCTTACAGTACAAAAAACCAACCATTTGTACACATATGTACTAATAATAATAAAAAGTGAGTGCAACACTGCAACCCATCACCCCGTCGTTCAGTGGTCGTTGATCAGTGGTCCATTGTGGCACCATTCAGAGCACTGGTACAATAGTACCAGCAAGATATGGGAAGACATTGCAAATGTACTTGGATTTTAGGTTGCAAGCCACCCAAAACTTGATCCCAAACTTGTCAGGTTTACTTGCAATATACTGCAGGAAACCCGTCACCCCGTCGTTCTGTGGTCCATTGTGGCACCACTGATCAACGACCACTGAACGACGGGGTGACGGGTTGCATTGTTATGTGGTCACACCCCCGTCGTTGATCAGTGGTCCATTGTGGCACCATTCAGAGCACTGGTACAATAGTACCAGCAAGATATGGGAAGACATTGCAAATGTACTTGGATTTTAGGTTGCAAGCCACCCAAAACTTGATCCCAAACTTGTCAGGTTTACTTGCAATATACTGCAGGAAACCCGTCACCCCGTCGTTCTGTGGTCCATTGTGGCACCACTGATCAACGACCACTGAACGACGGGGGTGTGACCCCGCTGATCAGTGTGACCTGACCCCACTGATCAATTGTGATCAAGGGTATATATATGATACAATCTCACTGCACTTAGCCTAACCCTTCATTGCCCTGAAGAATCCTGTGGTGTACGGACCTCCTCTCCAAGGAAAGAAAATGCAGAGAAGACTCACCACCCAGCAGGCGTTGGAAATGATCCTGGCGGAAGTCGACCCTTGTGACTCGGATGGAGAAGACCTAGAAGTTCAGCCGGATTCGGACTCAGAGCTGTCTGATCAGTCTTCCGGTTAGTTTCATTTCATGTTATTTCCTTTTTCATTTCAAGCAAGGAAGTGGATGTAGTTAGTAAGTAAGATATTTCAGACATTATTCTGACACAGAGGAGGAGATACTGGAATTATAATTAGTATCTATGCATGCATTTGTGATTTTGTTTGACCTTCCCATTGCTCACAATTTGAATTTGTTCACACTGCAGATGAGGAGACTGCTTCTCCACCGAAAAAGAGAGCTTGTTTGGGGACTGAGACAGCGAAAGATGGCACAGTGTGGCGTGAAGAACATGTGGGGACCCGTCTCCCTTTCACCCCTATAGAACCGTACGCTGCAGATGGAGAGCCAACGGCTAAGGCCAGGAGAAGTATCTTGAGTCGCCTTCAGAGCTTCCTGTGTTTCATCACTCTTGACATGCTTCGTAGCATTCAAGAATGGACTATTCAACATGCACAGCAAACGGAGCATGTTTGTTGGTTCATGGACCTCCCTGAACTAATGGCATTTATTGCTATTGTCATCTTGCGGGGGGTTTACAGGGTTCCATCTGTAAATGACTGCTGGTCAGCAAACCTGGGAAACCCACAGATAATTGGAACTATGGCACGAAACCGCTTCCAAGACATCATGCAACACCTACGCTTTGATGACAAGTCCACCCGCTGTGATCGAGCAAAGACTGATAAGTTCGCAGCAATTTCCAGTGTGTGGGGATCATTTGTCACCAACTGCATCACGTGCTACAACCCTGGTCTACATATCACCGTTGATGAACAGCTTTTCCCATCAAAAACTCGGTGCAGTTTCCTGCAGTATATTGCCAGTAAACCGGACAAGTTTGGGATCAAGTTTTGGGTGGCTTGCGACCTAAAATCCAAGTACATTTGCAATGTCTTCCCATATCTTGGCAAGGACCCCAATCGTCCCACTGGGAAGAGACTTTCCGAAAATGTAGTTATGAGGCTGATGGAACCATTCCTGGACAAGGGCAGAAATGTTACCACTGACAATTTTTTCACATCGCTTTCACTTGCGCAAAAACTTCTTAGACGGAAAACCACCATCCTCGGCACAGTCAACAAGATTCGCAGGGAAATTCCTCAATCCACTAGACAGACAGATCGCAATGAATTCACCACTCAGGTATGTTGCAGGTCTTTTGTGGTTCTATGTTTATGTGTTTCATTGTGTGTAAAAGGGCTATGGAATTAACAATTTATCTTATTTCTTAGGTGTTTTCAACCTCTGCTGCCACGCTGACGGCGTATGCGGCCAAACGGAAGAAGACAGTATATATTCTTAGCAGCATGCACAGCGTGGTTCAGACCGAAAACACTACCAAAAGGAAGCCAAACACTGTCACCCTTTACAACAAGACAAAGTGTGGCGTGGATGTGATGGACCAGATGGTTCGGGAGTACACTGTCCGCAAAGGAACACGGCGCTGGCCAGTTGCCGTGTTTTATAACATGATTGACATGGCAGCACTGAATGCACATGTGCTGTATCAAGAATGCACCGGGACGAAGGAAAGACGGGTGGACTTCCTGGTAGCCCTTGCAACCGAATTGGCTCACTCTCATGTAGCTGCGAAGAAGGAAAGAAAAGAACAGTTGCTTCGGACACAACCCTCCACACCGAGCCCTGGAAAAAGGGCCACGTGTCAGGTCAAACACAGATGCAAAAAAAATCAGGCCACTGTGCGATGTGTTCACTGCTACAGGTACACATGTGGTAAATGCAGGCGACAGATACCGTGGCAGTGCCAGGATTGTGAGTGATTGCTGAAAATGTTGTAATGTACTCACTCAATTTTTGTTATTATTTGTAAACATGTGTACAAACGGTTGGTTTTTTTTCTATTTTCATCAATAAATGTCAGCAACAAAGGACCTACATGTGTGTTGAGTTCTCCCTAAGATGGCATACTGAAACACTCCAAGTGTTTGCAAGTAAACCTGACAAGTTTGGGATCAAGTTTTGGGTGGCTTGCAACCTAAAATCCAAGTACATTTGCAATGTCTTCCCATATCTTGCTGGTACTATTGTACCAGTGCTCTGAATGGTGCCACAATGGACCACTGATCAACGACCACTGAACGACGGGGTGACGGGTTGCAGTGTTGCACTCACTTTTTATTATTATTAGTACATATGTGTACAAATGGTTGGTTTTTTGTACTGTAAGCAATGGGAAGGTCAAACAAAATCACAAATGCATGCATAGATACTAATTATAATTCCAGTATCTCCTCCTCTGTGTCAGAATAATGTCTGAAATATCTTACTTACTAACTACATCCACTTCCTTGCTTGAAATGAAAAAGGAAATAACATGAAATGAAACTACTGTTTTTATCAATAAATGTCAGCAACAAAGGACCTAGACTCATGTGTGTTGATTTCTCCACACTCACTGCGGATGAGGAGACTGCTTCTCCACCGAAAAAGAGAGCTTGTTTGGGGACTGAGACACTCATCTGCAGTGTGAACAAATTCAAATTGTGAGCAATGGGAAGGTCAAACAAAATCACAAATGCATGCATAGATACTAATTATAATTCCAGTATCTCCTCCTCTGTGTCAGAATAATGTCTGAAATATCTTACTTACTAACTACATCCACTTCCTTGCTTGAAATGAAAAAGGAAATAACATGAAATGAAACTACTGTTTTTATCAATAAATGTCAGCAACAAAGGACCTAGACTCATGTGTGTTGATTTCTCCCCCAATCCCCTCCCTCCAGAATTCCTAGGTAACGACCCAATATACATATGAATGACTAGCCAATTTAGCTTCCACTTCCAGCATTTGACTGCTCTCCGGCTTTTAAAGGTAGAAACGCAAAATGATGACTCCGCGGGGGTCTAAGGTACTACCCCGAAATGACTGCTCTCCGGGGGTGTAAGTGTTAAGGGGCCAGCATCATTGGGTGGTGACCTGAGACCAAGTTTTCCAGACTTAAGTCTACATGTTGTAGCTGTGTACTGTCAACAATGGGCAGTGTCAAGATTATGTGAAACAGCAGGTCTGTAGTCTACTTCTGCTTGTGATGCGCTGTTGTTGGTCCTTTAGCTTAGCCCCTGCTGTGGAGAAGACCAAATTAGATCTTCATAGACAAATAATGTATTTGAAGTGAAAACAAGTGTAAAAAAAACAAAACAAAAACAAAACAAAACCCCCAAACAATGAAAACTGTACAGTGCAGCCTATTTCAGTGCTTTTCACATCTACCTTCTTCGTGTTTAATGGTTTCATAACTCCTTCCTTTTCTTGGAAAACTTGGCTGTCTTTCCCTTTACTTATCAAACCAACTTTTTAAACTATCAGAAATGCCAGACTATGTGCTGGCTTTTTGCACTACAGCACACAAGCATGTCTGTGTAGGTTGTATACTCGAAATCCTACGCAAAAGACATAAATGATGCACAATAAATTTTGCTTACAGCGAGGGAGCTGTCTGAGTAGTGTGTGCACATAATACACAAGAGTTGGCAGGTTAAAGACTGGGCAGTGTCTGATCATTGCATTAATCCAAATTCCATTTATAAAATCTGAATAATTAGTTTGACTGAATAGTATTATTGTTGTGGACAACGAAGGCAGCAGAGCTTCAACATCTAGTTGACTAGCTCTCACACGCACATGTGACCTTTAGAAACCTGAAAACTTCAGGGCTTTTTTTTTTCATATATCGTTTTAAGCTAATAAATATATATTAAAATTATTTCCTAAAGCTAGAGGCATGTAACAATGTTTTAAATCATACCTACAAATAGTTAATGTCACTTTAAAATTTATGTAACAGTTGTTTACTTGTCATTAAGCCTACAAGTTCAACGTTCAATCCTGCCTTTTCCTTCCCCTCATCTTCCGTTTACCCACTGGACCATGACTGATTAATTCCTGCCTCTCCATCTTTTCAAACGGTCAGTTTTGTCTCTCATTAGCTGATATGTTTGTATGCATACACTTTAAATTAATGTTTGTCTGAGATACATTATTCCTTTCTTCCTTCAATTTGTTTTTGGGTCATCTATGTGTGTAAATTATGTTCTTCAGTTTACATTAGACCTCTTAAATTGTTTGAAAGAAGTACCATAAGCAACTACTAACAGTGCTTGAGAAATGCAAACAGAAAACAATTGTGTGTTTAGGTCCAGTGACACTTCACTGATAAATGCTGCACTAAGCAAACCCAAACAGTAATACATGTACACATGATGGAAAATGTTATTTTCCTCTTTTCCATGTGCATGTGATCTCTCATCTGTCTCCTGATCATGTGTGATGTGAATTATGTAACAGGTCGGATTAAGATTCGGGCGTCTTATTATTAGACCTATGACCGCCTGCCACCAAGAGCAGCCTGAATCCGCCTACAGATCGCCTGGTTCAGCACACACACACATGCACACAATCACATACACACCTCTCAGCTGTGTCCATCTCCTCGAGCCAAAAGATCAGTATAGAGTCATGTGGGATGGAAAAAGGCCTCCAGGACAAGAGCATAGGGGTCATTTTCGATAGCCAACATTGTCGTCACAGTAAAGTGCCTTAGCAACCTGTTCAGTGTGCCTTTTTTTTGTTGCATGTGTTGCAACAGATTCTTACACTTGTTTCTGTCTTTATAAATTATACAATGTAAATGCATTTAGTCTAGTAGAGCATTTACACTGTGTACCCAGTAGCTTTTTAAAAACACAAACAGATGGCATGAAAGAGGGAGCGAAAGACAGAATGTAAGAGACACACATTTAGATAAGATGACCCATTAATCCGCGCACCATGGCCACACAATCACTGCATAGTTGTGCCTCTTTCTCTGCTCTCTACACATACAAACATTCAAACACATACACTCACAGCTAATTAGAATGCTGAGTAAGTACCCATATGTCCACCATTCTCATCCTCCTCTGTACGGCCATTACTTTACCCGGTTTGTGCCTCTTCCAGAGTAGCATGGTTAAAAGAGACCTGCGATATATAAACAGTTACAATGGTGGGTTTTTTTTAAATAAATTAGGTCAGCATATGCTTTTAACAGTCAATTCAAATCATTCAGGCTTTGTTCTGTATGATGTTAATCAGAAGGGCTATCTCTAACATAGTCATCTCAGGTACACAGCTCCACCTTTGAGCACAGAAGCCCCACCCATCCCACTGTTCCAACTATGAGGGGCAGCCAATCAGAAGAAAGATGGGTTAAAAAAAAGAAGCAAGCAAAACAGTTCGTTTTAGACAGAGGATTAAATAACTAAGCTAGATTTGTATTATTTTGATTTGTGAAATATGCAAAGCTCTGTTTTCTTTAACTAATAATTATTTTCATTACTGACCAATGAACAATTTTTTCTAGAATCCAGTTTTAATGAAATGCCAGAAAAACAGTTCCCACACCAAAGAGGCATCTTCAAAAATCTGATGCACAGAAGTTTGGTTTACTCTCTCTATTTTGCGTTTGTGTTTAAAAGAAAAAAGAAAAAAAAACAGCAACAACTAACTAAAATATTCGCTGCATTACCAAAAGTGAGATGGAGGTAACTGGAGACAAAAGCTGGTGCAAGATCAGTCACAGATCAAAGTTACAGTGGGAATTCAACAATGCAGAGTTCACCTACCTAAAGCTGGGGTACTGATTATCAAGGAAAGGATATATCTCACTCAAAAAAGAGGGGGGATAACATACTGCAGGGCAGCAGCCAGAGCTCACAAAGAGAAAGACAGAAGGTCTGTAGAGATACTGAAGGAGACAGATGACTGAAGGGGAAAGCGGAAACCTACACAGTTAGTTCAAAGGGGAGACAGGAAGTCATTTTAACCATGTTTTCAGTTAACTGTCTGTCAAGTGAATTTCATTCAAATGTTTGAACCTTGGAAAAAATTTCTTAAAAATAAAGCAAATTATGTGACATTTATCTCAGCAGAGTTCCTCTCAAAGAATACTCACAGGGACAGAAAAGAATAAATAAAAGACTCTGGAGATGAAGCAGCTCTTATAGATGAGAACAGCACATCAACACATTTCAACATATACCCTATGCACTGTGAGAGTCCAATTTTTACAGTGGGGATTTCCTTAATTTTATTTTAATTAATTAATTAAATTAAGTGAGTGTAACACTTATTTTGCAATATAGGGAAAAAACAAACAAAAAACCAGAAAACCCCCCCAAACATGATTCAACATTTACATAACAACAAAGATCTATCAGTGGGTGTTCCACTTGCCTTTGTATAAAACATCCACGTCTAATATTAGAATAAACTTAGAAGCAAGAGAAAAAGGAACAGTAAACACACACTTGCTTTGTTTAAGAGCACAAGTATGCTGTAAAAATAATAAGTATCTCATAGTAATAATTGATTTTCATCCACACAAGATACTACAGCTCTGACTGCTCTTACAGGCTGAGACAATTTTCTCAAGATGAATATGCAATAAAACTCTGAACAAAGATCTGTACAAGTGGACCCATTTCTGGAGACAAATCAAGGAAACAAAGACACAAGTGGGTATTTGCAACTTACAAAAGTTCAAATGCCCAGTCTTAGTCCTGATGTTTAAAATCTTTTGAGGTTTTAAATTGATAAGTGTAAGACATTTGATTTTTTTGGGTCTGCAGACTTCAGATAACCAGCCAGCCGGGAGGCATTGCATTAAGGCAATTTCCAGGCAGCTTCAGTGCAGCAGCAGTCTGCTGGGCTCACTGAGGTGTGTCAGCTTAACACACAATGATATCTAACTCCTTCTGAATGGAGCCAAACATAGAAGGTTCAGTCTTTCCTATCGCAAAATTTCTTATTATGATCGGGTACAGCAGTGGATGTCCTTGATTCTTGAACAGTTCAAAGTAAAGGGTTTTTGGGGTTTTTTTGGCTGCACTTACACCTCTTAGTCATCACTGCAGGAAATATAAATTAAAAATGTGATGCAGTAATGAGCTCACCTTCAATCATGCATGGACTGGACACAGCAGATAGTGCCAAAAGCTCAAGGGCTGCAATATATACGCAGTTGTATTTTTAAGCCAAAGCTTTTCTCAGAAAAACTAAACTTCTATCATGTACAGTATGCATTACTGAAAGGATTAAAATAAAACAAAACATTGGTTTCGTGTCACATGACTTTTAACTGTGCATCAGTAGAGGAAAAATAAATAAATAAACACAAATCTAACACTCGTTTCTGTTTCACTCATAAAATACGAGTGAGAATCTACTGTGCTGAATGCAGTTTCATTGAAATGAGAGATTAAAAAAAGCAGCATACATCACATCTTCTTTGTCATCTTTGCAAGAGCAATCAACACCAACAACCAAAGGAAGCAGCACCACAACATGTGACATTATGCACTACTGGTGCACAGCATAACCTTCATCTAACAAAGCACCATCATTGCTTCTCAACAAACCCAACAATGCTCAAAAGACATTACAAAATGAAAATTTTCATTATCTGGACACAACTGTCCTCTGGATTTTGAATGGTAAAAAACACCAAGGCTCTCTTTTGAAATCAAGAATTTTGCAGTCCCGATAGAGATATAAAGACACACTCACAGCTGCATTTTTACAAGACAGTTCTTCTATGCTAAATGCCTTTACTGCAGCCCCCAGTGTGATAAATATAGACACAACTTGGTAAGCACTCCTTTTCTGTTTTTTTCTCACTCTTATTTCAAAGTGAAGGTTCCCACAACCAACTATTTGATGACTTTGTAATGGTGTCTGCTATGAAAACCCATATTAGAAACTGCTAAAGTAGAGAGTGCCTGAAGTCATGTGCTATTAAAAGATAAGAATAATCATCAGTATTTCAAAAGTGTGAGAAAAGTTCTAACAGCCACAAGTTACTTGTTAAAATGCTGACATCCATGCAGTTCTCTGTTCCTTTTGATTTCTACATATTATAACTGTTATGCTGAGCTAACTCTGTACAAGTATCACAGTACAGACAACTTTGTGGACTATTTCTACAGGGACTCCCATGAAGTCCACCACAAAGCTATGCTTATGCAAGCAGCCTGATGTCCACTGTGCAACTACCTCAAAAAAAATGAAGGCATGCTTTTCAGCCTTAAAGTATACAAATGCACTGGTGGCAAAGCAGGTGGCAGTTTTGAAATGTCAGCAGCTCTTGCGAATGCATTTCTACCACTATGGGAATTGTTCACAAGGCTGCCCCCCCCCCTTTTGTTCCATAATTCTGCAATGTGACTGATTATATTTGGAGACCAGGTGGTTTTTACAAGACCAAATTAATTATATCTATTTCGCTTTACATCTGAAGGATCACGACTATCTGTCCCGAAATCTAATATAAAAAACAAAAAAGAACCAAAACAGACCTTCACTATTCTTCCCAAACAAGAAGTCACAAAGCAAGTGTCTGTTTTTGTAGTCAGCTCCGACTTTTCATTACATGAGTCATGAAGCTCTCATGTTAGAAACGTCAGTGTTGTCTTAGAGTTAGATGATCTCCACAATGTGAACGACCAACTGTCTCCAAGTAAAGGAATAATTCATGTATGAGTTAGAAAATGAGAACAAAGCACTGAACACAACTGTCATGGCATACAGATGTTCCACTTTAAAGCTTTGTAAGAGATTAAGAGGGACCTACTAGTTTATGCCAAAAGAAAACTGACACAAGCTGAACAGGCAACAAATTGCAAAGGGAAATCCGGAGATCCTCTGTGAACGAGGCCTTTCTGTATTCTCAAACTCCCAAGGATTTGGAAAAACTGCCTTAGGTCTTAATATTGTTTGACCAATATGCAATACTTCCAAACTATAATATATATATATATATGAACAACAATGTTGTTTCTCCATTTCACAGCAATAACACAAGTTTCTGTGCGTTAAAAATAACTACATTAGAAAAGTATAGTGAATATCACAGCTAGAAATGAGCTGGGTATCAAGATGTAGGTAAAAAGGAGACCTTTCATATAATATAGGCTGTTTGGACCAGGCATTTATTCCACATGGTGATGTCACCCTTGCACTTTTTTTTTTTTTTAAAAGGTTTTCTCCAGTAAACTGTCAGAAAACTCATCAAAAATCCACAGTACCAATGACTGTTTCTATTCCTCTGCATTAAAGACATTATATTGGTGAAGTGTTGCGAAACTATGATATATCCTGTAATGCTGATGCGTGAATTTGGTTATAAAAAAAAAAATACTTGTGCTGAACAAAAACAGGAGTTTGGATTTAAAACAGTTTTGGTTGACCCAAATACTTTGACACTTTGTTGCCAGTCAACACAACACAGTCAAAAAGTACTACCACTAAATCCCAACGAGCCCATGAAACAAAATAATAACCTTTAATTTTAGTTACTGTAGATCAAAAACTTTATCACTTTTTGACTGGGACAGCATATTGGTTTACAGCTTTCATCTAAAATTACCATTACTCACACTGGGACAGTAACACACAACCACAGGACCGGGTTACAAGTTAAAGCCAAAAAACAAAAACAAAAAAAGTCAAACATCTGGATAGAGGGAACAGTCTTGTATAACTTCACAAGCTGGTCCAAAAAACCACCCCCATGCCATGTACCACATATCACGAGCTAACAAGAAGCTTAGAGTATCACCAAAAACTGTAACATCGTGGGAAATTCTAAGGAAACAACACTGTGATGCACATGGTTTCAGACAACTGAATTAACAACATTTATCAGATACAGATGACAAAATTTTTAAAGAGGTTCACCAGTGAAAAATAAGAAGCTTTACTATATCTATTTCTCAACATCTGCCAGTTTTAAAAGTGCTCCCGAACACAGTGCACCCATGTAAGAAATCTAAAAGCTTCAATCTTGCTAAATTTCCTGTAAAAGAAGAACCAGCAATAACCACACAGGCTCTGTAGCAATAAATAACCTCCGCTTTTCTTATTAAAAACAAACAAAAACAACTTCCAACACAAACGGAAGAAAAACAGATATGGTCTTAGTCATTTTCCTCCTGGCTGACTGACCTGGGAATGGAAGAAGACTGTGATCAATGATCATAACTGCTGACCAGGGAAGAAAGGTGGGTGGGACACGTGTTACCAAGGCAACAGGAAAATTGTGTTAAAGATTCCCGTCACGGTGATTGAAGAGTGTCTCTGTGTAGCAATGATCTGCGCCAATATGTGTCTTCGCAAGTGACAGTTAACGCTTCAGCTGTGCTCTGTAAGGGTGCAGTGAGGTGCTCTATGCCACGGCCTTGCTTTGCACATTATGAGTTTCTGTTATGACAGTTAAGCTGTTTATGTGATCATGCTCGCTTTGTGAGTGCTGAGCCCTCTCTAGGTCGCTGTGCATGTTATCCTCAGCGTTTATGGTACTCTAATGTGAATCGCTATACAGACAGAGCTTTTACTCTCCATCTCTGCGGTAAAACAGCAGAGGACTGTTGCTTTGCTTAACTTCACTTGTAATAAACAGGGTCAGCTGTGTTTCCATAGCGTTTTAAAACATGAATCACACATCACTGCCAGCTCACCTTTCCTGCTTTTGTCTGCCTTGTGTTACAAGATTACAAAACACTGGAAGTGGTGAAGTCTGCCAAGAAACCGGCATGTTTTTGCCAGCGGCTGTAAATAATGGTAAAGATCTCTCATAAAGAAAGAACTCCAGCTTCAATTTTAAAAACAAAACAAATCTCAGTTGTTTTAGTTTTTTACTAACAGAGTGAGAGACCCTGGTATTTTAAATTTCATCAATAAGCTGGCTGCCAATGTATCTCACCACTAAACCTTGGACTCTGTTGACAACTACTAGTTTTACAAAGACTATATTGGGATTTTCCTCTGCCTTTCTGAAAATGCTCCCACTTTCCTTTAAACTATGGACTCTGTAATGTGTGTGTGTCCCTCTCCCACTAACAACACAAAGGGGCAGATTCACATGAGACATAGCAACAAGTTCTGATTGGCTAAGGGACTTTAGTCCCACTACAGCTGAGGAGAACCCTTCTTTGTGAACTCAGCTTTTATTCTCCAACTGCCAACAGACAAATGACACACAGACACACAAACACATGCACAACCCAGACTGGCACCCCACCTTGTCCTCTCTATCACACCCATTATTGTCAGACATAAAACAAGAGCTGTTGTTTAGTAGCTGAGTAACATACTACTGATGTTACATGATAAACAACCTCTGAGCTCATGGGAAAAAAAAAAAAAATCACCATTGTGAAGCTTAACTGGACTCCGAAGGACTAAACAAACAAACCTAATCTGAGCTGAGGTGCAAAAGGTTAACTTCAGGCTTTTTTATTTTATAAAAGAGCTATAAAGAGCTATGCATCTTGTCTAAACTGCTACTATTCGACTTTACTACTTTACATATCCTCATCTCCATGTCCAACTTACAGGTGGATATTTCTCATTTGGCTAATGAGAACAAAACTGTATGTCACCGAGTTCAAAACCAAGAAAACTTCTGTTCATACACACAAATCTGTTCAGCTTTCTTACAGTATTAGGTCAATACTGGATGATGAAAGAACCAGTAACAATGGCAGGTTATTGTGGTTAGGTAACTGCAATTGATGGAGTGTAATGAGTCTGCAGGATTTCACTGAACCTCCACAGTAATTAACGCAGCTATAACTATACCGACTGGCAAATTCAGCTTCTACAGCCTTTCTGAACTGTAAATCTGCACACTCTTGGCTAGCCAGTGAATACAAATGTGTAAATTCAAATCCTGTACAGACATCCAGGGTTAAAAATGAGATGCAGTATGTTCCCTTCATCTTTGACAACTATAGCAACTGAAGTCCTTAAGTAAGGTACTTAAACCCCTTATTATTCAAATGAGTTGCTTGGCAGCTAACTGTATAAGACTGGTTACACTGGGCAGCTTCCTGGTGTAAATGCAGCAGAATGAACAACAGTTAAGCAGAATGAAAAGTACAGTAAAATTTCATGAGATTTAACAAAAGACAGGCATTTGTGACATTTAGTAATAATAATTAATCACCTCTTCCTGGAGGTCTCCAAATACCCCCCGATTTCACCTGAAATATCCATAACAGTATCTTTAAAGGTCCGGTGTACCCTTCCACGGTGCCCTTTTTGACCTCAACTCTTTGCAGTATCCTATTTGACCTTATTTGCACACACTGGAGCTGTGAGGCACAAAGCCTCTGTTATTCAAGCAAGAGTGGTTCTTTTCAACCTCACTGTCTAACTAATATCTGTTATCTAACCTGAACTGGAGTGGAGTAAGTACAGCAATAGTGGACAAGGTGGGCAGTGGTCAAAGTGAGAATTGCTAAGCTCCAGTGGGGCCAACAGTTAAGTAGACCTCTCTAACGTAGCCTTTAAATGTACACTATAGAGTCTACTTTACATCTACTCGGATTCTTATCTTGCATTACTTCCCGAACACTACAAACACGCAGCCTG
Source organism: Aulonocara stuartgranti (assembly GCF_965226115.1). NCBI lineage: Eukaryota > Metazoa > Chordata > Actinopteri > Cichliformes > Cichlidae > Aulonocara > Aulonocara stuartgranti. The sequence continues at coordinate 12,028,652 of NC_138939.1, read as the reverse complement.
ATAGTATACTAGATGTGCTGGAATGAAGATGAAAACATTATCATTTTTATGATAAATTTAAAATACAAAACAAAATCCTGGTAATTTTTACGGTTATATTCACTCCACATAAGACCACTATTAAATTTCAGCAAGCTGAATGCTGGCAGTGACAGGACACTAGGGCAGTGGGACAACCCAGCCTCTCTCTGTAATCAGAGCTACCCTGTCTAACGCAAATGCACAGGCCTTTGACCCCTCCTGTGCTGCTAGTGTCAATTTCTAGAAAGGGGAGTCTGAATTAAGCAACCCGAGCAGTGTAGCTCCAAAGGCTGTGTAAAAAGTGGGCCAGACTGATTTGGTTGGAGACTGGAAATAGCTGCTGTGGACAAAGAATCAAAAGGCTAAAGCTGACACAGTTGCTTTAAACCTTTGCCTTACTGCTGGCAGGGTTATACAGAATGATTAATCTGGTAGGAAAGGGCAAGGTTACAGCTCCTGACAGCAAATTTCAACAGCATTCATTAAAAGCATATACCTGTATGAAAAAAAAAAATCTAACGACTAAAGCCTGTCGAGCAAAGGTGAAAAGAACAATAACGCAGTTGAGCAGGAAAGAGTGACTGTCAGCTGGTTTGCTGGGAGGATGAAGCAATGTTTGGAGTGATAAGGAATCACCTGACTCATTAGATAGCCTGGTTGTTGGCCTGAAAGAACTGAGATGAGACAATAGAGTTAAGGAGAGGGGGTAGTTGTGATGAGTTTCAAATTAACTCAACCTAACACTGTGGTTAATAAACAATGTGCTTAACGCCTCCACAAAGAGCCCCGAAGGTGTTCTCCATTAACAGACACCGGGAGTCTGTGTGTTTGTGTATGTGTACCCATTATTTCATTACTCTAAAAGAAGAGGTCACATGAGAGAGAAGAACCCAATTAAATTTACAAAAGAAAGAAAAAAAAAGTTGCATCTAATAATTTGATAAGTCGACAGAATCACAGTCACAGAAAACAATGCATTTATTTTATTTTATTTATTTGTATTTTGTGTCTTAATAGTGTCATCTGACATTTCATTTCTGAGTCACCTACTTTGGTCTTTTAGTAATTGACCACAACAGCACACAGTGAGCATGGGAACAGAGAAGCCAGTGAGGTGTGTGGTGTGTGAACTTGATTAAAGTGGTGCTTATGTAAGACTCTTTGCAACCAAAGATATGTGGTGTCTGGTAACAGAAATTAAACCCTTCAAGAGGATTCAAAAGCCTTCTGATTCACTCTGGACTGTTGAGGCTATATTAAACATCAACCAGTCGAAAAACAAAACAAAACAAAAATGATGGCAACTGACAGTAGAGGTTTTGATTTTATAAACACTGGTTAGAGAATGGAATATTTATACTGCTATAAGATTTGGATTGGATCTTAGCTGGATCAGGTATTGGTGACGACGTGTTGGGCTGAACTATTCAGTGCTCTGTGTTGTTTTGTGTTTACTTTGCAATGTGGCAGCAGGAGCTATCAGGAGAACTAACAGCATAGCAGTTTGGAGGCATTTCACTTGTATTTTTGCATATTTTTTTAACTTACTACTACTAGTTCTACTAATTTTCATTTCCACTTGTTATGTTTGGTCTGAGAGAAGTTACATAAAGTAGAGGCAAGAAGGACACTGGATCACTGCAGCTCATGCTGGGATTCGATTAAACATTATTTCACATAAGATGTTTCCCATCATTTCCACGTTTTGTACATGTGTGTTAGAAGCCTAATCAGACTGCGTTAATCAATTATGCGAATATCACCCTTTTTTTCTCCACTGCATTTATCATGGACCTGCTGTCATTTATTATTTTACTTACAAATAAATACATTCTCTGAACAAACTTTGAAATCTGTTCATTCCTCATTTTATTTCATTAAGATAAAACAGCGCTGTTGAGGTTGATCCTGATTTTGCCTTAAAACATATAAAAGATTCCCTGTCTCTTATGAGGAAAACAGCTATCAAATGCAATACTGGCATTGGATTGTGAGCAGACACCCAAGCCCCAGGTTTGCACTGTATCACAAATGGGAATTATCTTGACCAGCACACCTTTAAATGAAACACAGTCGAGAAAATGTTTTTATATGCAATGCCTGGAATACGAACAATGTAATTTACACACAGAAGCTCTCATAAAGATAAAATTTAGATTTGGACTCATTGGCCACTCTTGACTTTCTGGTCATATCAGCATGAAATGCAAATTTAATTTGCATTTGCTTTATGACACAGTCACTCTGACTGCCAGTCAATAGGATGACTTTTTCCTGAACTCCCTGCATTATTACACATACAAATATTTGCATAATGCCTTCTTTGAGAAGCCTGTAAAGATACATGGTACACTGTCAGGTATTTAGTTCTTGTGTATAAAATAGTAAGTCAAGGTAGCCCTATTTCTGTCAATATGTTTTTTCTCTCAATATTATCAGCAGATAGTGGAGGTGGGGGTGTTAAACGCTGAGGTCTATATGTGATATGATACAGAGGAGTGGAGAGAAAATGGGGAGGAGAGAAAAGGGAGATAGGAGAAGTAAAAGAAAACCAGTGGAGCAAGGAAGTCAGAAAGAAAAGTAATTGCCAGGAGGTTTTCCCTCCTCTCAGACCTGGCAGAAGAGTGATAATCACACATCCCTTAACATACTGTCTCCAAACACCGCTGAGATTAACAAGAAGCTGTCATTTTGGTTTCTCAGTTCCAGAAATAACTCAGAAACCAATGAATGGATACTCTAAATATTTCTAACAAGCATGAGTGCCTTGTATTTTTGTGCTTTTCAAGCTAACAGGGCTCATCCCGCAGAGCTTATAGTGTAACAGCGAGGTTGTTATGTCACATCAGGGATTAAAACTTGAAGTGGAAGGAAGGATGCACCACCCAGATTTGATTTTTCATGGAGATTAAGTTCCTATACATAGAAACATGGTTTGTTTACTGCATTAATGCTGTTTAGCTTGTCTCCATCAATTCAAAAGCTTATACTAAAGGGTAAATTTAGATTTTAGTGAATTCATCTAGTTTTCTTTTCTTTTTTTTTTAAACCCTAAAAGTATAAAAGGGAGACAAACTAAACAGATCAGTAATCAGTGACAGATAGAACTAAAAACAAAGAAACTAAATGCACAGAGACAAAGAGACACAGACATCACCACCATCACCACAACACCACCCCCACCAAGAAAAATCACCAGGCCCAGATGGCTCTTCCTGTTCCTGCAGAGCTGGCTGCTGGTTGGCTATGAGGAGCCACAGGGGCGGGAGGATGTGACGAACAAACAAGCAATGACATCACTCACTGGCAGTAGAAATATGACCCATGCTGCTACTTACTGCTTCAGCCAGTCCAGGGCCAATTGTGGACTCTGTATTTTTGATTGTCCAAAAAGCGTGTTAACAGTGCGGGTTAACAAAGTGGCTGGGCTAAGTGTTCCTGCTTTTATGTCTGCGTGAGGATAAAGCTCTTTAAAGTAGTAATCTTAAACTTCACGTCTATATATGCACACACAGAATGTACATACAAGGTAAGAGCACACTTGCATTTAAGTCCAGATAAAGGTTTGGTGTTCTTAATAAAATGCTCAAGCATTATGTAAGAGCATTACTGGTCTGGGAGGAGTGGGTGCCCAATCCCATACGACCGCAAGGCTAGGCTACTTACAGTGAAACCTGTCACAACAGCATTGATTTAGGCTGATTACACCAGGGGCCAGGATAGTAACTCACAGCTGAATGGTATTCGTTGCGAAAGGCAGCTCTAAAGCTGGGTGTACAATGGGCAGTCCAATATCCATGTTCATTGCAGCTGGGTCAGCAAATGGCTGTTTTGTTGTATTGAAAAGGCAATATGGAAAAGCACTTAGAAGATAAAATTAATTCCAGCTGCAAGACTTTGACAGAAGAAATATCCCCAGGTTAAAAAACAAACAAACAAACAAACAAAAAAAAAAAACAGACAAAGAGAACAAACATTCCTTAAAATAAAAAAAACAATAAAGTAGTTTTGTATTGAATATATTCATATTTTTAGTTTTCAGGTGCCTTACAATCAGGAGGGATAATGCATAAATGGCCAGATTTTTTTTTTTACTTTACTATATAAAGTGAGATGACTATTGCTGTGATTCAGTGCTATACAAATAAAACTGAATTTGATTTAATGAAATTAAATGGTTAATCGTTTTATTAAACCCTTTGAATTAAAGCCAGACATCTACACTTCTCCACACAATCTCATCATAATTGCTTTATTTCAAATCTATTGTGATGGTGTTTAGAGAAAAAAAATTACAGAAACTCTGTCCAAATAACTTTGGACTTCACTGAAGCTAAAACATGTTGAGAACAGAAGCTCGGTAGATAAATGAGTAAATAAATTAAAAAAGACAATGATGGCTCCAACTGTGTGAGAGGAGTAAAACAGAAGAGAGCACCTGTTGTGTCAGCCTCCTGCTGTGGAGGTAAATCACAGCTGAGGAGGATGCAAAGACAGCACGAGACTAGACAGGTGCTATACGGGACAACAGTGCATGTCGCTCGGCGTTATCTAGGTCTCTCATCAGTGAGAGTGTAGACGCTGATCCGCTGGCAAGTGTTGGGGACATCTCGAGGCAGCTGTAATCTGGCTGAACGTATGGCAGAAGGCAGGCAGTGGTACAAGCCTGGAGGGTGGGGGAAGGTGGACTTGTACTCGACTCCTCTTTCAACTGGAAGCACTGGTGTACAAACACACCAAGTAGCATTATAGAGAGCACAAATGCAGAACTGAGGCTTGCCAGCTGACTAAGTCCGACATGACTAGCTCTGAGATCATCTCAGACTATACTGTTTGAAAAGTGGACAATGAGAGCTGTGGTTGAGGGCATAAGGAAACTTGCTCATTACTCATCTATATGATCCCTAGTCAACATCTAATGCAAATCAGCTTTTATTTGTAATGAGCCTCCACTCATCTAAGAGTGAAAAAGGCCACAGCTGAGCAAAACGGAGGATTTTATACCATAAACAATTCCAAAGTGGTTTTGAATCGTGCTTTCCTCTGCTACACAAAGAAAACTTATGTCTTTTTAAAACCCAGCTTTACCACACTTAAGCAGCAACAGTTTGGAACAATACAAAAAGCCATTTCCCCCCCGACTAGTGTAAATGGTTCTGGAGTTTTCCAAAGCTGTTCTTTATGGCACCTGTAAAAGCTGTCAGTTGAGCCACATGGTTCAACGGTACAGCGCTTATTAGGGCAGACAGCAATCTGTTGAATACTGTGCCACACTCACTCTGTTCTCACACCCAAATACACTCACACACATGGTGTCCTGACTCATAGCTCAACTCACAGAAAAACAAGGGGGTCAGATGACTCTGGTTAGGCCCCGGAGCAGAATATAAGTGCTCCTTTTTTCATAAATAACAAACACACACTTCACTAAGGCCCCAAAGAGATGCTGAACTTTAAGAAAAGTTTTTTTTCTTTTTCTTGGATGTCCAAATTATCTGGGAGCTGGGCTCTTTGAAGACCAAGACTGATTTTGCTTCTTTCCCCTAAATATCAGATCTGATAAACTGATACCTGAGAAAGGGTCTGACATTAGTGCTCTTTTGTGGTTTTAAATTTAAAACATGCACTCCTGCGTGTATGAATTCATTAAGCTCATGAAGGGATAAGAAAACGCAAAATTTGGAGCATTTTCATCCAACTTACATGGGATCTGATAGGTCTGCTCAGCACAAAGACTAGTCTGATATGTTGAATTTGACCATTGTTAAGTCCACTAATTCTATCTCAAAAGGGTTAATGGTGAAGCAAGGAGCAAGATGTGGCAGAGTACTTCTTTTTCATCTTATCATTTCCCCAGAAGGTATGACTTTTTCCGCCAAGCTGATCAGGAGGTCAGAGGCAGTACAACTTAAGGCTAGGGCTGCTCAATTAATCGAATTTTAATCACGATTACGATCTGGGCTTTCAACGATCATTAAAAATGACTGAGCCGATTATTAGCACCTCCCTCAAGCTTTACTCTCGCGCTGCTCCGTGTGGCAAATCGAGCGCACCTCTCTGCATTTCGAACACGTGTCACAACAATTAAGAGGACCCAAGGGAAGCTCGGAAAGCTAAGCAGAAGTTATTTGGAGAGGAGAGTGACTGCCGTTGGTTGAAAAGAGAGGTAAAAAAACCCCAAAAACTTCAGTGGTGTGGAAACATTATGGGTTCGCGGAGTCAGACGTGGATCAAGTAGACACAGTGTGTAAACTTTGCTACGGTGTAGTAGCTGCACCACAGAGCAACACTGCAAAGTTCACTAAACATAGATGTTTATATTTTTCATTTATTTCTTATATTGCAAACATTTGCACTGTTATCAGTATTTGGACACTATTTTATATTATTTTTTAAAGTCATTATTCAATACATTGTTATTGTTAACCCTTTAAAGCCGGTCAGAGCAGCACGCTCCGTTTTGTGTAACTATTTTTAAATCCCTGTAGAACCTGAACCATGTAAGCTAGCGCAATAATTTTTTTTGCATATGAAACTTACATCTTATACCATCAGCTTGTCCTCAGTCACGGTTTCCTTCCACATAAAGCTTTGCAAAAAATTGCATAAAAAGCGCTTGCAGGAACAAAAACATAATATTCCAGAAACACGCTTTGCCGAGCCGATCAGCTGTTCGTCCAAAACCAGAAGTGACGCCATATTCGCGGAAAATGTCGTTTTTTACTTGTAGGCCTTAAAAGCCTATACTGGTGTTTTTATAAGTCATGTTTGACTTTTCTGAATAGTTTCTGGGATGCTTAGAACTCGAATTGCACAGCTGGAAATAGTTTGTTTTGATGCACCTGCTGTTTTCTTTGCAAATTTGCATCATAGGATTGTTTTTTTGTTTTTCCTGCAGTATATAAAAATTGCTGTATCTCCAAAATAAAACTATGAAGACACTCAAAATAAAGTTCCTGTTGTTGTAAACTATTGTTTGCAACTTTTTTGTATTTAAAGTTTTGAGGGACAAACCTCTTAAATTTCTCCAAGTAGAAATATATGTAAAAAACAAAACAAAAACGATTTTCAATTTTTTTGTAGCTTATTGCACTTTTTTGCAATTAATGTAGTTACTATGGACTTAATGCATACATATTATTAAAATATGGGCTATAACAGTTGTATTGATGTATAGCAACTTGAAATGCTCCCACAAATGGCACTACAACATGTAAAAAAATAATATACGGTAAGCTCTGGTGGACTTGGTTCAATGGTAGGTCTTAAAGGGTTAAATAAATATCGTCAAATAATCGAGATCTCAATTTCAGTGAAAATAATCGTGATTACCATTTTTGCCATAATCGAGCAGCCCTACTTGAGACAGTGTGAAATAGATGTGTCTGGACTTGTTCAGTTTTTTCTTTTGGACTTACAAAGCAAGGCACTCCTAGGAACTCTCAGTCTGACCTTGGTGCCCTTCAATAGCCTGAAGGTCTTTGCCCACACAAGGGGTCAGATTTACTGACAATCAGCAGCAGTGCAAAGCCCTCTTTTACCAGTAAAAAGCTAGTGTCAGCATTTACTGAATAGGTGCAGTATAAATTTTGTTACTGAAAGCAGGGACATGGTTGATTTTCCTGCTTGCCTTATTGCCCGTGTATTTGTAACAGTTTGACTTTCACAGTGCAAAATTTTGCTAAGAAATTATTTAAATGTACCACACAAATGTTGTTTAATAAGGTTTGTGACACTGTCTTATTTTTTCTCCTGATGTGGCTGTGATAGATGATGCTCAGAGTAAATCATTTAGAAATGTTATCAGAATGAGTTTGTACTGGCATGAGTGAATGGCTTAATGATGTAAATGTGGTGCCAAAGCTTCCCTGTAGCTTGTCACTGAGTTTCAGGTTTTCAGCCATGCAGAGATGAGTCCTTCATGAGAACTCCAGAGCTCACACAATGCTTTGTGTGGTTTTTCTCAGGAGTGCACATGCACACACAGCTCTGCGACATCGCAAATGAACTTATTTATGTGTTTCAGATTAATGTCTGATTCTGCCTCCCAAGGTATTCAGGTTAAAAACAAAAATAAAATCCAGAACAATGCAGGTATTATGCACAGTAACCGAGGTAATGCATAAAACCTGTGCTAGCATGCATTATTTTGGACAGTAGATTACTTGCTCCTTCATCAAGTTGACTAATTTGTGCTACTCTCTTTATTGTTAGTAGATCATCTTTAAAGCCAATATGGGCTATATCACTGAACTTTTATTTTTTAGACATTTGATGTGCATTTAAGAAAATAAATCCCAATCCCAATAAGCAGCTTTCCTGATGAAACTCTGAGCCCATGTGACAACATCCCCAAGGTAAATGTCCAGAGACTATCTCATGCTGTCTCCTTCATGTGATAAAGGGCAGCTTTGTGGATAGTGACTGTCCTAATTACTCTGACAGTGTCCAGAGTTCAGGTGTGAAAACGCTGCTTGAGTAAACAGCTCCTCTCTTCTCCACTGCAGTCCCTTCTCTGAGAAATGAAGCAAGAAAAAGAAGGCATCTAGCCTATAAGCAATCTGGCATCTCCACCACAAGAACAGCACAGTATGTTCAAAATAACAATAGCACCACGGTATCTGCCAGTCAAACGGTGAGCTGCTGCTGTGGTGCAGCTTCTACTGGCACAGGGTTTCATAATTAGAACATGACAGCGATAATCCATGAAGGGTAAAGAACAGACGCACTGTAGAAATGTGTTTTAGGCCAACAGCTCTCAATCTACTGGCCTGCACAAGGCAGGAAGACGCATACAGATTATTTGTAAATCAATTGCACCAGCAGGTTTGTTTTTGGCTGTTTAGTTGACCTAGTATGCTGTGCTGCATTATTAGGCTATAATTACACTGTACTATGTCAACCAGTGTGCCCTTTACTCTGGCAAAGCACATCCCACAAATGTTTGGCTCTGTGTTTCTATATAAAGGATCCTACAGGCAAGGAAAGGTAAGGCTGGGATTAAAAGCCTATGCCCTTGTGGGGCACATGTTTACTGTGCGGTGTAAGGGTCCTATTATCTGCATATCGTGCTTAAGTAAGAGCCCACTCAAACCAGTCAGCAGCCTGTCTGCAGTTTCACAACATATGTAAACACAAAGACTATAACTGGCTGAAAACAGTCAGCCTTCACTGCTCCCAAGTATGGTGCTATTTTGGAATTTCCACAAATTCAAGCAACCACAACTCTGGGTCACAAACAACCACTCAGTCACCAAATGAATCATTTAGTTAGTGAATAATTCAACTAACATAATAAAGGAGCTTACACAAAACCTATTGTTAACAGTCTGAGGGCAGAGATTTAGGCACCGAGTTACCCTTTGCAAATTGATGCAATGGTATAATTAGCATAATCACACTGAAAGAAACAAGGATGTCCCCCTCCGTCCCTGTTTTACCTCTTGCTGCAGATACAGTGAGCTGTAAACAGGTTGCAGAGCATAAGGCAGGAGCTTTATTTCCACAACAGGGTGGGTGTCAAGAATATTTTGCAGCAGCCCAGTGCAAGAGACTACCAAAACAAGAGCTGCAGGTTATATGCTGATGCAAAAAATGAGGAAATTAAAAAAAAGCCGGAAATGCACAACTTACCCAAACACTGACCACCCCAGGGAGATACATTATAAATATATGTCTGTGTATGCGTGTTTTTCTGGTGGCACACATACCTCGCTCGGGCTTCATGTTGTCCAGTGTCATCAGGTTGCCTTCAGGTGCTCCTGCAGAGATCTTCCCAGTCTTCTTTTTTCCTAACACACCTAGCCTGGACAGCACACACAACGGGCGTCTGCCCCCCTTAAACCCCTCTCTGTGACTGAGAGCTGCTGCGTTACCTAAGCAATAATATCAGCTGTGAAGCCTGCGTGTTGGTGCCAACTGCCCCCTATCCAACAACAAAGCATTGCTTTGTTAGCATGCTACTGTCTGCTCCCATCCAGTCGCGCTGTATTGTCAAACACAAAGATAACAGATAGCGTGTGCCACTTACAGTGAGCGTAAGGATTGTCAGTCTGCTTGGTTGCGCCTAGCCGTTCTGACTGCAAATAATTTAACTAGCAAGCCGGCTACTCTTGCAGCTAGTCTCAAATTCCACCACCTGAACCGTAGTTAAGTCGTGGTTCATTTCGGTGTCCCCGTTTGTGTAAGGCTGGCTCCTAACTACCAAGACGCGGGGGATTTGCTAACTCAGCACTGCTATTCAGAAAGCAAACTCAACCAACTATATAACCCCTACTGTTTCTGTATTGTTAAGCTGGTGCTAGTGACGACGACCTCGCAAACATCCCCAACCCCCCAGTAATGTAGCACAGGTAGCCACGGCTCAGCTGCTAATACCGATGACGGGCGGTCTCGGTATTTTTCTCTGCTAAGACGAGAACATTTTCAGCGTTATCATTCCTCTCGCGAAACGATAACCAGCGATAATCACACGGACATAGTGCACTTTCTGCCCGTCAACAAAGCTCGAATCGTCGCCATCTACTTTGCGTTAGAAACGCCACCTGTACAGACTTCCTTTGTGATCCTCATTAAAACTTTTCAAACCGACAACAAATAGTCCGACTCCGACCGAACGCTTCGGGGACGACGGCGACGTTTCCCACAAGCTTTTTTTCTATTTTTAAGGAGCAACCGTTGTTGTCAGGGCGCTGACACCAGCTGACTACTAAAACTAGAGGACTAGGTCGGTACTGATATTATTCAGGCGAAATGCAGATGAAAGGAACAGTGAGTCCTCCTAGTCGTGATGCCTTACAGTCTGCCTCACTTCCCTCCCCGCTGCTTGTCAAAACAGATCAGTGCAGCTCTAGTCACGTGTCCCAACAACAGTGCCTCTCGTCACTTCCCTCTCTACCAGCCTCGCATGAACTCGCAGCCATAGCAACCGCCAACTTAGAAGTGGTACCAAAACTTCTGAGGAAGTCGCGCCATGTGTGGCTAAAAAATGTAGATTTAAAAATAAAACACAAGCCCAGCAGCGTGCCTTTTCACTTCCGAAAGACAAACAGCGATTAAAAAGTCCGAGCGGAGACGAGGACGCACAAGAGATGGGCTTCTCTCCCAATGCTGATTGGTCAGAGGAATTCGGTGCGCGTTCACGTGCGCGCGTGAGGGTTCGTCTTTTTTTCCGTTGTGGACATTTTGTTCTGGCTTCAACCTAAACACGGCCAAGATTATTTTTGGAGATGCTGTTATATGTTAGTTGGCTACAAACTGGATGACAGTCATCTAAACTCACTCAGAAGTTTCTGGAAAACAGTAACCCTTGGCTCACTACGTCTTTTTCCTCCGTAGAAACTCCCCTGCGGTGTTTTTTAACAAAGGCGATGGTTAATAGAACTTGATTTTTTTTTGTTTAAATAGCTCGAAATGTTTAAGCTATAGGTTGAGAGTTTCAAGGTTAAAAGCGAAACATTTTATAAGGCATGGATGACACTTGAAGATTCCCCACAGTCAGATGCTGGTAATGAGAGGTGACTTTAATATATATTAATTTCTGTGTGGATAACACCGTACCTACCAGGACTGTACGGTGTTTCTCCAACAACAAACCTTGGATTACCCCAGAAATTAAAGCTGTCCTCAAGCAGAAGAGGAGGGCCTTCAAATCCAAAGACAAAGAGGAGTTGAAAAGGGTGCAGAGAGAGTTGAGGGGACTGATAAGGAATGGGAAGGAGAGCTACAGGCAGAAGATGGAGAACCAGCTTCAGCAAAACAACGTTGGTGAAGTCTGGAGAGGCCTCAGAACCATCTCAGGCCACAAACAGCAGAACTCTCTGCCTGGGAGGGATGTGAGGTGGGCAAATGAACTGAATCATTTCTTCAACAGATTTGATTCAACCATGAGACAGTCTACAACATCGGCTGCAGACTCACCCACCCCCACTGCTGCTGTTCCACCTCTGACACCTCAGACACTTCACACCTCCTCTATTCACCCTGCTCACTCCCCCCCACCCCCAACAACAGCATCCAATACACACTCAACACAAGGCTCCAGCTTGTCTCTCTCAACCACCCAGGTTAGGAGGGAACTGAGGAGGATTAATGGCAAGAAGGCAGCGGGCCCAGATGGCATCAGCTCGAGGGTCGTCAGGTCCTGCGCGGACCAACTGTGTGGGGTGATGGAGCACCTCTTCAACCTGAGCCTGAGGTTGGGAAGAGTCCCACAGCTCTGGAAAACCTCCTGTGTTGTACCAGTGCCAAAGACTTCACGCCCCAAGGACCTCAACAGCTACAGGCCGGTGGCTCTGACATCCCACCTGATGAAGACCCTGGAGCGGTTGGTCCTGGCTCAGCTTCGGCGCCTAACAAGCTCATCACTGGACCCACTTCAGTTTGCCTACCAGCCTGGCATTGGCGCGGATGATGCCGTCATTCACCTCCTACATCGTTCCCTCGCTCACCTGGAGACCGCTGGAAGCACTGTGAGAATCATGTTCTTTGATTTCTCCAGTGCCTTCAACACTATTCTTCCCTCGGTTCTGAAGGACAAGCTGGAGAACTCTGGAGTGGACCATCACCTCACTACCTGGATTTTGGACTACCTCACCGACCGACCACAGTATGTGAGGACTCAGGGCTGTGTGTCGGACAGGGTCGTCTGCAGTACGGGGGCCCCACAGGGAACGGTTCTGGCTCCGTTCCTCTTCACCATCTACACTGCAGACTTCTCCCACAATTCCACCCAGTGCTTCCTGCAGAAGTTCTCTGATGACTCTGCAATAGTCGGCCTCATCACTGATGGGGACGACAAGGAGTACAGAGGACTGACTCAAGACTTTGTGGACTGGTGCCAGCTGAACTACCTCCAGATCAACGCCAGTAAAACCAAGGAGCTGGTGGTAGACTTCCGCAGGCACAAGCATTCTCCACTGCAACCACTGAACATCCAGGGTATGGACATTGAGGCTGTGGACAGCTACAGGTACCTTGGTGTTCATCTGAACAACAGACTGGACTGGACTCATAACTCAGACGCCCTCTACAGGAAAGGGCAGAGCAGGCTGTACCTGCTGCGGAGACTCAGGTCGTTTGGGGTGGAGGGCCCACTCCTGAAGACCTTCTATGACTCTGTGGTGGCTTCTGCTATCTTTTATGGTGTGGTCTGCTGGGGCGGCAGCATCTCTGCTGGGGACAGGAAGAGACTGAACAGGGTGATCCGAAGGGCCAGCTCTGTTCTAGGATGCCCTCTGGACCCAGTGGAGGTGGTGAGTGACAGGAGAATGGCGGCTAAGCTGTCATCCCTGTTGGACAACGTCTCCCACCCCATGCAGCAGACTGTGACAGCACTGAGCAGCTCCTTCAGTGGGAGACTGCGGCACCCACGGTGTGGGACGGAGAGATTTCGCAGGTCTTTCCTCCCCACTGCTGTCAGACTCCACAACAAAGACTTTAACTGAACAAACACACACATCCACACATGTGCAATAACACTAAGTGCAATAATCCTTTCTGGCATCGTTGTATTTTTACTCAGTTGTATATAGCATTCGTATTCTATTTTTATCTTATTGTATATTTTTATTCTATTTTATTCTACTGTATATAGTATATTATTTTATTCTATTCTGTACAGCTGTGTACTGTATTTATTCTTATTGTATTCTAATTTTTGCGTCATAACTTTTGCACTGTCCACTTCCTGCTGTGACAAAACAAATTTCCCACATGTGGGACTAATAAAGGTTATCTTATCTTATCTTATCTTATCTTATCTTATCTTTAGGCATTAAGGCAAGAAATCCAAAGAGTAGGCAAAAATGAAGTAAAAAAACAGTAGGGGAGCCTGGGGGTGATTGGAACACTTACAGCTCGCAGAATATTTGGGCCACGATTCTTACACTTTGGCATAAAATAGCCTTATGTACCCACTGCAAGTAGAAATGTTTGTAACCTGTTCAACTTTCTCAGGCAATTAATTACCTGATGCATAACACAAGGAGTTCTATTGTTCATAGCCTGCCTCACTGCTGGGATAGTAGTAACACAACCTGGGGTAAATTATAACAATTAGAGTAAAAAAAATCAAAATTGAGACCATATGCATCTTAGTCGTTTTATTGTGCATTGCTTCAGTAGTTTTAAGGTCTTCATCTAGGTCAAAAAGCTCCCACCTCTGACTTTTAAATCTGAGTCAGCTCTTGTCAGAAAATGTGCAGTAGAAGCAGTAACAGAAGAACAATGTAATTGTATTTCCCCCAAGAGTAGTCATGTTTTTCTCACCCACTGTCCTGGCACCCAAAAAAAGTAAAAAGAAAAGAAAAATCCAAAAAAAAAAAGGACATGGGAAACTGTTTTTCTTTGTCATCATGGGGATAGTTTTAATACTTTTAAAATAGGTGTTAAGACCACCCCACCCATTTCAACCATTGTTTAGCCAGCTGGAGCACCATGGGGGTCTGAAATTAGCATAGGTTAAATGCCTCACATTTTACCCAAGACACTGCTTTTTAAAATTACAAGTTGCATTTCAGCAGTGTCAATGGTAATACAAATGCACACTTGATTAAAAAAAGTTGTTCTGTGTTGAAAATCAGTTAATTTGCTGTAAAATCTGAATGGTTATTCACATGGATTAGCAATTTCACATTCAATGTCAAGGAAGATGTTATACATTAAACTAATGATATTTTTAAGTGAAAGCAGTAGTTTTGCAATCATTCCTTTGTTGCAGTCTCACCTGCAGCGTTTTTTATTCCTATCCTGATACATGTAAGATGTGGTGTGTTGACTTTCTGGTGGAAAATAGAGGACAAGGGAAAAATGCTCTGATTTAATCAACACTGTGATGAAACACAGTGTTGATTAAAGGCAACAATAACAATTCACTTCATGAACAGACTCTGTAGACCTGGCTTTAGTTTGCTAGTGAAATGACACTATTTGGGATACAGAACAAAGATAGCAAAATATTGTAAGATACTGCAAACTAAAAAAAATGAAGCTATTTGTTGAAAGTAGGAATGTTAGTTCAAACATAACCACGGTTATCTGATAACGGGTGTGATAACAAATGTCAATTGTGTCAAAGAAATTTTGTGTTGAATAAAATGGCTTTGACTGAAATATTGTAAAGGAGTTTGGGTATTTTTTTTTATTTTTATAAATTTTATTTTCAGTCACAGCAGCATGTTAATAACAAAACATTGAACATACAGTAGTTTGCTGTTCAGTATTTACAATACCCAAAAAGATAACAGAAATAGAGAAGGAAAACAAACAAATCAAAGAAACCCCTACAAAACAACAAAAAACAAACAAACAACAACAAACAAATATAAAAATAAAATGTATAAGGGACATTCAGTGTACAGTTAACTATGATAGTGATATAGAGATATGGCATCCGGTCATGATAAGGTGGTCATTTTAAATGTTTCCATGTACATCAGGAATGGCTGCCATGCCTTAAGAAATTTGGTGGTTGAACCTGCCAGTGTATATCTCATCTTTTCTAAATGTAAAAACCTCATGAGCTCTGCAAGCCACTGTTCATGTGTGGGAGGAGCTTCCTGCTTCCATCTTAAAAGTATAAGGCGCCTTGTGATAAGTGAAGCAAAGGCAATAGAATTCGAATAGTATTTTGGCAAAGTGATATCTTGAGGTATCACCCCAAAGATAGCCATTAGAGCAGAAGGATCATATTTAACGTTATACATCTCTGACAGAGTGTTAAATATAGACACCCAATAGTTATGAAGATTGGGGTATTTTTTTAAACTAAGATTTATTTGTTTCTCTTGCATAAAGGGTGGGGATAATAAAATAAATAAAATAAATTTTTTTTTAGTATCCATATGGACTGCCAGCCAGACTGTTGCATAAAATACTGGTAACAGTATCAACCCAGAGTTTGACAATCAATCCACTCCTAGCTGCAAGCCTTTTAAATTTTAATTCAGCTGATTTGTGCTTTCTCTCTGATACCAGATGCATGTGACCCAGAGAATGTGGGTCATTTGCACAATAAAACAAACACTTACCAATTGATTGTGGGCTTTTATCGACAAAGCAGGAGCAAAGTTTACATATGTATGAGGACAACACTAACTGTTGTTTGTGCTGAGTCAAACATAGTGGAGCTCTGCATCCCATCCTGACAAAACCCCAGGAGCTGTTGCATATCACATGGTTGAAGATACACATTTCTTTAAAACCATGGCATCCCCCATACCGTCTGCACAATAGCCATAAATTATGGCCAGTAAAATTAAACATGTAAATATAGCACATCTGAATAAAAAAAAATGCTGTTCTTTGACATCTTACAGAACAAACTGCTTCATAAAGTTGCAATGTGCTTTAAATACACTATGATCACCGTTCTCCCTGAGAAAACTGGCTATGTTATTTTTAAAAACCAAATGAAAGTCAGCAGACATTTTGAGCTGCACAATTTAATTACCTTCAAACACCAGCAACACAGTGAGGCCTGTAGTTTGTTTGATGATGTAATTTAGCAATAAACTGTTAAGCTAATAGTAGACAGTCAAGCCCCTGCTGATTCTAATGGGGGCATTTTCTGAATGCATATAAAGCTCATTTGCCTTATCGTCTTAGCCCACGGTCAGAAAATCAGCTCAGTGTGATGGGGATAGTTATCTTCGTAGGTGCTGCAGTACAGTACCCTGAATCTTTGTTATTCTTTTTCTTTTTCCTTTAAAGATGTTGGTAACTGCAAATAATGATTGTTTGTGAAAATTCATGTCACAGCTCCATCTAGTGACAGGATACAGGTGGTGCATTAAAAAAAAACCAGTCGGCTACAAGATTAAAACCCCTAGTAGTTAAAAGCACTGATCATTTCATCACGTTAAAGTGTTCTTCAGGTAAACCTTTGTTCACGTCCTGGACAAGTACTGACGATCATTGTTGTATGCAGGGAATCACTTTATTGTTGCACTTTGAGATCATTCAGTTAAATTAGTAATGGGCTACAGAGTAGATAAATAGACTCACGTGTAGTTCTCTGAGAAAGTTAAAATGATAGCCCAGATGTAATTACATTTTGTTTTTCTGCACTTGGCTGCTTAAATGTGACTCACATTTTTAGCAATAAGAAATTGGTGGCTCTAGTTTCTTTGGCGTTATACATATTTTATAGTAAAGACGGACCCCTGTTTGTTAGTAGTTCATGGAGATTTAGAAAAAAATGAAGGTTATACAGGTTTGTTAAAACAGAAGCTTTCAGGTTGAGATACTTTACTTGTTGTGGCAATGTGATTCATTTTGGAACTTTTCCAGACTAACAATTTATCTGTCAATTAAAAGCCTTCAATCCACATTTGTTAGAGGTAAAAATTATTGTGTGTGTGTGTGTGTGTGTGTGCGTGTGTGTGTGTGTGTGTGTGTGTGTGTGTGTGATCCATCATGTTCTCATCCCACGGTACAAATGCTGATGCATCAGATGGGCTGCTTGTATCACAGTGAATTCGTTTAAACTCTTTAATATTTGCAGCAACATGTGTGCATACATTCTAGATGTTTCTAGGAACACAACTTCATATATTTTTGAAGATGAGAAAGCCTGTGCAAATGAAGCCTCTAACCTTGAGGATATATCTTCTGAAACTACTTGTCATGCAGGTTGACATCCAAGACAGACTCATATACCTGGATGTTTCCTACATGCCGATTCAATTTGAAGTTTTATTGATTCAATTTGTCCGTCTGAGCAAGAAAAGACAAAACCTAGTAAAAAGAAAATTAAAGTAACAATGTTAATAATACAACAGCAAAGATTCAGAAGCTGGAAATACCAACAGTTTATTTTCTACTTTTTGTGACTACAGAAATGTTGAAACATTTGAACACTGAAAAAAGCTGAATGACATCATCACTTGCTTCTCAATTTTCTTTCTTTTTTATCATTTGCTTAGCAATCACAACAGATGATATTGCACGGCACTGAGAAAGCAGTAGCAAAGCCTGGGAAACAGCAATGACAAATCAAGTCATGAGACATGGAGTTTTACATCTGAGAGTAACACCGACAGTATTGCCTCTCTGGCATACACGCACGCACACACACACAAACACGCACACACACACACACACACACACACACACACACACTGACACGCAGACTAAAAACCGAAGAAGCACTGTGAGTTGATAAGGAGGTCAAAAGAAAGAGATCGAGTCTGACAAGAGCACAAGGCTGACAAGAGCAAGGAGATTTCATTTTGAAATGCAAGTGCAAAATGAACTTCTACTGTAATTTATTCCTAAATGTCTATGACAACAAATATGCTTGTTTATCAAAACCCTTCAAGCATCTTTGTATATGAATAGCTGGAGGACACCCCTCTGCGGGTGGGAAACTAGTTCCCCAGCGTAAGAGATCCAGATGATTGTCTTAGGTGCTGCAGTATTATTATGAGACTTGTAGCCAAGCTACCCATCATATGGGAACTCCTTATGGGCAAAACAAATAATAAGAGATGAATTAGGAAACAGGAAAACATAGGCCCACGCTGCATTATCCTTTTGTTCACTTTACAGGCCTTTTTATGTAAAATTAAAGCATCTGTACTTATTCATTCAAGACACAATGAATGCATAACATCCTGATGTAATCTGTCATGGACATTTTGGTGATGACCCCTTAGTCCGTGGAGACTCTGTGCTGTCTGAGCATGACAGAGAGGAAACAGTACTAACAGTGCGGCCTCTGATACCCAGAAACCTACTGTTTTAAAATGTACCAGTCAGCCACACACATGCATACACATCAGCAAAAAGCTTGACAATATGCAGTACAAACACATTAGACAATGGGCAACGACAGAATCAAAGAGATGCATGCAAATGAGCTCACATACAAACTTGCATACTTCAGCAGTACTTGACATTTGAGGCGCACGCTCACATTCACAGACAGAAAAACAGAAGAGCAATCCGAATAATCGTCTCCATACACACTCGCACACGGATTCCTTGGTAAGGTTCTTTGCAGTTTTATTAGACTTTGCTTATAGTCATTACACGAGTACGTACCAAAAGAACAGATACTAGATGGAGCAAGGCGGCGGTGCCACGGCAATAAAAACAGACCCAGCTCCGCGGCACAGCCCCTGGCAGACCGGCTGCCCAGCCTAAACTCCACCTCACTCTGTGTATGAGACAGCAAAGTGAGCGGGGCTTGCAGCCCTCGTTTCAAATGCTCCAGATTGTACATTGAACAGGAGATTCCCCACATGGTAGAGTAAGCTTGCCTACATAGCCCTACGCCTTCTACATTCTATACCCGTGCGAATGGCAAATCAAAACTCAACAAGTCTACCTCACAAATGCCAGTGCTTTTCAACATTATACATATTTTTTTTCCAATTTTTGGTTTGTTTTAAAAATCTTTGGATGTGCAGTAATACCCATAAAATAAGTGTTTTTAAAAAGTCAAAAGAATAGAAAAACACACACACGTACACACTGCTTTTTGCCAACT
This sequence comes from Aulonocara stuartgranti, assembly GCF_965226115.1. Lineage (NCBI taxonomy): Eukaryota > Metazoa > Chordata > Actinopteri > Cichliformes > Cichlidae > Aulonocara > Aulonocara stuartgranti. The sequence goes on along the minus strand of NC_138939.1, from coordinate 12,009,139 downwards.
GTTCAACAAAGTAGCTCCTGTATAACTTTGTCTGCATTGGCAAATCAACTGTCTTGGTTTCTGGCAGTGTTTAAAACACACATTGAAATGCCGGCTAGGATTTAGCTGAAGAAGAATAAAAACTACTCCTTTGTTATATCTAAGCATGGGAAATAAGGCTGTAACATAAATGGTCTTTTTTGTTTCTTTTCTTTTTTCCAAAAACCTACTATATACAAATCTAGAGTTTCTACAAATGCATAAATTAAAGTAGTGGTTAACCAATACAAAAATGCAATTAAATTAAAATCACAACACAGAAGTAGAGAAAAGGGAAAATATGAACACAATATCACAGCAGTTGGTTTTACCCTGTAAAAGCAATAGTCTACCATCATAATATTGGCATAACCCAGTGTCCGATAAAAAATACGCTTCTCCCTCCATCCCAAAAGTTTCCTACATCAACCCTGAAACTTGTCCTCCATGTCTTGAAACAGAGCACTTCTGCCAAAAAACAAAACAGAACAAAAAACAGCAACTTCAAAATAGATAATCATACAGCTTTTTGAAGTAACAATAACAATTACCACACAAGTGGAGTTCTGCCTAACTCACAGATAGACGTCTCAATGCAGAACTCAAAGGAATTATTACTATGAGGTATTCAGACACATTGGTAAAGACATGCACGGCCAGAGTGCTGGACCTTCCTACACACAGCAGAGAGACAAGCAAGGTTAAGGGAAAGAGGGATGGAGGGATGAAGGGCGGGCAGGGGAGAGGATAAACAAAGACCTTTGGTTTAAACTGTAGAAGTGGACAACAAAAATTCCTTTGGTATGTTTTCATTGCATGGTTGCGCTGGCGAAAGCACCACGGTGTGATTAAAGAAAAAAATCTTCTCATTGTTTCTTCAGTAGTGGCCCTTCTACAGGCTGAGGTATTCACAGAGTCAAAGGTGAGAGGTCAACAGCGGTTTAACACTTTGGTTCAAGCAAGGCACTCGTCCTGGGAGTTTTAGAAAGATTGCAACACGTCTGCTTCTACTTTCAGGAACATGTCTGCCTATAGTTGAGTCATCAACTCTGCCCATGGCTATGTCAGGTTGTCTGCCTGTTGTAAGGTGAAGATGTCTGACCTATTTGTTGGATCAATATTATCAGCCTATAGATACACACTAACAGGCAGGCCAGGTGGAAATAAAGCTGCAACACTGAGAGCTCTGGTGGGGTAAGGCTTCAGATGCAAATTTAAAATCATTAATGAACCAAACTAAAAGCCTTTCCTGTCAACAAAGCGGTAGACAGTAATGTGTTTCTGTTATGAACAACCACTGATCACATTACTAATAAGGTAGTTGTACCCCACAGGCACCAGCATGGCTGATTGTGTGTATCTAAGGCTAGTTCAGCACATCTGCCTATAGCTACATCAGTATGACTATCTATGGAGCTGTAATCAGAGCACAGATGAAGCAAGAGCACGCATAGCGGGGGTGCATGGGTTGAGTGCAGGTGGGAGGGGGAGAAAGAGGAGGAGAAAGGAGAAGGGAAAAAGAGACAGGAGATAGGGGGGAGGGGACACATACATCACATCTTTGAACACCACTCATAGAGGCCGTGCAATGAGAAAAAATCTTTGGTTATCTTTGGTATCATCAAAGTGATAAAAATCACGTATGGAACTTGAGTGAGGTAGCATCTTTGGTTCACACTATAAAACATCAGCAGGTCTTGACACATTTTTTTTTTTGGTTTCTTGTCGTCTTTTTGGTTTTTCTCTCAGAGATAAAGAAAAAGCAGCTCTCTCTTGCCTCTCCTTCAGCGCTTGTTCTGATGAATGTAGAGCTGCTAACCCTGGCCATGAAGAGGATGACGGCAAGGGGCCAGCGTAATATATCTAATGCTATGCTGCCCTGGGCCAGCCCTGTGTAGTGCTTTCCTCCTAGTGCTGAAATGCATAGCTTACTAGGAGAGTGGAGGCAGGGAGGGGAGGAAGTGCAGGGTGGATTGGCAGCAGGCAGGGAGCGGGGGTGCTTTCGTATTCAGGTGACAAGCTGACATTGCTGTGTAAGCGCCTGAAAGTGATTTGATCATTGATATCATCTCCTCCGCCCAACATCTTTGATGAGGAGATAAAATCAAATACATATGAAGTGCTTATTAAAACCACCAGAGGCACTGTGGTTTTGACACGCTCCCTCACACAGTGTCAAAACCACACATAGATCCAGTAGCTTGTGTTTTACATAGAAAACTGAAGAGATTTGTCTTTGACAGGTGCTGGATTTTGAACACATAAAGTAGAACTAAACCTGCCGGCATTAGCTAAGCAGATTAGAAGGATTAGATGTAGCTGTAATGACTAACCTTAACATTGAGTACAATGATCATAATTCAGGAGAGTGTCTGCGAAGTTAAAAGTGGTATAGTCTATTTCTTTCCAAGAAGGCATCTATAAGGCAAATATCAATAGTTAATTTTTAGGGTTATACCATAGAGTATTTCCGTTTACAGGGAGCAAATATTTAAATGTGACTCAAAATGTTCTGTGGAGAAGGACAAGTATGATTTCCTTCTTCGTGGAGCACACTAACAGTCTGTCTCAGGAGGTAAGGGAGGAAAACAGGTAAAAAATACTTTTATCAACTACAAAATATATTCTTTGGTCAAATTACTTCAAAGGATGTTCTTAAGTGGTTTGATTTCTAAACTGCAAAAGAGGCTTCAAGGTGTAGAAGGCTTTGGTTTTTCTTTTTGAATTATTCAATGCCTCAGCATGTTGGAAGAAAGCACTACCATGTGGGTTGATGTTAGGCATTCTTTTCTATTTGGTTTGGTTTAGGGTTGGACCTTTTGGTTTTAGGGTTAGCAGTCTACGCATGGACATTTCCCTGTCTGTCTGGAATGCTTGATAGAAAGACAGACAGTTGGACAAACAGTCAGACAGTCCGCTCCACTGATCCGAACAAGGTTGCACAACAATCCAGTCTCTCCTGTGGGATTTTTTTTCTTTAAAGTTGATTGGCCAATCCCACTGGAGCTCCACATTCTGGCTGTTTTCGAGGCCGTGGACAACTGCAGATCAGACTGTCAAGAGGCTGATTAAACCTCTGTTTAGGGACCCATCATCAAAACCAACCAATCAGATTAAAGATAACAGTGGCGAATGATAGATTCATACTGGGTGGGGAGGTGAGGGGAGGGTGTAATAAAGCTAGAGACCAGTGACAGCGAGTGTGTGTGAGAGGGGGAGTAAAACTATAGTCTTTTTGCAGTATGTTACACATAAATGTGTTGCTAAAACAAACATTGTAAAGCAGGTCAAAGGAGAAGTCTTTGGTTTGTTTTTTCATCTTTGGATACTATAAATATCAATATAGTACAGGTTTAAGGGCAAAACGTTGCTTCAAGGTCTTTTTTAAGTTTTCTTTGTTTCTCTTAAGTTTTAAAGCTTTTCCACCGAGGTTGAGTCAGTCCATGAGTTGGTCAAATCAGTCCTTCTTCAGGCTTTGGTGCAGGCGTTGGGGCCAGAGTTGGCTGAGTGACCAGAGCCGTCATCCACCCACTTATCTAGGCTCCGGCGGCGTGCGTTCATAAAGAAGTTGCTGACTGTAGCCAGCTCGAGGCCCAGCTGTTGAGCAATGGTGAGTTGCAGCTCTTTGGATGGACGCTTGTTCTCTTTGAAGATGGCATGGAGTGTCCGCCGCTGCACATCTGTGAACACAAGCCGGGGCTTCTTGGTCATATTTCCCCGCTCGCTTCTGCCGTGGTCCTGTTCCTTACGCTTACATGCTGTGGAGATTTCAGCAAAGAGACATACAGAGAGAGAGAGGGGATTTGTGAGAGAGGGCAGAAGACAGAAAAACGAGAATCACAACTTATCCTGGGATTTTAAAAAGTCCTGAGTAAAGAGTGTGGCCTGAACCATGAATTGGTTCTTTTCCACAATATTAGGCTGGGGGAGGCAGGTTGTAGTTTCCACTCCAACTCTGCAAAGTCCTCAGTGCTAAAATGTTGTTTTATCTTCATAAAAAGTAAAACAGAGGTTTTGTATGTGACAATTTGTATTTTTCGCTTTTGTATCCTGATCGTCAAGACCTGAGACCTGTTCAAAATACAAAAATTACATATTCTGATAACATAGGATTGGGGTCAGGGGTACTTAATCCTCTAGGGACTAAATGTGCTAAACTAATGTGATTATCTAAAGCCAATCCAAGCCTCTTTACTGTGTAATGTTATAGAGAAGTCAATTTGGATCTACTCTGATATGGACTTTTTAGGTCCTATGGATACACATGCAGCTGAAATTTGTTTTTAGTGATGCCAACATGAAGAATATTCAGTTGTATCAAGAACCAAATTATACACAAGCTCTTATTTGTATATCTCTTTAATTTCCTTTAATTCCTAGAAACATATATTTTTCTTGTGTTTCATGCTCGCTCTAATAAAATATTAGCCTTCAATGTAAACGATGCACAGCCTGTTTTGAAAGCTTCCTTATGTTTGATGTAGCTTGTGTGTGGTTTGAGTTTGGTGAAATCAAGTAAACTGTCTTTGCTGGTCTAAGCAAATTTTTGGATACTATTTCATATTTCACATTTTTGGATACTAAACCAGTAGAACTGGTAATTGAAAGGTTTTATCAACATTTTTCACAGACACATTTCTATTACGGTTTTTGCATCATTTACTCTGAAAGAATCACACAGCCAATGATTGTTGGAAGTAGTGCTATTTTTGTTCAAAACTCCTCTTTTCAGATTTTTTAAAAGGTACATGGGATATAATAGCAAAATTAGACTCATAGATCCACATAGAGCCTCTTTTGATTCAGGCACCAAAGGTTTCGTGGGTCCAGAAGAAGAGCAATCAGCAGGAAGCATACCAGAACAATGAGCGCTGTCCACGGTGCTGAAAGCAATGTCCCCCGCAGGTGACGTAGATAAATAAAGAAAATGGCCTGGAGATGATTTTATACTGGAAAAACAAAAACTTGGGAATCCATCTGATAAAAAGTCAAACTTCAGTTAATCTGAACTCTTTGCTACATGGCTACAGCTTTTTTTTTTTATTAACACCCCAAGCTCCAGTCATTTAAACGGAGAGTGAGGTCAGACCAGGAGGGGGCAGACGCGGGCTGCTAAGGTGAGACCAAATATGGGCTCACTGGGGAAATTAATGAACAACACATCACAACCACAAAACAATTCTCCGACCAGCACCGATTAATTTTGCAAAGTGCACGAAGTAAACAAACGCATTTCATGAGTCAACCCGAGACAACGTGCTGAAAACAGAAAACTTCGATCAGCCAAATTTAGACACCTTTTTTGAAAAAAAAAAAAAAAGGGTAGAGGAGAACAACTACAGTAAGTGTTTCCCTACACTAATAAACTAATAAAATGACTTCCCGTTCTATATTGTAGTAAAGCACTACATATTATCGTTAAACTCTACTTTATTCCTCTTGTTGTTCTTAGTTTTGGTGTATTATCTCCAAATGAAAGCTTAAGTAACACTACGCGATACTTTAAAAACGATTAGAATTATAAAATCAAAAGAGGACCTGCCCCCCGCCGAGATCTCACATGATACATGATTTCTAATTTCAAGCACTTTCTTCAGCATGTGCTAAAGTACAGCGAAGCGGCCTGTTAGCATGACCATAAAGTGGAGTGGGTCTATAATTGTGAGTATGAGCAGCCCGTTGTCTCCAGTACAGGTAAATATTAACAGAGGGCCGGAGCTCCTCGTGTAAGGGTTGCAATAAATCAGCACGAGTGAAGGCCACTCAGACAGCAGGAGCCAGCACAGAGGAGCCCGACCCCGCACGGGAGGCCCGCGAAGACAGGGAGCTTTCCCAGGACCGATGGGAACATAACAACGGCCTCGTTATCGGGCTAATCACACACACACACACACACACACACACACACACACACACACACACACACACACACACACACACACACCGCTGCTGCTCCCGGCTAATCATTACAGACACGCGATAACTCCACACACTAAAACAGACTGCACACATAGCGTGTACTGACACAATGTGACGAATGCCCCGCGTTTCATAACCGTACAGAGAACAACAAACAGACATCTGAGCTGAAAACGTTGCGAAGATTTAGCCCAGCGTGTATTTATTTCAAGAATCTACATCCCGATTAAGTGGAAGTAGATAATTATTCACCAAGAATAATAAAAAAGAAAACACAACCACCATCAAGAAAGGTCTATGCAATCACAGCTTCTTTCCACAAAAAAGAAAAGAAAAAAAAAGTTGTAATGAATTCCTATGCGCTGTCTGGAGTGGGTTCTCTCCTCACTTTTATATTCCATTGTATTCTATTTTATTCTATTCCATTCTACACATACAAATATTCAGATGGGTAATTGAATACGTGGGAAAACGAGAGAAGGCCCAAGATTAATTTCAGAAGCCTAAAATCAATGAACAGATCAAATCTACCTCAGTACAAGATCACATATCCAGTTCACACAGGAACGAACGGATCAATAAAATGGCGCTCAGACTATTTTATTCTGAATTTATTTAATTTTTAACTCTATTTTCCCCCTCTTTCTCCATTATCCATCTTCTTTATCTGACATTTTCTAAATAAAACTCGCAATTGATATTTTGGTACTTTTTTGGCCAACCCCCCAAAATAAAAAAAAATCAACAAAAACAAGAGTTTATACAGTTTAAATATGTTTTTTTAAGTTAGGTAACATCGACAAAGAAAAATACAACAATAACTGAAGCAGGCCTGTTACATTTTCCCTGCACTGTATGAATATCTATTTCTCTGAAAAATAAAATCAGAGCTTTAACGATACAAGTCAATATGCTGCTGGTCTGAGTTTAGTTTTAATTATATGCTCATTCCACTAATGATAAAATGATGCAAATGCAATATCAAATATGCGTGTGCGCGTGTGTGTTTCACTCATTTTCCACTGATAAAATCTCTTCAAAACACACACACACACACACACACACACACACACACACACACACACACACACACACACACACACACACACACACACATCAGTAGCAGCAGATGGGAAAACTGAAAAATAATCAATTGTGATTACACTGATGTGCACACGCGCGAGCATACACGTGCACAAAAGCGCGCACTTTCCACCGTGTAGCCTCACTTTTCAAAAAGCACAAAAGCCCCATTTGTAGGTCATTGATCGGGCCTATAAACGTAAAAAAAATCTATTGGGTCTATTGGTGTGTGTGAACGCGCACGTGCTATTTGGGCCTCGCTGGGCGCCTTAATTGACTCGTGCGTACCACAGGGACAAATTCATACAGAGGTCTACCAGTTAATTAGAGAAACTTCAACGAAGTCAGGGTTTGTTCACCAGCTAAACACGAACACGTGCTCTTTTCAATTCTTTTCTGCTGAGGAACTGAAGTCTCTAATTTTGCCAAAGAGAGCTCCAAACGTCTTTACACCAACTAAATAATGCATGACTCCGGCGTCGCTTTGATTCGGTTTATGACAAACTCCCAGGAACACGTGCACACACACTCTGTGTTTACATGAAGGGCAACTCCAAAAAAAGGAGCTGATCGGTTGCATCTACACCAAAATAAACACGTTCCTAACGATTTCTGGGAGAAGGATCAGTTTACGCACACAGTCCAGCGGTCGATATTTTGAGGTAAAATGACATGAGTACTTGTTCCACACAAGCCCCAAAATCAGTGTAGAGACAGAAAAGGGATGCGTATTGATGTCAGGCCAGTCTCTGCACGGTCTTCAGCTCAGTGAAGTTTGCTTTCGGCTCTAATTCCTCCTGTTGTTTATCTGACTGTATGTTGAATTTAACCACTCAACATAAATAATAGTAACCAGGGCCAACTTTTCCCGATTCCGTCCTAAAGCTGATATCATTTGACTTCCAGCATCTGGAGGCAATTAGAGAGATTACAAGTTATACATATATTTTAAAGACCTATCCAGCACAGAGGAAACGCCAGTCCTGAATGTGACTCTTATGTGAATTTGAATGTCTTACAGTTGGTTTGCTATATTTTTTTTTCCAGTATAGCAAAAAACAAACTACAAGCCCAGTTTCAATTCCTCTCTCCATTGCTCAGCACAAGATAACATTCAGCGCCAGTGACCTTCTGTGCCAAATTACAGTCATTTGCCGATCGTTTTATTTTTCTTTGGAAATCAATGAAAAGATGAAAGCAAAAATGGGGCTTTACCGAGGCTTCGCTCACCTGCGAGCCTGAGCGCACTCATGCGTTGGAACTCAGGCTCTTGCAGCCATTTCCACATGCGGCGGAAGGTCTCTCTGCCGGACTTAAGCTTGGACCAGGGTTTGGGGTTTCGCAGCAAGTCGGACAGGGTCCCTTGGGACCTGCACAGGACCCGCTGGGCAAAGATGGCCTGAGGGATGCTGTAGCGCTTCAGCTCTGTGGTGATCCTCTGCGCCACCTCTTTGGTATTCACCTCCTCCATCTGTCCCCCAGAAACACCACCCCCTCCACCGCCGCCCCCTTGCTGCCCGGGCCCGGAGGCCTGCTCCCGGCTGTTCCCCAGCACTTGGCCGTGGCCCTGCGCGCCAAGGTGGGCGTGCGGATGGTGATGGAGGCCGTTGATTTGTACCATACCAGCTGAGGAGCTCATGTGCTGCTCCGCATGTCTGCTGAGCATGGCCGGATGGTGAGCCTCGAACCCGCTCGGGGTGAGCATCTTCTCACCAGGCATAGCGGCACCAGGATGAGCGTAGGGGGGGATGCCGGCCTGGGACGTGTGTATGCTGGCCAGACCGGAACCGGATAACGGGGAGAGGCTCTGGCCCATGCACGGATCCTTGTGATGATATGCGGGATACAGACTGTTCATAGGCGCCAGACTCCGGTCCTCTCGCATCAGCGTGAAACTGCCGCTAACATTTCCGGGGATCCTCTGGTGCGGGTGCGGGTGAGGATGATGTGGATGGTGGTGGTGATGATGATGGGGAGGAAACTTGTCGGACACGGTGGAGATGGGGGGTAAGGGCTGCAGGGGGGTTAGGGTAGTGTAAGTGCTGCTCGCGCTCATGCCAGGGGGGGCTTCACACATGCTGATGGCTGGATGCAAGTGTCCAGAGTGGCTGGGGTGATAGTCTCCGGTGTCGAGCAGGGTCGCCATGCCCATAGCACGGTGGCTTAAACCCCTAGGGCTCGGACGGGAATGTGGACTGTGGCCACTCAGCAGCTCTCCGTGACCGGACACGGACTCATGGCTCACTCCGTGCAGGTCGCCAATATTCTCCATCGACAGCTGTGCGTTCATGATCCGGGCAGCGCTGTGGACAAACCATCTATCTGACCTACCCCAGTTAGCTGATGTCCAGAAGTCCTCACGTCCAGTAAAAGTTCAAATTTCTTTTGTTGTTGTTTTTTTCTTGCAGTAGCCTCCTTTGCTATTGCCTCTTCTCTGTCCTTACATTCACCTATTTCATTATTCCCCTACCTCGCACGCTGTTTTGCAGAATGAAAACTCCTCTTCCGAATCCCCCTTTGCTTGACAGTTGTTTTTTTTTAAATAATTACTCTCTTAATTTTCTGATTCTCTTTATAATTCAAGCCCCCCCACCACCAACCAGCTGTCCTTGCGCTCCGGTCGGGTGCCGCGCCATCTCTCTAGCAGTGTGTCTCCAGCCCCTGTTCCACCGCAGCACAGCTCACTGTCTACACATGCGCAAAGGGGACACCCATCTCCACTCGTATTCTCTCTTTCTGTCTCCCTCTCTCTTTCAGGCACACGCGTACACACACCGCCCCATTCTCTGACGTCAGGTACCTTATTAAGGAAGGATGGTATGAAAAGCTGCTCACAGCTATTAGAACTATTCAGGACCCTTTAGCTTTTGCTGCAAATGCTAATAATGCTAATAGAGAGAGCTCACATCAAAGCCCTACGAAATCTGCTCATGGATGCTGACTGAGTACACAGCTATATCGTTAATTATCAGCTCTTATTTAGAAAATGTTAAATTCATTAAGGCTGTAATGAGGCTTCACATTCAGTCCTCCTTAAACTATTAACCGCAAATGAAGTAAACTTCCGGGTTCATATGGAGTTGATTTTTAACCGGTGAGTCTGGGATCCAAAACCTCCAAAACTCCCAAACAAAACAACAACGACACTTAATTCCTTTCGACGAAGCAGAAACGGTCGCCACAGAAATCAAAGCAGGATGAGTTAATTGTTCCCTTAAAAGGCTGTCAATAAAGTCACAGCCTGTATATATTCATAAGCATCAAATACATCCATTCTTTTATCATTATTAGTCAGCTGCCCCAACCCGCCCCCACAACCGTGCCAAATATGTGGCAGTTTAACCAAACGAAGACCGTAGTACCTTCTCTTTTGATAGAAAAAGATGAGCAGATGTGTCTATTGTCCAACTATTAGGCTTAACGAACCAAGCCCAGCATGTGTGCATGAGTGTGCATGTGTGAGTGTGTGGGGGCATATTTAATCCTTGTGCTTTAGAACTATTTGAGGATATAGTATGGCCATTAAACGGTGATAATAAAAATACAACACCCACATGTTATTTAGTCAATTAAGAACATTTGTTTTTTATTTGCAGAAACTTCTCAGAAATTTACACACGCATACACACACGTGCGCATCCACGGCAGGTGTGTACAATCCAGTCCCACCGATGGAAATCACGTGCTGACACGTAACATGACTACGTGTCCCTGTGTTGTTGTTGATGTTGTGGTGCACTTTGCATGAGTGTCCAACCCCCTCAAACCTGCAGCCTGACAAGAGCCCGCCCCCGCTTACATTTAAGTTACACGTCAAGGGCCGTTTAGCCTAATAGAGCGGTAGCGCAGGGCGTCCTCAGCCGGCCGAGGTGACAGCTTGCAGCGGTCAGTGTCCTTCTGGACCCCCTGCTGAATGAGGGACATGTCAAAGGTGACGCTTCAAGACTCCCAAAGCCAACATCTGCGGGGGGACAGATTAACCTTTCAGACTTTTCCCTGTTATGGACCTGCTAGGGGCCCCGCATCTGTCAGGGCCCCCACAATAGACCCTGCGCTCGGTTGAACGAGTTAAATAAAAGAAAAGAAAGAAAGAGAGAGAGAGAAGTTAAACTGCCTCTGATGTGAAGTCAATGTCAACGGCGTGTGTGTGACGTGTGTCGAGACAAAAGGACACTAATTCCTCGAAGTGTGGCTGTCCAACCGTGCAGACCTGCGGACATAATAGACTTTGGAGGGAGGAAAATAGAGCTGAGGACAGGAAAACAAAAAACACTAAATAAAATTATGTTAATTTAACAATAGCACCAACTTATTCCACACTGAGGCATCTGGTTTTATTTCAAGCAGAATTTATTCTAATTCATTTTGATCAAAATTTTAAATACAATTTATTCTGTAAACTAAAAACTCAATTTCTCCCAATAAAACTTTTGCTATTTTCGCGTCTGTTTTTATTTTTGATGCGCTCTCCTCGCACAAGCAAACGAGATCCAGCAGGGCTAAGGTTTGGCCTTACTTGGAAGCAAACCTCATCTACACATTCTCATACGGATCGATAGGCTTCTGCCATGTCTGCACGACCTGAGCTGTGTGTTTATGTGTGTTGGCTTTCTGTGGCCATTGTGCCGAGATAGGCCAAACCTTACGAGGCTGTGACATTTGCTTTGCAGAGAATATAAGGGACACGGTTTTCTGAGCACTTCTGAAAGAGGATACATTTCAAGCGGAATTCAATTCAATTAGCACAAAAGAAACAGAAGCAGAGACCAAAGTGTGCCACAGATCCATACATGCGCGGATGAAGAAATACCGGCGAGTTGGAGGGAAAAATATTATATTGATCAAGTCTTATGAAATAGTGTGCGCCAAGGAAAACTTGATCCAGAGAATGGGCACTGAAAGTGCAAAATGTAGGTTTCACACTGATTATTAATCAGGGGCATAATTCCCATGAAGCCCCACAGCAGCATATCCGAGCAGCAACAATATAATGTCTGGCAGAGAGGACGGTGGATCAATATTTCAGCAGCTCTGCAAAATGACACAGCGTTGCAAGCTTTATAGATGCTCAAAATGACAATTACGGCTTGTTTAAGAATAAGCCTTTGCTAAATGGCATCTGGTGGAACTTAACTTTTATAAATGAGCCTACTTGAATTTGAGCAGTATGGTCATTGACCCTTTGCAATATAACGACGCATACATTCGGAAACTGAATCATCCTTTTGAAAATAAATCACTTCGCTTTTGTTTTATAGGTTTGAACCCATGAATTGATTTTACTGCTTCACCTCTAAAAATCCCGAGATCCATAAATGGGTCCTCCTCTACTTTTAGATGATTTTTTTTTATTTGAATCGGGAATTTAACAGAGGAAAATATATTAAAGCCTAAATATCTGAAAACATATGAACAGATTTCTTCCTTTTTAAAAATGAAAATGTGCATTGCAGCGTTGATGGCTGTCCTTTAGAGCAAAAAGCACAGGCCTTGAAAACACACCACAGCGCGCCAATCAATACTGAATAAAATTATAATTCCTGGAGGGACTCAGGCTAAGGCCTACGATTTGTTATAATAAACCAACCTAAAAATATACTTTTTTTTTTCTTTGCGTAATTTGTTTGTGGGATTTTAGACAGGCGGTAATTATTTTCTCTTTGAATAATGTGATTATTTAAATGAGCAACTGGGTTATTTAAAAAACAAACAAACAAGAACACAAAACAAAAAACAAACGCCGTCTTATGGAAAATTGAAATAGTACTAAAAGTGTAGAAATTACGTTAGTTTAAGGCAGTAGGCCAGCTTTATTCTGAGGTTGAAAAGAAAAATAATAATTAAAATAAAAACAGGTCACATGAATAACATAATACAGCCTGGTAGGAAATGGTAAACTTAGATGAAATGAAGCTAAAGAGCGATCTAAAGATTTAAAGATCTTTGAAGATCATTTTAAGAAGTTTTTGTTGAAAGTTTTTTCTTTTCTTTCCTCCCCAATAACCAGAATTTTGGAACACACACGCCTTGGGGCTTTGATGTAAAATGGCTTAAAATTTCATCCCAGATTAAGGAATTTACTTTTTATTTCCCCACCTAATTATTATAAATGCCATCATGGCCGAGCAGCAGATGCCGGACCTGCTGCCTTGCTCAGGGGTAACTCAACTGCCTCTTGTGTTATTCCGCGTCACTTGCTCTGATTCGTGCACTCATGTGAAATTAACAAGGCATCACTTTACATTAAGGTGCCCATATGCCGCCCAATTACTCCCTGTAACTTTGGTAAGACTCCAATTATGACAACAAAACCGTGTCAACGATAGCCAAACCAGCCCCACTAAATGTGCGCTTCAAATCCAAATGACCTCGTACACAAACAGGCTGTGTGGCTTTTGGAGGCAACAATAACGAGTTTAGGGAAAATGAAAATTTCTTCCAAATTTCTGAAATAAATAAATGTAATAAAAAAAAACCTGCTTATTGCCGTGTTTTTGTAGCCACAATCTCTCGGCTTTTCCTTTTAACTATTTTAGTTGATCCTAATTATGGTTTTCTGTACTAATAGCGAACCTGTAAATAGTGTCTTGTATTATTTGCAGTTAACACGTATAAAAGTAGCTCATGAGTAAACAGACTATACAAAGCTGCAGAATACACATTGGCACACTATGTCCTAAATATTTCTATAAACTGCAAATTGAACAAAAATCGAAACTATTGTCTTCATGTAGATGTATCTGCTGATTTAGAACATTTATAATTTGAGGTTTAATAACTAAGGATTTTATTATTATTAATATCTGCAGCACTGCGTCAGATTTGGATAAAATCTATGCATTTTATCCATGCATTAACAACAGGAGTGTGGGTATATTTTTCAATAAGAGATTTGACAGCATGCTGGCCAGCTTAACTATCTTTACAGGTGCATCGTTATCATCGCATCTAAATGATCAATTTCTCTTTAGAAATTCAAATTAATGCGAACTGTGTGTGCAACCAAAAACGTCTGAATTCTGAAATATTTATGCGTGTGTTGGTGGTTACATTGCCTCACGAACTCGTAACTATTGGGACTTATTTTCTGATGTTTTAGATAAAATGAAAATGTGAGAAACGAAGTCGACTCTCAAGCAGTTTCAGTTAATTATGAAGCAAGCCGGTAATATCGGCCACGCAGTGCGGAAATTATATTATTTTAAGTACAGTTAAACCAACATTTAACTAGGAAAAGACCATTTTAATTGATGCCCTTGTGTAGATACTATAGACTGAAATGTGGCGCAGCTGCTTTAAGTTTGTGCGCATATGCGCCAGAGAAACACTCAGCTTGTGTGCGTCAGATTCGGAAAGCACTCTTTTTTTTCCACATCTCTTCTCAACAGGGTGCCAGTCTTCAAATGTGTGCATTTAAACTCTTCTCCTTCTTTTGCGTCACACATAAAGACAGACACGCACACGCACGGCCAACGCACGCACACACACACACACACACACACACACACACACACACACACACACACACACTGTAGTTCCAGACTTTAACGCAGGATCCTTTTCTGTCATGCATCTTTATCATCCTTCCAGCTCACTGCCTTACAGAAGCGCACAGAACGACAGAGCCTCAACATCAATTTACATAAGCTCTTTAACTCCAACATGCGAGCTGCAAAAAGCTGAGGATGCGCTGGCATCCTCGCGTCTCCTCCATCTATGTCCTTCCCGTCCCTTACTCTCCCTCATCCTCCTCCTCCTCCGGCTCTCCAAGCCTCCAGTTTTTCTCCAGAGCTGCCAGAGTCCCAAATCCTGACCGAGGTAAAGATCCTTAGCCGCTGCATGCGCCTCGTTTCCAGTCGCAAATTCGTCTCCCCGTACAAAGCCTCTCTTTTCCTGCAGCGATACCGTGCATCTCCCCGTGCTTTTCTCGATGCAGACGCATTTGAATAGCTGGCCGGTGTTGTTATGGATCCGTGCGCACTGAAAGAGAATCAGTATGCAAATTGTTTCAGTATCAATCGAAAGGTTCGATCCGCCTGAGCGTCAGCCCCTTTGGCACGAGAAGCTCCTTCGCTGCATAAATGTTTATAATGATCCCATATATTAACCCACAGTCAGATGAGAGAACAAACTGCAGTATTATTAAGACGCAGATCAAATATTTCTTTCAGGATAAAAAAAGGGGAAATTTAAGGAAGCAGACGGAGCCTCCATGACTAAGACTTAAACATAGTTTATTTGTGAAATACTCCCACAATAAGTACAATCAGAGTGTATAAGTCCCTCTGAAGCATTTATGGGCTACAATTAATATTCAATCAATATTTATTTTTCTCTTCTCACTTATGCTTGTATTTGTGCAAATATATACATATATTTAGAATAAAGAGAGAGAGATTGAAGCATTACAGCACAAGTTTAATCTTTGCAATCTCAAAATAAGCACTTGAAATAATCTACTACAAATATGAGCTAACTACTGTCTTACTTTTTTGGCATCACGTGGTTGGACTGAAATAGCTTTCTGTGGTCTGTCAGTGCGGTCATGTATGGTTTTCTGTCTCTACTATATTCTAATATATACTCTAATATTTCACTAAATCTAACCTGTAGGGCAGAACAGCAGTGCTTTTGAAAAAAAAAAACATTATGGAAAAGAAACACGTTTGTAACTGTGCATTTAAGAGAGAAATTTAAATTGTAAAATAAGTGGGGGGTAAAAATATATGAGCTCTGCAAAGAGGGGAGAAGTGTAGGGAGAGGCAAATAAGAGGGTGGAGTAAAGGTGAAGACTTGAGTGGATCTATGAATTCAGGTAATCAAGAGCAGGAGATGGATGATGAAGGAAAAGAGAGGAAGGGGCACTAAAAGGTGAAAGGAAAGGCTATGGTGAGGGCAGAGAGAAGGAGAGTGTGGTCAGGAGGAGATAAAGCATAGAGTCCGTTATCCATCTGTCCCAGGGTTAGAGTTTGGCCAGCTGAGGGGGTCAGGGGTGAAGGGTCAGTGAACCCTGGGCCTGAGAGCCAGTGGTCAGTGCACTGGCAGATACACACCAGAGAGAGGATGGTAAATAAAAAGTGGTGAGGTCCTCATACCATTCTGCTCACAGAGAAATTGTATTCTCAAACAAAATACATTTGGATTGTTTCCATTTACTAGATCAGGCGGAAGTCTCCTGTTTATAAGATTTTTCAAAGAGGTTTTTAGTAACTACATCCATTACATTATAATGCAAATTAAGACATAAAAAGGTTACTTAATATTTCATTTTTTGTTGACCAACAACTTTACTTCCAGGTCAATTTAATGGCTATTCTGAAGCTTTCAGTTGTATGGCATGATTGTTACCAGCAGCTGGAGTCATGTAATATTTCATTGTTTGAATTTTCATTTTTATATGAGTACTTTAAGGAGTCCTTAAAACACATTTTACTGTATGTATACATCATACATGTGTTTTATGATTTTATTTCACCTTTTAGAAATGTGATTCAAGTCATTCCTTGTGTATTTATATTAACCTTTTCAAAATTAAATAACACGCCATCCTAAACTGTAGACAAAATGCATCTTAATTACTAGTAAGTTTTAAAAGAACATTACCTTCACAACAAAGATGCAAAATATGATTTATTTATGAAAGCTAATTAGTTCCTGTGATTTTATAGAAGTGAATGGAGTCCCAGGAAGCTGAAAAGCTCAGAAGTGTAGATCAGTGTTTAAACTTTAATAATGCTTTGAACAGGAGTGTCCCTCCTGATCAGTTAAGATCCTCTCAGCCACTTACACTATCGGAAGTGCTATATTTAATAACTAAGCTCCACCTGTTAAAAGCAATGTGTGTGCAGCACACAGTGTGTGCAGATTTAACAAGGTGCTCAGTGGTTGGGTCAAGGATTGCTGTCTTTTACTTGTGTCTGAAAATCTATACCTTGGAAAGGGGGAGGATTATACATTTCATGTCAACAACAGACTGTCCTTTTCTTTGTGTGTGCGCGTGTGTGTGTTTGGCTGCGAGTGGCTTACCATTGTGCACAATAGGTTTCTGATGGCATGTGTACATCTCTGTGAGGCAGGAAGAAACTGACTTCATTTTAGAGGATGTGTGCTTTAAACTTTTATATAGAAACTTCTTTATGCCAACTGTAAGCTTGTGGTTTTTATCAAATGTTGTCTAAA
Organism: Aulonocara stuartgranti; assembly: GCF_965226115.1. Classification (NCBI taxonomy): domain Eukaryota; kingdom Metazoa; phylum Chordata; class Actinopteri; order Cichliformes; family Cichlidae; genus Aulonocara; species Aulonocara stuartgranti. The sequence continues at coordinate 11,991,940 of NC_138939.1, read as the reverse complement.
GAGAGAAATATAGCAGTTCCTCAATAGTCAGTTGCAGAAAAAGAAAACAACTTCCCTGGAGCAGATTACCAGTGTTAATATTAGGCTGGTCAGAGCCATAATAATCTAGTATGGATATTCATCACAATTTAAAAATCACATGTCTGAAATAATATGGATATGTTTTTTTTAAATAAATAAAATAACTTTGGAATGACAGGGGATTCATTTTTCAATTTGGCTTTCCATGGACCTACAATAGCCATCACAATGCTTCAATTCACAGCCTTCATAGAAATATTGAATTAATACCTTTTTCAACATGAAATTCGAGGCCAAGACTACAGTGATTCCAGAAGTGTTTCTTATTATTTTACAGTCCTCTTGTTAACCTTTTTACCGCCTTTTTATATTATTATTTGTCCTCTTTGCCCAGTAGCAGATTTCGAGCATTTATTTTAAAATGCCTGAGTGTCATAAAGAAACACAATATTTTTCAGGTTTTGACATTCAGGTGAATCATTAACTTGCAGAGAAGTTCAGTGTGTTGAGCTCACTCTGACTGCTTGCAGGCATGTTGCTTCCATGTCCTCCAGAGTCAGTGCAAATAAATGTTTGAGGATGCGAATCAGGTTAATTATTTTTGTACATTTATCTTGAGCAAAGCATAGTTATAGATGAACTGTAATTATGTCTCTGAATATCTGGATACGTAAGTTTGGGGGTTCATTTGAGGGAGGAGGGTGGGGTGGGAGGAGACTGGTGAGATTAGTAGGGAAAGCGTGGACAATGATAGCTGCATCTAAAAGAGGATTACACAGGTTCATCCTGTCATCATGTACCTACCATTATAGGATTATGAAGGCCACTTCCACCTACTCCATTCAACACTGCAATAATGAAGGGTGAAGCCTTCAGAATAGCTCCACCACACTTGTACACATTCAAAACATCAACAAGAAAGGGAACAAAGGCGGTCATGTCCATGTCAGGAGTGCAACTTTGAGGTTTATCACATGTTTGGATCGCAGTGTTTAAGCCAAGTGTTCGCTCTACATACATAGGTCACAGCCTAGTTTCTCTGAGAGTCAAGGTGGTGTGAGCAAAGAGATGCAACACTGGAGACAGAAAACACAATTTAATCCCAGACAGGCCCACAAACACATGCAGACAAGTTGAAGCCTGTTACACAACTAAAATGATATTTATAAGTGTTAGGCACACACAAAAGTTGAGCAAATGTATGAATGAATGGAGCTATAATTGCCCACTATACTCACACGCATACAACCACCATCTGTATAACAGTGAATACTGATTTGGCACAGTCTCTCATGATATCTATTGTTCATTAGTCACTGTTATCCCGCTTTGATGTAGCTGTAATGGGCTTTCGATGTGTAGACCGGCTCCATAAAGACTCCTGTTTAGTAACGGCTACAGTTTAAATGCTCTTAATGTGCTGCTGAGGTGTGGGGAGGGGCCAGGAGCTGTAAATCACAGAGAAATGGGGGGAAGAGGGGTGGAGGTGAAGAAAGGAGCGATTGGAGAGGAGAGAAAAGAAGAGACGAAAGGAGGGGAGGGAGGAGTGGAGGTTCAGGGACGAGTGTTTGGAATCTGTGTGTGTGCATTCTGACGAGCAGAGAGAACCTCCCTCGAAACTGCAGATGTGTTTACACAGCACAGGTTCACACAGTCACACACAGTCTCTCTCATACACACAAGCACACACAGTTCGCCCCGAGCTCTCACTCCATAGTTAAGGTGTCTCTGTGACACGTGCATGCTTACAGTAAGTTTAGCATTAGGTTCTACAACAGGGGATTGAACTAACGTGTGTGGATGTGTGTGTATGGTCTGTCTTGTTCCCAGTAGGGACAAAGCAAACAGACAGAGGTAGCTATCAGCCTCTCCATTGTATTCATCCAATCACTAATCTTTAATGGTTAAATCATTATCCATCCACCACCTTTTCAAAGGGCCAGGCAAACACTACTGGGCTGTCACAAGGCAGCACCATCCCTTAATATGTTACTGAACCAAACACACACTCTATGAGAATTACAATTTGCTGATAACACATGTGCCAAAACATACACTAATATAAGCATGTGCATTACATGTTGTGTATTGTATATATGTATACAATACACAAAGAATCAGTGCTGTTGCCATCTCCAGGTCTGAGGGGCTTCCATCACTCCCAGCAGGATATTCGGGCAAATCTAATTGCAGGTAAATGTGCAGTGCTGCTCTCTGTGGCTCCTGTGTGGAAAAGATGGGAGGAGAAGCCCAGCGACATGGTTAGTATTGGTCGGGATGACTGATTGGCCCTGCCCTAACTACATTAGACTGTGGAGAAGTGGCTGGCTCCTTTTCCCTCCCCCCTACTCACTGCTGCTCCTCTGTTCCCTCTCAGCCCCTCTGCTCTTTCGGGGATGGCAGAAGAGGTAGTCAGTGGGGCTTTGTGGAGCTACAACGTGGGTCCGCTGGCTGTGACCCATCCCAGCCGTGGATCCCTGCGTATCAACCTCCAATAGAAAGGCCTACGGTTGATTGGAGCCTCTTAGCAGCCTGTTGGGCTGGAGGTAGTCCAAGCCCAGTGGAAGGCTCTGCCATCTAAGATCTGATCAGAGGTTATTAGCAGTAAAGAGCCACTGTGGATGAAGGGAGGAGAGACATCATTTACAGGGTCAGAGCTTGGCCGCACAGAGCCGGCTGGGCAGTGCACATACGCAGAAAACATGTGTGTGAAGCTACTCACACACAAGACAGTAAAGGGCGACTCATTACTCAGTGAGAGCTCAGGTTTCCAGCGTAGACCTCTCCATTAGACCCCCAGTTAGGGAGAAATGAATGGCTGTAGCTTCTCCGCACTCATAAACCATCCAACCATCCACAGCAGGAGAAAATGAGATACAAGTAAAAAAGGAGGGGATCTTAGAGGTAGTGTGTGTGTGTGTGTGTGTGTGTGTGTGTGTGTGGGTGAGCTGAGGGGTCCTTGGGGTCTTTCAGATGGAAATGTCCAGCTGGCTGGCCGTCTGCTGCCTGACCCCTGAGCTCAAGGTCAAAAGCCAGGGCCCCCCAACCAACCGGCCACTGACCAGCATGCACACATAGAGTATACACACACACACACACACACACACACACACACACACACACACACACACACACACACACACACACACACACACACAATATCTACACATGTTCACCATGTTTGTGTGTATGTATGTGTGTTTTCAGAGAGAGGGAGAGGGAGCTTGCACTCTGCCGTGTGTGTGTAATTGATCATTTAATCTGGCTGACATCATAATCCCCGACGCGTGTTTAACTAACTGGCTGACCAGCAGAGGAGCAGAAGGGCTGAGTAATTATCTCATCTGGATACATTAATAACGAAGCATCACTCACCGTTACCCCGGCTCCATCGGTCCTGAATCAATCACAGAGCGCAGCCAAGTGTGTTTGCATGCGAGAGCGAAAGAGAGAAAGCCAGCGCCTGCATTTGTGTGTATGTATTCTGTGTGTTAGCATGTATGCGTCGTGTAGGCATCCATGAGTTTCACCTCTAAGCTGAGTGTCGGCCATCACGCAGCCCCAACTTGCAGCTGCAGCGAGGTAAAATGGAGACCGATGCATGTGTGTGCCGGCTTCTGTGCTTCTGCAGTATCACACTGCTGTATAGATTTTTTCAGAAAACCAAAACGCTCAAAAAAAATGAACCGCAAATCAACAATATTGGCGGTAAAACAATCAATGAATTCATCGAGAGACGAGAATATGAGAAGGATATGCGGTGTGCATCAAGAAACGAGCATATCGTTTAGTTTCTAACTGAAGTGCACATCCAAAGCCAATTGTTCAAAGGACAGCAAGCCACACAAATGCCAATCAAATTAAATGGCAGCTGAAACAAAAAGAAGTGGAGATAGCCATGTGTCCTTGTGCATGTGTCTCAGTGTGTGCATTGTGTGTGTGTGTGTGTGTGTATGAGGGTCTTAGGAAAATTATTGCTATTGATTTAAGGCGGAGAAACGTGGAAATGTTACCAGATGGGACATTTAGCTGTGAGTGGCTTCGGATGAGACGAGTCATCCTCAAAAGGCCAGGGCAGATGCAGTGAATACACATCAAAACACCAAATGCTGTCCAGACCTTTAAAGAAGAACCCACCATTCACCAAGAAATCTGAGGTACTGATTTCTTGAATTTGATGAAACATAAAAATGTAGTCGAAGGATATTTCATGTTTTTCTTGTTATCTGTGAAATCCCTGCAACATAGCTACGTAGTTATAACTAATATCTTTTATAGAGCATCATTATTGGCCCAAACACGTCCACAAATGAACTAGTAGACATCGCTCTTTATTCCAGTGAACACTGGCATTGTTGTCTATGCTCAGGAAATCCCACATATACTCAGATACAATGAATAGAGCAATGATTTTGTATAAATCCTCGTGTAAAAATAAATGATTTTGCATTTTTTGATGAGAAAACAGATACAATCTCTAGTTGTGATTTTGAACTTAAAGTTAAAATAACTTTGAATAATCAGAAACCAAGAAACTTGAGGAAACACTATTAAAGTGAGAAAGCTAGACACATAAGTAGACTTTCATTTTTAGAATTTAGATAATTGTGTATAGATTCTGTGACATTTTTTAGCATTTTTTGCATCAGATGCTATGACAATAAAGTCAAGTGACAGTCAGCTGTGCAAGATTGATCAGATTTCAGTTTAAGATCTTGCTGATCATGTTCAGAGCTCTGCAAGATTAGCAAACACTTGCATCCATACATGCAGGTCATTGAGGTTCCTGCAGGTTAGTGAGTGTCCTACACTGAAAACTAAAGGATTCTGTGTGTTTGAGGTTGTAGCGCCTAAACTATAAAATGCACAACCATTACTGAGATCTGTGGACTCGATCGAAACTTTAAAAGAGGATCTCAGTGCTTCTTTGTAGGACATTATTGTTTTGTAGCACTTTGTGTTCCTCATCTAAAAAGATTCTACAATCATAACTTGTACTCGCTTCCTTATTAACTTTTACACAAACACTGTATGACGTTTTCTGATAGAGGGCACCATAAAATATAAAACCAAACAAAAACAATTTGCTCTTGAAGATTACACATCACAGAGAAGTTTGAATGATCTATCTGTCAATTTTCTTCCATTATCCACTCAGGGTAGCGTGATAGTCCTTGGTTTGAATCCACCTCTCTGGGTACTGGCTTCCTCCCACAGTCTAAAGAAGGGGTGGCCTCAGGGGCCTCAAGGGCCAGTGTCCTGAAGGTTTTAGATGTGTCCTTGATCCAACACAGCTGATTTAAATGGCTAAATTACCTCCTCAACATGTCTTGGTTTTCTAGAGGTCTGCTAATGAACTAATCATTTGATTCAGGTGTGCTGACCCCGGGTGACATCTAACACCTGCAGGATACCGGCCTTTGAGGCCTGGAGTTCTCCACCCCTGGTCTAAAGGCATGCATGGAGTTGAGGTACCTAGTAATTATAATTTGGCAGGTCTGAATGTGAGTGTAAATGGTTGTCTGTCTGTGTTAGCCCAGTGGATTGGCAACCTGTCCAGACTGTACCTCATGTCTTGCTCTATGACAACTGAGATGATCTGTGTCTTTTTGGATGAGCTTGAATGAGTCAAGCTTCTTTGGGCTTTTACACATAAACAGTTGTACAACTACATTTACAGAGTTTTCCAACCTTTGAACGATATCTTAATTTTACTGTATAAAATCCTAAATGTATATGGATTTAAGAAAAACATATAATATTCATTTGTTGGCTTAATACTCACACAGAGACATGAAAAGTAGGGAGATAGAGGGGATTGACTGAGCAAGTCCCTTTGGTCACATTAAGTTCACCCTGTTCAGTTGCATATTGCTACAATCACTGAGCGGGAGCTCAAAATCATACAGACTGGGTTTTTTTTTGGTTTTTTTCTTCAAAGAGGAAAGCTGATGGTAGAGGAAAGGTATTCCAGTCCTGCCTCTGTAATCTCTGCTGGATGAGTTATGTTTTGAGACCACATTGTCCCTTTATCTGTCTGTTCTTAGTGACCACTGACTGCTGTTCGTCTGCTCTGCTGCAGGTTAGGAGCCTCTCAGTAGAGCTGTTCAGATTACACCAACAGCTCAATAGAGACAAACTCAGCATGCTGCAGCACACACACACACACACACACACACACACACACACACACACACACACACACACACACACACACACACTGGTGCTTCCATCACTTCAGAGGACAGTACAATAACTACATTTATTTCCTTGAGCCCTAGTCTAACTCTAAGGATAACTATACTCATCTGCTAGTCCATCCTTAACCTTTAAATAACCTTCCTCCAACCTTATACCATGTCCTCACCTTAATATTTACTGACATACACTACAATCAAAGCAAAGAATAAGTGATATCATAGATGCCTGCACATAGACATTAATTTCAGTTAGTGAACCTAAACACATCTGGAAATATGCGCACACAAACAGTCGCACACAAAGAAAGCCTGGCAGTCTGGTGTTCTTCAAGTTAATTTGACACAGAATCGATTTGATCCCTCGTCATCTCAATAATGATAGAAAAGATGCTAAATGCAATAGAATCTCTGAAATCTAATATTTTGGGGTCAAATCGTTTAATGAAGAGCAATCTGACTCTGTACTCCCGCCGTTCATACTGCATGCTATCTATTAGGATGTTGTTTTTCCAGATGCTTTGTTGCATTAAAATGACACAATCTGTAATCTAAAAGGAAAAATCAAAAGTAGCAGTAGCCCTCGCATTCAACAACACATCTTCGAAAGTAACACAAGACAAAAGGCATGTAACCCCTCAAACTGATCAATGTTTTCCGATGGAGTCAGGTGATAGTTTACAGTTTATCTGTACAAAAGAAGGCCTGTATGTCAACAAAGAATATTTATCATTAATTTAAACTTGTGTCATTTTTGTGATTGGATGCTATAATAATTAGTTAAAAATTTAAACTTGAGTTTAAAAATGGGTAAAAAAAATTGAATCATTATGAGCAACTGAAAGAGTCTGAACTTTCTTCCACAGACTGTATATAAAAGATGAAAGCAGCCATATAACCCACTGGTTTGTAATGTCCCACTTTGAACCCCTGGTTCTACTTGTACACCGGGCTGGGGTGTAAGCTTCTCAGCCACGGCAAACAGTTTCAGTTAGCAAGCTGCATTCATTTGGATTGATAAACAATTTGGATGTGCCTGTGTGACTGCATAACACAGGCACACATTCCTGTTAATTAGTTCTAACAGACAACACCATACACCAAAACTGGAGCACAAACATCTTGGAAGGTCTGCTACTGTGGTATATTTAGCAACACAGCAACACACACAGAATTCCTGCATTTCCAAAAGTCCAAAAGCCACTAACACCACAAAGAAGAAGTCCACTTTTGTGACTTGAACTAGCTGAGGTGTGACAGCAGGTGAATTATGGATTGTTCAGCTAATTTATTATGAATGGGTTTTCTATCAAAATATTGATATTTTCTGTAAAACTGGGCATTTTAACACGGGGTGCTATGGAGACTGACTCGGTTTTGGCTCAGGGGTTGCCTCTTGTTCTTCCTTACTCATTACCAAATCAATGATGGAAAATTATAAACTCACACAAAAACCATAGCAGTGTATGGCTTACATAACCGAACATGTTCAAAAACACTGGGTATATACATCCCCCTCGCTTCTTCTTCTTTTTTTTTGGATTGGAAATAATCCTGAATCTGACATCTATTCCTGCAGAAGCCGATAATAGCTGTTATTGTGTATCTGAGCTGCAGTTTAGTGAAAAGGGACCTTTGAGTTGTTTATTTTCACAATCATGTGCAACAATCATTCCTTAACCTTATATGTGAGTGCTGTGTAGTACCTTACAGATGTAGTATGTGTGCGTATCTCTGTAAGAGTGTGTGTGTATGATTACCCATGCTGTTATCAGCAGCAAGCCGCCATTCACTCCAGCTGAAATGAAAGGTTTTCCTCTGTCACAAAGCAGTTTCTTTGTTTCCATGGTGCTATGATTCTGTCAAAATCCCAGAGAAAACAGAGGGGGGAGAAGAAAAAAATCAATGTCCCTCATCACCAACAGCAGTCCCAGCCTAGCAGGTTGCCGCAATGCAAGTGCACACGCCAGCACATGCATACACGGACAGTGGGGGACAGAAAAACAGAAAAATAAGTTGCCCTTGTGACTTAAATCTGTTTATTTGATTTTCTTTTCACTAAGTGAAGTGGAAGTGGACACCGGTTTATCTTTTAACAGCAAGAAAATGCTTGAAAAGACGCTGATACTGAGAGGTTAAAATTGAGAAGTGTTCTAGTTTCTGTATTTCTGACCAGTGCGTGCAGGATATATCGACATGTGTAGCTGCCTTCGGTGAGCAAATAGAGCAAGAGTGTGAAATATTTTCACGTCTCTGAGTAGGTCTTTGTGATCAGAGGAAGTGTGTTTGCTTGAACAGGTCAGCAATATATTCCCCCCCCCCCCCCAAAAAAAAAAGAAAAAGGAAAAAAGAAAATGCAGAGATGCTGTGTAAGGCACAAATGTTGAATACAAAGTATGCCAGTGAGCAGTGACAAAGGATAAATGAGCTTTGAAGCTATAACACAATGAATGAATTCAAGTCTTTGAATGCTTCTGCGGTGGACTTTCAACTGTTAACAAAGGTGTAGCAGAATACAGTAAAATTGCAATGATGGAGAGTGGATACCATCAGAGGCTCGCTATGCTTCACACGGGTGAGCAACAGCAAACTACTCCAACCCATTTTTGTTATGTTGAACTTGTATTTTCTATTTATTGTATTGTATTGTGTGTGTGTGTGTTTTTTTGTTGCAAAAATCCCAAAGAAGTAAAAACATACTTTTTAAAATAGAATTACAAGTTTTTTGGTGGTGCACTTCTTTTGTGTTGGTCTAGTTTTGTTACAGTCCACTGCCAGTTTGGATATGAATGAATATTGTGAAACTTTGCATAAAGCATCTTAATCTCACTGTAACAAAGGTGAGTCATGATACCAACTGCATACATAAATGCAATTCCTCTAACTTGTTATGGATATGATTATTGCTTATAATGTGACTGCTTCAACAGATGAATCATGGATATTGTATTATTATTACAGTGCAAAAAATCATATTTTGCATGGTTGGATCTCAACAAGGTTCCAAGTAGAGCTTCAAAATGCAACAAGAAGAAATGGGAGCAAAACATCTTTTTGAGCATGCAATTTATTGAAAAGAATGTTTAAAGTAATACAGGCTGTTTTATAGCTGATCAAAAGTTTAGGACCACATGGTTTTAAAAGGCCAGATCTGTGCAAAAATGTGGATTCATTGTAATTTTTTGTCAGGTAGTCAGACTGTCATGACGTTTTGATGGCAAAGGCAAAAAAAACCTTTCCCTTTTTGAACGCGGTCGGGTTGTTGAACTGCAGGGTCTCTCGCAATGCGCCATTGCTGCTGAGGTGGGACGCAGTAAGACAGTCATTTGCAATTTCAAGTGGAAGACCCAAACAAAATTTCACTAGCCCAGTACTGAGCCGGAGGATCCAATTGACTGTCCATCAAGACACTGGATGATCCTCGACCCAAATATTACTCGTGCTGACTGCCGCCCCATAACCATCAGACAGCATCTGAGACTGAAAGATTTCAAAAAACAAAAATATTTTCAAAGGCCTCATCTCCTTGAACGCCACAGAACTGACTGTTTGGACTTTGAAAGAGAGTACCAAACATGGGACATTGAAAGGTGGAAGAAAGTTTTATTCTCTGATGAGAAAAAACAACAACCTTGATGGTCCTGATTGTGTCCATTGTCACTAGCTTGACAAGCAGATCCCACCTGAGATGTTTTCTACGCGCCACAGTAGAGGGGGCGCCATAATGGTCTGGGGTGCTTTTTCCTTCAGTGGAACAATGTATTGTATTGTATTGTATTGTATCTTTATTTGTTTCAGACATATAAAACAAAAAACAATATATACACACTACATATATTTTCATTTACAGATACGAATATATGTGTAGATATACACACACACACGTATGTGTTCAGATAAACAAAAAATATATAATGAAATAAAACAAAATCGTCTGACATAATGTAACAATGTTTGGTCTGAAAAGGAGTAGGAAGAAGTATGAACATACTTATTAATTCCTACCCCTGCTCAACATCTTATTGATCCCACATAATTCACCTAATTCCCATCATCACATACTCCACACGATACACGAGGAGAACCTATATAAACTTGGCTACCGTGATAGATATAATTTGGATATAATTTGATATTTTTATACATACAATGGGTGATCATCTTTATCGGTATCATATTCTTCCAAAATCAGTTTTCGAAGTATTTTCATGAACTTACTAATTCCTGAGCATTGCTGTAGATCTATAGTAAAACTATTCCACAGTTTTACCCCATAAATAGTGACACAAAAGGTTTTAACCTTTGACAATGGAGGTGCATGGGCGTCAAACGGCCACTGGCTATGTCCAGATGTTCTTTTGGACCAAGGGAAGTTTACAAAAATGGACAACAGTTCCAGACAGTAGATGCCCTTTGCGTGGCCATCTTTAACACTGGGAGAATTGTTCCCACTCACCTCATGGAAACGCTTGCATCAAGCATACCGCAACAAATTTTTGAAGTGATCAACAATAATGATGGAGCTACTCATTACTGTGTTCATGTTTGGAACTTTGATTTCTGTTTTGGGGATTTCTGGGTTTTTTTTCTTTTTGGAGGTGTGGTCCTAAACTTTTGATCAGCTGTTTCAGTTTAAGTGTCGTTTTTTGCATGCTCAAAAAATGTTTTGTCACCCTCCCATTTCTTCTTGTTGCATGTTTAAGCTTTACTTTCAACCTTGTTAAGATCCAACCATGCAAAAACTTTTTCAAGTGGTCTTAAATTTTTGATCGGGACTGTATATCTATGTGATAGTAGTAGCTAAAATGAGCTTAAAATTAGCCACTCATATTAAGATGGCACGAGAGTGTGTCATAGAAGTCATTATATTTAGGCATGCACCCTGGTTTCAAAAATTACTGGTTCATTCCATCTGAACTTCAACCAAACCTTTTGCTTGACCGTTTCCAATTTGCATCAAAAATGTATGGTAGAAACCTTGTGATTGCTGTGAATTATTAGCTTTGTATATCAAATACTTTTCAAGATATATACATATATTTTGAAAAATCTATCCAGTTTCAGGCTTTTCTTTTTCTCTCCAAACATTGAAATCTCAGCAGTCTTTGAACAGGAATATCTTAAAGATTATTAATCAGAAAAACCTGAAATTTTCACTCCTCTTTATCACTATCAACATTAATCAGAATCTGTAAAAAAAAAATAAAAAATCTAAGTATTGGTTAGTTAAAATATGAAAAAGAAGTCCAGCATTCCTGCAAAGTCCCCAAAACTACAAATTGCAAAAGACAACTAGTGACAGTTTCTGAATGGTATAGAGTCAAATTATGCAATATTTTAAAATAAAATATGTAGAATACTTCTTAACATTAAATTTAAATTATTGCAGGTATGAGCAAATATGCCAAGTTTTATCAAAAAACCAGAAATGTCGGTAGCTAGTCTAATCCAAACAGAACAATATCCAGGAGTTTCTAAATGGTACTCTCTCTGTTCCATCTTTGTGACTGTCTGTGTCCCTGTCTTGTCAGGTTAATACATTTGTAGTACTGTCCCTGTGTTTTCTCTTATGTCCCTATGTTGTTTATCTTTCTGTGTTTCGCCCCCTTGTCTCCCCAGTCTGCCATGTCTCCATTTGGTTTATCCCCAGTCCTACTGTCAAGTTCACCTGTCTTTATCTTAGTCTCATTGTGTTTGTATGTGTCAATTCCTTTTTTATTCTGAGAGTCTCATGTCTTGTTTGTGTTATGTTCAGTTTTGCTTCCCCTCTCTTGTCAGTCTGATTCTATTCAGCAGGGTTCCCAGTTGTGTCCACTCTGCCTTAATGCCCTCCAGTGTATATCTGTGTTGTGTTGTTCATGTGAGTTCTGTGTTTCCCTTGTGATCTGGAAGCTTCCTAGTTTTAGCCGGAGTTTTTGCATTTTTAAGTCCAAAAATAAAGCAGTCTTCTTTAGTTCACCCTTTGTCTCTGGGTTCTGCCTTCACTGCCACACAGCTGACCGTGACAAAACCTTTAAAGTTTAAATATACAGTATTAAATGAATAGTGTTCATATATCAAATACCTTTTTAAGGTATTTGATATAAATACCTCCATGAGGAGAGTTTACACAGACATGTCACCTGTCTGATGAACATGAGCAAAGTATCAAACTTACAGAAAAGAAACAAACTAAAGTATGTATTCTGATATTGATCTGAGACCAGTACCAACATTAACGCCAATATATGGATATATCTGCCCCCCCTAGAGTCTGGGGAGGGGGAGGTATCCTCTGGAGAGAATCAAAGTCAGTTGAAGATAAACAGAATACACGTGAAAGGGAGATGGGTGGAAAGCACCAGAGACACTAAAGGTGAGTTTAAATGTATGTTTAGTTCGAGACAGTGGCACTGACAAAAATACTGGAAGCCAAGCTTCAACCTTCATCCAGATTTGAAGATATTAAGATTTTCACTTGGAGTGACCAAGTTTAGAAATGAGCACATCACAGGTACCGCTCAGGTTGGATTTTATTGGAGAAAGGATGTTGCTGAGAAGAAAAGAGGGAAGACCTCAAAATGAATAGAAGTAGTGAAGGAGGACATGCAGAGGGTTGGTATAGCTGAGCAGACAGGGTGAGATTGAGACAGATGATCTGCTGTGGTGACCCCTAAAGAGACTAGCCGAAGAAGAAAAAGTTTAATTATACCACTGGGTAGTTTTTCCACTTGCTTTCAGTCCATCTGAAGTGAGCTTGGGCACAGAAAAGAGGGGGGTGTTTCAGGATCTTGTTTGTATTTGTTATAACTGCAACAGACTGCGTTTGATGACAATGATTTTCAGAAGGATTTCTAACCCCATGCTGTGATTTTCATTTGTGACTATTGTTGCTGCAGTGCTGCCTGATTATTGTTTTTGGCCTTGTTGTTTGCTTATAGATATTTCTCTAGATTATCTGAATCTTTTAATGATATTATGTACTGCTTGATGAAATCCCCAAATTCTCAGTAGTTTTTTAAGTTACTGAACACTTTCCCTACATGGGAATTTATTTATTTATGTTTTTTTAAACAGAGTTTTAAAACCTTCCACATGAACAAGTTAGGAAGACTCAGGCTGTCTAGAATAGTCTTTTCATGCTCAGTCCTGCTAGATCAAAAGGATATCATTATAGACCTCTAACCACCTTTGCAGGTTTCTATAATCAGATGGAAATTTGTCAAGTAATTTAAATAAGTGGAGACCTGGGAGAAGATGACTAACCCCATGTTTTTCAACTGTAAAATGAATAACTAACAGTTATTAATTATTGACAGAATAATGGGGGACTTCTTTAAATGGCCATGATATCAACAAGGCATTTTCAGCAAGAGAACTGAGGGTCACTAGATATGTTCTTTTTCTCACACCTCTGTATCCCCGGAGACTGTTGTGTGGAAAAATCCCAGAAGATCAGAAATTTATGAAATTCTCAGACTGAATCCTGGCTTAATTTCTCTTATCGTTGTAAAAGAATATCAGTACAATTCAGCTGATAGGTGCAGTGACGTTTTTTGGAAAAGCCTGGCCCTCCCCAGCACATCCATAATGACAACACTGAGTGTGCAACAACATCTATATGTGTTCTCACTCTGTCTGATTCCTTTACATCAGACAAAAATATTCCCAATGCTTTCACCTTACCCACATCTTTTCACTTTTCACAGATGACTTACCTGCATTACAGAACAGTATGGCACATTTAAAAACAACAGAGTTGACCAAAGTGCTTTACAATTGGTTAAAAAATGAGAAAACAATAGGGAACAAATATTGATCAATTAGAAACAAATACAGATAAATGAAGACACTCAAAGAACAGTGATGTTGCTTGAATAACATATTTTGGCTTGAGGCCTTTGTTGGGGTCATGGCATGAGCCAAAATGCGCCAGTCAAAATGTTCCTGGAGCTTTAATTTCTTCTGATTTTATCCTTTTTTGCAAACACTTTGGAAGAAGGTAAAGGAACTTTGTTATTAGCCTCTGTTTGTCACGTAAATACTGTCACTTGTCTGAGTTTGAAAGAATGCAGAAGTAAGTTTATTGAAGTGCATGGGGGGAAAATAATTCTTCATAGTTGTTGCTCATAAGTTGAAGAAGTCATGAAGCAAAACATTTTTAAAAGCTTTGAAGTATTTGAATTAAACAATGCAAAGAATTTGTCATAAAATAGCAGCTTACTGAATCTACTTTGGAATGCTGACAGACTTATGTGCTGTCCATTTGATTTTTATTTTGTTCTGATTTAAATCATCCAGCATTCATACGCTTGTTCAGAGCCACTGACCATAAAGGCTTCAGAGATTCACAGATTTTTGACTTTCCCTCCAAACATAACTAAAAAGTAGATTATTCTGTTTGGGAGTCTTTAGGGGGACCCAAAAACTGCCCTCTTCTCTTAAAAGACTGCATAGACGAAAGAACCCTGTGAAGTGTGTGTGTGTGTGTGTGTGTGTGTGTGTGTCTATCCCCTGGTGCTGTCAGCTAATGTGAGGCCATTAGAGTGTGTGTTGGTTTGTGTGCCCCTCTTAGAACCTCTTCATGCTTTTAAGACACTCCTCAAGATTCTTCAAGGCTGCAGATACACACAATGGACAGTCTGGAGCAAGGGCAGTGTGCGTGTGTGTGTGTGTGTAGGGGTGGGGTGGGAAGCTTACAGTATTTGTATGTGTATTTATGAAAGGCCACTTGCTAGTCTTCAAGGAAGCTCTCCAAAGTTGGAGACAGGCAGCCAGGACATCAAACCTAGTCATTAAAGAGGCTTTCACATAAATAAAGAGGCAGGCGATGATGATGATGATGATGATGATGATGATGAAGAGGAGTAATTAGGAGGACATGAGAGGAAATGGATTCACTGCTTTTATCTCTTTTAGCTCCTCAAGGCCAAAGGAAAGTCTTAAGTAGGGGTGCAAACACTATAAAATTCTGGGATGATACTGATAAAGATGTTTGAAATAATATTTAAGTTGATATTTTACATCTATCCTGCCTTTAAGTGAAGGAAAATAACAAAAATTTAGTATTAATCTTCAAGCTCTTCATCACGTATTATTTGACTGTGCAAATTTAAGCAATCATACCTTTTAGAACCGGGACTACAGATATATTGACAGCAAAACTGATAAGGCACAGTAGATAGATGCCATTGGTGAAGATAATTTCAGCAAAAAGCAAAAAATGGGATGATGATGTGATGAACTGATGTTCAGCTGCAGTTATAAGAACATAGATAGATAGATAGATAGATAGATAGATAGATAGATAGATAGATAGATAGATAGATATATACTGTACAGAGGCACACTGTCAAAACAGGATGTTATACTCATCTCATGCAGGCAGATGCTGCTGTTCCTTGTATATTACATCACAGCTATAAATCTTGATTTCTCTCATTGATCACAAACAGGTTCTGCAAATACAATCTCAAATTTAAAAGCTAATGCACAAAAAGCTTAAAAAAATCAATTTTTATTCCACTAGAGCAGGCCCATATTGCGAGAAAGTAGACAAAAATCAAAGCCGATATATACATTTTCCTGTGAAATCATTCCTTTCTGGCACAGCGTAACGAAGTTCAAGAGAACATAAAGCGCAGAGTTTCCCTTTTTTGGCGGGGGAGAAATGGCAATGAGATGTAGTAGAAGTTTAGAGCATTAGATTTATTACCCAGGGGCCACAAGGAAAAAACGCATGATGGGAAAGAGAGGCATGCCATCTAAAAGAGATTAGAGACGTGTGAGCACTCCTCGGTGGGTGAGGTCATGCCCAAAAAACCATCACAGACACCAAACTGCACATAATAGCCCCCCGAAAACCCAAGAACACACGCACACAAACGCGCACATGCACACGGGCTGTACGCCGCTGTTCTCGGTTGACACTCAGTGAACAGTGACTGCCTCTGAGTGTCAGTGAGAAGTAAAATGATAACATGTCTCGTTAGTTATATCAATCTGCAAAGAGAAACAAAATAACAGCTTTGGCTAACATATATGTGAAAATTTGTTAAAACAAGTTTGACAAAACAAATAAACTACATTCATGTTCAAACTGAACTCTGAATAGGCCCCTGTTCACCACTATGAATGAATGAAAGTGTTAAAAGCTGTCTGGTCTGATCCTCCACAGTTTGTAAACTCTCATATCCCTTTTTTTGGACTCTAACATTTTCGTCCTCCTTTTATCCTTCAAAGCTCTATTGAAGAAGATGCTCTTGATCTCAATGGGACTACATGCTTAAATAAAGATTGAAAGACACATTAGAGAAACTTGCATTTAAGAGGAGTGGAAATGAAGAATGCATGGCTGAATATAAAAGACACTTTCACAATTGTGTGTCCTGTTCTTGCTGAGCTCCTGAGAAGACCAATGCTGTGTTGAGACCTTTCTTAAAAGAGCTATTTTTTTACATTTAAAGTGCACTTTATGTTTTTCAATGTCAGAGTGGCATGCTCAACCCTTTACATTTATTTTAGTGTGTTCATTTGTATAGCTCTGCTGATGGAGATTATGGTCGAAATCTATTCTCCAGTAATAGATTTGCATTGTGCAAGGTGCTTTGGCTCAGGTGGCAGAGGGCCTTGAGTGTGTTAAAAACACACTCCTGCTTATTCTCCCTGGCATGATGGAAAGTGAGTGATGAACAGCTAAGAGAGGTACAGGAGGAGAAGGTTAGGTTGAGCACGATTAGGTGTGCGTAAGGAGCAACACTAAAGGGTTGGGGGTTATAGCGGTCAATAGGTAGTGATCAGAAAAACAGCTGAGAGAGAAAAAACATCTAATGAGAAGGGGGAGAAATGTTTAAAAAGAAAGAAAACATAGGGAAGGATGGATTGGATAATGAGGAAAGAAAGCAAACGAGATGAAGATTGAGGAAAAGACAAAAAAAGGGAAAGAGGGTAGGAGGGAAGAGAAGGAGGAAGAGAGAGAGTCAGCATATTGATCGAGCAGACCTGTCGGCAGCCAGACAGCCAGGGAGACGTCTGTCCTTGTGCTGCCACTCTCTGGCCTGCAGACACCTAAACCCCCACTCTGCTCCTGCCGGGGTGGTGGCGTCAGGCCGGGGGAACGTGCATGTTGCGTGTTAGTGTGTATGCACTAGTGTCACATGCGTGAGAAGTGTGTGACGGTGCGTATTTACGCGTACGGTCATTTGTTTCTATGTGTCTACAGTGTGCGTATAAGTTGCCTTCCCTGTGCAGTCGGCTTGTCTGTGTTCCTCGTCTTCCAGGGCCTCAGGTGCGGAGTGCCTTTTCCTCCGTGGAATTAACTAGGTTCCAGTCAGGAAACTAATCTCACGCTCCCTGTCGCACACAGATGTACGTATCTCAGGAGTATGGATTTTATCAATACAAAGAGTGTCCTGCACCGGTGCAATAATCAGAGATGTAGTCTTTTCTTGAAGAGCTGCTGTCAACCACCATCAACCCCTTCCCTTCCTCCCTGCTCACGACTCTCATCCCATATGGGATTTTGCCCTTATATATAGAGTTCTGTTCCTGGATGTGAAACATCATTTCCAGAGAGTTTTCTCTGGCAGGAGGAGCAAGCTTAGGCAACTTTGGCAGCTGCAGCAGAGCTGGAAAGTATTCAGAAAAAAAAAAAAAGAAGCAATAAGTCAATGTACTCAAAAGCAAGTCACAGCCCTGGCTTTGCAGTTTATGGAAAAGAGGCAAATCTCTTATCCTGTATGTGTGCACCCATCAAAAAAAGTTTTAAGGTGTTGTTTTTCCCCCTATGCATGTAATAAATGCATAAAATAGAACTAGCTACACAAAGTACAACATTGTCAAACTAACAAATGTTGTGACTTTTCCTTAAACTGCGCAGATAGTTTTCCTTTAAGAACATGCCATTTTCACAAGGATCATTACTTCAAAAGAAAATAGTTCAAATAAAAACCGTGGATGATGATGTTTGGTAATAATAAAGGGGCATTGTTGTTGGCATATTGCTGTTGATCTGAACAAATGGAATTCTAGTAACCTCCACTGTATTGCGGAGGAGGCAAAAATCTTTGAAAACAGGGCAAACAAAAGAAAAGCTATCTGCATGACCACAAGAATGTGAGAAAAAATGTTTTTTTTTTTTGTATTTTGGGTGAACTCGCACTTTCAGTTTGATGCTCTAGTAAAAGTATGTGCTTTTTGCTAACTTTCCATCTCTTGTGTACTATGTGCACGTTACTGGGAGACCTATTAAACTATATAAAAATTATGCACTCTATGACTGACATTAGAGCTTAAATTGGATAAAATGGGGGTTCTTTTCCCTCTCATACTCTTTCTTTCTCCCCATCTTTCTGTCCATCCATTACAACTGATCCTATTGTTCCAAACCCTGAGAGCTGCGAGTTGACCCGAGAGGTCAGATAATCAGATGTTGCTCTCAGTGACCGGCACTAACCTGCATTTCAGTGGGACAGTGTGGTATAAGCTTCTCCTCAGCTTGGAGCACAAGCCCATGTAATACAGGGTGCTGTGGTGCCTTATGAGTGATAATTAGAGTTACAGCACTCTGCAACTGCACACAAGATGCTGGCAGCAGTGGACCTGAAACAAAGAGGGAGCAAGACTGGTACTTTTTATGGTGCAAAAAAATACATGTATGAATGTGGAAAGCCTGTGTATGGGGGAAAAAAGCCGTATCAGTCAATATTACTTTATGGGATGAAACTGTGTAAAACAGGATGCATAATAATTTGCCTTGAATCTTATTTTTCCTCTCTCTGACCTCCTCCGAAAGCTGAACACCTGCAACAATATCTAAAGTAGACATTTAGTGAGGCTGGAGCATTAGTAGGAATATTTTGACTTCCTTAAAACTACTGAATTAAATGTAAAACATGTTTTATCATTGTTTAACCATAGTGCAAAGCATCTTAAATGACTGTGCCAGGTGTCTTGTCATTAACATTCACCTGCGGGAGAATTAGAGTGAAAACACAACAGATAAAATGGACAGAGAAAAGCAAATACACAGAAGAAAATGAAGGAGAAAGACAGGTATAAGCCAAAGAGAGTGAGGGAGAGAAAGAAGAAATGAGCACAGGAGAAGATGAATCCGATTTCTCCCGGTAAATTGGACTCCCCTGCTTTCTCTAATTCATGTTTCAGAGCTGCTGCATCGATGGTGAGATGGAGAGGGTGAAGGAAGAGAGAGAGAGGGAGAAGAAAGGAGGGGAAAGGGAAGACAAATCCATGCAGGGGAGAGCAGAGGGAGACTGTGGCCGCTCTCCCACAGGCAGACAGCAATCAATAAATCAATAGGAAACTGTGGTTGGCTGGAGAACGGCTGGGGCAGGGAGGATGGAGGATGGAAAAGAGAGAGACCCGAATCAAAGTAGCTCCAAGATGGATGGAGCGAGGAAAGAAAGGGAGAGGAGGTGGAGGGAGCAAGGGTTCAATAGAGGTGTAGGTGTAGAGGAGGTTGCAGGAAGAGGGGAGGAGTGCGTGGAGGAAAGGTGGTGTTAGCGGGAGCTGTAAAGGGAAAATGGGTGGAAGTCCAGCAGGCCTTTGGGGTCCCCTCCCAGTCCTGCCTGCAGCACATCCTGCATCAGTGGTGCAGTGATTGGGCTTGGCACTGCGCGATGCCCCGCTGTGGTCTGCCCAATGAGCCCAGTGAAGCGCGGCTGTATCTGGGGCTGAGGGGAAGCCGTAGGCCCTCTCTGCCCGCTGGGTGCAGCCTGGTTGACTGGCTGCTTGCCTGGCTGCCTGCCTGCTGGCTGCCTGGCTGGCTGGACATCGATCTCAGTGGGTTGGAGAGTACAGCTGGACGCACACTGAGAGCTGGGGCTAAATCTGGCTCAGGCTCAATCAACGTTTGCACCTGTCTTTTCCAAAGGGAATTAAATGTAGCAGATAGAGAGAAAGAAAGAGTAATGGTGTGTGTGAGCATGTGTGTGTGTGTGTGTGTGTTTGTGCGTGTGTGTGTGTTAAGGTTACATTTTGAGGGTGCAGTAGGAGTGGTTAGTTTGTAAGGAGCATGTTGGTTTTGTCAGTAGTTAACATGGTAGTACTGCAGCAGGTGAGGTTAAAGTTTGTGTGTGTTTGTTAAGCATGTGTGCATTTCTTATCTACAGTACACATGGCTTTGATGTGCAAATGAATGAGAGGCAGATAGTTGCTGAGCTCCACACACATCAGGAGAAATGTTGAAGTTAAATAAAAGAGATAGTCAGATCAAATACTGTTTCTGTTGAATTCCTCCCTCAAATGAACTTTTTCTCATGTAGGTTCATGCATAGCAGATCTCACAGCTCTAAAAACAATAGCCAACTTGTTTAGTGCTTATTTGCTTTATTGCTGAGGCGCTGATGCGAAGATGGCTAATACTCTGACATGCCCTTTCAAAATTAACATAAGCAAGAACAAAGAGTAGAAAAGTTGCTTGTTTGTTGGTTTAATCTTACCATAAACCAAAGAGGAAAAACGGAATGTGCAAAAGTGTGTGTAACTTTTCTTTTTCCACTTTGGTTTTTAGTTGTGATTAGAACAAAAATGAAACACTTCCATGACAAGTAGTTGTCATCTAAATGTGATGCCTTTAGACAAAAAAAAAAAAAAGGCAAGTGTGCATCAAGTCTTTATGCGGATAAGCAACAAACGATAATAGGGTCTAGTTTAATATCACTTCCTATTGATACCATTACACTGACACTGGTTGCAGTTCACCAAAAAGCACACAGTCCTCAATGAATAGATCTCAGCCAGCCAGATATGGAAATCTGCATGTTTGATTTGGCATAGATTTTACGCTGGATGTCTTTCTTGACAAAACATTCCCCAATTATCTGGGTTTAGGACTAAGAGTGCACTTGCTTGTTCCCCTGTCTCCGTGGCTATGTTTTCTCAATGAACAGGAGCGAATTGATAAAGTATTTAGGCTTGCTTCAACAATCATTTTCATTTCCATTTTTGCCAGTATTAGTTATGTCAGAACAGAAATTCAAAATATCCTTTGGTTTTTCTTATAAAGTGTAGTTGATTCCTCCCACAAAATGCATTATGCTAATGCATGCTGACTCATTGATTATGGGTGTACAACAGCACATACTCCCTTGATTGCACTCATTTCCAAAGAGTAGGAACAAAAGAAGAGTGTTGTCAGCTGTTGAAAACCAGAAACTTACTTGTGTGTATCAGCAGCAAGCTGGTGATTGCTGCTGTTTTTTTTGAAGTGTGAAATTAAAATGATTGGATGATTGGCTAAGAGAGTGTGATATTTACAGAAAGGGTTCAAAAATTTAGAAATGGAACTACAGTAATTAATGTCTCTTCCCAATTTGAAGCATAATTAAAATTGCAAAAAGGACAAAAATCACCCTCTAATGTTTTTTTTTATTGGCCTAGACTATGTTGCCTTTGCCCCCATTGTAAGCAGAATAACTGAGAGTGGGTGGTCTCCCACTTAGAAGGTCTTCTGGTATCCTTCAGTCTTTTTGACTTTGAGAAAGAAAGCAAACACATGTGTTTTGCAAAGCAATTTCTTTAACTACAAAAGAGCAAGCGTGCTTGATACTTCATGTATTTTTCTCTTTATAAATGCCACCCATGTGCTATAAATTAACGTCAGCTAATACCAGACACTGATGTGCACAAATACAGAATTTAAAAACCATTTCTATGCCGTAAAAATCCTGCATAGTTGCACAAGTGCAGCAGTTGGAAATGACCTGCATTGCAGCTGTACTTGGATCAAACGCATCTTGCTGTTATCCAAATCAAACTCAAATGTTCAAACAAAAACTGATTTCTGCTAATGTCAGATTGATCCGACAACTGGAGCAGTTACATAACTGGCTGAAACTAAATCAAGCTGTTTTCAATCATTAATTACAAAAACATTTAAAATTCCTTAAATCTAATTTTCAGTTTCAACAGAAACACATCGGTAAAGCATCATGTGTGTGTGAGAAGTGTGATGGCTGTATCGTTTTGGACTAACAGTACATTCATTTGCACTCACGGCATTTCAGTCTTTGTATTTAGCAACCACTGGGCTGCAATTTAAGCATTAGAAAGTGGCAACTTAGACAAACTGATCTCTATTAGCCTGCTCTGAACTCTGGGATGTTTAAAGCTATTGTCAATAGTCATTGTGCAATTAAGTTGTTTGCATTGATAGGCTGTTAGATGGCTTTCTGCACAGCCTTTATAAACTGCAGGGCAGCTGTGTGGACTGTCAGATTTATAATCACCGTGCAGCAACTTGTTAACTGTCTCTAACAAATAGCTGCTTTATCTCGGTTTCCTTTTTTCATGTCTTCCACTTTTCTTTCCTGACTGTCCTCTCATCTACTTTATTTTCTTATCCCTTCTGCTTCTCTCCTCTCCTTGCTTTTCTTCTCCCTTTGACCTTTCCACTCTTACATAGCCTGTCTTCTCCTGTCTTTTCTTTTCCTCTTATTCTTTCTGCTCCAGTCCTCCTTTGCATTCCTTATCCTCTCCTCTTCTCTCCTCTCTGGGGTCCCATCCTAAAGAGGCTGCTCCCACCCAGACACAGATGGCCCCCAGATCAGATTTATCAAGGCCAGTAGGGCCCTCTGCAAAAGGTCACTCTCTTAAAAGCTGACCGATCAATGGTCTAACTCCTAACAGCCATGCTTTTTCGTCTCTTCTTTTTTAGCGTGTTGTGTATGTATGTAGGTGTGTATGCTTTTAATCACGCACGTACCTGCCTGTGTGTATGCGCAGCTCTGAGGACCAACAGAGACAAAGACCCTGGGTGTTACTAATCGAAGGGCTGTCCCTCAGACGGTCCTCTAATGACCTCTTCCACCTCTAATAGTGCAACCTTATTGAGGCGCTACTAAATATTTCAGCAAGTCATTAGCTCATTACACGTCATTATCTACAGCGTGTTCAGCCCGCCAGGATTAGCTGCGAGACTTTTAGCAACTTCTCTGCGGGAAATCAATAATCGGCAGACACTTTCAATCACCGGGATCATCTGTGTGTGGCTATCAGAAATTCACACAATCATAGATTTATGTGTGGGACCGTGCACACACAGACGGCGTGTTGATTTAGCTGAACGCGTTGATCACTTTTGAATATTATGTTAAATAAATATGATGAATGCATTATTCTCCTGCGTTTTATTTCATCTGACTGAGAAAACAGAAGAATATTTGTTCCACAGAATTCTGTTTACTGGGTCTCAAGATTTATTATGAAAAAAATAAAAACAATCACTGACATGCACTGCCATTTTTTTATTACTGAATTTCAGCTTCCCCAAATTTTACTTCCCCAAACTGATGTTTTAAAGGGCTGGACAAGATTGTGAGCTAAGCTAGAGTGCCAAATTATTAAGAACATATTTTAATACAACACGGGATGTTTTTGGGGAAGGCTGAAATAATTTAGTTACATTACAGCGCATCATTTCCAAGTTCTGTGATGATTACTTTGGAATTTTGGTGGTGTGCCGGAGAGTTTATGTGTTGAACCTGAGCGTGCCTGCTGCCTGGAAGGGAGACGAGAGCTGTTTAAAGCAACCATGAAACCTCTTTGACACACTTTAGGAGTCACTTAACAATGGGCAGGGTGTGTGTGGTTAAGTGTGTGACTAATTTCCTTTAACACAGTGTGAGATTGAGAGACTCGGGGCCGGAGGGGGGCGGAGCTGCTACTTGTTAAGGAGGTCAGAGGTCAGCTTTTCTTGAATAGATCCAGAAATCCTCAATTAATTAGGCAAACACACACGCAAACAGAAACACATGCCTGCATACAAACGCATGTATGAGCATATAGGAGAGTCTATTATAAGCTGATCAATGTTTTTGTGCACAGCCACGGCGTTGCATGCCAAAGAGAAATTGATATAATTTTGCGCGGGCAGTGAATCGACAATCAGTCAACGACAAATGGGAAGCGCGGCATCTGTAAACAGTCTTCACAGATACGAGCTAAACAGCAGCTTTCTCTGCTTCAGCTTTTGCCTTAAACAATGTATCTGCGGGTCCATCTATCACTCTCTCCTCACCCCTTCCTCCAGCAGCGCAGAGACAGAAGAGGGGGATGTTTGAATCAGCTAAAAGTTTAAAAGCTTTATTATAAAGAGGAAATACAATTGCTGTCTTTGCTGTTCATCTGTCTTCCCTTCTGCTGTCTTGCACTCGCCATTTGGACAGCAACGGCATTACTCAGCAAAACACTGAATGTGCTCATCAGAGAAATTAATACGCAAGATCTAATCTAATCAGTGTAATCTGATTCCATGTGCTCCACTATTAAAGGGTTTTCTGCGAGAAATACGCTCCTGCAGTAAGTAGCTTGCTTAAAATGGTCTCAGAAATAATATTATGTTTACTGTTCAAGTAAACATAATATTATTTATGACTTATTAAATAGTCTCTCCACAGAAGTAATACCCACTAACATCTAGATAAAGGGAGAGAACAACCGCAGCAGATGAAATTAAGAAGCGTGCATGTTGTATGCACTCTTTTTTTAGCGTATTAATAATGAATAGTTTTTCATATAGTGCGTTTAAAATGATCCCCCCTTACACCCAAACCTCGAGTAAAATCATGAACAGGTTTCGTATGTTGTCCAAATTCTGTATTTTTATTTTCTGTCTCTCACTTTTTTACTCTCCTGATATCTCTCACCTTTCATTTCTTCCTTCGTCTCGCTCATACTTATTTCATTCGCAGCCCCATCCCGGCAGCCACCCCAACAATATTTCACATCCTGATTTATTTTGGTCCTGGAGTCATGTGACCCTAAATATTGTAACTGACCCTGGGTGTATTGATCTTCCTGTGCAGGCTAGCGCTGTGACTTCCTGCCTTATAACGACCCTATGAAACCCTCCGCTATCTATCATTATCAACATCATCATTTAGGAGAAAAAGAGTGTCGAGCTTCATATTTATCCATTTGTGTACATGTATTTGCATTTGTGTACCTTGTGTTGTCTTTTTTTTCCTGCATGTATCCATATTTTTTTTACCTGCCTAAAAATCAACAGGGTTTTTTTTCCCCCCGTTAAGGTGTGTGTTTTTGTTTATCTGCAGGTGTGTCGTGTTTGTTTCCGCCACTGCATGTGTGCAAGCGTGTGAGTGCTACTAATGATGTTATTTTGCCAGAGGAGAGAAAAAGCTCCTGTCACCATAGTAATGAGGGGTATTTATATCAGTTACCTGGCACTAAACCACTCTGATCTCCTCTTCTCATGTCTTTTTCTCACGAGACAGGTGTGTGCCTGAGCTGCATTTGTATGCACCAACTATCCGGACCTGCCTGCTATATGGCGGTGTGTGTTAGTGCGTGCATCTAAGTGCGCATAAATGTGTAGATCTATAAGAAGATTGCAGGATATGATGGCTGGAGCACAAAATGGTGTGAGCGTGTGCGTTCATGAGAAAAGAAGGAGTGTTTAGAGGGTGGAAGAGACAAAGAGGTTAAATTGAAAGGAAATGATGAGCGATGAGTCTGTGTTGCACATTAGTGTTCTGCAGGTTTTTTATTATTATTATTATTTTTCCACTCTGATTGTCTGTTTCCTTGGACCTCGATGCTCGTGTAGCCTTGGGGAGCAGTTTTTATCCTTATCTGGACGTCCAGGAGTGTGACACATCCCGATACGCCTTAAGAAATTTCAACATCTTTTGACCAGCGGCCTTAAAGAAGATGTGTGTACGTGTGAGTGTGTGTGGAGATGGTGGAGGGTGTTGGTGGTGGTGGTGGGGGGGGTGAGGCCGTATCCATGGTAACACCCCACCGCCACCCCCACTGGGTCCTAAAAGACAAAGCCTCACACACACACATGTACACACATGCACACGGAGCACTACAGGGCCAGCTGAGCCAGATCAATATTTCTCCCCATTTAAAGAACAGAATTCAGAGAATGGCTTTTCAGCGCCCAGACTACAGCCGTGCTTTAGACCTTGGGTTTTTACACTAAACACCCAATCTGCAAAGTGGCGAGGCTTTTTTGTACTGACC
This sequence comes from Aulonocara stuartgranti, assembly GCF_965226115.1. NCBI lineage: Eukaryota > Metazoa > Chordata > Actinopteri > Cichliformes > Cichlidae > Aulonocara > Aulonocara stuartgranti. The sequence goes on along the minus strand of NC_138939.1, from coordinate 11,965,736 downwards.
CAAAATAATTCCTGGCCTGAATCTTTTCTTTTCTTTCATTTCACTGTATTGATGGATCCGTTCAGCCCTGGCAGGACCTCTGTCTTGCTCTCTATCTTTGTGTGATTTCCCCCCATCTTTCTCTCACTGTTTTCCTACTTTTTACTTTTACCCTCTCTCCACTTTCTCTCCCTGCCTCTCCGAGTGAGTGACAGGGTCAGATTGCATTCAGCATCCTCACTCTTTGTCTCACCCTGTGGCTGACCACGGCTCAGGTCCCAGCAGGTCTCCCTGTGGTCCCCCGGGGCGTCCAAGTCCATCTCTGAGGCTGAAGGGCTGGACTGGCCTTGGCCTTCTGGCCCTGTTGGGTGACTGGAGGAGGGGTGGGTGGTGTGGTTGTGGGGGAGTCCTTGACTTTTGTCCGTGGGTAAAATGGAGGAGAGCTCCCTCTAGCACTTCTAAATGGGAATAACACGCAAAAAATAGAAAAGCAAAAAACAAACCCCAGATCCTTTCACTGCGCACAAAGATGCAAAAACCGGCTAATTATTTTATGTGCCTCTAAAATATAATATACAAGCTGATAAATGCATGAACATGTATGCAAGACATGCATACACAGATGGTATCAAGTGTCAAACACAAACAAATGTCAGACTCAAACATGCATAGAGAATTGCCCGAGGCTGATTGGGGCATCCTATTTCTGAGTCAGCCATGGGAGGTATTTGAGCCCTCTTTGGTTCGATATCTTGGCAACCCCCATGTGTGTGTGTGTGTGTGAGCATTGTGAGCGCCTGCATTTCATTAAACACATCCCACACATCCCACTCTCTTCCTCCTAATGGAATAATTCATTGTTCCTTGATTCTGCTTGTTTGGAATCTTCACAGACGCGAGTCTTTCAGTCTTTCACCATCGGCGTTAAGACTGTGATCTGAGTGAGGGAAACTGATAATTGATTTCATCAAGCAATGAGGCTGTTGGCCACTTGGAGCAGAGAATGAGAGATTGGAGGGGACTTTACCTGAGTGGATCCATTTTCTACATAATCCTCTACAATCATCCTCAAGTCATCATTGTGCTACTGGAGGTGCCGGTGTGACACATTAAAGATTGCTGTGCAATGCTGTCATTAGATGTTAACACTCAGTGACCTGTTAAGTGCTCTTGAACAAAGCCCTGGCAAGCTGTGGTGGCATTAATGAGGGAATGGTGCATACAAGGAGTGAAGTGAAAGTCAATCCCTTGCTGCTGTGAAACTGTTTTAAAGCAGGATGAGCCAGTTGTCACGTGTTATTGCAGTCTGATAGAGCTCAAGACAGAAAGAATTAAGGTCTTGTAACAGAGATATCTGAACCACATAACTACTTTGAAGGCTGTAGTTCACTTTTTATGAAAGAACATACACATGTTTTTAATAATTTCTACGAAAATTATTACATTTTTTCATTTCCTAAAGTTATTTTTGGAAAATTCCAATAGATCTCTCTGGCACAGGCAGGCTTTCTCCCAAACAAACACACACTTTCACACGGTTTTGAGCTTGCACTTTAATTTGAGTCAGTTTTCAGCTCACTTAACCTGTGTATAGAAGGAAGATGTAGCACCTGGAGGAAACTACAGTCACAGAGAGGACGTTCAATGTTCATCTAAAATCTTTGCAAAGGTCAGTCACCCTCTGTGTAGGCTGCAGAGGGAGTTGAAAAGTGTGTAGTCCTTCATAAAGATCAGCTGCTGTGGGGAGTTTGAATGATTCTGAATTTCAGTTTATGTCAGTGATGGAAGAGTAGGAAAAGGGTATTTTATCCAATATCCAAAGAAATGTCTGAAATACTGTTACAGAATGAGCCAATTTGTCAGTGTCCATGAAAATATTTGACAAGTCTTTTGTTTTTGAATCCTTGAACATATTTCACCATTGAAGCGATTGTCTTGTGATTTGGTGCTATGTAAACAAAACTGAATTTGATTAAACTGTTGGAATTCAATAAACTGAACTGAGACACTCCATCACTGCAGATTTCAGTGTATTTTTAAAAAATCTATATAATATGATCCCCCATTTCCAGAGCCTTAAAAAAAACGGATAAACTAACAGAATGTTAAATATAGCGATATTTTAAATCTAGAATTAATGGACATTACCAAATGCTGTATTTCCTTTGCTGGACCTTTACCGCAGCTACCTTCAGTTGTGCTTGTGAGTCTTTCTCCGTTCAGCTTTGAATCTAATAACTGAAAAATACTCTATTAAGTTGAGATCAGGCGATTGGCTTGGCTATTGAATAATATCCCCTTTCTTTGCCTTGAGAAACTCTTGTGTTGGCTTTGTACTATGCTTTGAATCGTTATCCATTTCCACTGTGAAGTTCTTTTTTTTTGCAGCATTTGCAGCATACTCTAAATAGAGAGTATTGTCCTTAACACTTCAGAATTCATTCTGCAACTTATATCAGCAATCACATCATCAATAAACACTAGGTACCCGGTTCCAGTGGGAGCCATTCATTCCTATAACACAACATTGTCTCCACCATGTTTAGCAGAACATGTGACACGCTTCGAATCATTAGCTGTTTTTTGTTTACCCTCATTCTGGTAGAAGCTAATCTTGTTTTCATCAGCTTGTTTTTTTTTAGATGTTTTCCGGAAAAGTCTAATTTGGACTTCCTCTTCCTGAGTGTAACCAGCAGTTTGCACCTTCTAAATATCTCGATCACACCTTGTTATTTATTTAAATAATAACCTCAGGATAATGATACTTGGAAACTCAGAGCCTTTACCAGGACGTTTGACCACTTTCTGAGACGTCAACAGTTAGCCACATCACATACAGGAGCCTGTTCCCAACATACCATTCAGACGGGGATAACCCTGAAAACCTTTGAAGGTTCTGGGGTGCAACGCCCCCAAATGCACATTAACACTAAAACTATCTACAACAAAAACAATGGAGATTGTATCCCTGACAAAATGGGTCTATAGTTCGTGTTATATATTAGCGCTGCAACAAATTGGGAAAATACACAATGACACTCAATCCAATTTAGACTGGACCCATATGGAAAAGAAATAAAAAAAACTTATAAGAGACTTGCATAAGATGTGGCCTACTTCATATAGTGAATCATATAAGGCTTATATGATTTACTCATGAAAGTGGCCACTTTCATATATTGTTTCATACAAGTTTCATTTATATAATTTTTCAAGGGATCTTATATCTGTTTTCACTCTTGTATGCTTTTCATACAAGTTTCACACAAGACAGATACAAACTATATAAGATTTATATATATCTTTATATCTTTTCCATATGGGGAAGTAGACAGAAAAATTCCTTTTATGCTAAAATGCATGAAACCCTTTACAGCATGGTTGCTTCTGGTGGTCAGCTCTGGTTTTAGTCCTTCAGCAGTGCCTGAGTGTTTGTTAGCTTAGAGAAAATAATGCAAATTTCATGCACTGGGCATACTAATTTCAAGTTATTGCATCAGTAGGAAATGTCCTATGTGCAGGACTTTTTTTATAAATTGGATTAACTGACTTTTTCAGTACCCTGATTTGACATTTATTTTCATATCTTATTCAGCTATACTGGATTAGCCAAAAACAGACATTCATATTAGATCATTTTATCTCTGAATTGGCTTTTAACTGAGTTTTAGAAGAATATAATTACTATATCATATTATTTATTGTCATTATGATAAAATACCAACTGACACACCAGGGCTTGGACTACAGCCCAAAAAGACAGGAGCTCTCCAAAGACATAATAACCACACTGGGTATTCACTAGTTATTAGATTTAATGTTTTCATCCTTGTGACAAACACAACCTTTTATAGTTAGATACGGCATCTTCCTTGTCTGAGTAATTGATCAGGGGTGCATGAAAGCATGTCATAAAGTGAATGCCGCCTTCATTTTGGCAGTGACCTGTTAGAGATGCTTCTCTGAGCTATTTGTGGTGGTACTTCTTCCATCAGCAGCGACCAAGGTTTTCTACTGAAGGAACAAGTCAAGATATACAGGCGGCCAGACACAGCCATATTTCAGATGGGAAAAGGAGACGTGTGTGCACTCACGGTCCAATACACACACATTAAGCCACATACTGAGGCAAACAGTATATCAGCAGACACACACACACACACACACACACACACACACACACACACACACACACACACACACACACACACACACAGAGGAGGGAGGGAGGTGCTGGTGAAGTGGCAGGCCAGGGGGACAGAGTGAGGTGGGGCCAGGGGTGGCGTGACAAGGGGACAGGGACACGCTGTTAGTTGTGTGTGTATCAAGGCTAGCGATGCTTTAGTGTGTGTCTGTATGTGTGTGTGTGTGGTGCATGTGCTTGGCATTGACACAAGCACCTTGAGGTGTGGCAGACAGCCACCATCTGCCTGTAAATAATGTGTGCTGGAGAAGGAAAGTCAAAACCTGGAGAAAACAGTTATATGTATAAAACAGCTTAACTTAAGAAAAAAAAACCCATATTCTTATGTTGAAGAAATGACTCAAAGAACATCAAAATAGCAAAAAAAGACAAAAAGTATTTTAAACATTTATTACAGTGATACTTCATGCATGCGTTATTGGATCAGTCTGTCAAAAAACTTGAGTCCAGCTGCAGGAAGTTTAATCCAGTTGACTTGCATCTCTGCATGAAAGAGATGACCCAACACAGCAAAGCCCAAGCCAAGAACTCCCAGCAGATTTTGGGGGTGAGTGTGGTGTTGTGCAAAACTTTGAGCAACAAAAGTTCCCAATAGCCCTGTCTCCACCACCTTTGAAAATGAAAGAAGTTTAAAAGTTTGTAGGCTTAGAGACCGGGACTCTCTGTACATAATTTTAACTGAAAAAGAAACCAAACAGCCAATGGCTGTCTGAAAAACCTCCAGATGCTATGATGAGAAGGAAAAAGCTGTAGCACACCCATTAGTCAGTCCTTGAGGGTAGAGTGGTGAAAAGGAAGCTACTCTGGTACAGAAGTAAACTCAATAAGACTTAGTGCTATAGGGACTGCCAAGGATGCTTCTGAATAAAGCATGTGTGTGAATGAGATTTAAAGGGGACTTATTGTGTTCATTTTTTTGTTGCTGAAGATCCACTACAGTAGCTTTGACCACTTCACAGTTCCTCAAAAACCTTTTTTATCTCATACTCTTTACAGTGGATTTCTTTCTTTAATTACAAACATGATTTATAGGTATGACCCTGTTAAAGTCATTCTACATGTGCACTAAAACATTGTTTCAGAGGTATGCACAAGGTATCCTTTGGTGTTTGTGCTTTGATACAAGAGCAATCGTTAACAGCACAGAGCCAAACCCTCGTCTTTAAAAGAGCCACAAACTGTTCATGAAGAGGAGAGGTTCAAGTGACAACAGGACCATCAGCCCAGAGACTGTTACTTGCATCCAGTTTTAATTTGACTACTTATTTTCTGTCACTCCCTCATAAGTTACTAGCTTTGGTAAAATTGCATTTGTTTGCAAGATATTGCCCAAATCTTGCAAATAATGCTAAGTGTGACCACTCAGTAGGTTGTATGTGATGAGTTGGGACTGGGATCAGGCTCTCATTTATAAGACTGAGTAGGAATACCTCTCCTCAAGGGGAGGAAAACAAGGATGAGATCATCACATGAAAATATACTAACAGTGCTAGCGCATGCATTTGTACACAAAGAGACAGCTTTCTGAGAGGAAACACTCAAATCTGCCCACCTTCCCACTTCTGGTCAGTTGTTTTCAGCTTTTTCTACTTCCAGTGCTTACTTGCAATGTGCAGCTTACTTAATTACTGTTTATTGAGCAGTTTATGGAAAATTCATGCTTTACAATAAACATATTACATTAAGTTCTAATTCCATGTCGGCCAACCTGAAATATGTTGCGTTCTGTGCAAGTACACGTTATGTGGAAGCATTTTCTTCCCACTTCCCATGTGCCACTGGCATGTTTCTCAAGGCTCATTAGTGTAACACATATGTCAGTGTTTTATTAAAAGCCTTTTTCACTGTGTCTCTATAGATGGATATGGATAATTTTACGTGGTAAAGAGCAAAGTGTGGGCAGAAATCAACGCTGTCATTTATTGGTCTCCGTCTTGTAAAGCGGCAGGAAGCTGCAGCAGGAGCAGGCGCAGCAATCATGCTTTATTGTTTTATGGTGCTCAAATAAAAAACATGAATCATCTGGCTTTCTAAAGTGCAACGTCTAACAATGTCAGAGTGACTGTTTGTGCCTGCATCTGCAGTCTTAGGGAACCACTGTGAAAAAGCGAGTGAAATAAAGAGATACAAAGAGACTGAGTGTTGAAGTAGATGAAGGCGAGCATATGAAAAAGAAACATGTAATCTATCTATCTGTTTATCTATCTATCTTGGAATTTCTATGTATGCATGTTTGTAGGTGGGGGTTGATTAAAGTGCTGCGAGCAGGCAAGATGAGACACAGGAGGCATCACACAAACTAGATTTACGCACCAAGTATCTCTAGAGTAGATGTAGGTGTCATTCCTCTCTATATTTCATACCTGTACCGATCGTTTTATGCTTGCATTTGCACTTTAGAAAACAACACCAATGTATGAAATGTAAATACTGCTGTCTGTCCAACATCCACAAATGTATATAATAAAAATGCCAGAATTGCCGCTATTTGTTTATTTATTTATTTTATTAGAGATCTAGACACTTTAGTGCATGAAAATCCAGTTAGGGCGTCTGTTTTCTAAGATGGAATAACCACACTGTCTGGCACCAACAATCCCACCTTGTCTGGGTGAGCTGTCTCTCTCACTGTAATGTTTATGGGCTAATGTTTTCGCTAGACTTCTTTGTTTGTTTTGCAGTTTAAATGTCTGAGAGCTTGTTGTCTTTGCATTTTGCAGCTCCGCATAAATCTGTTTTTGCGAACCACTCCCCAACAGCAGAAAAGTATTTGTTGTTAGAAATGATACACTTACAAGGCTGATTGAAATTCCATAGTTATGCATTCACAATGGGTCCACGGTGTGCTATCAGCCTGAAAACGGCATCATACAATCTACCTACCCAGGTAATAATTAAACCTGTACTTTCCTGATATAATATCAAAATTCCTGCTGTTTTTGTTAAAAACAAATAAACAAACAAAAAACACTGTAAAATTGCACAGGTCTAATTTACTTTCTCAGTTTAGGTTAATTATGCTGCTTTTAATCCAGCGTCACTGCAACCAATCATGTCCCATCATAGATCTAAAGGGCCTGATAGTATCACATTATCCCAACAGAGCACTTCTAAGATAAAATAAGAGAAGAGAAGAGAAGAGAAGACTTTATTGATCCGACAATGGGGAAGTTTTTGCGTCACCTCAGCTCAGGTACAGATATCAGAAGGAAATACAAAAATACAAATAAGTACAATCAGTGAAAAGAAGTAAGATAATACACTATGTACAATGGTAACATACACAGTATGTGATTATGGATATGGTTGGAAATATGGAAGACATAAACTATATAGCTTGACATAACTATTGTACCACTACTATTCCTATTTATAGACATGTACACACAAACACACACACATGTACACACTAAATATTAGGGGTGCAACGATACACAAAATTCACGGTTCGGTTTGGTTCGATACTTTGGTGTCACGGTTCGATATTTTTGCGATACAAAAAAAAATGTTCATGCCTTTTTAATTTGTCATTTATTAAAATTATAAATATAGATTTTAACTCAAAAGTACAGTTTTTAAATTTAATGTTGCTAAAACAACAAAATAATAATAATAAAAATAAATCTATCTGATCGAGAAATCACTCATCTTTGGAAAAGAGAGTTTATTACAGAGAAATGGCTCTTTCCAAAATAAAAGCTATACTATACGCTTCTTCTGGGCTATATTCTCAGCAGCATATTAAACATATCAGGTCCCCATAAGGAGAATCATGTGCTAACGGCTGTCTCAATGACTCGGGTAAAGTTTGTAGCATGCATGCTTGTTGTTTTTGTCTGCTTCCACTTGTCTTTGCACGAGGATGATGTCGGTGTAAATGTGCCGTCATATTCGTTGTGTTCCCACTAGTGCTGTCAGTGTTAATCTCGTTAAATTGACATTAACGCCATAACGCGCAAATCTCCGTTAACGAGCTACCGCGGATCGCCCCGTGCATGGGACTGGACGCACTAGTTCCCATCAATTGAGCATTGCGTGGCACATCCGACATACTGTTTTACTTTTGTCCATGACGCGATTACCATCAGGGTCATGCTTCACATGAAGACCAAAATAGTTCCAAACGCCAGATCTGAATGAGGGTGGGGGAGGTTCAATTTGCCATTTTGCAACGAGCTTAGCTTCTGTCTTGCTAGCTTGTGCTGCGCTCAGTGGATCTGCACTCGACAGTGCAGCCTAGGCGGAGTAGTCGAACGCAGATCCACTGAGCGCTCAACACAGACATCGTCAGAAGAAAAGTTGATAAAATAAATAAAAAATTTTGTACTGTTCGATACATATGCGTACCGAACCGAAAGCACTGTATGAACGGTTCGATATTGATACGAGTATTGTTGCACCCCTACTAAATATACATATGTATACATATACATACATATATACCTGCACATGTCCATACACATGGAAGGTCCATTATGCATGAAGTGGTGACCGGGGATGTTCACAGTGTCCAGTGACTTATGACATCGTGATTGAGGAGTTATAGAGTCTAACTGCTGTGGGATGAATGATCTGCGAAAGCGCTCCTTCCTGCAGCGAGGGTGTTTCAGTCTCTGACTAAAGGAGCTGCTCAGCCCACTCACATACTCATGCAGTGGGTGATGTGGGTTGTTCATGATGGATGTCAGCTTTACCACCTCCACTCTTTAACAAAACTCTTTAACATTAAAACTGTCAAAACTTGGAGAGTGATGGTAATATGGCAGGTATACCAACTAGCCACAACAACCACCTGTAGATGTGCAAGACGTGTAATAATTTGTCATTAGAGGGTAAGAGGAAATTTGTCCAGGGTAGTTTTTTTTGTTCATTTCCTTTGAGTCCACAATTACAACCTTTGCGTCTTTGCTCAGGATGTCTAACCTCTCTGCCTGTGAGTAGTCATTAAAATAAAAGCCTAGAAAAACAATGCCGTGTTGACTGGAAAGGTAATTAGTCTTCATTTCCTGAGCTGACGAAGTGGCAGGCTGTCTGCCATGAGGAATATATATATATGTTTTGCAGTTTTGGAGACTAAAAGGAAATTTCAAACTTCCCAACGAGCAACATTGAAATGTCTGACATTCTGCTTTGCTCCCAAATATATACACTCTAGAAAAACAAATTTATTTGCACATTTCTTTGAGACTTGTTAATTTCTTTTCCTTTTTACAGAATCTGCTTTGTAACCATCGTGTACTGTGAAGAGACATGAAAAAGCAGCTTTGACTGCTGTGTAAAAGGCCTTTGCCCAGCACTGCTTATTAAGGCTTGCTTGAGTAGTGTTCACACTGTCTGATTTTCATGGAGCTCAACAGCACAATCAAAACTAAAAACAAAAGCAGTCTGATAGTCAGCACCTCTCCACACCATGCATTGAAGGAATTGATTATTTTCTGAATTGAACTGATTCACTGATGAGTTTGTGATATTCTCTTGAGTATTGTGCCTAACATGTTCTTATTTTTATTTGATGCCTTCTTTTATGAAGATTTGATGTGAACTCTTCCAACAGTAGAGAAAGCTCCCAGCAAATCCTGGATCCACAGCAGCAGCTACATCTGGTAACACTTGCATACAAATTTGTCAATAACCTTTTGAGTAACCCTGCTAACAAACTATAGAGATCCTACATACTATGGAGAGCTTGTGAGTGATGCTAGACAAATTGAAGTAACTAATCGGTGTACATATGTGTTTTTTAACGTATAAAAATACATATAGTGACAAAATGCATCTGTTGGCCCACTTTTAACTATTAAAATATGTTGAATGTCATCATAACTTTAGCCCTAAAAAAGTCTCAACCTTCACAAAACATACATTTCCTCACTGTTAAGTTAAAAATTCTAGAAAATATTTGTAGTGCTCGTTCCTCTTTGCAGACCAAATTCTCCCAGTTTGTCTGTCTCATCACCTACCTTTCTCTGCCCTCAGTCATTTCTCTTCCATTTCCTATTCATCAGCCTCACTCTCTTTCTCTGTGTAGGTTTCTCTTGCCCCCTGTTCTGCTCTCCCTCCTCCCTCTCCGTTGCTGAAACAATCATCAATTACCCTTATCCCTCTGTGTTATCCTTCTCTCAATCTCCCTCCATCTTTCCTGCCCATCCAGCAGAGTGGTTCCTCCTGGTTGGCTGTGGGCCACCCAACCCTGTCCCTGTCAGTCACCCTGCAAACGGTAGCTGAGCAGAGACTGACAGCTCTATGAGCAAATCAATAATAATCTTGAGCCTATGTAATCCTATACCTGAGGAGATCCCTTAGTGCATCCACACCTTCTTCGTTTCGCTTACCGTTTCATGCATCCTGATTTGCATATTTGCTACGTAATGTGCTAGCCCAGAAAAGGAAGACGATGACCTGTGATGCAGGAAAACAAGCCAAATAATCTAAAAATCAGGACGCGCATATGAACATTCACACCAACACAAAAACACACTATGATACCCACACATTGTCCTGTCCTGACTGTCACCAGGGGTAAGGTCATCGTGTTTGATGTATCAGCCGACTCATATGACAGCCTTCATATAACTCCAACCTCTTTCCTCCCCAAGAAAATTAACAGTTAGGGCTGAAGGACTGAACGAGCAGAGAAGATGTTGCGCCTGTCTCATAAAAAATGAACCATAACAAAGCCAACTTTGTGAGCTTGAACCTTTTTTTTGTCTCTTTCATAAGAATAATAATTTGATTTCTCTTGCCTGAAAATTATAATTTGCTGTCGTTAATGCTGTGAATCTGAAAAAGCATAATTAAATTTATCTTTTGTTCTATGTATTATTCTTGGTGTGATTGTCATGTGATTAATTTAAGTAAGCCCCTAAAACCAGAGAAGGTGCAGTGCAGCACACTAGATGCTCCTCCACCATAGGTGAAAGGTTTTGGTTTGTAATTATTGTTGTTTTGACCCACACAGCTCTCTGGGACTGATGAGGGATTTATAGTAGTGAGCGTGTGTTCATTAGTGTAGATTTTCGCCTACGCAGAACCTAGAGGGGTATGCAACCCATACAAATATGCTTGAATGTATAAAAAACCTCACAAAAAACCCCAACAGGCAGCTCAGAGTGGACGATTCTGTGCGTAGGTCGAATACCAATTAACTGAAAAGTGGACAGGATGGGGAAAAAACATGAATGATTAAAAAGAACAGCACGAAAAGGACGGACAGTGGCTGCAGTTGGCAGTTCTTGTTATTTTTAAAGCTCATTTCACTGCATGTTTTTGTGTGTTAGAACTTGGCTCTTTTCTGTGGCTGAGTGAAAGATCAACAGCAGCACAATCAAGACTTGCCCACAGATTTGTTTGCGAGGCAGCGTTCACAAAGAGCAGAGACAAGAGAGCAAACAGCTACAGCATGAAGCCGTCAGTCTGCAAAGCTGTTTGTAGGCAAATACGGACACAAGCGCACAACCATAAATCTGCTTTAAATCAAGAGTACCACAGCTTGAATGTTAGGTGGGTGGTGAGTAAAGATCATGTTAATGTGGCTAAAAATTAAAGTCCCCCATTTTCAAAAAACAGTATGTGGGAGCACATTCTGCACATTGAGGCTTTTGTTGTTTTTTTGCTGAATTTTCTTCCTTAGATGGCCACAGATGTTTCTGTAGATCTCCATGTTGAAGGTGTGACCCTGGGGGACAAAGTCACAATGCCAAATCCTGGAATATTTAAAAGAAAAGAAAATAAGAGAAAAACATGCTCATTTGTTGGTCCTTGACTCTGCAGGCTCTGCCACGGTCATAGTAGGAGACCTAGCTGTTATCAGCACTGATAAGCTTGATTTTTTTTTAAGGTTAGTTTGACAAAATTTTTTAATTTTTCTCTGCACAAAAAGCAGCTGATTGGTTTACATCAGCTGCTCTTAGTATATTTCGTAGTGCATGAATTACCACATTTGATGACTACATATCAGCAAAGTCCCAAAGCAAGGAAAACAGGATAAGCTCAAAACAACATCATAGTGCAGTCCAGCTGGCAAATTCTCCCAAAACATTATAGCTACAGTCCACGCTTTCCTGTATCACACCAAAAACTGCACTGTTGATAGAACAAAGCAGCTGATGTTTTATACACTAATGGTCCAATGATATTGGATTTAAAGGATTCATATGGACCAGTCTTTTTGAGAGGAGCATGTTGTCTAGCTGCAGAGGAGAGTTGAGTACACGAGAACCATGTTCACTCATCTTCTTCCTCTTAAGTTAATCCACTTGCCCTCTCTCAGCTTCCCTTGTGCATAGGTCCCTCAGATACTATCTCCATCTGCTGTAATTATGGAGACCCCCACCCCCTACTCACTCAGCCACACAAACTCACACACACACCAAACACACTGCCCACTGGTGTAATTCTTGCTGCCTAGGGGGTCATGGGAGATTATGAGTGGGATCGATCAATGTGATGGTTCACACACACAAATGCTCACACACACATTCACAACCTCATCATTGATGAGGGCCTCCTTACCTCCCCTCGCCTACTGAGGGACATCCTGCAGCTAATGAGGACACACAAACACTGCCGACACTATCGACCACCTTAGCTTAACAAGGTACTTCATATATGGACCTGCTGGAAGACCATCAGCTTCGAGGCTCCCTTCTCTACACCTGCTCCACCACCGGAAAGTATAGTTAAAGAGACAATTAGTGCACAGTGATACAATGTCCAGGAAGAGTCTTCACTCTCTCCCACTGCTCTTACTTCCTGGACTCTTGGTGCTTCACGTCATAGCAGAGGGTGTACATGGAAATGCAAGTAAAGTTTAGCATCCAAGCCCGCAAATAATTAGCATAAATCATCACTTTTATTTTACACCTGAAGTGCATAGAGAGCAATACAAAACACCTCTGGAAAAATGTATGTATTGCTATGGGCAAAAAAAAAAAATCACTAGTCAAAGGAAAAGAGTATTTGGCATTGACTTTCTGGTTTTACCTCACCTCTGCTTTGTAATACCTCAGCTTTTGATAAATGGTGTTTCAGCATTAGAATAGAAATTAAGGATGTGGGTAGTGGCTAGTCTTCTTATTCAATCCTTCTCGCTCTTTTACATGAATAATTTTAAAGTCCATCCATCCATGTTTTCTCCCACATACCAAATTCAGGGTCGCAGGGGTGCTGGAGTGTATCTCAGCTGCCACAGGGCAAGAGCCAGCGTACACCCTGGACAGGCTGCCAGTCTATCACAGGGTCAGCATAGAGAGACAGACAACCATTCACACTCACATTCACACATATGGTCAATTTAGAATCACCAATTAGCGCAACCCTACAAGTATCATGTGTTTGGACTGTGGGAGGAAGCCAGAGTTCCCAGGAAGAAACCATAGAGACAGTGGGAAAACATGCAAACTCCCCACAGAAAGGCCTCAGTCAGATGGTGAATTTGAACCAACAACACATTAATATAGATCACAGTTCCTGTGACTGTTTCACAATAACAGCTAAAAAGGGCATTTGCAATTAAATGTATTCAACACCCTGCAGAATATTTCTGCTGCAGGAGCATAAGCAGCAAACAGTAGATTATATACTAAATTAATAGCAGAATGAATGGCCAGTTACACACTGAACTGTTTCCTTGAATTCCCCATCAGTAGGGACACACTATCAGTTCAACACAGGAGTGCAGCAAAGAATAAATACAAATATAAGGAGATAATTATGCAATGAATTACCTTTGAACAAATAGTGGAAGAAATACCATAATTAGTTATTATTAATGAACATTGTTTTACAAAAATATACTGTTAGCTAATTGAACCATTAGCAAACTATTATGGTGTACAATTAATTACAGAGGTGCCATCATATCAGTGCATCTACTCATGCAATTCAACTTTAAATGGAGAGAATTCACATTTGATTTTCTGAAACCCTTAAAAGGCATGGTATAATTAATGATCCCAAGAGCATATTTTCCCCTGAGGTGGTTAGCTCTGTGCAAATATCCATGTGCCTCTGAATTTTCTAAGCATGTTTTATCTACAAAGACATTATACTAAAATGCACCAACTATGCACATGTCCTTCAGTAAAACTTCAAGCAGACTTCAAAGATCTAATGATTGCTACACATTGCAGCCACAACTTTCCACATGTGTAACTGAATATAACCCTTATCTTAGAAGTGCCTTCAGGAAAGCATTAATGATGAGCTGAAAGCAAAGTACAGTGTAACAGTTCAGTCTAATATTCATTTCATTCTTTCCATCTCAATACTCATTTTCAAGAAATTATATATCAGTATACATACTCTGGATAATCAATGTAAAAAGCAAAATAAAAGACATGGCCTGCAAAGTTGTATAATTCTGAAGCCGTACAGCTTGTTATGATTAGGTCCACAGAGAATAACTTGGAACTGGATAATATGTACACAACAACCACAATGAATTTGTACCATAGAAAGCAGAAAAGTCTCTGGGATGTGTCGGAATGTCGAGGTGTATTAAAATGCTGAAGTTGTGTTTGTCTTTATGTTTATACTGCAAGAGAGCACCTGTGACTTCACTATTTGCACCTATATGTGTTTCTATGTGAATGTGCATGCTTCTGTGATGTATGCATTATGGAAGCTGACTGCTGGTGGCCAGAGAAGACGTCAGTTTACTGCTGCGAACATGAAAGAGTTCTCCGAGGGGGGGAGGGAACTGGTCAGCAGACATGACCTACAGAATCAATGTCCTTATAAAAGAATAAATGACAAGATCAGAAGAAAGGCTAACATCAAGAAGTAACAGAGGATGGGTCCAGTCAAAAGCACTGACAGACAAAAAGAACAACAACCTGTATTTTCAAAAAATATTAAACGCATTAATGTGTTTTTTGTGTATTCTCTATAAAAACAATGCACAAAGTACCTGAACTGATTCAATTTAACTTCACTGATAAAAGTGCATATATCCTGTGCATTTAAACCCTGCACAGTCCAATACACTCTACTGCTAGTTTAAGTTGTAGCATAGAAGAAAAGTTGGTTTATTCTCTCTTGCTTTACAGTTATATGTGCATGTCATATTAGGGTCCATAGTGTTACATAATTAAATTTGAAACCTGCCACTCACTAAACTGAGTGACAAAAGCATATACTATATACATATGGACAAAAAGTTAATATAATACCTTAAAATATGGAAGTTTGAACATCCATGTTTCCTCTACTATTAGGAAACACCATTTACTAATGTAAATTGAATAGGAAAGAGTAAGAAAGCAACTTTAACCAACATCTGTCCTATTGGACACGATAGATGTTGATTTAGGAGGCTTGAATGGGATGCGGGATTCACTGGTTCCTTTCATCTGCATTTGTGTCTGTGTGGTTAGCCAGCTAAACAATCTCACCAATTACTCTGAAAATTCCCTGGATGGCACAAGACACTTTGCCAAAAGAAAAGTACCATCTGTGTCAAGTGTCATCAGGCGTGAAGTTCATTCAGACCTGGTGATCAGGACATGGGATCACATTCAATCACAGCACAATGCACACAAAGGGCAACAATTCAAGACTTTCAGATAAAGACCTGCAGAACCCAAGTGTGTTCATCTTCTTTATGCTGGTGGGGGTCCAGAAGACCACTCCTCCTCCTGTATCGACATTGTGTGCCCTTTCAGAGCCCCCCGTCACCTTGGTTTCCTTTGTCACTGGGTTGGCTGGCTCTGTAACAACCAGTAGGGTTCCCCCACTACAGGAGCAGTTACTTTCTCCACTTAAAGGTCAGTGATGTTACCTGGAGGCTTTCAGTACTCTGTCCATCTCTCTGCTGAATAACTTCAAACAAGAGCAACTGTACAATGCATTATTCATGTGAGGAATTTGGAAGGCTCGGGGTTAGTGATGTTGGTGTTGTTTTGGTTGGGATAGGAAGGTAAGCTAGAACTCAGATATACAGGCAGGTGATAACTCTAAGAAAAAAAAAATCATGATCTTTTAGAAAGGTATTGGGCCACTTTTAATGCAGCATGGCATTGATTCTGCCAGGGGGGGAGAAACAAACAATTCTTCTAAGACATATTTAAGTTTTGATAAAGGCACTGAATTGTCATCTGAGGGTACTTTGGGGCGCCTGGATCCCAGGGAGGCTGACACCACAGCGCCTGGCCTCTACAGAATCGGCTGCCCGTCGCCTCTGGTTCTCTGGGACTTCCACCCCTTGGCTGTGGGCTCCCCATCTAGGGCCTCCCTCCCTCTCCTTCTCCTGCTGGGATGGGTGCACAGATATCAAAGGTATTCTTGGGAGGCTGCGAATAGCCTGGTTCACCTGAATCCTTCTCTGCCTGTCTCTGGCTCCTGAGGTTTCCTAACCACCTATCACTTTCACATACATTTTGTGACAAAGACACATACACACTGACTCACAACACTCTCTCTCTCTCTCTCTCTCTCACACACACACACACACACACACACACACACACACACACACACACACACACACACACACACACACACACACAACAAGAAGATTGTTGATTTTAGTTGGAGATACATTTCTATTTCTACTCTGTCCTTTTAATATACCCACCCCCTCTTCCCCTCTCCTGCCTGTCTTGTCTTATACATTGTCATACTTTAGACCACATACAATGTAATAACTTTAGATAACACGAATACAAATGAAGACATGAACAGATAAACCCTGAAGAAGAGGAGCCTGTAGAGAATTTATGGAGCTGACCTTGGAAAAGCAAAGTGTGTTTGGCACGACAGTGATTTCAGATCATAATTCTGATTGCAAAATCTGCCAGAGAGGACAGGATCTAAAAAAATGCACTTTTCCTTGACTTGTTGGACAGTGGTTGCTGGAGCTTCTTGGCTGTTGCTGGCTAGAATCAGTCTCAAGGAGGATGCTGCACCAAAACCCTACAGGGGATTAGCTTGGTTGCTAGCAGATTGCTGCAGTTTCCCATAGTTTACATGCTTGGTAACTTGGTAACTAAATACTGAGCAGCAGAAAAACTCAAAAATGTGTGAACCAAACAGGCAACATAAAACATCTGCCTTCAAGGTAGCATGTTTCAAAGGGCACATCTCTTACTTGTTATGGTGTCCTTTTCACAGTGGGAGCATTGCTTAATGAATGCTCGGCAAGTGTTTGAAGAAAAAATCATGAAGAATACAGCTGAACAGAACAATCTGAGGTTTTCAACACAGCACTGTTTATCCTTTTACACCCAATTTCACCCAAATGTCACACTTTCAATTCAAATTCATTTATATAGCACTAAATAACCATCTCAGAACCATCTCAGGCCACAAACAGCAGAACTCTCTGCCTGGGAGGGATGTGAGGTGGGCAAATGAACTGAATCATTTCTTCAACAGATTTGATTCAACCATGAGACAGTCTACAACATCGGCTGCAGACTCACCCACCCCCACTGCTGCTGTTCCACCTCTGACACCTCAGACACTTCACACCTCCTCTATTCACCCTGCTCACTCCCCCCCACCCCCAACAACAGCATCCAATACACACTCAACACAAGGCTCCAGCCTGTCTCTCTCAACCACCCAGGTTAGGAGGGAACTGAGGAGGATTAATGGCAAGAAGGCAGCGGGCCCAGATGGCATCAGCTCGAGGGTCGTCAGGTCCTGCGCGGACCAACTGTGTGGGGTGATGGAGCACCTCTTCAACCTGAGCCTGAGGTTGGGAAGAGTCCCACAGCTCTGGAAAACCTCCTGTGTTGTACCAGTGCCAAAGACTTCACGCCCCAAGGACCTCAACAGCTACAGGCCGGTGGCTCTGACATCCCACCTGATGAAGACCCTGGAGCGGTTGGTCCTGGCTCAGCTTCGGCGCCTAACAAGCTCATCACTGGACCCACTTCAGTTTGCCTACCAGCCTGGCATTGGCGCGGATGATGCCGTCATTCACCTCCTACATCGTTCCCTCGCTCACCTGGAGACCGCTGGAAGCACTGTGAGAATCATGTTCTTTGATTTCTCCAGTGCCTTCAACACTATTCTTCCCTCGGTTCTGAAGGACAAGCTGGAGAACTCTGGAGTGGACCATCACCTCACTACCTGGATTTTGGACTACCTCACCGACCGACCACAGTATGTGAGGACTCAGGGCTGTGTGTCGGACAGGGTCGTCTGCAGTACGGGGGCCCCACAGGGAACGGTTCTGGCTCCGTTCCTCTTCACCATCTACACTGCAGACTTCTCCCACAATTCCACCCAGTGCTTCCTGCAGAAGTTCTCTGATGACTCTGCAATAGTCGGCCTCATCACTGATGGGGACGACAAGGAGTACAGAGGACTGACTCAAGACTTTGTGGACTGGTGCCAGCTGAACTACCTCCAGATCAACGCCAGTAAAACCAAGGAGCTGGTGGTAGACTTCCGCAGGCACAAGCATTCTCCACTGCAACCACTGAACATCCAGGGTATGGACATTGAGGCTGTGGACAGCTACAGGTACCTTGGTGTTCATCTGAACAACAGACTGGACTGGACTCATAACTCAGACGCCCTCTACAGGAAAGGGCAGAGCAGGCTGTACCTGCTGCGGAGACTCAGGTCGTTTGGGGTGGAGGGCCCACTCCTGAAGACCTTCTATGACTCTGTGGTGGCTTCTGCTATCTTTTATGGTGTGGTCTGCTGGGGCGGCAGCATCTCTGCTGGGGACAGGAAGAGACTGAACAGGGTGATCCGAAGGGCCAGTTCTGTTCTAGGATGCCCTCTGGACCCAGTGGAGGTGGTGAGTGACAGGAGAACGGCGGCTAAGCTGTCATCCCTGTTGGACAACGTCTCCCACCCCATGCAGCAGACTGTGACAGCACTGAGCAGCTCCTTCAGTGGGAGACTGCGGCACCCACGGTGTGGGACGGAGAGATTTCGCAGGTCTTTCCTCCCCACTGCTGTCAGACTCCACAACAAAGACTTTAACTGAACAAACACACACATCCACACATGTGCAATAACACTAAGTGCAATAATCTTTTCTGGCATCATTGTATTTTTACTCAGTTGTATATAGCATTCGTATTCTATTTTTATCTTATTGTATATTTTTATTCTATTTTATTCTACTGTATATAGTATATTATTTTATTCTATTCTGTACAGCTGTGTACTGTATTTATTCTTATTGTATTCTAATTTTTGCGTCATAACTTTTGCACTGTCCACTTCCTGCTGTGACAAAACAAATTTCCCACGTGTGGGACTAATAAAGGTTATCTTATCTTATCTTATCTTATAACAACAACAGTTGCCTCAAGGCACTTTATATTGTAAGGTAAAGACCTTACAATAATACAGAGAAAACCCCAACAATTATATGACCCCCTATGAGCAAGCACTTTGGCGACAGTAGGAAGGAAAAACGCCTTTTTAACAGGAAGAAACCTCCAGCAGAACCAGGCTCTTGGAGCTATCATGAGTGGTTGGGGGTGAGAGGAGGAAGGACTAAGAACGCTTTGGTAGAGAGCCAGAGATTAATACTAACAAAAGATTAAATGCAGAGTGGTGAAAAAACAGCCTAGAACTAAGGGATGATTCAAAACAATAGAATAGAGTAGAATAGAATAGAATAAGATAAAATAGAATAACATATTATATAAAATAGAATAAAATACTATGTTGCATCAGGAAAATTGCATTTAGTAATACTGGAAGTTAGTGGTTCAGATTCCTTCATCGATTCTCTTGAGATTAGCATTGGCTTCTCACCACTATCGCTAAGCAACATTTCAAAGATGTTACATTCTTGCAAATTAATTGCACACTGTGTGGTCAAATGTTTGTGGATGTTGGAGGTGTTTCCTTTCTTTGTTGTGATGGAGAAGGTAGAGCAGGTCATCTTCTAATCGGAAGGTTGGTGGTTTGGCGGATTGGGCAGGATACTAACCCCAAATTGCTCTTTGATGCATCAATCAGAGTATGAATGTGTGTGAACGTTAGATGGAAGGCACTTACACAGAAAAAGCACAGGGAAAAGTGCTGGTGTGAATGAGGCAAGTTGCATAAAGTGCTTTGAGTGCTCAGACAAAGTAAAAAACGCTATTTAAGAACCAGTCCATCTACCATTTTTACCATAAGTGCTGAGGTCATTACTCAAAAAAGTAATGTATTACACATTTTACACCAATTTCCTGTAGTGTAGTGCAGTAGGGTACTTAATTAACCCCAGGAGATAGTAATTAGTTATACTACTCATTACATTTCTTTTTGTGTTTGTGTGGTTTTTTCCCATATTACTAACATGCCAATTTGTTTGTTGTGATTTATTATCAGCCAGACTCATATTTGCTTTAAATGACAAATTTATTTAAGACGGAGTGATTTATCTAAGTCTGGGATGGTACGTGTTAACGGCCGCTCATAGATCCTACCTGCCGGATCTTCTTTTCATTGATATCGCTGTTATGACTGATGAAGCCGAGCTGGTGAGTTTCTGTGTTAACCAAGTAACGTGTTAAAGCTATAAATATGACTATTACTAAACTGTACTGTCATTAATAGTGTTGCTTTGTTAATGTTGTATGGTTGTTTTATTTTGTGTCTTTCAGTTGATTACCTGGCATCTGTAAAGGCACGGTTACTGTACTGGTGTTAGTTTATGGTTGTGGAATAAACTTATAAAAGGCAGCAATCAGATGTCCGAGCCTGAGTACGACACAGTTTCATCAGTTAAAACACACCCTTACGGTGGGAGTTTGCTAAATTAAAGGTAGTTAACTTAGTAAAAACCGTACAGTGTTTCTTCATAAAATGATGTGAACTGCATTGTCTCATAGTCACCAGTTAACAACATAAACCTGAAGCTACAGTCCCACAGAGAAGAGGCTGCAGCCTGACTGCTCATCTGTTTGTTACCTGTTTAAGTTTAGGGTCTGGCTGCTGGGCTCGGGTCGGCATTCACGCGGCTTTACATCACTCTGGGTTCTTGGCAAGCTTAGCGTTAGCATGCTGTCTGTGCAGGTGCTTGTGAAGAGCTGAAGGTGTGTTAGAAGAATAATGGAGTTGTTTCTGTTCTGGATGTAGTTTACATTATCACTGTGCTTCTCGTCCTTTTGCTCAATAAAATACCAATAAAATGACCAACTGGGGCTTTTGATTTCACAGTAATTTCAAGCAATCACCTGCAAATGGCCAGAGAATACTCATATTCCCTAGCCAGTTTTGACCTATGTGATTGAGGCCAATAACAAACTTTTGGGCAGCACCTATGATTATGTGATCAACGTGACAAACTTTAGTCAAATGGCAAAAAAATCTTTAAAGGTAAAATCTCTTTTACAATTCCCTTATATAAATACGGTATGATGACTATGGAATAATTAGTGGATTTTGAGTGTGGCCTGGGACTCATACAAAGAGGAAATTGGCAAATGCAGGATGGGGTTTTGCACACACAGCAGCTGTAATGAAACCAGCTATTTAAGCCAATGTGGCTGTAATGAAGAGCTGTGATTAGGGAGCGAGGCCCTAACAAGGGTGTGTTTATTGAGAGGCAGCGGAATGAAAGTGTTACTAGGAGAGAGAGAAGTGGGGGAGGAAGGGAGGAATGGGAGGAGAGAAAGAGAGCGAACTTATAGGCTGAGTGATGCTGCCAGAGCCAATTCATTACGACTGCAGCTCTGTCAATCCCTGCTCATCTCCCGTAGCACTAGACCACTAATGGAATTAGTCCCTGTCACTCACACACACACACACACACACACACACACACACACACACACACACACACACACACACACACACACACACACACACACAGAATAAGGAAGAGGGAGCGAGGCCAACCCAACACAAACACACACTGCATTAACACAATGGGTCCTGAAGATATATCTCTGTGACAAAGCTTTCACACTTGCATCCCATAAATCCTTGGAGGTCAGTAGGCTAACCACACAGACACATGCACCATACGCTAAAAATCATTAAAATAAACAAATATATAATGACAAAATATTGACACAGAGAATCTTGACTATGATTTCATATTTATTTTATTGCATTCTTGGAAATTTTACTTAAGCAGCAGAAGCAGATCAAAGTTCATCACACACACGACAAAAAGTATCTCACTTAAAAAGTAGAGGATAATTTAAATATTATCAACACGCAAACACACCGGAATGAATCTGAATCTGAATTATGCTTCTGGTGGCACATGACAAAGACAGTGCTTTTGACTGACTGAGAGCTGCTTATCTGATTTGATTGAATAGAGGTCAACACCAGACGGCCAGTCCTGAGGACAGACGCCCACCTTGCTTTTAAACAGCATCTTCCATCCCTCCTGACCATCCCCCCGTCATCTACTTCCCTCCTGTCCACTACTTCCATGGCCTTTACTATCTCCCATCCTCCTCCTCCTTGCTGTGAGAGAACAGTCATTAGATTACACCAATGGTCATGACCGTAAGAATTCTCCATCACTTTCCAGTAAACTTCATTGTCCAAGACCTCACCAGAGCAGCAGGAGGCTAAAGGACATGGATATTCATCCTTACCCGAATGTACTCTATGGTTCTGCCTGAAATATATACAAATATTGGACTTTTGCTGCATTTCTAATACTAGAGAAAGCTGTGGTTAGTCCAGCAGCCTGTCCTCTAAATGTACTTTTCAGCTCGTACTACTTAGTACATTATGATCCTGTTTAGTACACACAGGCGTACATGCACATACTGGAGCTGACGCTTGCTGTGACAGAAACCCTACAGATCTGCCATGATAGGCAGACGCTACAACATATGCTCCATCACAGCAGGGTGGTATGCTTTTTATGGCCAGCTCCCCCCATGCTTACGAGCCCAACCTTTTCCGCCCAGAGCGGAGGGTCAGAAAGTGAATCAAAGAGAATTGTGATTGGCTGGCTTTGACTAGACGCCCTCAAGGGTCAGGGGTGAGCGACCCTGCAAGGCCTGGTGAAGAGTCAATTCTCCCCAGGTCAGAGGTCGGAAGTAATGCTCCCTTACAGCAGCCTTAGGAGCAGGCGTATCAGGGAGATGATGTCTGGGTGCCGCACACACACATCTTAGACTGGAAGGGGAGAGGTAAGAGTGAAGGGCTTGATTGGGAGTAAGGGAGGATGATGGAGGCGTTGCTGCAGGGGTGGAGGAGGTGAGCAGGAGGAGGAGGGTGGTGTTTGGTCCTCTGAATGCCTTTGACCTCTGCACTGACCCCCTGCTGAATGCTCTCCCCCCTGACTGACAGTAATGATTGTGTTAGTGTGCGTTTGTGTATGTACAAGTGTTAGCACTCAACAAATACTGTTTTCATATGGTTTCAGGCATAAATAGATGGAAATAGATTTTCTTGTAATTTTTTAAAGTGGTCTTGAGCAATAGTTCTTCGAGATCCATCAAGCTCCTTAGTTGATCTAATCTACTGTTTGCTGGAGCTTGGTTAGAATGGTTTTATAAGAAGGTTGGCTGCCAGGAAGCCATTTTTAAGGAGGGGCACAGGAAGAAAAGGTTGACGTTTGCCAACACAAGAAGTGGACTGAAAATGAATGGTAACAGGTAACAGGTCTTATAAAGTGATACATTAGACCAAATTTGATATTTTCATCTGTCAGTATGGTGGGAGGAGAGATGTGCATCAGTAAATGTTTACATCCGTCAAGGTTTAAATCTCCATTTTAGCATTTCAGTGGACCCCAAACACATGATCAGTGCAGTGAAAGCATACCTGGATAGAAAAATACACAATGCAACACAATCAGTCAGGGACTAACCTCCCCAGAGCCCAGATTTCAACATTATTAAAGCAGTCTGAGATCATCTTTAGAGACAATGGAACAAAAAAGCCAACATCCAAAGAAGAGCTATGAAAGTCCTTCATGAAGCAGAGAGGTATTCCTGAAGAGTACTTCAAGAAAGTACAAAAAAGGTAAAGTTAAGGCTGTGATGAAGAATAAACTAGTTGGTCGAACTAAATATTGACTTTTGAAAGTTTGCCAGGATTTAGTTTTTGCTTTACATATATTTCTGTGCATTTTTGTACATGTTTTAAAATATATCACTGCATTTTTAATTTTCATAGCAAAATGTCAAACATTTCTTTCCAAGTTGCTAAAGTGCAACTACAAGTCAAATTTGGCAACAATGAGGTGAAATTAAGCATGGAGATCACTGCTGAGAAAGTAAGGGGTGTCACATTTCTTAGCTGAGATGGCATATAGTTCCACATTTAACAAACAAACAAAAACATCTAAAGACTTGAGTATTCAGGTGCACTGCACAGTCAGCCCAACTTCTAAATGAACAGGCAACGGTAATTGTAAACCTAAGAAGGTAAATGTTTGCTTAAACCGAACTAGGCGGCAAGTGAAAATGTAAAAATAAATATCAAATGAAAATGTTATATACACAAAATATGTAATTTTGAGAGTATTTCACAAACTGCCCTGAGACTTTGTGGCAGTCACTGAAAAAAAAAAGGATTTTGTGTCCCTGAACACAAATCAATAGATGACATTTCGTGACTGCTTCACAAACTGCTGTAAGACTGTTTTGATCTATCTATCTATCTCTATCTGTCTCGCTAAATCAATGCTGCATGCATAAATTGTACAACCCTTAAAATAGTCTGTGAACTGCCGGAACAAGATAGCCTAAAACAATCGACCATAATGCAAAAGCTCTTTTGTTTTTCTTTGCTTGAGTCTCTGATTGGTGAATATTTTCTAATTTTCCAATTTTATGTATTTACGCAGTCATGGACAGTGATACAATATAATCATCCTTACCCAGAGTCAATAAAATGTAATGATTATTTAAAAAAAAATAAGATCAAAAGTTATTTGCTCTCTGTTTAACTGGCAGGCAGTGCAAAATCTGTAAAATCCAGTCATTATTTCCTATTATTTAAATGGCCTGTATTTGTATAGCGCTTTTCTAGTCCCTAAGGACCCCAAAGCGCTTTACACAACCAGTCATCCACACACTGGTGATAGCAAGCTACATTGTAGCCACAGCCACCCTGGGGCGCACTGACAGACTGCCGGACACTGACGCCACCGGGCCCTCTCACCACCTCTAACCACCACCAGTAGGCAACGGGTGAAGTGTCTTGCCCAAGGACACAACGACCGAGACTGTGCAAGCCGGGGCTCAAACCGGCAACCTTCCGATTACAAGGCGAACTCCCAACTCTTGAGGCACGATCGCCCCTAAATAAATGACTTCTTGTGTCTTCCACTGATTGCAAATGAAACATTAATGCAAAACCTGTGACTGTGTTTAAAGCTTCAGGTTCAGCATTTCGGCCTACACCATGTTGGTTTGGAAGTAAAAGTGTCCATATTAGGATAATAAAGTGGAAGCTTAATTTCCCAGCTCTAGGTATTTTCACTTGGTTTCTTCTAATCCAACAATACTTGAAGTGCTTCCAATAGAAAGTCCTCAAGATCACTATCACATCACTCTACTTGTACAGCACATCTGCTTTTGCTGAAATGGCAAATCTCAAATTCAGGGTTGCAGTGCGCGTTGCAGTAACAGAGAGGTGCCTGTTTCCTGTAATGTTGCATATGTTCTTTGGCATTTTGTTGGCTATACATTTTTAATAACTACTAAACTTTAACACAGCTATCTAGCCACATATCCATACCACTGCTGCGCCAAAGCAACAATCCACTGACTGTGACTCTGGGGACTCTTTGTGGCAAGTGAAAGGCTAGGAGGTTGTTTTTAAATCAACCACAGGACACTGTTGATTGAATAATTAATGTGTGACTTCATGTAACAGACAAAAAAGGGGACACTGGGTCTCCATTCCTGCCCTTCCAAGAATGCTATCTGTCTGTTGAGGAAATGTGACCAGCTATCCTCCTCTTCCCTTCTGTTTAATTATTTCCTGGTCTTCCCTTCCCTGTGATGAGCTCCTTACCTCCCCTTCCTCTCTACTTCTGGTTAGCTGTTTTTGACCTCTGCCCTCTTATGTGATCATGCTAAAATGTCACGCACACGTCCATGACCCTGACACACAGCTGACACACACGCACACACACTCAGAGATATCAACCGGGCCACTGAATGTTCTTGACAGCGTGGAGAAACACAGCTGGTTTAAAAACACAGTGAGATGAGACTTTAATGTGTGTGACCAGGGACTCCTGCTGGCATCCAAACACTAACAACTAACAATAGAAACACACATATGGTCAAAGAAAGACACACACACACTTACACATGCTCGAAGACCACAGCTAGCACAAACCAACAAGGTACAGCACATTATTTATGTCACCAGCACACAAACACGTACAGTCTTTTTTGAAATCCGTGTCCTTTAATTCCCACACAGACATACTTTCATACACACATATGCACGCACAGATGCACACATAATCCTTTCATTGCATGTGCACCGTCCTTGTGCTTCTTCCCAGCCATGTTTGTATGTATAGTGTGAGTATGTGTGTGTCTGCAAGTGCGCAGCCTTCACAGTGAAACACTGCACCAGAGAGATTGGAATCAATACTTTCTGCTCCGTCATTTGTCACATCTTTACAAGGCTGAAGCCATCTGAACACCAGTCTATTCTACTTTGGTGCCATTTATCAAATTGCCCCACGTTGCAAAGATGAACACACACATCCACACACAAATATACACAACTACATACTGAGGGCAAACAGATGCAGCATGCACATGCTCTCTTCACTACTGTCTAAACTTTTGCACCATAATTAAGGACATGACAAACTGATGTGTTGATCACCACTTTGTGATAGAAATGTTCATGAATAACATAAAATAATAAAATAAAAAAACAATTGAAAGTGACAAAGGTAAGAGAGAACCCTTTGGGCCTCTTAGCAGTTTGATTTTGGGATCTTAGTCACCCCGTGTACATTTAATTTGCTAGTATAGTCTAAAAACTACTACTTAGGAAAATAGTTATAGATTTCATTTAAGCAAAAGTAGTAGTCAGGGTATGCAGCATACAAGCAGTTCTGATAAACAACAGGAGGAGCCAGAGGTTGGGAAAGTATTGACTTCTCCACTCATCATAAGTTATCCTACCCAAATATCACTGCACATCATTCCACTAAAAAGACAAGTGCCATCCCACGCCACTCTACGCTTAGTCAGCTCAGGTTGCTACTGGGAAGCCCTGAAGAAAGGCAGAAGGACCAGGAATACAGATCACATTATCTAAAAAAAGGAAACATTAATTTAAAACAATTAACTAGGATTAGTGCTTCAGGGACAAAGGGAACAATTAGATTCAAACACAGAAATATAGAAATAAGAAATACCAGAATGTCAACACAATCCAGGCACTTACAGGTTTGTGCCTCCTAATTTCAGTTCATACAATAAATATAAAGCAATATATCAAGCAGCACTTCATTTACACTTCAGTTATAATAAAATCTTATCACATCCCTGTGGGGGACAAAAAAAATCCAGATCAAGGTAATCGGCTTTTCAACCCTACACACACACACACACACACACACACACACACACACACACACACACACTGTCTGGAAATGTATTTGCTTCAGCTTTTCTTTAGAACACAGAAACATACTGTGGCATGTGCAAAAAAACATTAAGGATTTATTGAACTTCCAATTATGTCGCCTATGAGTCTCTCTGGTTGAGCACCACCTTGTGAATAAGCCTACTGCACCTGAATGACCCCTCCCACTTACTCGTCTGTTCCTCTTACTATGTTTCATAATACCGATGGGTCTTCTAGAACCTAGAATTGGAGTATGCTACATTTGATCACCTTAATCTGTGGCTAGATTTGAACTTACCCATATTTCTCAAACACATCAAAAACTCTATACTGATGGCTCCAAAATTCACTGTATTGTATTCACTCACACAACCGCTGCACATGAGACACAGGTGAAAAGACATGATCTGAAATTTGTGACATGGTGGAAGCAGCCATCAGATTAAGGGTTGATGTGGCTATAAGGGCAAGGACATGGTCAGCAACTCAGGTAGACTGTGGTGTTTAAATGATGCTCATTTGGTGCAAAGCGGCCCAAAGTGTGCCAAGATAATACCTCTCTATCACAACAAACTACACTAAAGTATTTATATGAGTTCCTTTGCCACTCAAATGCTCAATTTGAACTTAAGCAGGTGGTCTTCACTAGTTCTACATACCAGCATTGAATTTCTGGCATGCAACTGGCTAATTAGATGTTTGCATTAATAAACAGTTCAACAGGTAGTTCTAATGAAGTCGCTGGTGACTGTGTGTGCTAATACAGCTTCACAACAGGAGAGTCTGATGTTTAGAATTATGTGAAAATAGTTTTAAAAATGCTCAATTTAATGATGATATATTCAGCTTTTCTCATTTTAGCCTGACTAGAATGCAAAAAGAAGAGCTCAGTCAGAGCTCTAAATTAAAGTAGTGATAAATTCAAAATATTTTGATATAAATTGTGGAATTCACCAATAACTGCCCCAGAATTTCATCTGAGTACATCCAATTTAGGATCATGCGAGGCAGCCTATCCCAGCTGCCATAGGGTGAGAGGCAGGGTACAATCTAGACAAATCCCCAGAATTTAAAGACTGAAAATGTATCATATATTTACAAAGGTAACATCTTGAAAGACAACATCTTGCAGAAAAGTGATGAGATTTAAGTTATAGAGTGTGTTTTCCCCTTTTGTAAGCACCATTATCTTATCCTCCAGCCACAGTTAGTGATGAATGAATGTCACAAAAGCAATTTTTTCTTCTTTGTACACACTTGTGCCTTTTATTATCGATAATAAAGAACAATATTGGAATCTTAATGAATCTTACCCCTCTGTGATCTACTGAACAAAACAAAACAAACTTTATTTTTCCGATATGTACCACTGGTGTTTCACACACCAGCTTTTTTTTTCTTCAAATTGTCTTGACTTGGACTCTTGAGCTATGTTTTTGGGTAAAAGATGATGAAGATTTTGAGTGAAGTTGCCTTTGTCCAAACCCATCAGGTATTTTTCCGTAACCGTCCTCACTGAGTGCCTCGTGAGTGTGTAACAGGATCTTGGAAATTTCAGCGAGATTGCTCCACTAACCAATTTTCCTGAACCCTGTGGTAACATTCCAAAAAGCCAGATATGACTTTATTCAATTCATCCACAAACGATAAAGCAATTTGGCTCCGACCACTTTCGGCTGCCTTACACATGGCCTGCCACACACACACACACACACACACACACACACACACACACACACACACACACACACACACACACACACACAAACATTCACACAGCCTTACTACATACTGTAAGTGCAGTTAATCCAGGCATTTCTACAGTAAGCGTTCTCTTGAGAAGGCTCTTATTCAGCTCAGTTTTCCAGGAAGGTTAAAGCAACACTTAGGACTGCATGATACATCTAAAATATTGTATCATATTATTCTACTTTTTAACAGCTCAGCATATCACAGGACTAAAGTTTTCCAATAAAAAGACATTTTATTTAAAAGTGTGTGGTCTTGAGTACGGTTATGCGATACAACGGCACTATCAGACCTGGGTTATCCTCGTGTCTATCTTTATGTGTATATCCTTATCCTTATCGCAAACAGGGGCTTTTTTCCACTGTTTACTGATTGGTTTGCTCACTTGGTCACTTTTGTGTTTGTGTCTACTGGTCATGAGCCATTAGATAGACTTTTTAGGAAAATCGATAGGAAGCATAATGCCATAGAATAAGGCTCGCATCAAACTAATCAGCCTTCCATTGAGCCCCTTTTCCCCATTAAAGAAGCATCTAAATCCCACATGTTAGTTTTTGTATTTTTCTTTATTTTGTACCCATCTGAACAATAGAAAGTGCAAATTATTATTTCACCAGTTGGAGATAGCTTTGTAGACCATAAAGACTACACCTCTGAAAGGCAGGAAGACAAACAGCCAAACTCAGACCCAGAGGACACTGTCTGTTAAACCTCACACAGTTTTACTTCTGCATGCCTCACGCAGTGAAACATGAGGATTGGAGTTGATTTTAAAGAAAAAAAAACATCTTTATTCCTGAAGGCGATATTCAGACCAGCCCTTTTGATCTGCCCTGAGGCCTGCTGGTGGGCATCTCCTAATGAGGAAAGGCCATTGAATATATCCTCTGCCTACTGATTTTTATTGGTGACATACACTAATAGGATTCTGCAGCTCTGGAATGAAAGATCAATGAAGAAAGCCTGGAGCAGTTTTAAGATGGCAAGATGGTGGTCTATTCTGCTAATGAGTACTAAATTTACACCGATCAGCAACAATATTAAAACCACTGATAGGTGAATAACATTGATCATTTCATTATATTTCAGTATTATGCTGGGAAACGATTCATGCAACCAGACCAAGCACACCCCCACATGGCAGCAGGACTCCAACAGCAAGACACAATGCAAAGAACTGCTCAGAGTAAGAGTGTTTCCCACACTTTGTTCTCATGTTTAAAGAAATAACCTGGGTAAGCAGTTAGGGATAGTTTGTTTTGAAATGGAGCTAGATTCTGTAAATAAGAGTCTGCACATTCTGCTGATGATGATACATAAAACGCTTCAGTGTTTTTACATGTTCGGACCCTAACTAACCTTGCAAAGCATCATGCAGATACACAAATTAACCTACACCAGAACGCCAATAACGTCCGTCGTCTGTGAAATAAAATTGCAATTTACTTTTTATTAAGAAAGGAATGTTTTTCTTAGTGTGTTGTTTGTAAAAATCAATGAATTTCATGTACTGCCACAGACTCAATGGTAAAATTAAGTAAAAACATACCTTTAAACTTTAAGATAGTATTTGTTGTCAGACCGATGATGTATCTCCCTTCATGTTGCCAAACTTTGAGTGAGAACAGCAGAAAGTGCAAAAAAAGTGGCATGAATTTGTAAAAGAAACCTCAAAATAATTCAGCTATAATAAAATAAATTGTCCTAAAGCATCCTAACTCTAGCAACATGACAATATTTGAAAAAGTTCCCAAGTTAACAGAGTATCCATTGTACTGAGGGTAACAACCTGAATCTTTGGAAGCACAACAGTGCAACCCACAGGACCCAAAGGTTTCATCGCCATTGTCACTACAGGACACCCAGGACACACTACAGGGTCCTATGACCGTGCCTTGATGGGTCAGTACTATGCTAGTATTGCTGTAGCTGATGGGAGGTTTTCTGAGCAGATGTCTATGGTTGCATGTCGAAATCTTCGTTGGTTTTTAGGTACATTTAGGCACATACATGTCCTCCACAAGTACTCACAAACTCCTTTGCCGCTCATGACTTCCTAATGCAGTATCATAGTTCCTCTCTTCACACCATTTCATACCTTTCTCTAGATCCATCAATACACAGTGCAACTCCTCCTGACTTTTCTATACTATAACATCAACGCTCTCAAAGCAAATATTGTATCTGTAGTGCTCTTTCTCAGCATAAAGCCATACCACTCATTGATTTTCACCTCTATTCTTAACCTAGTTTCAACAACTCTTTCCCATATCTTCATGGTATGGCTCATCACTTTTATCCATCTATAGTTACTACAGTTCTGCAAATCATCCTTGTTCTTGAAAATCAGTACCAGTACGCTGCTCCATTCCTCAGGCTGTCCTCCATACTCTCACTCTCAAGAATTACATTAAACAGTCCTATCAAAAAGTCCACTGTCTTCTCTCCTAGACATCTCCATACCTCCACTGGTATTACATCTGGACTAATTGCCTTTCCACTCTTCATTATCCTCATAGCTGCAATATTGAGACGGAAAACAATTTAAATGAGGGTCTGAAACAACTTAATAGAGGCCCTCATTAAAATGATGTTTTCTGTCCCAATAGTGCTCAGTGCATTCTGCACATTTCCAGCTCCATATTTTTATTCTTTCACTCTGCTAGAATAGTTTTACATAACGGTGATAACGGTGAAGCCTCTTATTACATCCACATTCTGAAGAAAGTCTTGTTAGCTCCTCTGACCTTAGATTAAAGTCGTCCCACTTTGACAAAGAAAGCACAAAAACTGCCCAGTCAATGAGAAATACATCAACACCTCAAACCCTGATGGATAGTTTCTGAATACTTTAACTGGATCATTCCTACACTTTACATATCAGAGATATGGTAGCTCTCAAACAAGTTAAAGTGAAGCTAACACCCCAGACCACTGGGACTGCAACAGAACATCTCACACCTCTTCTTTACCAGGCATGGAACAAGACAACAGGCTTTCTCCATTTACACCCATTGATTCTGTCACTAACATGTGTTTGAGACTTGTTTGGCTAAAAGTCGAACTTTAGGTCACATCAAACCATTTAATTCATGTTCTCAACCCCTGTGATCGAAAATTGTCCTTTCATGTCCTGCTGAAAGTCGGAGGATTCACAAACAGTGATACCAGAACAAAAAGGTTTGGTCTCCTTTTTGATTCAGCGATGCATAAGGTGTAGTTAATGCAATGCACTTTTAACACCAAACTTGAACAGGTAAACTTTTAAAACATACAAATGAAAGAGGTTTTAAAGGTATTTTTAATCTGTTTCAGCTTTGAATTTTCTTGTTGTACCCTCCCCATGCAGGTTTTTACCAGTGACTCTTGTAACTTTTTCTCTCCAACGTATTTTACTCAAAAAAGCATGTAATAGCATGCAAACTGGGGTCTTTCCAGCTGTTAAAACACAAAAAAGAGATTCCACTGAATTAAAACTAAAAAATACAAAATGGGTCTTACACAATCCCAATCAAAAGCTTAAGACCACTTGAAAAATGACAACAAAAAAAAATAATCATATTTTGCATGGTTGGATTAACCAGGTTCCAAGTAGACCTTCAACCTGCAACAAGAAGAAATGGGAGGGAGACAAAACATTTTTTTGAGCATGCAATTTATTGAAAACAATGCTTAAACTGAAACAGCTGATCAAAAGTTTTGGACCACACCTCCAAAAAAAAAACCCTTAACCCCCCCCTCCCAGAACAGTTCCTAACATGAACTCAGTAATGAGTAGCTCCACCATTATTGTTGATCGCTTCAAAAATTCCTTGAGGCATGCTTGATTACAAGCGTTTCCATGATTCGTTGGAACATTTCTCCAAGTGGTGAAGACGGCTGCACGAAGTGCATCTACTGTCTGGAACTGTTGTCTATTTTTGTAAACTCCCTTTGCCATCCATCCCCAAGGGTTCTCAATTGGATTAGATCAGGTGAACATGCAGGATGGCCCAAAAGAGTGATGTTATTCTGCTGTTCTTATTGGAAGAAGTCCCTTGTCCTTTGGGCATGGTGAAAAACCCAGTTGCTACCACACAGACGAGGGCCCTCAGTCATGACAGATGCTCTCTGCAACATCTGGACATAGGCAGTGGCCCGTTGACACCCCTGCACCTCCTGAAGCTCCATTTTTCCACTGAAGGAAAAAGTACCCCAGACCCTTCAATGTGGCACGTAGAAAACATCTCCGGTGGGATCTGCTTGTCATGCCTGTAAACTTGGAAACCATCAGGACAATCAAGGTTACATTTGTTTTTCTCATCAGAGAATAAAGCTTTCTATCACCTTTCAATGTCCCATGTTTGGTGCTCTCTTGAAGTGCCTTTGAAGAAGGTTTTTGTTTTTGAAGCCCTTCAGTCTCAGATGCTGTCTGATGGTTATGCGGCTGCAGTCGGCACCAGTAGCGGCCTTAATTTGCGTTGAGGATCATCCAGTGTCTTGACCAACAGCCAATTGGATCCTCCGGCTTAGTGCTGGTGAAAATTTGTTGGGTCTTCGACTTGAACGTTTTGTTCCATAACCTTCAGGATCATTTAAGAAATTACAAATAACTGCTTATGCAGTTCAACAACCCGACTACGTTCATAAAGGGAAAGTTTTTTTTGCCTTTGCCATCAGAACGAAATGACCGTCTGACTACCTGACAGAAAATGACAATGAATCCACATTTTTGCACAGATTTGGCCTTTTAAAGGTATGTGTTCCTAAACTTCTGATCAGCCCCTCCTGTGCAATTTTTGTTTTCTATAAAACCATCCAGGAGGTTGGTTCTCGTCCACAAGCTTTATGTTTGACACCTCAGAAATAAATGATGTTGTAATAGCATTGTTCTGCAGTAGACTTGACAATAATTTATGCACATTTGTGTTGGCTGACATAACCAACATGTCATCTGTTCTGTGAACAAGTCCAAACACTTTTAATCCACTAACATTAAAAGCTGTATTGTCATAGGTTTTATATTTGAAGGGAGCTCTGCTGGGGTGCTCAGGCGTGACTCTGTAAAGTGGAATCATCTTTCCTTTGAAAGGACAGATAGTTGGAACTCCTCTTTGTGAGTGATCGTTAAGGATAACCACTAACACCACAGCCCGAGAAGAGACAATTACCCGCAATCACACCGGCTGCTGGTGGAGTGGCAATTTATGCAAGTGTTTGTGTGTGTACGCGCGTGGAGGTTTTTGCTAGGCATCTGGATGGCCCCCGTCTGCCCAGCCAGTCATCTGTCACCATTACAGGACAAAGGCAGCGGCGTCTCAGGGCCATTACTGAGATTGCTGGAGATGATTTGGAGTGTCCTCCTCAGCACCGAGAAAATCATTTCCTCACAAAGAGGCAGCCTCTCAGCTCTGCGGGCCCCTGCTAGCCTATGGGACAAACTCAAAGCCCTTCTTCTGTTTTAGTTGCCTCCTGTAGTGACACACACACAGTGAGTGCAACAAATCAGAAAAAGACAAGTCCATTCAGAGGAACTTACAAGAGAGAGCCAATGGAGCAAATGCTAAAGAAGAAAAAGCAAAAAAACAAGGCATGAGTTCATCTTTTAATGCTAAACAAAGGAACAAGACCACTACTGTAAATTGGTAGAATGCATTAAATATCCATTAAGTGAGAGTGAAGAAAAAGTTGGGGTTGTGTTAAATAAACCAGTTTCTAACATGCGTCCACTATATGTGTCATATGTTCTTCTCATTTCTCATTTTCTACTTCTGTCTTTCATTTCACTCTCTCTCTCACTGGCTCAGCTTCTTTCTCTGACTCACTCAAATCCTGGCCAGATATGTAGCTTCATTTACAGTCTAGCTGACCTTGGCTGGAATGTGGATGAGTGTTTAAAGATCAGTGTTGTGAAGTGAGCACTGCTTGTGTGTGAGTTTGTGGACCACTGGTCAGGGGCTCGAGTGTTGCAGTTACCCCGTTGCACCAACTCCACAATCCCCCCTTCCATGCAACAGCAACACACACACACACACACACACACACACACACACACACACACACACACACACACACACACACACACACACACACACAGAGATCATGATGAATTGTCCTCTCTGCAGGCTCAGATTGTTTTTTAAGGTTTAATTCAGTTTCTTCCTGTGCTTGGATGAGCAGCTGTGTGCATGTGTGTGTGCATACGTGTGTATGTGTGAGCTGATGAGTGTTTTTGCACCTCTGTGTAGGTGTGTCTCAGTATGTGCATGAGACAGAGAAGGAGAGAGAGGGAGGAAGAGAGAGTAAAAGAGAGAACAAACAGGCGTTATGGATCTCAGGTCTGATGTACTCCAGCAGGTCAGAGAGAGGGCCTCCAGTCACCATGGAAATGGCAAAACCTGATCAATACTCAAGGTTACGACCTCTAAACTGTGCCTCCTCCCCCAAATGTTCTATCTATCTATCTATCTATCTATCTATCTATCTATCTATCTATCTATCTATCTATCTATCTATCTATCTATCTATCTATCTATCTATCTATCTTTGAAGGGCTATTATGACCATGATCATGATTATTTTGATCAGTATTGAGATCACAATTATGAATTGATTTTAGTGAAAAAATATTTTTATTGTCCTGTCATGGAAACATAACACTGCTTTGCTTTCACATCCACATTGTGTAACATTTCTGCAAACAAACTTAACCTTATATCAAAATAAAATTGGTCTTCCTTATTCGAGAGTCAGTCCACACACAGCTCTACAGCCCTATTTGCATATGATTCTTTCACTGTGAACGTCACTTGAGCTTAATCTGGAGTATTTCCAAACAATGGCTGATAATTCACTTGGAGGAGAAGCTCTTCACCTTCTGCTGTGCCACACATTTAAATTCTTTGTTGTGTTTGTCTTTTAACATAGTGTTTCTTGTCCATAATAGTCGAGGAAATGTCAAGCTGCACAGCTGTGATTGCTTTTGTTATTAGTGAAGCACACATTTTAAACATTACTGACACATATTCATTTAATTGTTCGAAGCCAAATTCATGATTGAGATTAAAACTGAGTTAATTGTGCAGGCCTAGTCTTGCATTTCTCTCCTGTTTGGCTCTTGGGCCAGATTAAATCTTATTAAGGCTTGCTGTTGGTGTACAAGCTCTGGTTCTAAGCCAGTCTTCACTACTGCAACTTTTTGTGTAATCTCACATCAAAATTAATTGATACAAGTAAAGAACTTAACCTAAAAAAGACATGCTCCATTTACAACAATAAGGTTCATAGCTTTGTATCTGCAAATCAGTATAATGGTGAGAGGATTAAAAAAAAAAATCAATCACGGTGTGATTGAAATGTAGACTTAGAGTTTTAATTCAAGGACTTTAGCAAAAATATTAAATCAAGAATTTTGGAATTACACGTGCCCCCCCCCCCCCCCCAAAGCACCTCTATTTTCAAAGTTTGCTTTAAAGTATTTGTACAAATCAGTGTTTCATGGGCAGAGGAGAACTGTTTTCTTCATATGTGTTAAAGTGTTGAATCTGCATTTGGTAACTTTTTTTTTGAAATGAAAACTCAATATAGGTCAAAGCAGGTGTTACTGCAGCGGAAGGAAGTCATCATGTGGAGACAGCTGGAGTGGGTGGTATTGAGGACATATCTGCTAGGTAGCAGAATTAGTTCTGAATAGTACTGAAGACTTCAGGCATAGACTGATTACAAACAATTTTGAGTCTCAAAAAAATGGACCAAGCGGACGGGAATCGAGAACTTCCCAGTAGTTTGATTTCTTGGAATTGTTAGTCTGTTTTCTTATCGAGTCTGCTTATCTGCTCCATTTGCACTACAATCAGCTGTGCCTGAGGAGGAAAATAGTGGTGCTGCCTACAGCCTGGATATGGACATTACTTTTCTTTTCATTGCACAAAAGGATGAAAGCATGATGCTAAAGTGGAAACTGCATCCAGAACAGAAACAACCGCAGTATGTTGCCAACACAACTTCAGGTCTTTGCAAGCATCTGCACAGACAACGTGCTAATGCCAAGCTAGCCAAGAACCCAGAGTGATAATAAAGTTGAGTGAATGCCGACCCAAACCCAGCAGCCAGAGCTTGAACTTCAACAGGTAACAAACTGATGAGCAGTCGGGCTGCAGCCTCTGTTTTTACCTCTTGAAATTTCTAAAGTGGAATCACTGTGGTGATCACTTTGAAGCCTCTTTGTCTTAGTTTTCACCTTTGCTGTGTGTTCATACCTAAATACTAAGAAGAAGATTATGTGTGTTCTTATTAGCATGGGAATTTGTGTTGGTGTGTGGGTACAGTAGCTTCAGGTTTATATTGTTAACTGGTAATTGTGAGACAGTGTGTTTCATGTCTTTTCAGGGAGGAACCCCAAAGTAATGTAATGAGTAGTATAATTAATTACTTTCTCATGGGATAAATTACGTTATGTACTGCCAGTGAAAGCCCAGTGAGAATCAATAACTGATATCAACAACCAAATTGGAATTGCCAAATTCTTTACAATTCCCATCTCTATGAAGTAGCATGTGAAAATCTCTTCCCAAATAATAATTGCAATATTGTTTTTGTTTAAATGCTTGAATTAATCCTGAAAGTCAGCATTTCAATTACACCAACTGCTTTCAAATCCAAAGTGATGGTGCTGAGGAGCAAAATAACTGTTTAACATTAACTAACACTAATTGTCAGAGACTCCTTGACTTGTCAGAGTATTTATTAACAGAGATACAGCACTGCTTTCTGTATGTAAGGGTGGGAAAAAGTGGAAATTGCTGGACATCTTCCACTCTGCAAACCACAGACCAAAGCCTCCGTTTGAAGTTATCAATATCAATCTATCCTGGCCTTCCTTCGAACTGAATAAAAGGCATGGCTTGTCTTCATCAGTGCTACACAATAAACTGATACCATCTGGCCCAAAAGGAGGACAAAGTGAGGAAGAAGAGGCAGCGGTGACTAATCACAATAAAATCCTCTGGACACACTCATATACTATGGTACCAATTCTGGCATAATGTTCTCTTGTGGTTTTCAAAGACTATATTTATTAGCCAAGGGTAGGGCAGATGAAAAAGTGACTTTAAACTTCATAGTGTATTGTTTGTGTCCATCTTTGCACTGTGATAAATAATTTCTAAATAAAGAGCAAAGAAAAATATCCATAGCAGATTAGTAACAGCGAATCATAACTTAATATAGTTAATATAGTTATACATATGTTATTACTAATTTGAAGTTTTTCATTGAAACTGAAATTTACATTGCAGCGAGAGAGTCAGCAGGTCGACTATTCAGTATGCTCAGCATAGGTATACAGAAGACAGCATTGGAAAGTAACAAGTAGAGTTGGGGGGGGGGGGGGGGGGGCGGGGGGGGTCCCACTGAGTGACTTTAAACCCGTTAAACCCTCCACAGATTGTGCTAGTGTTTTGACAATGGCCAGTAAACTATCTAAATTGCAGTGTTTTAGCGCCTGTCTTTCTGTGCTGAGCTGGGTAGCGAGGCGTGAGGCTGTCAGCCTTGTCAAACGGCCTTTCTCTCTCTCCTTTCTCTCTCGCTGCATGGCTGCTATCATCATCACCGGCCTTTCAGACACCAAACTTTGTCCCTTTATCTCCGATTGTGCCTCTCCCTCACTATCCTGCTAAAATTACCCTTTCATTTTGTTGTGCCATAAAATTACAGCCTGGTGAAGATTGGCAGTCTTTTTCTGCAGAAGGAGGGGAGGGGGGCAAATCAATGTTTTTGTTGTGACTGTGTGTGTGTAAGTGTATGTGTGTGTGTGGGTAGGTGTATGTGTAGGTCTGTGTGTGTGTGTGTGTATGTACGGGCGGCCTCAGGATGTCAGAATGTAGTGATGTGTGATCGATGTGCCATTGTTTGTGTGTGTGTGCGTGTGTGTGTGTGTGTGTGTGTGTGTGTGTGTGTGTGTTTCAGAGCTACCACTGAGGATAATACGACTCTTGGTAATGCCAGGCTACAGGGGCAAAGACCCCTGTTTTACTGAACACTTTTAGATTTTTTCAATCAGTAAGAGGAAAATAGCAAAGTAGTGCCACAGGTGAGGACCTGCAGGGGGGCAAAAGGGAAAGGAGAAGCTCTCTGTTTGGAAGTAATCATATTCATACCATATGTCAGCAGAGAAGACAGGAATTCTTCACATTCTATATCAGAACTGTGACTCTGCAAACTTCAAAAGACACCTTAGAAAATGTATTTGTATCAAGGTTGCACATGATCTTGCATTTAAATCCCCCAAACTGAGTTTTTCTTGGCAATTCCATTAGCATCAGATCATTAAATGACTTGCAATTGACATTCAGTATCAATGCAGGCAGTAGCATTTCCAATATCCAATAAGTTAAAATGTAGGAGCTGGAGCAGTGGAAGGGGATGTTTCCTTTCTTAAATTTGCATTTTCCCTTTGTTATTAACCCTGCAGTGCAAAACATTTTTCTCCCCCTTGTGGCAGTGGGAGCGAACACACAAAGAGTATTGAAGCATGCTTGATATTGTATTCCTCCACAGCAATGTTAATTTTGACAGCAAACTTTGATCTAGTTTCAGTGATAGTCTTTTGAATTAAACATTATTTTGTTTTAATCACAATTTAGCCATCTAAATTTAGGCATCTGATCGGATCACTTCCAAACTTGTCCTACCTTTCTTGTCTCTCCAGAATATTTTCATTGGGTTTTTATTGGTTGGTGAAAGTGTCATTTCATGATAGTTGTTGTCCTCGCGCCTTTGTTCTTGTAAAAAAGAATAAAAAAAGAGAGTTCTCCATTAGTTTTCAGATCTCTAATGCACAAACCTACCAATCAGTTTGTCACATTGCTGCTGTTCACTGTTAGAAGGAAAAGTTACTGTACTGTCACTGTACTCCTGCAGAATGTAGACATCACTGTACGCCTTGCACGCCTCACTCCTCTCTCAACAACTTTTTTTAGACACTTCCAAGGTTTTCCACCACATTAAATGTAATTGGTTACTCTCAGTCGATACACTTGGTTCATTACTGGTCGAAATAAAATGTATCACAGACACCAGATTTATAATGGTGGTATACTGTGACGCACTGACAGATTTAACTGGCACTGACAGATTTCATTACAGTTGTGCTGACCGGTACTATTGGGGATTGACAAGTGACTGCTAATAGCTTTGCAATTATTGTTTTTGTTTTCAGGGCTGCAACAGTCAAAGACAAATACAAGTTTGGACTTAGCAGAAGATCAGCAAAACTTTGCATTTATCAGTCTTATGTGAGCTCATTTTGAATGTGATAAATTAAACATAGCAACATTTGTTGTTGTTGTGTTGTTGTTTTTTGTAGTGAAATGTTTTGGAATATCTTAATATTTCTGATTGGCTTCATAATTTTAAAAAGATAATAACTAGCTAGCATTAGACTGTTTTCTTAATGGAAAATGTTAGACATTAAGCATTATTCTCGCTCCTTAAAGTCATTTTTTTCATTTATTTGTATCAATAAAGAATTTAGTTGTTATTTTAAAGAAGAATCATCCTCAGTTTGATTTCTTTAACTACAAAGAGTCTTTCAAAATTAGAGGTTGTGTCTGTTATCAGAGAAAAACAGCCCGTTTCCTTGGATGACTCTTTGTCTGGTCAATTAATAACCAACATCGATATAAGCATGTTTGTGTAAGGCGCAAGAGAGTAAGGGCATACATTTCCGACGCCATCTCGTTATCGCTCTTCTTAGTTGACATTTCGCTCCATTGATACTCAGGCTTCTCCTCGTTGGTTGGAGAGTCAAAACAAACATGGAGTCCAGTTTACACACAATCACAGAGCCATCCATCTAATTGGGTAAACAATGTTTGCTTTGTAGATTTTTGTCTTCTTATGTACTTTCAGCATGGATGTAATACACGGGACAAACAGTATTCTGTAGTCTTGAAGTCCGGATGAGGATGCTATCTGGTATTTTTAATGACTGTTATTCACACTATGCTAGGAATCTAAAGTTGTTTGAGGTGTGATGCAACTGATTTAACAGGGTTTCTTGTCTTTGGTGTTAAATATGTTATAACCTAAAAAATATCTATGTATAAATACAAAAAAAAGGGAAAGTTTGAGGTTTGGAAAGTATTTTCTTTTCTTTGTATGCCTGTTTTCAGGAGAAGAATCCAATGAAAATGACTGAATTCTGAACTCTATGGAAAATGAGTCCCTTTTAGTGGAAATACTACAGATACTATTAACTGTGACTTGAATGTTTTGGTAAACTGGTGAAATAGCAAAAATGCCCCGGTATATATGACTCTAACTACATGTAACTAGTTTCAGTCTGTTTTAGCTGTCAACTCTAGCACCTTCATGTTGGACACTATGCTGGTGAACATTCTCAGTGAACATCATTTGTACCCTTAATCGCTAATCTAGAAAGGCTGTGACAGATGGAGAATATCAGAATATCCAGCTAACACCAGCAGGATGGCTCACACTCACCAAAAGACAGAGAATCACTCTCACACCCACACCTATGACGAATTTGGAATCAATAATGAACTTAAAAGACATGTCTTTGGACCATGGAAACAACTTGCAGGCACTGTAAAAACATGTGAAGTCA
Source organism: Aulonocara stuartgranti (assembly GCF_965226115.1). Lineage (NCBI taxonomy): Eukaryota > Metazoa > Chordata > Actinopteri > Cichliformes > Cichlidae > Aulonocara > Aulonocara stuartgranti. Next base: position 11,923,704 of record NC_138939.1, on the reverse strand, counting down.
ACCCAAGCTCTCTTTAATGGTGTCAGCTTTGCAATGTTCCTAATTCTTGTTGTCCCTTAATTTTAGAATTGTTCCTGCATTGATTATGTTAATCCTGACTGTGAAACATAACCTGATTATGTTAGAAGACATGTCGTATTGCAAGTTGAAATAAACAAACACTTAAGAGATTTGTCTTTTATGAGTAAACATCAGTGATTTAGGCTATGAATATATTCATTTTATATATATATATATATATATTTTTGCAAATTATTATCTGGAAATCTGGTTTGTTTAATAACCAGTCCCAGAAGCTGGGGAACAGTATGACAAGTCCCACTTTTGTTTACTTTTTCCCTTGTGGCACCTTTCTGTGATTACAGAATACACAACGCGGGCACAGTGCTTCCTAACAATGTATTTATTGAGCCAATCCATCTCCTGGCTCATAACTCACAGCCAACATTTGATATGAGTAACATCAACATCCATGAAGCAGACTATACTGCAGTGAATATATTCTATAATAAATCTTTTGATAGCTAGTGGCACCTTTTTTTCTCTGAAAGCTTTCTGGATCCATACCAACTTCTTTTCATTAATGTATAAGGAAAGTGGGTGACCTTTGTGGCTTTTGAATAGCATAAGACTACCAAGACTTGTTCACCTGTGGTGCATGCTCTTTGTGGCAGCCTGCCCTCCCTGTATTGAAAAGCCCAGAAGTATCTGATATTATAACAAAAGAACGGCAAGAGAACGTGAAAGGCATTTACTCGTGGAGAGGTGAGGGAAGAGGCAGAGTGAGAGGCAAGCTGCAAGGTGCCATCAGTGCTGAGAAATGGGAGTGAAAAGGATGAAAACCTATAAATGAAAATCAATACGAGAAGGCAGGAAGGCATACGAACTGGGGGAGGGGGGGTAATAAAGATAAATAATGAGGACAGGAGAAAAGGGGAAAAAATGAGAGAGGAGAGCAGAAAGAAGGAGACAAAGAAAAATGATGGCAGAATACAATCAGAATCACAATATATTTGTTATTGTGTGGCTGTCCTTCCCATCAACAGACTGCAGTCAGAAGACGGACCAATTTGCCCTCTGATGAGTGAAAAGTGCCCAAGTGTCCTCTATTCTTTTCTGTTTCTGAAGGACTTTCTGATTTACCTTGTTCCAGGGTAACACTGGACTCAAAGCCACAATAAGTGACTCCTCATTTAAACACTGAAGATTCATGCAACTGATTAAATGAGATGCGCAACAAAGGATTCATTTTCCAGGCTGCTGCTCTGTGCAAATATTGGCCTTGTAATAGCTGCTAACTTAAGTTATTCACAGAGCAGCATAAGAGCAATTCAGAAACATTTTTTCTAGTAGGCTGGACTTAATGAATATCACACTCTTATCAAGAAATATAAAGACGATGCTTCATATTCACAAATTCTGCACATTTTCTCATATGCAGACCTTCTTTGTGATAAGGAATCCTTGCATGTAATTCAGATATCGTCATATTCAAAACTATTGTGTAAAAACCACGCTGGCAGCAAAGAAAACACACTTAATCTAAAAATTAACACACTCTCCTCCCATTAATTGGAAACGTTGCTTTTCTTTATGCCTTAGTGAGGGAAACCATAAAGGAGTTTCTGCACATTGTCATATCAGGTGTCTGTTTTGTGTGTTTTGCCATCCCAGTGCCGGCATTGCTGCAGTAGATCAGCTGTAAAATCTATTCAAGCATGTATCTATTTGTTTTTAGGTGTTAGCTTGTGTACAGAGTGCATTTGTGTAAAAGAAGCTATTTAATTGTATTTAGAGACACAGATGATGGATCAGAGAGTTCAGGTTATTGATATGTTTCTGTGCCTGTGTGAATGCAGCCTCCCATCACACCCTGAGATATTTCAACACAACCATCGATCAGCTACAGCAACACCCAGATCAGATGATACCAGTCCGGGTTACAGGAAGCATGCGTGTGCGAGTGTACGTTTACGCCAAGGACAAAGGCAGCTGGAAGGATTAAAGAAAGAACCGCCTTATTTTGGATTCGCATAACTGAAGAATTCAATAAAATAAATAAACTTATGAAAACTTATGAATTGTAACCATTGTGGGTGCCACTGATGGGGGGTTGTGGGTGGATTTTAGCCAACTTTAAAACTCACCCTCCATCATGAATGAGAGCAGATACTCCACCATCACGCTGCTCTCTGGACGCAGGCCAAGCAGGAAAGGGAGGCTGGCAGCAATTACAGACACACACACACACACACTGATCACACACTACCGAAAGCACAGAGCAGTGAGGCCAGTTCCATCTGTGATTCTTCAAAGAGTTTGGCTGATATTGATTTGGTGCCAAGGTTAGCAGCTCATTCAGGCAGAGTGGAGCTTTCAGGAGCAGCTGGAAGGAGCTGAGACCACAGCCGGAGACGGAGGCTGAGACCTTGAGCTGAAACACACGGCAGCAATTCTCTGTTGGGGCTAACAATGTCTCCAAGCACACCATCACAATCACAGCACAGCACAGACAAAGGCAAATAAACACACTGACACATGAAAACACAAAGCCACACATAAACACATGCATACATACATGCCCTCTCCCTTTCGCAGTTATGAGTGTGCTGCATTGAATGTAGAGTTGGTAAAAGGGCAAAAGAGTGTGCGAAAGAAACAAAGGTTTTTTTTTTGTGTGTGTGTGTGTGTTTGTGTGTTTGTTGGTTGCAGGGACGCAGAGGACTAGTTGTATTTTTGAGAAACTGATCGAGGCTCGTAAATTCAACTCTCATCCCTAGTCAGAGAACCTCTGGGGTAACAGTGTTGTGCAACATTTGTCTCTGTTCTCTGTAAATGTGTGCGTATGTGTGCTATTAAAATGGTACTGTGCATTTACTGTGGGTTTAACTGCTGACCAGTATGTATTTGATACCTCACGTTATAGGAGTAATGAGGCCCTTTTCCTTCTGAACAGCCACTGAGGAAACAAATGGAGACAGAAGAAACTCCATTACTAAAATACAGAAAAAGCCAATCATGACAATGCCATAGCACTTTGGCTCTGCAAGAAACAAAAGCACCTAAAAATTTAATGAAGAGATTTGCTCCAAAACAAATGTTGCAACCTATTAATAATGATGTTACTCATCATCAGTTTTGAAAATATGCATCTGAAAATGTTCTAGTAACTACAATAACGTAAAATTTATTATCCCAAATTAACTGTATGTGATTGTGTGATTTCCATAAATACAAGTGTGAGGGTAAAGTTTATTACTAGACAAGCTGCACTCAGTGGCAGAGCCAAACAGTTTTTATAGAGGTGGCGAGGCTGAGACCATTACTTACATCGGGGTGGCACCGAAACGGATCTCATACTTCTTTTGTGTGACAGATTGCTGCAGGCCAAAAAGTTATTCCTGCCATGTGTTTATGAACATGTGATTGATTTGTTATGAGTCCTCATGGCTGATAAGTTTTTATATGGAAACCTCAAGTGATTAAAAATGTAAAACAGCTGCTAAATGTACTTTTTAAATTACTATTGAAGCTCACAAGATGATTTCAATAAAAATGAGGGATTGGCGTGACTGATATAAAAGTAAAGTCTAATGCAAAAACACTGTTTAGATGTAATTTTAGTGTATATTTTCTGGCATTAAAAACACAAGTATGAAGCACTGAAATATACAAACTGTATCTTTGTTATCTGTACAGGAAATCTCAAGAGCTGCTGCCAAAGGACCCAAATGCAAGTTGTACCATGCACACTATCATAACAAAAGAGTGAATCTGTAATTACAATATCAAGTACAAAAGGTGCTTGAACAATAGTTCAGATCATACTGGAGGGAAACAGGATGTGGGGAACAAACACAGAGAAGCATAAAAGATGTAATGACAAACAACTGATTAGAGATGGGAAACAGGATGGGCAAGAACACAGACGAGCGCATGATGAATCAAACAGAAGTTACTACATAGAAAGCAAGAAATCCCTAAAGTCTACATCCAACACCTTAGACCATAGAAGAAAACGGTTCACTCTGAGTATTTAATGTATTTCCTTGTGGATGCTCCCTTTACCCACTTACATAGGAAAAACCCCTCATTCAGGAAGTCACTTAAAGTAGAGCATTATAAAGATGTAGGCACCAGTGGCAGCAGCTCACCAAGGCTAAAGCTAAAAGTGTGCTTTTTATAATCCTCTAAAAGAATTTTAAAAAATAACACAATCATGTAACAGTAAATTTTCACATTGTTATAAAAAAAATTAATCTAAAATCTCAACACAAAACTATATATCTGTTTTTATTGGCCACTGAAAAGTTTACTTTCACAGAGAAGATGTTTTTTTATGCCAGCAGCAACACTCTCGTGCGTGAGTGTGTCCGTGCGCGTTCACACACCCACGCACATCACCGCCTCTGCCGTCATCATTCAGACTAATCCCCTCACAGACCCCTCATGTTGCTCTTTGAACGGAGTACAAAGCGTGTTCTGGGCTTAAAACAGCAGCACAAAGACACAAATAAAAAACCTGCTGAGACTTTTGACCTTTCGGCTGGGATTACAGTTTTCAAACAGCGTTCAAGGAATTCAGCTTTCGCATCCACACAGTTTTTCAAACGCTCTCCCTGCTCCCTTCATCTCTGCCTGCTCGCCAACTTAATGGCCCTCATTTTTGTTAAATACCACAAACATGCCACAGTCAGTGTGCAGCACCTTAGTTTTATTTTGGCTCTGGTGCTCTGGGCAGATGAGGAACAGTCAAGGTGAGATCATACAGCTACAGGTGTAATTTATCTATTACAGAACCTTGCACACATATTTCAGTTTACTGTATCAAACAGTTTTGTAGTTCTTGCCATTCTTAAGCCAGCTTACTACATGTCCAAATATGTAACCCTAATCACAATGTTGGAAGTGTCTGCCGACTCCAAAGTTAAACCTAATAACTTTTTTCAAATTTCAATTTATTTTAATTAGTCATTTTTAAAAATAGTGTTTTTATCATATAACTGACAAGCAATAAGAGGATGATCAGGGCACAGGGTGAGTGTGGGGAAAGCACATAGGCCATAAAGGTCAAAGGTCGCTCATATGTGACTGAGTTGCTAAACATGTGAATAATGTGTATTTGAAATGACTGAATCTAAACAGATTACCTGCCTCAGTCTTCCGTATACTACTGTATATACACTCTCACCCACAAGTACACCGGTTCAGTGCCAAAAGTCTAATCAGCCAATCATCAGAATGGCGATTTCAGTTACTTTGAATGGTTGCTGCAACCAAACAACCTAGTCTATTACAGACTGTGGATCTACTGGGATTTTCCCACAGAAGCATCTGTAGGGTTTACAGAGAATGGTCAGAAAAATAAAGCTGCTGCATCATTCAGGTAGTAGGGCCAGAATTTATTTATTAAACAAAACATCCATTCTGTCTCGGATCAACACTTCGGGCCGCTGGCTGTGGTGTATTTGTGTGGGGTAACTCATTAAGTGGCCAGTGAGTGTGTGTTGGTAGGATGATGACCAGGTCTCTCTTGGAAAAGAGATTTTAAGCTCAGTTAAACTTTTTACTGAGATAAATAAATGACAATGAAAAGAGTAAAAATAATATGTGCTGCTTTTTTGTTTATTTTAAAGATGTCCAGTCATTTTTAAACGTAAACGATAAACACGCTAAAATGTAAAAGTAGCAGAAGGCAGAATGTGGTCAGTGTATCTAAACTTGGACACTTCTTCTGTATTATTGAATAAATCCCCTGAATCACACCTTTACAAGACTAAGTCATGGTAAATATCTCGAGTCAAAATACTTTCTATAGCTATTTAACTGGAAACACTGTAACGAAACATGAGGGCTTTTTGAGGCTTTGTTAGCTTTTAGGCCTTACAGTTTTGAAATAGTGTCTTCTACATTTAGAGTGAAACGCTCTGTAGTAGGTATTCACAAAATCACTGTCGGATTATTACTGGTGAAATCGCTCTGGGCTTTGTCTTTTGATTACATCACAGACTGGAACTGTGGTTTACTGGTTTCTGGCTTTAGGAGACAGTATTTCATGCACACAAATATTGATCAAACTGTCGAGGATACAAGGAATAACATGTGTGAATTCTGTTTTTAGGCAGCTGGTGTTTGCCTATGAGCAGTTTTCTGCATATCACTCAGCTCAGAGAAGCTCACTGTCCATTTAGCTGTAAAGTAATAAAGATACATAAATTAGAAAACACACAAAAACACACACACTCCAAATATAAACTGTGGTGTGCAGTCTGAGGTGACAGTGGAGTTTGCCATGACAGAAACAAAGTATGTTTCAAAACGCACCTGTGAAGGGGCCGTCCCATACAGGTGTGTCTGTGTGTAGCACCACGAGCCATTGTCTGATGAGCTCCTATGGTCTCCTTCTCCTTCCTGCTCATCTGCAGCCCATCCCCCCAGCCCTCACTCTCTCTCTCTCTCTCTCACACACACACACGGACGCACACACATTTTCTTCTCACTCCTGCTTGGCCATTTACGCCTCTGCAAATCAATATGTGCAATTCTGGAGAAATACTGCATCACCATGGCAACCAGGCCTCCTGTCCTATGGAGAGCCGAGCTGTGAACCATGCAGTCTGGTTTCCGTCCCCACTTCTCCCATCGCCCTTGTCATATTATGACTTTGCATATTTTTATTTATTCGTTTATTTCTGTGTTTTTGTAATAGTGTATTTCTGCTGTCGTGGTGTTCTTGTCATTAGTTTACTGATCTCTGGATTTCTAAGAACCACAACTTTTCACACTTCATCCTTTTAAATTCATTCAGCCCACGATTGTGTCGCTACTGCCAAGTCAAGTCAAGTAAACAGTGGTATAGAATAAAGATGAGGACGTAAAATCTAAAAGATGAAATGTATTATTATTGTAGATGATAATCAATTTAGGTGATAACAGTCAACTTGGGAAGGTCTATTATGATGAGCTATATGCAGCCGGTCCTCAGTCCTGCAGATTTGCGTTCAGACCCACATGCAAAATGTGCTGCTGAGGACAGCAGAGGCTGCCACTCTGCTATCCAAGACAGTCAGTTATTTGCCTCTTCAAGTCTAATTACAGATTAAAAGAGTGGCTCTGAGATGCTCAAAAGCATTCATTGCAATTGTTTTATCCCCAGCAGGCTACAACATTGTTGTAAATGGCAAACAGTAAATGGACTGGTACTTAGTGCTTTTGTACTCTGAGAATGCAAAGAGCATGCATGTGCACTATGATATGCAAGGAATTCCTTTTCTCCCTCTTTTATTATTTACAATCACTTATATCTTCTTTTCCTCATTTCTCCTTATCACAGGCCAGTAGATGTAACATTTTATTGTAGTTAATTTTGTCCAACACTTCTTCACACCTTTACACCAGTTGTTTACACAGAATGTACATTTGCTGCGTGCATGTGTGTGTGTGTGTGTGTGTGTGCGTGTGTGTGTGCGTGTGCGTGTGTGTGTGTGTGTATGTGTGTCTGACACTAATGAAGCAGGCTGACAGGGATCTATACATCTCCAGTGTCGAAACTCTCAGTCTCCTTCCCAGGAGGTGAGCTGCCTAACAAAACCCCCTGGACCCCTAAAGACCAAAGACAGGAAGACATGCCACAGCACATGCCACACATACTGGATGCTGTTTCTCACATGAAGCCTATGATGTTTACTTTCTTTTTCTTTTTTCTAACATGAATGTATGTGTTTTGGGGGATATCTATTTTGCAAATCTTATTCCAGTACAAATACTGTCAAATGTCTGCACCAGACATATGTTTTCTCCTCTTCCTGTTTCCTTTCTGTGGCTTGCCCCCCCTCCATATCCATCACATACAAGAATTGCTGAAAGCAAGTCTGTATATGCATGTGCGCATGCATCTCCCCAATGCAGCTTCAAGGCTTAGGGCACCACGCTCCAGAGATCTGATGGACATCAGCCATCAAAGGCAGAAAGACGTGTGACAGATATGCAGCTAAAAATACACTCCCTCCTTCTTTCTTTGTCCCGCCTTTCCCTGTTGGCTTTGTGTCAGAATTGTATTTATTAATGCTGAATTACCAAAGTGATTTTTTTTTATTTTTCCCAAACAACTTTATTTATTTATTTATTTATTTATTTATTTAAGCATGCAATTGAAAACAACAACAATATTTTTTCTGATTAAAGCAGCCATACCTGACAACATTGTAGATCCATAAAAAATAGAATATATGCAATATATACAAAATAGTGACCTATAATTGTAGAGAATTAAGTAAAAATTCAGATTCAGTTTCAATTTTATTGCCCATTCTTTGAACCAGCTGCTTGTTGTTGGCACATAGCCTGAGGAAAACTGCTTTATGCAAAAGAAAAATCAATGACAAATTCATGAAGGACATTCAATGACATTCACATTCAACACTCTAAAAGAAGAATTAAAAGATTCAGCAGTGGCACTTTTTGGGTCTTGGGAGAAAATGCATGCCAGGGAACAAGATTTTAAAAAGACTTATGATCAGATTATTTGGCCTAAAACTTTTAAGACATTCATATAAAACTTTCCCAACTATGAAAAATAATTTCAAGAAAATATTGAGGTTATAAAACCCACTGTTAAAAATGTTATCAGTAATATACACCCTTACACTTTACTCCTGCTTAAAATAACAGGGCTCTCGTACCTGTTTGTTTGGCTGTGTTGATGTACCGAACCTGTTTCTGTTAGTCATGCGTCATCATCTGTAGCTAACACATACAAACTGGAATTACTCACTGGCTCATCAAAAGGAAATCAGTCTGGCACTGTGGAGAAAATCAATGACAAAATCATCAAGGACATTCACAGACTATCACATTCAACATCCTGAAAGGAGCCTAAAGAGAAAAACAACCAAATCTACGTGATTATCCTGCACTCTTCAAAGTATAAAACCTGCTACATAATGATCAATACTCTCTCATCTTCTTGTTGCTCTAATGCAGGATTCATAACATCTTGTAGCATTTGATTCAGGAAATGCCCATCTCAGCATATGATTCCTTGTTAAAGAGTTAGAGGCAAGCAATCTAGTGTAGACAGGAGAGGAGCTGCTTATTAAAATGCGACATCAGCTTAATCAAACAAAAACACAGGACTGGAACCTGCTTTTCTTTTAGATGTCTCTTTGGTGGATTTTTCAATGTTCAGTTTTTCAGTTTTTAGGCTTATGGCATTTGAAAAGCTCCATCTCAAGTGTAAACACCCTTCAACTTTTTCTTTCTCTTTACTGAATTGGATTCTGGTAAAATAGTTCACATTCTTTTCATTTTCTCTAAATTTATTTCCCCCATTTTTGATTTTATGATTATAGGGAGAGCCAGATAATGTTTTGCTGTTCTTTAAATGGCACTTAACAATGCGTGTGGAAAAAATAGGCCTGTTTCTGCCCCGTTGTCATTACATACCAAGAATTTCAAGTGGCCTGGAACCACATAACTCCACCATATGTGAATACCACATTGGTAGACAGAGTTCTTAAAATTATAGAGTACATTTAAAGGAGCTTGCAAAGAAAAGCGTCTGGACTTCTTTAAGTTGCTTGAAGACGTTTCACCTCAACGTTTCAAGCAACTTAAAGAAGTCCAGACGCTTTTCTTTGCAAGCTCCTTTGACTACAATGACCTGGATGACTGAGAACCTTCACAGACATATAGAGTACATTTCCTGAATATTTTAAGAAAGGCTACCGTGGTGTTTTCATCTTTTACAGTTTCAAAATAAAAATAAGAAAAGTGTCTGAGGTTAAAAGCTGTGAACCATACATGATCACTCCCAAATTTTTGTGTGGGAGATTTCTTCCAGTCTTGCTACAAAATGATTCTAGTTCTGTAAAATGTTTGGCTTGTCTTGAATTCAAAAAATCCCATTTAACTCACAAAATGAATTAGGCAAAGGTCTTGGCAGTGTAGGAGCCACTGGTTAAACAGTTCAGTTTGTACCTTACTGGGTACTGTAGTACACTGTGTGTTAATTTAGATGTTCTTACCTCTGAAATGCTCTCTTGTCAGTGGTCACTAAGCAGACATGCAAGATGGTTTACTGGACAACTGGAAAACTTCTGGAAAAGGGCAGGTACTTCCTAAAAATACTTTCCAGATGAACCACCTATTCTCACATTTAAAGCACCTCTATGCCTGCTAGATTGTTGTAGTACTTAGGATGTAGTACTTAAGATAAGCTCGGATGTTAGCTTGTCTGAACTGACTGTACTTTGCGTCTAAGTGCATAGCTTGAAACCAGACTAAATGAAATCTCATGTCATCTCGAATCTTTTAAAATTCTTCTGCCTCATAAAGCAAACTATTGCAACAAAAATCTAAAGAGTAATTGATCCACTCCAGTACTTTGCAGAGGTCTGCACAATTTTTTCTCACCAAACATGTCATGAATTTCTGCTTCCCCAGTCCCCAGGAGTTGTTTCCAAAGCTGATCAGGCCTATTTCAGTGTTTAGTAGCACATTTGTGATGCTGAATTTTGTGGTAAGGATGCAAGAAAGAAGGCTTTCTTCTGATTAGTCAACCATGAAGTTCATTTTTGTGAATGCATTGCTTCACTGAAGAACAGTAAGTCACTTGTCTTGTCCTTGTAAGCATTCGCACTAAAAAAAATTTTTTTTATTTGCCTTTTTTGGCAAGATATTTCTTAACCTCTGCTAATTAACTTTAATTACATTACAAACTGAGAAAAATACTACCTGAATAGAGTTTGCCATCTTTTACCAGCTTTCTCCAGCTTTGTGGCGATCAGTTATATTAATTTTCAACGTACTAGATAGCTGTATTGAGCCCGTGGCAGCAGATTCTTGGGTCGAGGTTTGAGGGGTCAGGGTATTTGTAAAGCTTTAAAATCACCTGGTCCTTCCTAACAATGCTTGTGAGCAAGAGATAGCCCACAGAAGCCTTTTGAAGGCCTTTGAATTTGATAGAAATTAAGAGCTCAACTTTTTGGGGGATGCCCAACCCTTTACATGGTTGTCGTTTCAATTTTTCCCAGTAAAATTATACATTTAACTGGCTTCAAGTGATGAAAAGAATGTTTAATCTGTAAATTTATGCCTTTTGGAGATCACTTTGTCTTTAACTCACTGAAGCACTCAAAGTATCAGACATTTTTACATTCTACTGTGTATGCATTGCTAGCCATTTTCCCCTCTTACCCAAATACAGAATTTACACAAAAAAATTAACTAAACTAAACTGAACTTACTAAACTTGTGCTCATTTGCAAACAATAAATCTGTTAAAACATATTTTTATTATTATCTTCACCAACATTAAGAAAGATTTGTACAATGCTGCTAACAAATCATTGCATTCTTGCATTGCCAGGAGAGCATTCCAACCTGACAATGAGACTACTGTATATGATCGAAAACTCAACACTCAAGCCTGATAAGTGCATACCTGCAGATTGAAGCTCTACAATGACAACAGCAGCAGTGCTACAGTTTATGCAGCATAACAGCTCAGCGGGTCTGGAATTTCCAGCACATACTTGTACATTTTACATGTGTCCATTGCTCTGATTGCCTGGTTATGAAATGGATAGCAAAGCTACTGTAAGTGAATTGGGTGTCTTCAATCTTCCCCAATCACTTAGAGCCTGTGCATCAGCGCATGTCATCCATCATGTAGACCAGAATGTGGCCCAGACAAATGGTGCATCAGCATTCTGTGGGGCCTCAGTGCTGCAATCGCTGGTCAGAAGGACTAGCATTCGAGGCTATCGTCCCTCTGACCATCCAGAAGAGAGATGACCCAGCAATTATACTGCAGTTGATATCAGACACCTAAACTGACCTCCGCCGATGCTCTTAAGTCGAAGGCTTTTATTTTGCTGAGTGTCAAAAAGGCCACATGAAACGATACCGTCTATCCCGGGAGAGGAGCAGATGAGGTCTTGCTGGGACAAGCCAGATTTTTCAGGGGAGCATGAAAAGGGGAAATGTAGAACGATAGAGTTACAGCAGTAAGGAAAAGTGCAACGATCCCTGTGAGTGTTTGTGGACATGAACAAATATCACCTGTGTACACTATGTCAGAGAGTTTGCAGCCTGTAGGTAGGACAGGATCAGCCCGGTAACCTTGGTAACATGTCAGTATAGGACAGTGGAGCTTATTACCAAATGCTTGACCTGACCCTCGGCCCTCTCTCAAAGTGAAGAAGCCATCTACTGATGGCCTAACCTAATCCGTAGATGGAGGGACTGTTTAGTGGATTACTACTCCTCTTTTCCCCCCTCTCTCTTACTGTCTCTACCCAAACCCAAGCACATGCTCATACACATAAAAACCCACATATGCTCACACAACACCTGGAGATCTACTTAGAAACGAGACTAAAGGAACAATTACTACTAACGGTGCTGAGTGGTTGATAAGTGGCTGGTATTCTGCTAATACTGTGTGATGCTTTTTTATTTTGTGTTGAAAGAAATGGCTTTTCACTCCTTTAGAGAAATGGATCTTAAGATTTCTCAACAAATCTGTTAATACATTAGTCAGCCCAACTTTGTGTGGGAGAGATAGCCACTGAACACTTTAAAGCATTTCTTTCTTTCTATAAAGTAAAATAGTAAATAGTTGAAGTAAAATTCAAATCTTTAGCTCAACAATTTAAATACAGGGCAGATTTCTTCTGATGGCTTCCATTTTTCCAGTGAGCTTATTGTATAATCCTGTACACAAAACTTCCTATTCAGTGAGTATTTGATGACCCTGTATGTATATTTTGGAAAATGTGGCGATAGAACAAACTAAAACAATTGAAAAGATTAGTGCTTTTTGTTAGTATTTGCATATTGATATTTATGGCTTTTGATTCCTGTTTTGATTTTATTATCAAATTAATTCAATTCAGTTTAATTTTATTAATATAGCGCCAAAACACAACACCAGTTGCTTCTAGGAGTGTTATATTATAAGGTTAAAACCCTACAATGACAGACAGAAAACCCTATCAGTCAGATGAACCCCTAAAAGCAAACACTTGGTGACAGTGTGGAAGAAAAACTCTGTTTGAAAAGGAGCCATCTGTTGTGACAGGTTGGGGGTGAGGAGAGGGAGACACCACAAACGACACACTGTGGAGGAAAATTAATAACAAAAAATTTAATCCAAAGTAGTCTATAAAAACTATAAGCCTGATCTTAAAAATAGCGAGCGCGTCTGTCTCCTGAATCTAAACTGGGAGCTGATTCCACAGAAGAACAGCTGGAAAAATGGCTCTCCCCCATGGTCTGACTTAGAGATTAATTTAATGGGATAGACATTCCTGGGACCGATTGTGGCATTTTCTTAACACACACTAAGCTGGCAAGACTTCAGTCTTTATAGAGGTGTTCACATTAATCAAGCGTGTTGCTGCCTTTCCTCTCAATGCATTTGTAAGCAGTACTTCTTGTACTTAGTTTTGCACGGGACTACACAGAACTTTTTTTCACATAACCGTATGTGTGGCCGTGTGAAGCGTGTGTCTTCATATATCAAGAATTTAGTATGTGTGAATCTAGGTGAGGAATTTATAAAGCCACAGCTCCCTTGTGTATTAATACACTGTTGAAAAAAATCTTGGCGCATGTAGCTTCCACTGGGCTACCTGCCCAGAAGCCTGGAAGGTTATGCTCTTCTATCAACACACTGCTCCATATGATAAACATTTATGTATTACACTAGGATATGTATGGTGGGGATTTACTTGAATTCTCTGATTCTGAAGTAGGTGGCCTTGAGAAATGACCTTCTAATGGCACCAGTTCACTCCAGCTACTAAACTATTCAAGGCACCAAACAAGTAGTTTAGGGGTTGAGACACTGCATATAGCTGGGAATCATAGACAAACTGGAGCCCAGTAAGATGGAAGTCCCACACACAGTCAGACAAAATATTCCCCTGAGCTAAGGTATCGACAGGACAAACATCAAGGAGTCTCCCTCGCCTGAGCCTCCCTCTCCTCAGTATGTCAAAGCACACCCTCTTGACCTCGGGACTCTGGATTCTCTCCTCCCCCTGCTGGTTACATCAAACATTCAGAGACTACAGCTGCCACAACATGAAATGGCATACATCCAGATGCATGCACACACACACACACACGCTTGAAGGATATACATGTGCACGCACGCAGAGATGGAAAGAAATGGCAAATGGGTCCTTGAGGGAGTGTGCACAGATATTTCCCAACAATTGTGTAAACTCTATATTCCATGTAAGGTAAAGGAGAAAAACCCTCAATAAAACAGATTTTTTTATGTTGAAAATGCCACATGCAACCTATTCAACTCGCAAATGGCATTGATTGAGTATTAAAATTGATCAGATTTCAAATGCTACTGAATGCTACTGCAAATCTTTAAATCACCCATGCTCGTGCCTTTGTGCCACAATGCATGAAACCCCTTGCCATATAGGACTCTGTTGTATTACGGTACTGTATGACAATGTAATCCTATAGTGGAGAAACAGCACTCCCCCATCTTCATTAGCAGGAGTTTAAATTCCTGCAGCCTCTCTGAGCACGCTCGACTAGGGGGAACTGTATCCCACGCCACACCGGGGCAGACGGAGGTGGCGCCTCTGCAATTTCATTTTGTTTAAAAATACTCCCCAAATGTTGTTAGGGCTGCATTAAAGGATCCTGTGTTAAAACAGGCAGGAGGGGAGGATTGAATCAGCTCACCGTGGGCTGGCACTCCTCGCAGCTCCACTCTGCATTAAAGGCCTGTTGGGTTACAATCTCAGCAGGAGACAGTGCTACAGCGGCCCACGCTAACTGCATTAATTCCTCTGTGTTGTTAGATATACAGCACCTGTGGATACAACTTGCTCCGTTGTCTGTAATTACTGTCTGAACAACAATGCAATACATGCTGGAAGCAGCTGCCAGCTCGGTCAACACTGAGCAATCTCCTCTGACAATCTGACAGGAGGCTGTAACCTGCAAATGTTAGGAACTTTCATGCTTGAAAAAAGACTGCAATTATTAACTGAGAGTTAAAGACAAATATAGCTGATTAGGTTACGTCACTGGTTGTTGTATCTTTGATGATATAAATAAATGACAAGGTAAGAAAAGCCACAGTTCTCTATATTTTGATTTGGCTCAAAATCCTGCTGGACAATTGTCAAGTTTCAAAATAGAGACAGTTTTTTTTGACAGATAAACGTGTAAGGACACGTAAGGCTACATCTGCGCTCAGGGCCGAAACAATGCTCCGCTGTTGTTCATCATTCATGATTCAAGGTTTAACAGGCCATTCTTCTTCCAAACGTAAAATTGTTGAATCTTTCAACAACACGAACAAAGTTTGCCCTGGAAAAATTCATCTGTATGTGGTGAAGAAAACTATTGATTTCCCTGCAGTCTGAATGGTGGGAATGTGCTCAGCCAGCGCAGCTTAGTGCAAGTGGGATTTTTGCCTGTTCTGTTGACTGTCTATTTGTCTCTTGTTTGTTCATCCCTTCTATCCTGATTTGCATCTATCTAGCTGGATGCTTTCCACTTCTGTAGAGGACTGCACATAAATGAAGACAAAGCCCTTTTGCTATAGATCTTAGATAAGTTTACTCAAGCTGTTTTCTTTCTTTCTTTTGTTGCTTTGTGTAAATTGACGAACTCTCACCACCGCTTGTTGATATATAAACCTGTCTTACTGCTCACAGTAACACTGCAGCACCGAGTAGTCTCAAATCCTTCCAAGACAATATTTGCGACATGCAGTCCTTGAAGTTGGATTAGTCTTTTGGCTTGGGATTTGAAATAAATGATCACTGATCCAGCTTAAGAGTCAACATATCAGAAAAACGTGTGTGTCGGCTCTTTTGTCTTTCACCTAAATGACACTCGGTGCTTCACAGTCAAACAATCTCTCAGTGCTAAAGGACGCAATATACATCTTACAAACACCACAGTAATTACTGAACCTACCATCTTCTTTCAACAAATTTGCATAGATGTGCGAGAATTCAATTTTTACAAGGTTTCACTTGGATTTGATCATTATAATGTCATAACACTAGTCAGTAAATGCATATATTTGAGTCACCCATTAAAGTACAAAGACATGGGAGCTGTTTTGAGACCTGTGTACATCAGCAATGACTGGCAAAGAAGCAAGAAAATACACGAGGGCCATTACTGCGGAGAGGTTTCTGTCAATAAGAGAGAACTCCAGTGTCTAATAGAGACCAGACGGCAGCAATAGGCAGCATCTTTTTCATGTTCCTACACTCAAGAGGCCCTTTAGGTCTCACTGCAAAGGCTGAATCGCTTTGAATGTCTGTAGACGATGAGGCATATTCTTCGACAAGAATATGTGAATGTATGAAGAGAACCCAGAGTGAAGGGTAGACAGCGATGCCATTCTCTGCACAGAGCTCTGTTGAGATGAAAATGCACACACATACAGTAGCAGACGCCTGAGGTCAGTGGTCTGTCTTTCCTTTTGTCAAGGCTCGGTGTCACGTCAAGGTAACAGATGGACATTGGCCCTCCCCTTATGGACTCCAGTGGACTTGTGAAATCAAGATGGATCTCAGCATCTTCACATTTGCACTCGGTGAAAATGCCCCAGGCATTAATCAAAATGACACACAAAGAAGTTGTGCATTTCCAGTGTTGTCGAGCCAAATGACTTCAGAGAGCTGACTTCAACTTCAGGCAGTTAAGAATTAGCCGTGCGTACTCGTGCCTTATTATGAGCAGGATTAGGTAACTCATTGATTTGTGTTTCAGTTGAGATAATGCACAAATAATGCACATTTGGAGAATTAGCAAAAGGAAAATAGTATTTCGATACTCTGACTGAAGACAGGTTCTCCTTCTTTTTACTCACCTTCAGGGTAAATCACTCGGCTTAATCAGATAAGGCCATTCATCACACCAGAGCTTTTGTTAAACCTGCTATGTTATGCTTCATCTTTTTATGATTAAGAGGTTTTTAACAGATTTTTTCTCTCCTTGGAGCCCCAGGTGGTGAGGGAAGCTGCTACAACCTGCATGTACTAAAGCATGTGTGTGTGTGTGTTAGTGGCTAGCATTGTACAAAACGTTGAGTGCATTATAGATGGGGCAAGCAAAAGAGAACAAAACCCTACTGGTTCCGAATGAGTCCTTTCATCAGGCGATCGGTGTCCAGTGGGAAACCTTGAGAGCCCAAACTGTGTTTTAAGTGAGACTGCAACTGCTGGAGCCATTATCCTTTTACTCTTAAACCTTTCTCTCTCTCTCTGTATATGTGTCTGTATATATGTGCGCATACATGTGTGCCCATGCCTATGTGTGTGTGTGTCCTTCTACTGCCTTGAAAGCCCTCGGAGCCTCAGGGAGCTGTGAAAAATCAATACTCTTCGGCAGCTCTGCCTCTTTATTCATTTAATAACTCACTACCATTGCATTACTGTTCCACTGATCTCCCATCACAGAGCCCAGATTGACACCTTTGTGCTCTTTTACCACACTGGAGTTTGATGTAATCAGTTAAACCTCCACCTCACGCCTGACACATGCATCAAATGGACCTTGAGTATGAACATGGGTGCATCAACAACACAGCAATATGAAAAAGAGGAGTCAAAGAGTATAGCCCAAGTGTGAGAGAGGAATCTGCGTGTCTGGGGTTCGCTTGATTGTCTGATTGGCGAGCTGTGCTGTAATCCTGGACGTGGGTGCCAAACGGGAGCAACGCTCAGCAGTAACAGGAGCCATGTGAGATGCAGATTTTGTCCTACTGAAAGACTCATAGATTTGCCTTGCATATATGGAAGTAAAGAAATCAGCGTTTCATCAGTATGCAAGGTGAAATATGCTGGCAGTTTTTGAAGGGTGGGAGGGGAGGTCACCTGCATGAGATGGCAAAACATTTGGGTGTGGGGCATGAGAAGAGTGTGTTTTTTGCATATGTCTGTGTCTTTGTGTGCGCACAAGTACAGTGATCGCGATAGTGGAGGTGGGGGTTGCCTCCCTGTGTGGGACTCGGAGCAGAGAGCAGGTGGGCTCGGGATGGAGCAGAGAATCTGTATTGATTGTTTTTGTGCCTCAGAGCTGTTTAGCCGTTGTCAAAGCTGCCTCTACCAGCTGAGAGGCAAATTGCAGCATTTACACCAGGAGGCGTTTTCATTCTCTTTTTTAAATCTATTTATTTATTTATTTTTACAATGGGAGAGGTATTTGCAATCTCCCGTGTCAGAGGATCTTCTGTAGTCTGCCAAAATTAAAGATAGGTGGCTCGAAAAGGAAACTCACACCAGGACGAAAGTTGTGTTTTCGTTTTATAAAAGGATCACACTTTGTAAGCAAGCAAAGGATTCATAAAAGTTCCAGCGTCACAAAATTGAACTTCATTATTAAAACCACTTAACATATCTAAAAATGTATTTTATTATAGCTTACATCAGTACAGTACCACATATTAATATAAAATCTTGACACTATTGCTTTTCTGTATGTTTTCAGCTACATTCCATTTGTGTTAATGTCTAAAAAATAATTCCAGGAAGCAGAAGGTCTATTTCTGATAAACAAATGTTTCATTTGCGGAGACTGTGTGGGCTCAGCAGCTTATAGGGAAACTTTTAAAAATCCACCTAATGTAAGAAAACGTAAGAATCCAGTAAAGCATGACATTTACTTCAAGTGTTATAACGAAAGGTTATTCACATCATGCAAAGTTTTGTCTCACTTCCGTCTACATGCTCAAGAGGCAAATGTAAGGTACTGAAACCTATGGATTATTTAGATTTATTTTTGGTTTACAGTCAGTTTACTAATGCATTGTTACTGTTCAATATGACAGTGCAATAAAAATAATTCAAACTTTGAAAATTTATCAAATTAAAATGATAGAAAAAAACTTTGGATATATTGTAACTTATTTTTTTTAAATAATCTTTGATTTTTTATTATAGAATACAACAAAAACTGCTCAGTGCAGATTTTTTTAAATTGTTTTTCAAAGCACATAGCATGGATTCAGTTATTAGTTTCAGTCATAGCAAATAATTGAGTTTTTGAACACGAGATTTACTGATTTTAAAGATGAGTGATACAACAGCTCATGTAACCTATATTACATCTCTACCAAGTGTAAAAACCAAAACATGTTGGTTGTCAAAGTTCCCATCTTTGTCATTTTATTTCTCATGGCAGGTTTTGCACAAGGTTTTATGCAGTCAATCAAAAAATAAATAAATAAAAAAATAAGGAGAAGAAAAGGATTTATGCTTGTTTTTTTTCCTTTTACAATTACTCCATTGTGCACCACAGGACCCTGTTAGCAGACCAAAGGTAAAGATGCAGAAAAGACAGAAACGCAATACACCCGGCGTTTTACCACCATAAAACACTGATTTAGGACCACAGAACTTTATTGTGCCTTGTTATACCTGAATTGAGTCATCAGTGCAGAGGGCTAACTATATGATTTTATGATGGTTCTCAAGCAGAATATGCACACTATTGTATGTTTGCTGATCCAATAACCAGCAGAGAAAGGTAATGACATGAAAGGAGCTGCTGTTTGCTAAACTGTCTGAGACAGATGATTGAGTGATAATCTAGGGAGCCTCAACGCCAGGTCAGTATATAATATAATATCATATAACTGGAGTATATTAAAGTGATGCATGAATACACCCACTAAAATTCTCTAAAACTGTCACTTTTACCCCTAATTCTGGGTGAGAGAAGTTTGGAGTTCTACAGGGGTGTAAAAACCAGGGCTTACAACCTCAACTATGCAAAATGGCAAGATAGCTATGTCAAAAATATCCTCCCCCTCTTACATTAAAGTATCTTCGGGATTTTGTAGAGCAAGTACTTAAAACGGAAACTGCTCGGATGGATGTGTTAATTGGCCAACATAAAAGCCCGGCAGCCTCCAACTTCCTACGTACTTGCTGTGATTTACAAGGCAGTAAAGCAGAATATAAAGAAAATATATAAAATGAATTAAACTTTTGACTTTGTTACCCGCTACTACTTGTGGCCAAGTCATATTGATTGTCATAAATAAATCTGCAATTTGGACTTTATTTAAATATATACACATCTCACATTTAATGATATTAAAAGACAGAAGAAGAGGCAGCGAGACAAAGAAAGGAGATGCAGAGTTGGTGGGTGGGTTAATGGTTGGCTTGGCTCCATGCAGAGAAGCTGACATTAAATCATGCATTGTACTTGTTTGCGTGTGTGTATATGTATAGGTGTGTGTGTGTGTGTGTGTGTGTGTGTGTGTGTGTGTGTGTGTGTGTGTGTGTGTGTGTGTGTGTGTGTGCATGTGCGTATTGATTGGCTTACACAGCTTTATAGCACTCAGTTGTAAATGTCATGTTTTTACAGGCTACTGTTTGATATAAACCTGATTAAAGTATTTGCTTTCTAACACAGATTGCAAGCAGCAATCAGACAATTACACAGCAATTATGAACCAGCTAAATGATTATATGACAGTCTGATCAAGCAAAGTAAATAAAATGTTTCTGCCTTCCCTCCCCATCACCCTCTATCTCAGTCTTTTTTGTGTGTCTAAATAATTCTGTTCTTACAAAGGCTGCCAATTAAGCAATACACTGGTCTTAAATAGGCACGTATTATTTTTCCACAGCACAAATAGCAAAAGCCCCAATTCAGCTTTACCTTTTGCATGTTCTACATTTTTGGCGATGATATTCATTAAAAGCATGGTGGTATAAAACTCTGTCCCCTTGGAAATGTTTGTGCACTCCATCCTAGAAGGCACTTAACCCCGGAGACCCCCAGAGTAAATATGCAGATATCAAGCAAGTGTAGTACTAGGAAATTATTGTAGCAACAGCTTATGATTCTACTGAGTGATATTTCTGAACCACTGCGCAGGCTTTAAGGCCAATATGTCATTTGTCTCGCTCAGGCTTCACTTAACTGTGGACTTACAGCTACACTTAGTGGCTAAACACCATAACAGCAGGAATACAGGCAAGAGAGAGAAAAGGACTGGTCATAATCTTTGTGTGTTGTTGAAAAAGATTTTACTTCCCTTAAATCTTAAAAAGCATCAGTGATAAAGTGAGAATAGGGTCAAGTAGTCTACAAACCTCATATACATTGGGATGGTTATTTAAATGTATAGTCAGTTAGTTTTTCAGTTTAAATACAAAAAAGAGTATTGTACTTATAAATATACACTAATTAGTGTATAATGACAACAAATTGATGCATTCTCATTACCGAAGAATTAATCCATAAAAAATAAAGAGGAGGAGGCACCAGTTTATGGTGTCAAATGCCATCTTGAATACAGTGGTCTAGATTCATCAGGTTTCATGGAGATTTCATGGAGGTAAATTTTAATTTGTGTCTGCACTTTCAGACTCAAAAAAAAAGAAGAATCGTATCTGTGTTTTCTCATTTGAGAAGACACAGATCTGTGTTAACTCAGATTCACATTTACTTCACAAAAGAAGTGAAAACGTGAAGGAAGGAGAAAACACAACTGGCATCTTCATTCCTCCTCAACTTAAGTCTCATCTCCTGAACTGGAGTCAGGTCTCTGAACACATAACAACATGCATAAACTTGCTTATTTGTTCCCAATATTGTCCCACAATGACTTATTATCAGCAGATTGGTGACACCAACTCTCATCAGACAGCTGAGAATAAGCCAAACCCTGCCAAAAGCTAAGTTAACATTATGCCAGCTAATGTTAGGTTCCAGTGTCCTAAAAATCACACTTTTGATAAACAGTTTGATTACATTCTAACATCATATGAGAGTTTAATTCCAATAATGTTAGATCCACTTTATTAACGCTATCTAAAAACACAAAAACAGCAGGGCTTACTGATAGAAAGGTTCAGGATTTCCTCACCAACTCACTTCCTCTGTCATCAGACAGAACTGAGCTTCAGTGACTCATCGACTCGTATCAGGTTCCTTTCAACAAAATTTACAACCTCCTCTAAAGTAAATAGGTTTGTACACATATCGACAGCTGAAGTATACAACAGACTAACATCCTACACTCACTGCAGCAGCCAGAGTTGTTTGTCCTACAGCAGCCACCATAACCTGGATTATGCACTTGAATTGGGAGGGGTAAGAAAAAAGTAATGAGTTTAGTGCAAAACAGAACAAATCTACTGACACCTAGTGGGGAGATTATAAAAACTGTAAGCTTTCATGTATTGTTGGTGCTAGACGAAAAACATTAAAATAAATCAAAATATGCTGGTAAAGTGACCTGACCACATTAACTGTGACTTCAAGTTTTGCTTATGGAGGACATGTAGAAGACAAACATGTCTCCAAATCTCTCCATGAGAAGAAGTATAAAAGATAAAAGACATTTTAGTGCTTCAGTGTTGGCTTTACCACACAGAAGGTGGTTCTAAAAAAATGTAGAGTTCTAAAAACATGTAATATATCACAATTTTATATATTTATATATTTCTTTAAAAACATGAATAAATATTCAAACCCTTGCTTTGACTTTTTGTTTCTTTCAACCAAATCCTCTCTTTCAGAAAACTAAATGTGTCATAAATTGAATTAGTTTATCTTATGGCTAAATTTGATTTTGCTCCACATAACATTGCTATGGTTGCTATGGCTGTCTCTGTGAGTTTTGGAAAATGAGAGAGACAGCTATAAAAACACAACAACAGAAGTAGCAAAATATATACTAAAGGAAATTCTATGGAAGAAATTCATGTCTATTAATTTCCAGCACTGCCTCCCACTATAGTGAGTATTAAGAGACTTTTCATAAGGAAATCTTAATGACATTTAGTTACAGCTATGTAAAACATTTTATTTTTGCCTCAGAGGCAGTCACATAAAGTGTGAGTACTCAACTGTTTGTGTGTGTGTGTGTGTGTGTGTGTGCTCCAGGTTATGGGGACAGACACATATTATAGGATACTTCTTTTTTAAGGGACAAAAAGCGAGTCTATTAAATTTAGAGTGAGGATAAGAGCAGCTTTTAGGTAGGTATATTTATGCATATATGTTCTGGAGGGTTGTTACAGAAAATAAATGTAAGTCAAGTTAAAGTCATCTCAAGTCACTGACATAATTGCTTGCATAATTGTGTGTGTGTAATTGTTGTCCATGTGTGTGCCTGAGACAGCCATGTCTTTGAGTGCACATTTTTCTCTGTATATTAAAGACTCCAAGGCAATGGATTCCTGATGTTTCTGTGAATATGCATGGATGTCTGTATGCATAATTAATTTGTTGAGCAAATGTCATTGCATATGGGACTAGAATGTAAATCCAAGTTGTTTTTTTTTCCCTGCAGAACATATAGCTAGGGTTTAGCATTTTACTTTGTTCTGCACTTGTGTGG
This sequence comes from Aulonocara stuartgranti, assembly GCF_965226115.1. Classification (NCBI taxonomy): domain Eukaryota; kingdom Metazoa; phylum Chordata; class Actinopteri; order Cichliformes; family Cichlidae; genus Aulonocara; species Aulonocara stuartgranti. The sequence goes on along the minus strand of NC_138939.1, from coordinate 11,900,336 downwards.
GATGGATTTTTCTACATCTATGCAGCTTGTCAAACAAAGATGCACGTCAAACAAATTACAAAGATTAAAAAACAAAGTAAAAAACAATGTAATGAGTCAGATATTTCTAGATTTTCTTCAAATGACTGTTTAGCGCCAAAACTGAAAACAAACAAACTGCTTCAAGTGTGGTCAAGCCAAGTAGTGTGGAACTGCACAACTGGTGAGTGTGCGTCTGAATGCTCAGCAATTCATCCAAAAGCTGTTAAAGGATAAAGAAATCAGAAAAAGTGCATTAGTGCCACCTAAGGTGGGCACAGTAAAACACAGACACTAAAATTGAGGCTGAAACTGCATTTGATGTGGAGGTATCGGCTTGTTGTATTTCAGGTGGATTTAGCGTAAAAAAATGCTGTTATGATCAGATATTATTATTATTATTGTTGTTGTTATGTTGGTCATATCCTCAAGGATTTCCCTTTTTTGTTTTGTCATTTTTCACTTCCTGCCAAGAAGATTGAAGGGCAAAGTATGCTCCCTAAGAATCGGAACTCTTTCCCATCTGGTCTGTATGGTACTAACAAGAAACATAAAAGGGATATATTGTTTTAATATAGCCCATGTTTTACTTTTATGTTGCTTGAGATGTGGTGGTCTTGTTTCAGTAACATTTAATTGCTTGAGGACTACAGAGAAATGCTACATGGGAACAGGGCATAACTTATTATCCTATAAATCACTTTGTTCAGTGCACTTAATCTGCAGAATAAAATGAAATTCTAATAAGAGAGATATAATATAGGAGTGTTTGTCTTTTACAACATACAGTGCAAGTATTCCACGAGTGCTCACGTTCTTTCCTTTTTTAACAGTTTGACATTAAATCTTCAATTTCTCCTGTAAACAATTAAAAGAAAGTATGAGCATTCCCCTAATAGCATGGCACATAGAAAAGATGCATGCTTTATCACAGAAAAGATTACCTGCTTAGTACCATAAACAGTGGAATGTCTTTTTAAAAATGTGCAGCAGAAAGATTGCAATCAAGCACTGAAAGCTGGGCTGGGGAAAAATTACAAACGAAATAAGAAGGATGAGGAAAATAATTCACACAGATGAGAAGAAGCTGCAATAAACCACATTTCTCAGTGGTGGCACAATTGTGCTGTGAAAGTAATTGTCCCACACTTGTAGACTGAACATTAACGCCATAAAGCATTTCTTAACATCAGTAGTTCTTTTCTTTTGACTTTGCTTGTTGTGGCATAATACTTTTATCATAATTCAAATGAATATGATGTAATCAATCAGCAAAAAAAAGAAGAAAAAAAAGGAAAAAGAAACAGTATTTTATACTGAAATCGTTTAAAATATCAGAATCAGCATAATCTTTATTTGGCCAAGTTTGTCCACGGAAACAATTTGACTCATGTTCATTTTGCGCTCTACTTAGAATAAACATTTTTAAATGTAATTTTTAAAATATAAATAGGCTTATATACACAAGATTATATATACACAATGTTTTAATATGATGAGTGTCATGATCTGGGTGAGTGCATTGTTTTTCCACAGAACTGGGCTCCACCTTTGGGCGGACTTTTCAATCAGCCTGCACACCTGTCTGCAATCAAGCTACCAGCATTTAAGACCAGCACTTACAACTGACACCTGCCAGCTAATATCTACAGCTAACCTGCGTTGGCGCTAAGTCGCGAAGCTCTTTCTAGAATTAGGGTGTTTTTTGTATTTTTGCTCAGTGTTTTCTCCTCGCTCTAGTTACCTGCCTGGGGATTACATTACATTTGCGTACAATACTTACCTTCATGTGGACGCTGGTCTTCTGCAAAAGTGGTGACACTCCATTCATCAGGGCATACCACCGGCCTGTTTTCCTACCACCGGTACTGGACTCATTCTACTGTGTGTGTGTCCACACAGCTGTAACTGGGCGTTAATATGCTGAACATAGTACAACCTAGATGAACCTCAGGTATTCATTATAATAGTGCAAATTGTGCAGTGAAATGTGCATAGATTGTGAGTAAAATAACAGTGGGCTATTTCACAGTGTTCAGAATAACTCCTGTAAATCTTAATCATAATCATAAGAATCGTTATCAGAGACTACATAGCTGAAACACAATAAGCTTCAATAATACAACTTCCAGTTCAGGCAAAAATGCAGGAGGCATCAAAACAGAAGAACAACAAAGCTTTTGAACAAAAAAAAAACACACCAGCACTTACCAACCACTTTAGCTTTAATACACTAACTCATTAAGGATTCACAAACAATAAATACATGTTAGACTATATAACATTCATGAACTAAAAATTACACAAGGTAACCAAAGCCCTGGGCTCCATTATAAACAACTACATAATTTTCTTAGTTTCAATATCAGCTTGACCAGCAGTAGCTTCAAGGTTAAGCATAAAGTAAACCAGAATAAGTGATTTAATGCAACAATACCAGCAGCAAGTTAACACTAGCCACTATGCAGCTCCCTGTTACAATAGGGTATTTAAGATGTCCATCTAGACCTAAATAATTTCCCCCAGGGATCAATAAAGTATTCTGATTCTGATTCTGATTCTGATGCCTAAAGATCCTGCACAAACACTTCCATTAGCCTGTACTAAATATGAGTGCTAGATGCCACTTGATTGCTAGTAGTCAGGTGGTAGCCACACAATGATCTTTCACGGAATTAGCTCTGTTCTTGTGCCTGCAACACTGAACTTGAATAACTTTCTAGTTTAACCAGTAGAGGGCACTGAAGGCTTTGCTACCTGTGCCTAGCTCATGCATACCCTTTGCAAATGATTTTATTCTCATGGTCAAGAACAAAATCATTATAACACAAAATAATTGCTTAGTTGTGTGAGTGTTAAGCCTGTCATTTAAACTGGATTACTATCTATTTAGTAAGATCCGCTAGATTTTCGGGCACAGGTTAGAGGACTCGAATGACTGTTGTTAGCAGTTAGTTTGTGATTAGCATAAAGCTAATGGTTAGAGATTATGGCCATTTACTCCATGGAAATTTTAATTATAACCAAATAAACTTCCAATTGTTGGATTAAAAAATCAGATTTAGTCTGGACTACAGAGTGTGTCATCCTCAGTCTGCAACACTAGCTCTTGCAAATGTCAAGCCTGTGGGAGCTTTGCAGTTGAAGGAGTGTCATGAAATGTCATTTTCTGAGGCCATGACAACAGTCCCAAATATCCTTTATGCTGAATGTGACCAACATCCACAAGTAATCACTTTTAGAGTCCTAAACTAAAAGACCTTCATTTATGTCCACCAGAGGGAACCATCGTCCTGTCTCCTACTTCCTCCACACCGTTGCTCAGGGCGTTTCTCACTTATCATACAGGCCGGTTGCCGGGTGCATGTTACAGCTCAAGGTAACGCTTTTGCAAACATTACTTTCTTCTTGCTGATGTCTTTCTGCAGGGGGAGGGAGGGTGTTGGTGATCAATATGTGCAACATGTGTTTTTGTTGTGATGCTGGGATTGATGATTGGAAATGGCTGTCATTATGCAATGTGATTTAAAATCCTGACCACATCCTACAAAGAATTTTGCATTATGAAAGCCAGTAGGTGATTTTAATCAATAACTTTAGGAAGAAAAAACTGTTCTCGTCGATGTAAACAAAATATGAACTGAAGCATTCATAAAATATTCCACAATTTTAAATTTATCCACCCATCCATTTTCATAACTGATTTTTCATCTTAGGGTCATGGCATGGCTGTAGGCTATCCCAACAAAGCGCAAGGTGCACGCTGGACAGGCTAGCAATCTAACACAGGGCTAAGACACAGAGAAGCAGACCGCCATACAGTGTTACATAAACACATAATCCAATTTAGAATCACCAGTTAACTTAAGAAGGAAGAAACCCACACAGGTCCAGGGAGAAGATGTAAACTCGACACACTAAGGTCACCAGCAACTGTTGCTGTGAGGCAACAGTAAAAACCACTGGACTACTGTGCCACTCAATCTCATCATCATGGGAGACTTCACATAAACCCCAGAGACAGAAAGCCACACACAAATAGCCTTTTTTTTTCTTTTTTACCTCTTATGCCCAAACCAGTACACCATCTCTACAATCTGCAATCTACAATCTTTCCTATGTGACTGCAAGCTTTGACTGCAATCAGAGTATTTCAGAATTGTCATTCCATCATTTTAATAGGAACTTATTTCTTATGCTGTACAAGTTTATAATGTGCTCAGAGCTATAAATAATTTTAGTATTCTCCGCACTGCAGAGTACATGTGAAGCTAAGACAGAAAGGATGGTATAGGATAAAACAGCTGGGTACTTTCTGCATCAGTTGACTGGATCCCCACTAGTGGCCAGTGGCTCTGCCTATTTGTAATACTTGTCCTTATTCTCAGGCGTTTTATGCTCTTCTCTTGGGACATCTCAACAAATAAATCTCGTAGAGCACCTGCTGTCCATTCATTCTTTCTTTGCTGGATTTTTCTACTTTTTTCTCATTAGGATCATGTTTATACATAAATGTTATTTTTACATAAGTTTAAAAAGACTAATCTTCATTATCTACATAAATATGTACAGACATACAGTCCAGGCTTAGTGACGGCATGTAATATATGGTATTTTTCCTGCTAAACAAATGATCACATTCATTATTTTACAGAAAACTCCCCTCCCCCCACCCCCCATTGCCTTACCCCTCAGATGCCATAAAAAAGTACAAGAACAAGTAAACCCACAGAGAATTACCACCCAACTCTCATGCAGAGTCAGCAGAGTTGGGTGAGAATTCTCTGTGGGTTTACATGTCTTGAGCACAGTAATACACAGCCCAGCAATTCAAAGATTGATCAGAAACAGCTGAGAACTGTTCTGTTTTAGCCAGCTGGTTTTAAAACATTGCCTTTTAAAAGATGAAGATTATGTTTTTTTCACCTATTCCCAGTTGGATTCTTGCATATTTGCTGAAGTATAATACAGCCAATTATCATGTCTTACAGCAGGGCATGAGCTTCATGGTCCTTACCAACTTATCACTAATAAGAATTGGTGCAAAAGCCCCATTTTACTGACGCATAATCCCACTCCACACCCCGAGCTGTTTACACACAGTGAAAAGATGTCAATGAAATCAGGATATAGGCTGTATAGACAGCTGGAAATGGCAGGGTGGTTAGTGAAATCGAGCTAGATCTGTTCATTCCAGTTGTGAAGCTCATCATAGCTGCAGTGCATATTATGTTAAAGTGTGAATTGATCCTTTCATATTAGGCATTTTGCAGCGCAAAACTTTCTTACAGATTGTTCCATTAACTTACCATTGTTCTTTTTGTTCTGCTAGGAAGGAAGACTGTATGGTAACTGACTCCGTTTTAAGTCAAATCTTAAAAGTTACAGTGTGGTTAACTTATGCTTACTAGATAGGTGCAATAGGTTACTGTGTTCTGGAGGAAGGCAGAGTAAAGGAAGGAAATAGAGGGACAGAATTCTTCGGAGGGAAACACCGACCAAAAGGCCTTAGTGAGAGGGGAGGAGATTGCTAGTAATGTTGTAGAGTTAAGCAGTCAAGTAATACTGGTCTTTATTCATCTCTGAGGAAATTCTTAAAAGTCCCAGAACTCAAGAGGACATAGACGGAAAAAAAAAAGATATGGCAGATAAAGAATGGAGACAGAAATGGTTAAGATTCTGTTGTGTTAACTGAACTGCTAACTGAACCCTTCCTACTAAATCCCAAATTCACTGTCAAGTAGTTACTGCCAAACGTTACTTTCCAAACATAGTGGTACAACAGACTTCATTGGCTCCATTACAGGTCTGATGTGGAAGGATATTGTGTTTTTACAGCTGAAAAGCTTTCAAACACATGACCTTTGGCAACCAATGCTACACCAGCATGTATTTCTCCTGTTTTTAAAATCATAGAAAAGCCCTTGAGCAACTCATGTCACAAGAGAGGTCATATAGTAACAGGACAGCTATAACAACACATCTGTAGGATGACAGATCAGTTCAGTATCAGCTCTTTAGTGTCAGCGTTAGACAGCAAGAGGGAGCAAGGACATCTCGGTTAAAATAATTTGTACTGTGCAGACATTGGCAAGCCAGGGCTCAGATTTAAGGGGACATCACTCGGAAGGAAATCTTCATCAGTTACTGAAATAGAAATCACAGGAATACCGTTATCTTCCAGTGTTTCACTGGAAGAAAGGATTTTCACACTAAAGCACTGATGACAGGCGGGACATGTATCATGATAATGTGTCAGGTAAAACGCAAGAGATATTATGAGATACATCGACAATGGTTTCATTTTGCTCCTAATGAGTTAAGGAGTTAATAAATTAAGCCATTGTAATGCATCCATCACCACTCTAGCTTGAGTGGTATTGCATTACAGTGGCTCAGTTTGCCCATCAGTGGGTTATGAGGATGGGCCTTTGATGGTGTGGCAAATTTACAGGCATACCGGAAATGGTGAAAACAACCCTCTCCAGTTTCTGCTGTAGTGCTCAGTGTGTGAACATCATTAAACAGCAAGCTTATACTGTCGGAACATTTATAAACACGTGTCTTGAGTAGAACAATTAGTTGGGCATTTTCTTTGGACAGTCAGGGAAACTAAACAGAAAGGGCTTTGCTAAAACAAAAATCAACCAGTTGCACTTATGTTGTGCTGAAATTGTCAAATTTGAATTTGTCAAAAAAAAAAAAAAATCTATAAAGTTTGCAAGCTGTGAAAAGTTCTCTTTACTACATAATTGAATTTTACATGGTTGTGATGTTGTGGATATGCAGTTTAGACAATATGTGCAGGAGGGAATACAAATGATCAGACATCTTGGAACACATCCTCTTAATGGGAGATGTACATAATGCTGTGCTGAGATCTATAATCAGACTACCTGGAGATACAACTAGCAATGCTGAGGATGAAATACAGTTTATAGTCTACACTGAAGTTGCTGGTATTCATAGGGGAGTAAGCCCAGAGGTCTGTAGCCTCTTTGATCAAGTAGAAATGAATACCAGATTGCTTGTTGTCATTCCTGTGTCATCAACTGGAACTGAAAATGGATTTAGCAGTCTCTGGAGGCTCAAAACTTGGCTCTGTAGTGCTGTGTAATGGACACTCCTAAATAGTGTAAAAGTCTGTCAGAGAAGAAAAAAGACTAAAGTTGGCACTAGTATGTTGATTGCACCCACACCAGACTGGATTTGTGCATTTTTCTTATTAATGGCTTAAGTTTGCCCCATGTGGTTAACATCCAAGAGCTAGGTTCAGGCTCTGAAGGAGAGAAGTATTCGAGTACATCACGGCTGAAGTGCTGGAAATAGTCAGTGTCGATAAAGACTTCAATCGGCCAGTGTATGCGTGACTCAAAACTCACTACTGCCTTGCTAAAAAGCAATATTTTCTATAGTGTATCAGATGCAGTGTTCTTTTTCATGTACTGTACAATACAGATCAACAAAAAAACTTATATGTTGTTTTAATAAGTGCCACTCAGTGCAGATCACACACTATAAAAGTCAGCAGTAGGAACAAGTTTATCTCAGTATGGACTGAATGTGAGAGTGACACTCCTCACGCAACCTGCTGACATCCCTGAGCTTTAACGCCAGTATTTGTCAGAGCTGATGAGCTTCAGAGACTCTTATGCTTAAACTGACCCCAAGGTGGTTTCCTTTCAGTATCAAGAGCCGCAGGGCAAGCAACTGTTCAAAGATAATCATATGCATTTTTTAAAAAGAGAACAGTATTATTCTTGTTTTATTTATAGACCAGATAACCAGATACTTACGTTTAAATGATGTATGGGCTAGTTCAACAACAGTCTAATTACTAGAACTGGGAATAAATGTGTTTAGCATTTATAGACTTGTTCTCCTTTTATTGAAATTACTTTCTATTTCTTCTTTAACAAAATATGGAATTTTTTTAAAAATATGGAATTGACTTAACTAAGAGTCACTAGATCAAATTAAATCAAAGTTGTGGTTTACTGTGGGGGGGGGGGGGGGGGGGGGGGTGTAACTGAAAGGCTCAGTTACCTTTCAGTGTGGTAACTGAGCCTCCGGGCCCCTCTCAAATGACTGAACTCCTCACCTATCACCTATATCTCTAAAGTAGAGGCTAGACACATTTTGGAGAAAGCTCACTTTTGAGGGTAGGGATGTAGATCATCCAGTAAATCGACAGCTTCACTTTTACGCTCAGCTCTTTATCAAGATGGAGTGGCATAGCATCATCATCACTACAAAAGCAATCCAAATCCCTCTGTTAATGTCTCACTCTCCTCTCCCCTCAATTGTAAACAAGACTACAAGATATCTAAACTTCTCTCCTTGGCTACCAACCATGACACAAAGAGCCACCCTTTTCCGGCTGAGGATCATGGTATAGGATTTGGAGGTTCTGATTCTTATTTCCACCGCTTCACAATCTGCTGCAAACCATGCTGGTGCAAGCTGGAGGCCAACACCTGATGAAGCCAACAGACACATCATGTAAAAAAAGCAGAGTTGAAATTCTGCCTTTGCATGGAAATTATGTCCATAAAGATTATGAACAGAATCAGCGACAAAGGGGAGCCCTGGCGAAGTCCAAGATCCACCAGGAATGAGTTCAACCTATTGCTGGTAGTTCCTGCAATGCTTGTACAGGGACCAAATGGCTCATACTATAGCAACAGACAAGACACTCCATCTTCCTGAAGCAATGCTTAGATTCATTCACTGAATTTGTTGAAAAGGCTTCTTTTCTATAGATGTAAACATCTGTTTTCATCTTGTTCAATTCAGTTGTGTAAATCTCCAAAGAGCAGTAAACCTTAGAGCAGCAACAGCAGCAACACAGGTCAGCTGATCACAGCTTGCACACAAACAAAAGCTACTGGAACTCTCAATAGCAATCATTGTTAGTTGTGATTGTTTTCCTCATGCTGAGCCACTACAACTGATCCTAAGATTCCCCGCTTGCCGAATTCCACTTTAACCACTGAATGTACTAATTCTTTCTGTTTAGGTGTGGAAGCACAGTAAAGAAAAGATTGTATTTATATGTCCTAATATTATATAGCATGAGGTTAAGTTAGTTTTGCACAAAAATAGCTGGAGCCTGTACTTTTTCACTTTTACTGGAACAAAGAAGTTAAATCAATACTTTTTCAGTACTGTATATGTTGTTCTACTTAAGTAAAGAATGCCTGTATTTTTGCTACGTCTGCTTCAGACAATGATCACACCATAGAACATAGCAGGTGTACACATAAAGTCTTTATTCTTTCCTTTTTCTACTATAAATACCGTCAGACCCACATCTTAATTTTTTTCCGCAATGATATGACTTCCCAGGACAGATCATTAAAGGTCATGGAGATAACCAAGATTTCATTTAATCTTATGTGATCTAATCCAACATAATGTAATATAACATAATATAATCACACACATAGGGCAGAGCGGTAGCATAGACCTGGCATTCTAATTTGTCTGCAAATGCAATAAAAATTGCATTTAGATAGGACATTAGTGGAGTACAGATGTGTAAACACAGAATAATGCGAGGAAACATTTCCCGTATGAAAAAGTCATACTCTACCCTTTTTTAGACACACACATATTCTAATATGTATGTATTCCGGTATGACTACTCATATATGAAGTGAATAATTATCTTTTAATAACAGTGTATGTCAAGAACTGGGATAGTTAAAACAGCTGTTTATCACTGAAAATGTCCATGTGAGAAATATACCTTTATGAAGTTACATTTGTCTCCATGAGATTCATGTTTTTGATCCGTTGTTACTGGTTTTACTGGCCAACTACTTGGTGTTTAATATTATAATGTTTGTTGTGTCTCACAACTCATCTTTTCTCTCTCTACTCTCTTCTTACCCCCGCTGGTTAAGACAGATGTCAGTCATCTCTGTTAATAGAGACCACCACAACTAAGGAAATGTTTTTGTTTCTCTAACATTGTAAGGTCTTGCTTTGTATTACTTAGGTTTTTGGCTGGTGCTGTGATACGATACTACAGTATAATGTCATGAATATAATTTTATAGACCAATAATGAAATACCTCAGGATTCTGATGTACAGTGTACTCATATGTAAAAAATAATTAATCTCTAGAGTACCTAGGTAATAGTCAAAGATATTTCCTGCCTTGGACGAGCTCTCCATCCTTCGCTTGCATGCACATTTTGTTCTAAGGATTAATTTCCTTAAAACAGCATAGTTTAACAAAACTCCTTTGCCTGTAAATCAGCTTCCCAACTTGCAATTTCCATTTGAAATTTTGTTTTATGGCACTGCCTCAATTTGTGGAAGTTGTTGAAAACTAATGATGCAAAAGCCATGATTGTCAGGAGCATCCTGAGCCTCATTAATGTGAACACAAAGACTGAAAACATCCTCTGAACCTATCTAATAGCAGTCCATGTGGACAAGAAGGACACACTTCATTGATGAGCGGCTGATGAAATGGTTGCGGTTTGTAGTGTATTGCTCTGCTGAGGGTCACCTTGACAGTTCCTACTGTTGAAATCATGAGGCTTCCATAATAACCCTCAGATTTTATTATATAATAGTAGGCTTTTTCCTGGCTCAAAATGGGCCTTTGGGGGGTGATGACGCGCAACAGTATGCATGATTGGCTCGTTTATAGCAAGAGAAAGTCTATAGTTCCTTATTTGACAATAATCTTTGCATTTTTCTGTTATTTCTGACCAGGGTGAGCTGTTCATTATTGATAAAAAATGATGGAAGATAAACAATATAGGAAGCTTTTCACCCAATAAAATAAATAAAGATAAATAAATAAATACAACAGACAGTAGAGCACTTACTATCTATCAATATCACAAATTAACAGCTGCATAGTTTTATTTTTATTTAAAAATTATATGAGCTCCTACCTCACGAATATGAAATGAAAATATATTACATGGATATGGATAATATGGATAATAAATAGCTTTTCACAACATTGTGAGCGTCAGTTGAAGATCTTGACCGGCCTACACAGACAAAAGTTCCTATGTTTCTATAACCTAGTTAACCTAGTTTTCCACAACACAAAACCTGGACAAAAGGTCAATTTTCAGTAAAAAATACCACATATAGTAGATGATGACCTCAGTAATTCAGAAACGCAGGGCACAGACTGTATATAAATGATGGATCCAGCTATTTTCCAGATACTGGATTTGGAAGTAAGCATATTTGGACCAATGTGTTAATTGATGTGCTACCAAGACACTAGCTATCTTGGTTAGCATCAGTAAACTATATTAGTGTATCCCACAAACACATACTTAAATAAAAGTGCCAATATAAATAAAAATAATGCTGGAATTTGACACACTGAAAAAAAAAACTACCATAAACTTTTTGGATTGAATGTTAAAGTGCAGGTAACAGAAAAAAAACCATATGATCTGAAAGGCACCAGCAGCATAAACACGATGGCCATTGCTTTCCATTGCTACTACTGTCATTAACTAACAGTAGTAGTAGTGGAAAGCCTTAAAAAGCCACCTGAAAAATGTACAATGAGTTTTATTTTGGTATTATATATTTCAATACATTTACTGTATATAGCTTTAAAACCTGAAGGTTGTTCCTTTGGCTGTGTACAACTGTTTGCCACTGAGTGAAAGTTTAAATTCTTCTTTTGGATTCACCCTGAGGCAATGCTTTTTCTGAAGGCTGAAATCTCTGCCCTTGACTTTAGAAGCACCTGCTACACGCTGCCTTTGTTCATTTTGTAATCATCAGTCAGTGCGTTTCTTTCCCCCCTTTGTCATTAAGATACATCCTGGTCTTTTCGTTGAAAAAGGCAAAAACATGGATGTTCTGAGAGATCTCTTCTTAGGCCTCAGAATTTGAATCTGACTTGCTTAAGGACTTTTCTGTTTTCGCATGTTAGTGTTTACATTTTTTAGAGGAAGAGAAATAACAAATGTGATAGTGGAAGAGGAAGAAGGTTAGATAAAGCAAGAAGCAGGTAGTATTACCTGGTACTGTATGTGGTACACCAAACTGATGCTGAATTGTGATGGAAGGTGACACCTTTCTGAAGCAGTAAAAGTCCCCATGAATCACACAGCTTTCTCTCTCCCTGTATATCTTACTTTCTTTTTTAATCTTCCTCTTTTTCTGCACTGTGACATGTACTATACCTGGCTCAAAGCACTATCCCTAGCACATGTGATGTGTTAGGGAGAAATTAAGTGTATATATATATATATAGATATATAGATATATTAGACCCTTCACGACTTCAACAACAATAATGAACTTCTTTGAGTTGTTTAGTGTTAAAAGCAATATGATTTGTGAAAATCGTCCAATGAACTGGAATCATCCATTTAGGCAAAAAGGTTATGTTTTGCGTCACATCTGTGACAAATAGTGAGTCTTTAAGGTGAATTCACAATACAAATAGCAGTGCACACCCCGTAGACATTTTCAGGCCTCATGTGGGGAACAGCAGTGCATTTCAAATAGCATCACATCTTTTATGATCAGATTTCAGCGGAAAATATTGAAAAGACAAGTGTAAGCAAGGCCTGCATTTTTTTGCCCGCTTGCAAAGAGGAAAAACAGATTTAAAATAGAAGCTCCTGCAGCAAGCAATACACAGTACTGATAATCAGAGCTGACATGCTACTTCGTGTGTGCAGGGGCAATGGGAAAGCCACACTTTAGGGTTCTATTTTGTGAGCTTGTGTACATTTGTATATTTGTTTGTGTGGAGTTGTTTTGTATGACTTCTTGAGGGCAAAGGGAAGCCTATTCCAATAGGGGGAAAGAGGAAGAAAAAAGGCGAGAGGATGAGAGCCAAAGAGGGGAAGAGGGGCGCTGATTGATGTAAGAAGATGTGCCCAGTGAGCAAAAATCGGTTCTGACAATTCCCAATTCAACCCTTTTCTTAGTGTATCTGCAGCAGTAACTATGTGCATCAGTACTCTGGTTGTTGCTAAGGGCCTGTAATACATGTGGATGGTGAAATTTGGGCTGGAGTCACATAATGCAATTGATTTACTCATATGTATTTTGTTAGAAAGTAATTTATGAAATAATGCAATCCAGGCTTCTCTTTACTGTACAGGAAAAGAGAAAACCCCAGTACATTTTAACACATGATTTTTAAACAAGTTGCATTTGCCTGCTTCAAAGAAGATTGGATTGCCACATCTGTGCTACATTTTCTAAACTAACAACTATGTGTGAGGCTACAGTATACAGTGCTGGGGAAGTAAGTAGTTACACACAATGAAATGATTTCATCAAATATAAAAGGAAGAGTAATTGTAATGAGTTACTGAAGAAAATAATGTAACTGATTTGATCAAAAAAGTGTTATTTGCTAGTTCGTGTTGTTCTTGCGGCAACATTGATTATGATGTTATCAAAACAGCACCAGCAAGACAGTTTCAGATTGCTATATAACCTATTGCCTTTTAACATCACTACCCATATGGCACACCATTTTTGTGTCAGTTTTCAAGAAGGGTCATAAATAAAATTTTATGATGGATTTTTAAGCATTATATCCAACACTGCTAAAGAAGAGAGTTTGTCCTACTTTCTAATAGCAGTTTCATCTACCTTGTTAAGCATAATTTGAGTGGAAGCACTCATAAATTGTTTTAGCAATACTTGCATGGGTTGTTTCGTATGGTAGAAACAAACAACCCCTGTCGTTGTTTAGTTGGAGGTCTGGTTGGAAATGAAATACTACGTTTTATTTTTGGGAACTACCGACTTGAAATTCTGAGTAATTGGAAGCACCCACTGCTTTGTCATTTTTCCAAGAGAGGCCACAAAACTAGTTTCAGCCAATGACTCTGGAAGGAAAGTATCCAACCATTTGACATCAACCAGCTTTATGGATTTTCAGGCACTGGTCCATGCAGTCTAAGGGCTTTTAAGAGTGGGACAAAGAGGTGGTGGTACAAATGTGTATGCATATAAATATTGTGTGTGAGTGTGATTATACAGCCTCTCCCTTTATTCCTTTGAAGATTGTAGAACCCTGTGTGTATTCTGATTTGATTTAATTACAATGCTTTTAGAGCATGTCTTCAAGCTAATTATGGGTGCTCCTTTGGGTTTTTTGATATGTCAGCACTTCAGATGACTTCTTCATTGTCTCCTCTCCCAACTTTATTTTGCATCATAACCAGTTTTGAATTCTCCAGAGCATGGCCAAGCAGACTTCATGGCTTATAGTAATGGCTTGATGACTCATTGTGCTATTCATAATGGTCAGTCAAATGTGGCATTGAAACAGTGCAATATTAAATGTGTCTTAAAAATGTTTTAAATTTGCAGTTTCCCAGCTGTACTGAAATTGAAAACAGAACAGTTGGCATTCCACACAAAGCTTGTTATCCTCCTTAGAAAATTGAAGAACCGGCTGCAGCTTCCTCCGCCTCTCCCTTTGCAAAACAGTGGTTGCTTCTGTGTGTGACACACTCTGCCAGCCTGCATATAATCAAGTATTATCAGTACTTGATGAGGAAGGCTTGATGCAACACTGCAAAACCCATATCCAAGATAACACAAACCCAAAGGTTCATAACAATTTTGAAAAGGCCATCCATAATCCAAGTGTTCTCCCTATGTTTTTTAAGGTAACTTATCTGCCTATAGCAGTTTAATTAAAAACATCAAGGACATAAGTGTTTGTCGCTGAAATTTACCAGCATTTGGCAGATGGTTGATTTTGTTTTTGACACTCTTCCCACTGAAAGTATCATTGAATCGTCAGCCAAATGTTTGAGTGGATGGAGGTTAGAGTATCTGGTCCAGAAGGAGTCATCACAGGGGTCACAGATTACAGCTCTCTTGAGTTAATGCTTGCTGTCATTTGCTTTGGGTTAAGTTGCTCATCTAGTGATTGATGGGGAGCATGATGATCGATTACCTAAAAGTGTATTGATCAGTCTCTCTTCCCACTGTCACCCACTTTGTCTTTTTCACTCTCACTTCTCAAGTTATGGGAAATGTGCTTTGCCCATGTGTTAGCAGCCTTTTCTTTCTGCGTGAGTACAGCTGCTTCTCTCTCCCCAGTTAATATTTTGTCATACTTTGAAAGCAATAATATGGTCCTCTGACTGCCAAGGTTCATGACACACAATTATGAGAGCATACAAGGCTCTTAAAAAGCTTTTAAAATATGTTTTGCTTTCCATTAGTTGTTACTTTTGGAACCATTGATCTTAAACTGTACATATAAATAGTTACCCAGATGCTGTGGTTTCTACATGAATGTTAGCATTGCATTAAGATGTCAATGATAGAACTTTTACAGACACGGAAACTGTTATTCTTGTTAAAGAATAAAAATGGATAACGCAAGATTGAGTCTAAAATTAAAAAGTCGCATTAAACAGCAAGGATGCACTATTTTGGATGTATTATAACTATAATTTGACATTTTAGGCACAATCAATTATTCCATGTGGAGATACAAATATTTTTCATATAAACACTATTAATCTCACTCTCTTGTTTTGTAAAGTTAAATTCTAAATTTTGTCCTATTTTCTCATCATCTTGTCTTTATCCCACATACTGAGGTTGCCAAACTCTAGTGCCATGGTGCAAGCCTTAGTTTGTAGAAAAACCAGGGCAATGTAATTTAAAAAATATATAATCTGGCACACATATTCATAGTTATACTAGCCACAAAAGCCACAATCAGACCTGAGACAGAATGGCCCAATGGCTTAATACTAGAGTCAATGGAATTTAGGGAATATTTAGTTCATATTTAATAAGTGATATTTTAAATAAACCTCCAGATAACACCAGATAACAATGAGCATTGGACACATGACCTATTTTCTAAATAAATATATTTATAAAGGTGCTACTGACATGAAATTCTCACCGGATATTGGTAACAACCCATCACATCCACAATTCCTCAAAGCACACGTAGACTGGTTGGGCAAACTCCCATGCACCCTCAAGTATTCTTGAGAGGATAACGAGCTCGTCCAGTATTCTACGACCAGGACGAAAACCGCATTGTTCCTCCTGTATCCGAGGTTCGACGGACAGACCCTCCTTTCCAGCACCCTGACATAGACTTTCACAAAGAAGCTGAGGAGTGTGATCCCCCTATAGTTGGAACACACCCTCTGGTTCCCCTTCTTATAATTCTGCCAGTCCAGAGGTACCGCCCCTGATCTCCATGCAACATTGTAAAGGCGTGTCAACCAAGGCAGCCCTACAACATCCAGAGAACTTCAGGAATTCAGGGCGGACCTCATCCAAGGAGTTGTTTAATTGCCTTAGTGACCTCACCCCCGGAGATAGGCGAGTGGTCCCCCTTGTCCCCCAAATTTTTTTGTTTTTGTTTATTTTACTAAATGGACCATCCCGGCCTTGCTGTGTGGGTCCATTTGATTGACCTTTGTTTTCATTGTTTATTTTATTTTCACTTCCCTTCTGTGTTGCCTGACGGTTTGCCAGAATCTCTTTGAGGCAGTCCGAAAGTCTTTTTCCATGGCCTCTCTGAACTCCTCCCACACTCGAGTTTTTGTTTCAGCCACTGCCCGAGCTGTGTTCCACTTCGCCTGTCAGTACCTATCAGCTACCTCCAAAGTCCCACTGGCTAACCAAGTCCAATAGGACTTCTTCAGCACTGGTGGCTTCCTTCACCTCTGGTGGCTTCCTTCACCTCTGGTGTCCACTATTTGGTTTGGAGGTTAGCACCATGACAGGCACCAATCACCTTGCGGTCACAGCTCAGTGCAGCCGTTTCGGGAATGGAGGTGCCGAACATGGTCCATTCAGACTCAATGTCCCCAGTCTCCCTTGGAATGTTGTTGAAGCTCTGCCAGAGGTGTACATCGAAGAACTCGCCAGGTGTTCCTAGCCCACCCTCACTATATGTTTAGGCGCATCAGGTCTGTCCAGCATCCTCTCCTGCCACCTGATCCAACTCACCATCAGATGGTGATCAGTTGACAGCTCAGCCCCTCTCTTTACCTGAGTGTCCAGAACATATAGCTGCAGGTCTGGTGATACAATTACCAAATCAATCATCGACCTGCAGCCTAGAGTGTCCTGTGCTATGTGCACTTATGGACTTTTATGTTCGAACATGGGGATATATGGTATCACTCTTGGCTGGAAGCAGTGCTTAAACAATGGAAAAAACACAAACTTTGTCCAAAAACCTCTCATGTTTAGCTGTTTTCCACTTTTTCTTTGGTCATTTTAGCCTTTTTGGCCAGGGTGAAGGGAGTATCTGCCATCAAACAAGAAGACTGCCGCATGTAACTACGATGGTGTTTGCTAGTTCACCTTACATGCATTAATGTAATAAATGGCCTGTATTTGTATAGCGCTTTACTAGTCCCTAAGGACCCCAAAGTGCTTTACACATCCAGTCATGCACCCATTCACACACACATTCGCACACTGGTGATGGCAAGTTACATTGTAGCCACAGCCACCCTGGGGCGCACTGACAGAGGCGAGGCTGCCGGACACTGGCGCCACCGGGCCCGCTGACCACCACCAGTAGGCAACGGGTCAAGTGTCTTGCCCAAGGACACAACGATCGAGACTGTCGGAGCCAGGGCTTGAACCGGCAACCCTTGAGCCACGATTGCCCCTAATAACGTGGTTAACCTACTCAACGCAAATTACACACGAACAACATTAAGCTACTCACGCAGAGAAGAACGGCTGCTGCTGCCATCATCATCCGTCATCATTTCTGCTACACTGGCAGGGCTAGGGGCCAGGATTCTCCTCTTCGGGTTATTGGGGGATGTTGCTAACTCCGGGTCCGATAACAGGCACCACACCCGCAGTAGATGTGCATGGTGTGAGGTCTCGCAGCAAGCTATCAAATACGGTGCATTTCTCGGCTTTTAACAAAATGCTATACATCGCCAGGTGTTTCATCAGATTCGAGGTGTTACCTTATTTACACAGTATCACCTTAAAGCACTTGTTGCAGGCTGCTGAGTTTGCATATTTTGCTGTGAAGTACAACCAGACTTTTGACCACTGCGCCTTGGGCATTTTTAATCTGTAGCTCTGCTCTAAAAGAACGCACGTACCTGGACCCGCCTACTACGCTTGCAAAGGTAAAATGATTGGCTAGAATCCAAAGTGTATGACATCTCAGGAAAAAAAAAGCACCGAAATGTGCGCTGCTTTTTGGTCTGGTTACTACCGTTTATGTCAGAACCGATACCGGTACCCATCCCTAGTGTTGAGTATTCATGAGCAGGAGGAAAACTAATGAAAAACACAGAACCTGTATCTGTTATTTGCATGTGGGCCTCAGAGTGTTTTATAAGAACAAAAATTAAAATTTAATTAGAAAGAGAAATGCTCTCTGCCTATACTACATGATTCAACTTTGATTGTTAGGGAGGGATTTGGTGCCCTTCTGTGTGAGATGAAAATGTTATTTGTATGTGTGAGAGGCAGTAAAAGTTGGAGAAATACACAGTTGAGCATCATTGGCTGTAGAGGATATACAGTTAGGACCTGGGTGATAAATACCTCCTCCATTTTATTACATTGGAGCTGAGCCCTGGAACAAGCATGCGTACAGTGGAGCCTCAGATTGATTCTTCTTTGATGCTCTGCAACTTGGCAAACTTCCTCTGAGTGATGAGAATATTAATTATGTCCTTCCTTTGATTTTGAATGTGAAACTCCTCCAGCCGAAGATCACTTTTAAGGGATATGTGTTGGTGATAGTTGCCTTCATCTGTAGTGTAGTTGTTCCTATACTGTATTAGTTGACTTTTACTTTTAGACATCACCTTTAAATCAGAATTCTCATTGGTTCTGTAGTGGTTTACAAATAACCTCTGTTCTAATATGAATATTTAAGGTCACTCTGTGAGTAAGGGTATTAATGAAAATGGGGGGCGGTGTGTGTGTGTGTGTGTGTGTGTGTGTGTGTGTGTGTGTGTGTGTGTGTGTGTGTGTGTGTGTGTGTGTGTGTGTTTAACCTAAGCCTTTGTAGGGGTTTCCCATTCAAAATGCAAACTTTATGGAGCATTTAAATGAATCATGTTAATATGATTTCCCAAGATTTCCCATACACAGTTTACTGCAAATTGTGCTTAATTTAATACTGAAAAAGGTAAAGTGTTGCCATCTGTTAAGTGGGCATTCTGTTTCAGGATCTGTGTTCACTCAAAAAGGGTCATTTTAGCAGTCATATGACTTTTTGTCCACACAGAGTGATCCACAAGACATAATGAGATAATGATGACGTGATGATATTTGATGATGATATTAATAACATATTTTATGCTCTCTAAAGAACACAAAATACAGTAAAATGCAACCCTGTTGCAAGTAAGATGAGATGAATGCTGCAGAAAATCAGTAATTTGGGATTTAGCACACAGAACAGTAAAATAAACATTTTAATTCAAGTGAATTTGTTTATCGTGAGTGCGCTCTTGGTACTGTTGTTTATTAACCTGTTGAACCCCAGTACTCCAGGTATTGGGGGCAGAGGGGCAACATCTGCCAGGTTGTGCTGCCAGGTCTGTTATTTAAATATAGACATTTATAGTATCCACAGAAATGTCAGAATCTCAGCTAAAGGCTCAAAAACCATTTCTGTGATCACCAAACACAGCTAAAACAACAAACAAAAAGCAGGTAAACTGATTCGGTGAAAAGATGTAAATACAAAGATTCCCACGTTCACCTGACGGCATGCACACGGATAAACAATGTCTCTGCTGAAAGCACAGATCTCACAGATTCCAAAACTGCAAGTTTCAAGATGCTCCAAACAAAATTCACTGAACACACAGCAAAAGAAGACCAAAATTAGGCTTCACATTTGAAAAGTATTAGCATGAATTCTGTCTTACCTTTGCTGTCTTGCTTTCAAAAAATCCACCATGATCGAAACACATTGCCTGCACATCTCCGTCTTCCAGTGTGCTTCAAGAGCACATCATAAATTGCTATAAATTGCTGTTTTCTGCCTTATTCCCTTTAAACACAGACACATTACTCACTGTCTATTTTTATGTACAGCCTGGCTAAAGAAAGCCAAACTTTTGCTATTTCATATCTAAGATATTTCAACTTTCACAGATGGTACTAAACTGCAAAACATTTAGCTATGTCTCTAATAAAACTTAAACAACTTTGCTCTGTTTCACTGCAACAGCATCGATCTATAACAGGTAATGTCCATAAGTTGATTAATGATTTTCTTCAGGTTTTGGTCTACTGCAGCATACTTTCAAAGAGGTTATATGCTATAAAAGACCAAAAAACAATTTTGGCCAGGAAAAAATCCTTCATATTTTTCTGTTTTCCATCCTCAGTCACTTTGACACAGTGGGATCTGCTGTGATGCTTATAACTACAGTCAAGTTTCACAAGTATTAGTATTAATTTGATATCAAGATGGTTTACACAGAGTTTTGAATTATAGAGAAATAATCAATTCATTTGTGGATTGTCTTTTTTAAGCAGGAACCTCAGAAAGGTTAAGGTGATGGTTGCACATTTGAGTTCTGAAACTTTAAACTAAAACATTTTAGATTAGAAACAATTATAACGTATGGATTTGCTGCAACAACAAACTAATACATGTGCATTCCTGTGACAGTGAAAACAGTTTGTGCTTCATTCAGTGGTTTTAGTAAGGTACAGCTTACCAACTTAGGCTTAAAAGTAGTATCTATTGCACCTTAAACATGCTGTAAATAGAAGAATAATTTTAAATCTGGCACTTTCAGACAATTTTAAAACCAAAATCGAAACATGTGTTCAGCTTAAGTTATCACAGTGGTTTGGACGGGTGAAAAGAGAGCCACTTTCATGACACAGAAAACTCTGACTATAAGCTTAACATCACTCACTAACCTACTAACCTTTCTTGCTTTGTAGTACACCCATCAAGAGTAACACACTGAGAGAGTAAACAGACACTGTACCAAGGACAAAGGGAAACTGCGGCTATTTATACACATATGCACTGAGGGCTAATTAAAGTATCAGGCACAGCTGGGAGGAAAAGTGACATGGGTCAGATAAAGGGAGGAATAACTGGAATATTAGGAATAATGGAGAACGAAAAAGCTTCCAAGATATACCAAAACCAAAAGTATCACAAAAACCCCACAACACATGACGCAAAGTCTTATTTTGTGCCTTATATGCCTGTGATAGTTGCTGCTAGAAGCATTAAATTATTTGGAATGATAGATGGAAATCTTTATCAGAAAAATGCGTAATTGTTGCAAAAGGATTGCTCAAAGCTGTGTGTGGAGTGGCCAAGCTTTGGCTCTGTTCTGTAGGTCGTCACTGAGTCCTCATGCTGAAACACCAGTGACACTGGTGTTTTGATGAAACTGAACACAATGTGCTCTAATTGATCTGAACATAACCTTTACCACTGGAGTAAGTAGAAGAGTTCCAATACAAGATGTGGCATGGACCCCATGTTGGGTATTTTAGGCAGTAAAGATTCTTTTTACAGTGAGTGTAGTAGTTTGCATTTTTGGGGGAATTTAGTTACATTGGTGTGTCAGATGGTCTGCATGTATTTTATCAGCTGTGCACACATACAGAGCTCTGTAACATCACTAATCCACTTTCATTGCAGTTTGCTTTTTTTTTGGTTTCCTTTTTCTACAATGAAATATTTTTCAAAATGTAGCAAATAATACCAGGTTTATGTCCAAATCTTATATCTGCAGTGTTACTTTGTAGAAAGAAATACACAGTGTGTGCATTTATGCATCGAAAATGTTACAGCACCAGTAAATTAATTAAGCGTATGTGCCAGGATCTGATGGCATATAATGCTTAATGTGTTTTTTTATGGACATCATATGTGATGTAATAGTTTTAATTTATGCAGCCATCCTTTGGATACATTTTTCCAGAAACAGCTGCTGCAATCAAGCTGTCTAAGTGAAGAGTTCAGCTCTATCAACGACATATTGATCCTTCATCTGCCAACTGTTGCCATTCTTTTTCTGAGAAGAACGTGTGTACCTTCCCCTTTTACTCATTTGTGATTTGCTGATTTGAGGTTCTCTTAATTAAATTTGTAACTTACATTGCAAACTGAATTGACTATACCTATATCTAAATCCGTGGTAAAAACTTGCCAAATTCAATATGCGGCGCTACCTCCTGTGGTGATGCCTAGTGAATAAGGGAATAGCTGAAATAAACTACTGTTCTATTGTTCTATTCTACTATTGGCCTCTAAGTGCTGCATCTTGGCTAGTGTTGGCCACTGGTCAGTTTCAGTCTGTTCAGCTGTTCAGCCATCATAACAGACCAAACTTTCCTAACACTGACAAATATAGCTGGTGTCAAGAAAATACAACCACCTTTCTAATTGTGATGAATTACAAGCAAACACAAAAATATCAATTACCAATGAAGAACATCATCGCCTGAGCACACACATAAAAGTATATACTTTATGATTGATTGTTTTAAATTGTTTGTCTTGTTTATTGTGTTGTTGTTTTTTGTCTGCTGATGTTATTAATTAATAATGACAACAAAAATAATAGCAAGTTACAATCCCTATATACCTACCCTATGTTCTCTTTTTTTAGTTGGTTACAGATTTGAAACCATTTCTATTCAACATTCCTTCACTGACTATATCCATGTGATATATGTGTCTTTGATAGTACAAGGCCTGTGTTTTTTATTCTGTGTGAGAGTAAAGTTAAACCAATATTCTAAAAGAAAAGCTAGGAGCAAGACTAAGTACAAAGACCTTGTGACTATAGTCTCTCTCTCTCTCTCTCTCTCTCTCTCTGTGTGTGTGTGTGTGTGTGTGTGTGTGTGTGTGTGTGTGTGTGTGTGTGTGTGTGTGTGTGTGTGTGTGTGTCAGGCTGTTGAAAAGGCCTCTCAGAGGTGTCCCACAGAGGCCTGACGCTCTGAGGCATGACCAGGTGTCGCTGCACCGGGAGTCTGTCTGCACACTGTGCAGAATATTAACAAGCCTGACCACACAAACAGTCAGAGACACATTTCTATGCATAGACATTAAAGACAATGAAACACAAACTGTGCAAAAACACATTTATATTTTAGTTATGCATAGGTAACTGACATAGCGTTACATCATGACTTCATCTATGTCCTTAGTACACTAATCATGACACTGATTAGTACACTGAAAGAGACACACATAAAAGCTCAGGATTAAGGCAGAAATCATCTCACTTACCTGACTATACACCCACCTTGATCATAATGTGTAAATGTAGTGTCGCCTCTGTCAGTGCGCCCCAGGGTGGCTGTGGCTACAATGTAGCTTGCCATCACCAGTGTGTGAATGTGTGTGTGAATGGGTGGATGACTGGTTGTGTAAAGCGCTTTGGGGTCCTTAGGGACCAGTAAAGCACTATACAAATACAGGCCATTTACCATTTTAGTGATAGAAAAAGATTTTTTTATGCTCTTTTTGTCTGCTTGTGGTGAAAGGCTTAACATTTACTCACACAAGAACAGGTTGCTAGGGCAAATAGGTACTCAGACTTAATTATACAGGAATGTAAAGACATGTGGATGTGACAAGACAAGGCATGTAGAGGATGTGAATATACATCCACATGAAACAAAAGAGACCAGGAAAGGGCTTTGATAAATGAGGCTGTACATGCTGTTTGTGTTAGAGGTACGTTTGTGATGTCTTACTGTGTTGTCATCATGGCAACTTGCCATGACTTCATGAGTGCTAGAGGCAGCTAGCCACAGATTACAGTAAGCCCCTTGTGTGTATATAAGGCTTTAAGCATTCACATGTGCACGTGTACTCTGTGTTTTTTTACATGTGCTTCTAGATTTGAGTGTAAATCCTCAGTTTGTAGGTTGGAATTAGTCAGCATCTCTTATTGATAGTGGGATGGTGAGATTAAAGTCCAAGGATTATTTTCCCTCAAGATCCTTGTGTGACTGTTTGGTATGTGGACAGTGGTGGCATCACATCTTGCATACTATAAGATTTGTGAGAGATAATTGCATTAACAGTCACACTTTGCAATATGTCAACTTTACAGTTAACACTTATTGTGTTTGGTCTTTAGCAGGGAAAGTACATCTCTAATGGATGTTTAGTTACTCCTCAGACTTCTTCAGTAGTAATAATGTTACTTGTAATAAATGTAGCCTGTTTACAGCTCTGGAGGCCAGAATCACTGAATTGGAGACTTGGCTCCACACCCTTGAAAAACACGTAGCTAGCCAGGCCCCTGTAGTCTGTGCGCCCAAAGGTAGTGCAGCGTAGCCACTGTTAGCTCTCTCCTGGCTGACTAGGACAGGATGGGACAGGAAAACAGGATGGCTGGATGATGGTGAGGAGGACGCATAGTTGTCTCTAATCGTTTTTCCCCACTCTGTGACATACCCACTGAGGAACAAATTCTTGTTACTGGTGATACTATTTTTTGAGACATGGGAAGCTAGAGACACTAGGAGCCATAGTAAATTGTCTTCCAGGACCCAGAACAGGTGACACTCAGGAAAACCTGAAACTGCTTGTTGAACTCGAAGAGTTTTCTTCTTCTTCGGCCATGTTCTCTTAATAATGCACACACTTGGTTGGTTGATTACTTTTCCCGTTTCTTTTATTGTTAGCAACACAGGAGGGAGAACCATACATTACTTCTGCAGTTCGAGCTACAGAACACATGGAACAGGAAGTGGAGTAAACTATAATCACCAAAATAAAATCCTTTTCAAAATAAAATGACAATCAGAAAACGTCTTTCACAAGATAATATAAATTAATATATTTACTCATGAGAACACAAATCTAACACTGCTGGCTAAGAATAAACGTAAATTCTGTAAAATTACAATTCACATCGACAGTAATGGCACCCGGTTATGTAATTTGGAGGTCACTTTAATTAATATTAAATCGGTGTGTAATTTTGCCAAACCAAAGCTGGAAAATGTAGTTTTCTCTGGTCCCCTCCCCAGTCACACCAGGAGTGACATGTTGAACCATATGTTCTCCTTTGGGAAAACTAGAAAGGAGAGACAGCATCTATCCCACTTTGAATGGAGCAGTTCTCATTTCTGGAATTCTAGCCAAATTTATTAAATCCCCAAAACATGACCAGGAAGCAGCGTTGCAGTCTTACATGCCTCTCTGCAGCTTCTCTCCTCTTGTTATTCCTCAAAACCCTCCCCTTAGAGACTTGATCCCCAACCATGAAGGGACCCCCCCCCCAAAAAAAAGCAAAAAGCAATTTAAACATAAGAAAACATTAAAAACAACAACTACAAAACAATATAGTAACTGCACCAAAGAGAGATAATGTGTTGGCAATGCCATCTAGCCTGCTGGCCATGGTCGATGGGATTTCAAACACCTTTAATGGCCACATCACGTGCTGAAACAGTTTGAAACGGTAGCACCACAGCTCAGTTTCACTGGGAGCTGGCTGCTATCAGTCTTTGACAGGCTGTGTGCCAGTTGCTTCTCCACCAACCTCACCACCTGTTTGTCAGAGAGGTCAGCGGTGCAGTCTCTTCCGAGGGTTCTGATAGGTTGCTCCAATAGGAGTGGGATCATAAACACTATCCTATCTCTCCTCATACCTTTCCTGATTGAAAGACTCCAGGACTTTGCAGGCTTGATCTTCATCCTTACCCACTTGATAAGCTCATCTAGGTGCTTGAGGAGTCTTGCTGTACATGAAGCTGCAGGATGCTTGTCAGATCATCCATCTAAGTTCTAGAGCAGGAAATCAATCCCCAGATTGTAACCACTTGCCTCGTTCCACTGAGGATGATCTCAAATGCAGCCATGAAGAGTATTAGGAAAATCAAACAACCTATTCCATTGGAGACCTCCAGTTCTTGCAGCCCTGTCACGAAGCACATGTGGAAGTTGTTGAAGTGCTTGGCTATGGATGGTAATGACAGATCTTGGGGTGTACAAGTGCAAAGTCAATTAGACTGTGTGGGACTGACCCATACGCATTAGCCAATTCCAGCCACGCCACATGGAGATCTCTCTTCTCCCTTTTTTGGTTGCCGGATCCACACCCAGATCATGGCTCAGTGTTTGATATCCTGGAAGCCTGGCCTTGATTTAGCTGTTGTCCTTCAAGAAGTAGGTCAATCTTTTTGTAATGGGTGAGAGGGAAATTTTCCAAACCATGTTCGATAAGGCAATGCTTCTGAGCTGGTTCATGGAGGTAGAGTTATACTCTTTAGGAATAAATACACCCATTGTCTGCTGGCATTTGACTGCGATGGACTCCTTCTTCCTGGCTACCTGTATACTACGATCAGCTGTGACCATCTTCCCAATGTACTTATGGATCTGACTCCTCGGCGCTTGCTATTTGGTGTTTGCAGCTCTCTTAGCAGGCTCTCGAGGTTCCCATTTGCCTTTGGAATTCCAAGGTACTCATAGCAATCCTCACTGTCTGCAAAATTGCCTTCTGGTAGTACAATCCACTCAGTTCTGAGTACCTGTCTTTGTTACCATCTGACTACACTTCTTCAGTCTGGAAGACATTTCAGTGTCATTGCTGTAGATTCTAGTGGTGTGGATCGGTGAATCAATGTCATATTCAGTTCACTTCTGGTACAGTATAAACAATTATATATTTTTTATAATTCAAATAGTTTTTTTGCTGGTATTTCCTTTATTTTTAGGGTGTTTGGGAACACACGTAGTCCCTATGGAACTGGGGTGTTGAGAGTTATCATGGTCATTCTGTTGGAATAGATAATTAAGTCTAGAGCTGGGAGATATAAGATTTTTTCATATCACGATATGTTTTTTTCATTTCAGGCGATAACGATATCTATCACGATATAAGCCAAATAACTATATTTGTAAGATTTAAATGTGCCGTTGCTCACAAGTAAAATGTGAAATAATCAGCAGCTTGTTTTTATTTAAATATTTATTTCCCATAATAAGTTCATCCATTAAGCGGTCGCGAATGGATGGATGAAGTTCAACAGGGTAAATGTACTTAAGGAACATGAGACTTTTTCAGATAAATAAAGGCAAATATTGCAAACTACACAAAAGGCAGCCGCTAAAGCGTTTAAGTTTCAAAATAGAACAAACGAAACAGACTACTAAATTGTCAATTCCACTTAGAAAAAAAATATTAATTCTAAAAATAAATCTTAGTTTGTTTTACAGAAGAACAGACAAAACTGACTAACTTTTGTCAATATCAAATAAACTGAGAACTAAAAGGAAATTCTCAATCTCTCCTTGTCGTATAGCTTAGCTTTTCAAACAGTTTTAACAGTTACTTTAGTCTGACAAAAGCCGAATGACGAATTAGCGCTTCCAGTCAGAGACTGAGGCTACGTCCACACGTACACGGGTATTTTTGAAAACTGAGATTTTCCG
Source organism: Aulonocara stuartgranti (assembly GCF_965226115.1). NCBI lineage: Eukaryota > Metazoa > Chordata > Actinopteri > Cichliformes > Cichlidae > Aulonocara > Aulonocara stuartgranti. The sequence goes on along the minus strand of NC_138939.1, from coordinate 11,872,917 downwards.
TTTTCGTTTTAAAAAATAATCCCGTCCACACATAAAGGCAGAAATGAAGGAAAACGCTGCTATGAACATGCCAAAGCAGCAGGTGGAGCTAGATTCCTAACAGTGCAGAAATGTTGGCCAATCAGAAGTCTAGAAGCCTCGGTGGGAAAAAGTAAACAAAGCTGGGGCATAGAAGCAGAACCGAGTCGTATGTGTGGAGGGACAGTAACTGTGTGTATATGTAAGCATTTAAACACTGCTGAGAGTAGAATTAACAGTAACAGTATTGTAGAAATTCATTTCACCGAAACAATAACGTGGCACATAGTGTGACGCATGCACCAGTTTATTGTATTTCCAGACTTGCTTTCGGCACAATTTACAGTGCACGCTACTCTGTTTTTTGTCAGACTTGAAATAGCCGAAATACCTTCACACTACGGAACTTCTATGGCTCTTCCGTTCGACAATCTCTCCGGCATTGGAACCATCATCTGTTTTCTCTTCGGTAACCTTCGGTCAGGCTCGGTTGATTTTTCTAGTCAGCACACTCATTTCCTCCATTACCCGGGCGGTACGGTGGCTGGCTGCTTCCCAAACAAATACACATGTGCGGTTTGGCACTTGTGCTGTACGTAACAAGTCACGCGACGTGACGCTGCGGCTGTGATTGGTTCGGCTCTGCGCTACTTAATTTGGATTGGCTGACCTTTTTTTTTTTTTTTTAAAGAGGACAAGAGCGGCGAGGTCTGTCGCGATAGTTTAATTTCTCTATCGAGTAAAAGTTATATCGCGATACATATCGTTATCGTTCTATCGCCCAGCTCTAATTAAGTCTCTATTAAAATGGGGTCTGTGCTATTTTAAGTAGTAATTAAGTTGCAGAAACAAGTCAGAGAATGTCTCAGACCCAGAGGACATCTTACACTGGTCATCAGAGGGAGTGGAGCTTGTCCGATGATTGTGGAGGCAGTGTGGTACATGTGACCAGCTGGAAAAAAGGTGTAGCATGTGTGTGGTGTAAACAATAAGATATATTGTTTGTTATTGTTTATTAGGGTGTAGACCATCCCTCTAGTAAAGCCCTCAATGCTCCCAAAACTACTTAAAGTTTTCTATAAAAGTTACCTCATAGTCACTATAGACTTATGACAGCCAGGTGTGCAAGCTCAGCAGGTGACTAAAATGACCTACCCAGTAGCCAAGAATAGGAATTGGAAGGGAGATGAAAGTGTGGCAGCTCAGACACTCCAGGCATCACAACAGATGGAGAAAGGCTTGTTTAAGCATTTCAGACTGATATTTTTCGAGAAGGGTTTGCAGTTATGATTTCTCCGTCTCACCTCCATTCTGATAGTCTTGACAGTCTCTCTCCAGGAATTTACCGGAGGGCCCTTGTAAGTGCTTATTTGAAATTATTATTATTATTCCTTGTATTTTTAATTAATAGCAGGGCCAAATGTCAAAGACTTGTTGGTGACGTATTGTTTTCATCTGTCCATCTCTGATGACAAATTAATACCAGTGATTCCTCTGATTAGTTGACTAGAGCAAATAAACATTTATACCCTCATTTCTTTGTACCAGAAGCATTAGTTGCTTAAAATAATTACTTATATTTAATTGATGTACCATTCCTGTTAAATGTAAGCTGTTAAGCAGCCAGCTGCCACAACAGCAACCTCCTTCTGTTCCTGTATGCTGTAAAACTACAGTGGAAAGTGTGCAAAGTGAAACATGGCATCTTTTGAAAGTAACCCTTTGGCCAATATTTTTCAATAAAATACATATCAATATATCATTATATGTTCAGTTGATTATTATAAACTTCTCATCAGTCTGTTGCTTATTTATACCTCTAGCAGTAATGTAGCAGTAACTTTTCAATTTCAGCTGTGGTTTAGTTACTTACAAACTTCGGTCACATCTTCAGTCACCGGTGTATAAAATGTAACACACAAATCTATCATAAGCTTGAGCTGAAGACTGAGTTATACTCACTAAACGAAACTTTTCAAAACCATTGCTACTTTAATTAAAAATCGGCAAAAAGTCCACTGGAGATTTAGCTTCAGATTGCAGAAATTGTTTATTGAAGTACAATTTCAATAAACTTTAAAACGTAGATAAAATAGATAAAAGCACCCCCATGTAGGTAAGCTGTAACGCATAGACTAAACACAATTGGAGACGGACCAGCAGCAGTCGCATTAGGGCTCCCAGGGCTTCTCAATTTATTGAGAAGGGTCTACCAAGGTTGCCGAATTGGTGAGTTCCTTACACTGGCAGATATTCAGAAAATCCACTACTTTCCAGCTGTCTCCCTACTTCCCATCCTTTTGAGGTTCCAAGTCTGATAAGTCTTCTACGAGTCCTTGCAGCCAGATTTATTCCGAGCCAATTAGCCCATTCGTCTGCTTTGAGTAAGGCCTTGACGGTGAAGGTACTCTTAGTCTCCCACTATGCTCAAAGCTGTAAGCGGGGAACTCTTGGTACACACACACACGCACACAAACACACACACACTTTATTTGTCATGTTTAAAATCACTCACGCTCAGAAGACTGTATTATGAGAAAAATGCAACATTCCTAAAATATATGAAACATCTATGTGGTGGATGAAGGGACGGATGGGCGGATGGGCGGATGGATGGATGGATGGCCTTTTTACATACTAAATAATTTCTGAATATAATAACGTTTAACATAAAAGCACCAGAGAACTAAAATTTTCAAAATACTGGCTTTAAGTTCCTTTTCCTGTTGTTCTTCATCTTACTGATAGCTTTCTCACAGTATGAGGACAATTTGCTGTAACAACATGTCACATTGCCATTCAGAGCTCACTGATTTCATGATTCAAAGATTTAAGTAGATTTGACAAGAGGGATAGTGCAGTGGGCAAATAAACTGTCTCCTCTCGTTTCTTGTAACATTAAGTCAGTAGAGGCCATGCATACTATAATTTCTCTCTAAACCATTTTCATCCAGATTGCCCCCTCACCCACTGATCTCATCACTTTCGTGGTTCCAAGAAGCTCTAGATTAAAAAAAAAGAAATTACTTTCAGAAACTCTCTATCCATCCATCCATTCGCTTCCGCTTATCCTTTTCAGGGTCGCTGGAGCCTATCCCAGCTGTCTTAGGGCGAGAGGCAGAGTACGCCATGGACAGGTCGCCAGACTGTCGCAGGGCTAACACATAGACATAGACAACCATTCGCACTCACAGTCTCTCCTGTATTCACACCTATGCTGCCTTATTTTAATTTATAGCTGTAAATCTCTCATAGAGCAGACATCTTCAGAATCTTGTGGTGATTCAGGGCTTGATTATATACACGTCATTACCACATCACTCCAATTTTGTAAGTCAGATGCTATGTAAATATGTTGCCAAAAGTGTTTCTGTTTCTCCAAGCTCTGCAACCTGCATTATTTGCACTACTCTTATGTATTTCTTTCCTGTACTTTCCTGTTTGTGAAGATCAAACATAATGAGAATTCAGACTGAGATTTGAGGCAGTTCGCTGTGCTGTCCTTAGTAACTGGTCCTTTGAGTGCTCACATACAGTTAGATGTAAATACCTCACACTGCCAACATCAGTGAATTACTGCCATGTTTATTGTTTGTGTTGACATTTTGTGGTGTAACAATGACAGATGGAAAATGTCATTGCCCGGAAAATTTCTTACATATCCCACTTATATTTACCTCTAACAGACTGTCACGAATTCCACTCTGCAGTTCACTGGAATTTGACATCAGAAAAATCTGTTGTGACACATATGCAGCATTAGAGTATTACAGCACTGCTGTAGGCATCCTGGTAGTGAAAATAACAAATTTAGTTCCTCACCGATCCCTGGAGTCAGAAGTGGAGATATTTGTGATATGTGTCATTTTTAACATTCCTGTAGAAGATGAGCAAGTATGTTGGACAGTCTTAATGTTAAATAAAGCTTTATGTCTGAGTGTAAAAATACATTGCCGTGGGATAATGGTAACAATTCATGCAATGGAATTAACAGAATTCCCCTCAAAAGTGGTACTGAAAGTCAGATAATGGATTAATGGTTTAACATAGATTTCTAGGTGGACAGAAAATGTCACTATTATTTGGGGTTTCCAATTAAAATCCCTAAAGAAAAGAAAAATAAAATCTTAACCAAACAGTCAAAGTTCATTTTGAAGACAAATAAAAGAGACAGGGAGAGAGCATGTGACTTTTTCCCTCTCGCACCATTCGTATGATGTTGCTCATAGCCAGGAGGCTGACCTAGCGGCCACCAGTTGACCGATTCCGCTCCCTTCCTAGTCAATTAGTACTTCTCTAGAAAATCTTAGTATCTTTAACTATACCATCTCTCTTGTGCACTGTTGCTTTGGACTTTTGCGTATCTAACTTCACTATCTTTGCTCCTGTTAGAATCACTGTTGTCTGCTTCTTGTTCACACACACATATTCTGTGATTCTACTGACTTTCATTCTCTTCTCTCCAGAGCATACCTCCACCCATTCCTTCGTCTCGCTACAGATCACAATATTGTCTGCAAAAATAAAGGTCAACAGAAACTCCTGCATGACCTCATCTTTCAACCTTTCTATTACCACTGCAAACAAAATGGGGCTCAGAGCTGATCCCTGATGTAATCTCGCTCCCACATTTTTATTTAATTTTTTTCCTGCTCCCACAATGAACCCACCTTGAACCTAGACATCTGCATATCTCCACAGGATGTCATCTGGTCCAGCTGCCTTTTGATTTTTCATCCTCTTGATAGCTGCTCCTTACTAATCCTCTGCAGTTCCTGATTCACTATCTGTACTCTCTCATTCTTTCTTCATGCTCCCTTTCTTATCCCTTTGTTTATTAGGGGTTAAACGTAAAATCTTATGAGAAAATAAATGCACAAGCATTTTGAATTTTACAATATAAAAGGGCATTTCTGACGACTGTGCAATCATAAATTCCATCTTTTAATATTAGCTAAGGCCTTGAGTGATTAAATTGAGCCAGCATCAAGTAAAGGCACTTTAGGCAACATGCTTTCAAATATGTTATGTAAAATAATATTAAAAAGCCTGCGACTGTAAGTTTGTTTGGCTAAATAAAAAATTCGGTAAATCAATAATGTATTTGGAAATATTGGGTATAAATGACACAGTGAGTTATGGATTGGATATATTTCGTTGATGATTCTTTTTCATAAATACCAAGGAAACAGTGTAAATCTGTTTTGGTTTGGTGATGTATATCTGTGCATATTGGTGCTTACTAATTATGCATACCAGTATTCATATTTGTTCACATGCTGGCTGTCCCTACATTGTAACACTGATTTCCAGACATGCATGTGTGTGTAAGTGTGATTGCAGTGGTGCTCGTGTCTCTGGCCTACACCCTTGGTGATTCTGTTGAGAATGGGATGTCACAAAACATTAGATCAATTCTGATCTCCCTAAATCTTTCTCCATCCAGCTGAGGAAGTGTAGGCGGCAATAATGAAGAAAGGAAATGCCACCTCTAACCAGGAACATGCCTGAGGCACAGTGATATGTCTCACGATGGAGAGTTGACCCCGAAAGAGAAGGCTTCTCACCTCCTACACACTTACAGTTACAGAGTTATTTAGTTTTTAGTGGTGACTTTGGTCAACTTCAGAACTTTCACAGCCAGTAAATGCAATTTTTATAAATGCAGTGTAAATGCATTACCAAACTGGAGGTTGTTGATATCTGTTATCAAACCGACAACATAGCAGGCACTGCTCTTTGTCGGTTTAGTGGCAGCAGTGTTCTCTGGTGCATTGTAGCCCCTGGTCTGCTTGCTGCTAGCACTGTTTATAGCCAACACTGATACCAGAAAAAGCCAAACATGTTTTCCCTCATCTAAATCTCCTCCTCTGAGTTAATCTGTTTATCTTCTATAAACAGTATAATGAGCAGATCTAGGATTAGCAGAGCACCTTTCAGTGTCTGTTTTTTTCTTTCTTTTTTTACATTTAAATGACACAAAGACCAAAAAGGGCAGGCCAGCAGTGTGATAGAGAATGGTAATTTTGTGCTACACTGACATTTTAGGTGAGTTTAACAAAGTAGATAAAACTCATTATTGGCAAGCTCTGAATAAAATGTGTTAATAACACCCCAGTCAGGAACTTGATTTATTTGATAGTATCTGAATGTGTCAGGCTTTCCTAATTAGCACCGTGCTGACTTGCATAAAAGTCACCAAGGCAATCTTGAGAGGTAGGGCACACAAAATTACAACTGCGAATCTATCCTAGTGATTTGTTCAGCTCTTACAGGATAAACATAATCTCACCAACTCTGTAGTTTTCAGTTACATTAAGAGGCTTATCTCTTTTACATTTTGCAAGTAAGGCCGAAATTATGTGAGCACTGTTACTGATCTGGATATATCTGAATGAAGCTGTGAGAGCCAGAAGAAGTCAATATTACACGTTTCAAATCTAAATAAGTCTTTAGGTACTGTTTTGACAAATATTTGACTGGCAGATTTTTGGACAAAGCCAATAAGAATAAGTAAAAGACCCCATCAGCTGGGGTCCACACACAAAGCAAGATAACTATTAATTCAGATCATTTTTATTTTTGTAGTTTCCAGTCATAACAGTTGCTTCCAGGTGCTTTACATTATAAGGTAAAGACCCTACAATAATAGAAAAAAACCCCCCAACAATCAGATGACAAACGTTGAACAAGTGCTTTGACAAAGGTGGGAAGTAAAAACTCCTTTTGAACAGGAAGAAACCTCTGGCAGAACCATGGAGGGCTGGCATCCGCCGCAACCGGTTGGGTTTAAGGGGAGGAAGATAGGACAAAGACATGCTGTGAAAGAAAACAATTTCAGTTGTTTCACTCCTTCCTCTTGGGCTGGTCACTGCAGCTAACAACTTTTCTGTGTTAAACTCTGCTTTTTAAACTTTGTTGTTATAATGAAAGTAAAACTCAAAATTTAAAAGAAAATTTCAGTTAAAAAAGAACTGTTGTTTTTCCTGTGATGCACATACAATCTGATTTAGCATAATAAAAACACCAACAGTTCGTATTTATTACTTGGAGAGTGGGAAGTATCTCAGTACACCTGTGACTCCACAAGACGTTTGCCGATAACGTGCAACATCATTACCTCGTAATGACATTTCACAGTTGATGAGTTGATTTCATTTATATTATGGTATTCCCATACTATATCGGCTAATCTTACTCATGCTAATTTTACTCATGTCTCTAATTGCTAGTTAGAATATAGAGTATGTGTGGATGCAGTGTTTACTGTCATTCATTATAAAATGCAACAGAAACCAAAATGTGCTTCTGAGCTGAATCAATTAACAAATGAGTGAGGGAGTAAGTTAAGACGGTTAATATTTTTTGTCTCGGTAAGTAAACAATGTCACTCATGAGAGTTTTTACTCACATGAATAAATATGACATGGCAATCAATATTTGTTTTAATTTAGTCGTATAACATTTACAACACAGTGTGGAAAATCCTCGGGCCTATCCATCATCCTGCTTTCACACACCTTTAGACCAATAATACATCATTCATTGTTTTGTCAGGGTAATAAGTTTTGACACAGTTCCCCAGGTATGTAAATGCCTTTAATGCCTCTTACAATTACTGGGATTTTAAATGATTATTTTTTCCCCATTTAGTTCTAGGGATAATGCACCAAACATATATTGCACCGGATAGAGCTAAAAGGTCATTTACATCTATAATCCATGACTGGAGGCCCACATCAGAGAAGCTAGTAATCCCTTAAAAAAAATCAACCTACATTTAAAACATAATAATAATAGCAATAATAAGAGCACATGGTCACTAAACTTAAAAGCAAAAAAACATTTGTTCAGCTAAAGAAATGTAACCACATTAACCAAAGTGAAGTGAAGAAACGATGCGCCGGGCTAGTCCAATTTTTAATTGCAGTAACTTAAAATAGTGCTCAGTAATTTGCATGGTACATGTTTCTATCCATGCCTGACAATGTCGGGCATGTTTCTAATGAGACAATGAGTGGTGTCCTGGAGGTTATCCTCCCAGATCTGGACCAGGGCATGACTGAGCTCCTGGACTGTCTAAGGTGCAACCTGGTGGCATTGGATGTTGAAAACATAATGTCCCAGAGGTGTTCTTTTGCATTTAAATCAGGTGAGCATGGGTGGCCAGTAATTGGTATCAGTTCCTTTATTCTCCAGAAACTGCCTGCATACTGTCACCACCACACAAGGCCAGGCATTGTCCACCAGAAGGAATGCAGGACCCACTGCTCAAGTGTAGGGCCTGACAGTGGGTCCAAGGATTTCATACCAATATCTAATGTTAGTCAGGGGAATGTTCCCTTGGCTGTAGAGGTGGACTTGCCTATTCTGGAATTCTTCTAGAATGCTAATCGGGCTTTACAATGTCAAACAGTGACACGGTAGAGGATGTCAGGCCCTCGGGGCACCCTTGTGAAGTCTGTTTCTGATTATTGCCTGCTGGAGGTCATTTTGTAGGGTTCTGGGTGATCTTGATGGCCCTGTACAGCTCTCCCAGGGCTACTTCCTGTCTTCTGGAATCTTCTCTATGCTCTTGAGACTGTGCTGGACCCACAGCAAACCTCCTGGTAATGGCATGTGTTAATGTGGCATCCTAGATGAGCTAGACTAACCTCTGTAGGGTCCAGGTGTTGCCTCATGCTACCAATAGTGACACCACCCTACCCAGTTGCAAAAGTAGTGAAAAATTAGTCAGAAAACACGAGGAGGGAAAACTGTCAGTACCCTCCATCTATAAAACCACCTGTTTTGGGGGTTGTATCATTGTTGTCCTTCAAGTGCACCTTTTGTTAATTTCATTGACACCAAAGCAGCTGAAACTGCTGTTTAACTCTTCAATATCCCTGATTTAAAAAAACAAAAAACAAAAACAGTGTATGATTTGCTACCAATGCTTTCAGTAGAACTACATTATTAACTTTTGTGTGCAGTAAAAGTTGTCACTTTTAAGTCCCTTAAGTCACATTTTATGTCAAGGTTATAGTATTGTTGTGGTGGGCCACTGTGCTGGACTGTATTCAATGCATCATTGCTTTACTGTATTGTCAGTTATTTTTTCTTTTCTTTTCTTTTTTTGTGTTGTTTTGTTTTTTTTGTGTTGCTCCTTGGGTTCTCCTTATGCCTCAATTTGACATTATCTGTTAGACTGCAATTCCAGTCTGGTTTTCTTCTTATAAGTAAAGCTCATGTTTTGCGCCCCCTCCCAGTTTGCCTCTTGGCACCTCTTTGTATCATGAGTAAATCAGAACAAGGCAGTTGTTTTTTGGCACTGAAATAAAATCCAACTTTGAAAGTTATGTTTTGTTTCAAAGTCCTCAGCTTAATAGCCTCATTTGAATGAATTGAAAATTCGGAAGCTACTGTGTGTCTAGTGGTACAATAAATTATTGATAATACTTGTGCAGTGCAAAATACAGTTAATATCCATGTATTTATTTTTTAGAAGAGTTAATGTGAATAATAATGAGAATGCTGGAGTAATAAATTTGAGGAACATTAACATAATTTGAATGGAAATCAAAGGTATTTTGTTGAGGAAAAATAATAATTTGAAGTGTGATAATAATTTTCTGTTAACAAATATTTTAAATTGGAGCTAATGAATTGCAGACGTGGCTTGCATGGTGACTTTGTGACGATGATGATAATGGTGTTGGCAGCCATGATGATGACTTGCCTTAAACTATTACGATCCCACTTTTGAGTTGATCCACATTGATTGGATATCTAGCCTGACCTAATCTAACCCCTCAACAGGAAATGGATTTTCCATAATGAAATTACTCTGAGCTGAACCCAGGCAATGACAGTCATTGACAGGCGTGTCTGAGCACACTCTATTTCATGCTTTGCCTCTCTAAAATGTGAAAAAGACACGCATGAAAAGTTGTAGTAAGCTGCAATAACAGTAGATGGAGATTTTTTTTATTTCAAGCCAACATGAAAATAATCACGAGAAAGTGTTTAAACAGACATTACTAACACATTTACGTTTATATACATATTACCCGCCTTGCTTCGTTTCTAACGATTAAGGGCATGAAAATGTACTTCATAAGTTTTTTGTTCACTAATGACTTCTTGCCTTATAGTTTATCTCTCCCTGCTGTTAATGCAACGTGTGCATGCATGTCTATTTCACACTTTGGAAAGGCAAAGTCTGAAATAGACACATGATGGACCGGCATGTCTATTACATGTTTTGGCGCAATATCGGGTTGCATGGGGAGTCCTCCTTCAGCACTCACAGTTTGATGCATCCAGTCACGCTTTCGATGCCATTCCTATGGAGATGCTTCAAATGTCTTATTGTTTCCTTGGAAACAGGATTGCCTGCCTGCACTTTCAGGACCTGCCATTCCTGTTCATGGACAGGATCTCTAGAAATGGACCGTTTCCAGCCTTAGTCAAATGAATAAAAGGAGACAAGTAGAAGCTGAAGGTGTTTTAATTCACTATATCACTGTCACCAGGTGAAAATACATGGTTATTAAACAGTACTAAAGATTACAGACATCATGCACCAGCAGTTACAACTTCATTTATCCGTCTTCTTAACTATCCAATTCAGCGTCATAGGACAACGTTACCATTTTTTATATTTTTGTAATTAAATGGTAAATGGCCTGTATTTATATAGCGCTTTACTTAGTCCCTATGGACCCCAAAGCGCTTTACACTACGTTCAGTCATCCACCCATTCACACACTGGTGCTGGCAAGCTACATTGTAGCCACAGCTGCCCTGGGGCGCACTGACAGAGACGAGGCTGCCGAGCACTGGCGCCACCGGGCCCGCTGACCATCAATTAAAGTATAAACTAGGTTTTTTTTTTCATAGCTAATGCAGTGCTGAATCACAGTGCTTTGTTTACATGGAACCTAAAAATGTAATTCTGAAAAGTTGCATTTTTCTGGTTTACAAGATTTTCAGAAACTTTTAAAAAAGAAAAAAAATGTAACATGTAAACAATTTACCTGTTTCCTTAACTTGCTCTCTACTATGCATTTTTCCTCTGCATGTCCTCTGTGTTGGCGAAAATGTGTGCCAGTGTAATCTTTTCCATATCGAAAACTGAAGATATCCAAGGAAAATTGGTCCCCAGCAGCGAATTTGTTTTCAATACAAAGCTTGAAGGAACTGAGAGCAACATGATAACAGCAACTCTTTGGCCAAGCTGATAATAAATATCTAGCTTTTAGAAGCTAGATAATGAATCTTGAGAAAGACAAATCCATAAAATAACGTGACATTTGCACATCTTAAACTGTTCCATCTATATCCTATTCTGCATGAAAATACGAGACCCTGTGATCCTATGAAAATCTCATTTCATTTAGATTTGGCCTGTAAACTTAAATTGTAATGATTGTAATCAGAATGCAAAATGTGTGCCTTTAACTTCAGCTATTGAAATTTGGTCTCACCATAAAAACACACAGCGTCTGTTAATACACATAAAAATCACACTTTTTCTCACATTCACTGTTAAGAAATAGAGGAGGGCACAGTAGGAGATAAAGGCAGTTCTATTCAAAAGAGCAAGAGATGTTACAATATTTCTTGGTATGATCAGCAGGATCTCCTCTTCTTTGATCTGAAGTTGCTCTTCCATATTCTACTTTCTGGAGTGGCTCATTTCCAAGCACTGATCATAATGTGATGGATTTTTCTGATAGATTTATCATGGTTTCCTTAGAGAGAGGAGAACATATTTTTGTGGAAAAACGCGTAATTGTCTATTGCTGCACAGGGTATGAATCTGTGCTTGTTTCACATCCATTGATCAAACAGCGGCCCAACAGCTGCAGAAGTGGTAATATGTGATTATCACAGCATCATGTCTGTCATTCAGAGACTGCTAGAGAGCTGGAGACCCAGGGCTTATCTAACCTCAGAAAGACATGACAGGCTCGAGCCTGGGCCAAGTTGACTGTCAAGCCAGTAAAAGGTTCTGGACAAAATTAATTTCCACCATCCTACCTCACAGCTGCCGCTCAACTCCTTTTTCTATTTCATTGCTGCAGATCTATCAGTTTAAATGTGATTGAAATCCTGAATATTGTGGAAAGTTGTGGACTTTGTTCCCACTGATAATCTTAATGCCCTTCTGTCTTTCCCATATGTTTTTGTAATGAAACCAGAGATTCAAATATAGGTGTTAACATATATCTTTGCACTCATGGCGTAATGCTTTGTTTAAACTTTAAACTAAACACTGATGCTAAAACGTTACATTTGGGGTTTCATCAATAAGCCTACAAGGACTTCTTAATTAGGCTTGTATTAAATTTAGCCAGTAAAACCTACTGCACTACTTTTACTCCTGCTGCTGTAACCATCATTTTTAATAGTTTTATTTATGGTTACCCTTTCCTTAAAACTGCAGTACCCCTCAGCTCTAAAAAGAGCATGTTAATGCAGCTTTGATTTTGTAGACAGCAGTTCTACATGGTGTAGGTTAAGGACTGAAATGATTTGAACAACAAAAAAATGATTTTTTCACTCGTTCAAGCAATCTTTTTTCCCCTAGTTGAATCAACCACTGCACTTTCGGCCTTGTCACACGCTCTGATGTCCCCAGCTTCATCCTTTGAGCTGATAATAGATTATATGATAGATTATATGATTAGCATCATTATTTTTGGAGAATGCTTTTTGTAATTTCGTTATTCACTGTTTGTTATGAAGTCTGATTTCTAGAGGTAAGAGCCAAACGGCAAACTCAAAAAATAGTCTATTTTGTTCATGGTTTTTATTTATCATGTATTTGTTTTGAGAGGCCTTTTTAGACAGCACTTTTAAAGTATATTATGGTTTAAAATTGTGCATAATAATAGTTTTACAGTGGCTGACATAACCATGGCTATCACCATTTTTATTTACAGTCTTTGTGTGTAACAAACACTGCAACCTCTAAGGAGTCTTACAGAGGTTTTGGGCCAGTTATTTTTCTCTTCAGTGTAAAATGCATCCCAACCTGACACCATATCCATGCCTTCCTCCTATTTTGAGTACTCTTGGTATAAGGATTAAAGAAAAAAAGAGTGCAACAGGAAACCAGTGCAGTGATCTTCAGAACATTAATTTATCCTTTCCAATTGCAGTGTCCTCACTGAAACAAAAGCAACATGCTTAATCAAGAGGGATTTAGGAGAAGCTTTTAGGACAGTGATGAAGTCAGAGGTGTGGGGAAAGAAGAGGCGAGAGAATAGCTCATTTTCAAGGTGACTGGGGAAGGGACTGAGGTTCAGAGGAGTGTGCTCAAAGAAACCTTATTACCATGATCTTTTTGTCTTCTCTAAACAGTGTTTTTCTGCACTTACTCTCTTTTACATCTAGAAAAGAGCCCTTTTTTGCATTTTATGAGCTGCATTGTAAAGTCATGCTGTTTTATCTCAATTTGAGTCATGCTGCTTTCAAAACAACTTTGCAAAACTGCTATTTCTTGTTGTTTGTAAAACTTTCTGTGCTGTGTTTTATTCTCTTTGCATTGAGATTTGTTTTGTTCACTCTATGTTTCCGCTGAACGTGTGTCTTTGCCATGCAGATACATGTGGGCGAGTGTCAGTCCAGATTACGCCCAAATGGTCTCATCAGCCTGGCACCCACACACCAGAAAATTCAGATCTAATCTAAATAGTCATAAGGCCTTAGGATGAATGCTGTAGTTATCCCCATCATTTTCATAATTTTTATGTTAATCTTCGCACTTCAATGCTGTGGGCACATTAAGTCCACTGCAGGAATTTAATATCATGTTTATGTGATATTTACATGTGTTCTGTCCTTGAGAGCATCCTGTGTACAATGCGAGCTAAACTGCAAAGTACCCCAACTGTCACTTTCATTGTATTCCTTATTTTAGGGCTGAAATGAAGATGTCAAGAGAAGTACAATAACTGGAAATCAAAACAAGTCTTTGATTCATTAAGTAATGCCAAAGGTTCAATTCTATCCTGTTTTTAGTTGTGAATTACCTTTGCACTGTAATGGAAGTTAAATTGATGATACAATGGTGCACAACCTTTCTCTTCCACTTCTTTCTCAAATAGAAGTAAGGAAAAGGTTTAATAATGCTCAACATTATTAAACCATGTCAAAGCCATTGTCTCTTCTTGTGTCTTACCTGAAATAGTAAATTGTGTCAGGATCGAGCCATGGCTTGTTTCAGAATGTCAGAACACAGCAGGATAAATTATGACATGAAAACCTTTTTCATGTAGCCTTCAGAGTGAACTTTTTGCTCTCTGTTCATCACAATAAAGTGTCTGAATCAACAGAGGGATTTGGAATCAGCATGTCCTGGTTAGAACAAATTTGTTTTCAAGGCCATGAGAGATTCAAGAGGATTACATGCTCTCGTGGTCACTGACTATGGAAAATATATTCCTATCCAATGAAAAGCATAATCACCATCTATGTAACTGGAGGAATGACAGTTGGAAGGCTGTAGAAAGGAAGTTTTCACACAAAAGCAGAAATTTCTGTTCGAGTGTTATGAGGAATCAGTGATTTGCATTAAAAATAAGGATGGATGGCACAATAACTCTAACCCATAGAGTGCTTTGTATTATACACATTAAGCTATTTTTATCTGTCACATTCAGATAATCATATATCTTACCCAGAGACACTTTAACATGACTGGCAGACGGGAAATCGACCCACCACTTGGCTGATTAGTAAACAACCTGCTTTATCTCCTCGTACTGCCCCTCATTATGTCATTATAGGCTCCAAATACAAACTATAATGACAATATGTTCCTATTAGCATACTAGGCTGTCCCACAAAAATGGTGTAGTCCTGATCAGGCAATGCAATTTAATACTGTTTGCACTGAATAAACATGCTCTTCAGCAGGGTTGGCTTTATGGATATATTGCAATACTCTAACTACTAACATCACAATAAATCATTACTAATTTAATTTTGCAAAAACTTCAGCTCAGGTGCCTTGGACAGGCCATATCAGGGCTACCTTGGATTTTTAGTTTGGAGTTTAGTACTATCAGTTAACATACACTATATACAGAGTAAATATTTGTGTGTCTGCATTTATCTATGTATTCCATAAGTGAAGGTTGAATACATAGTACTAAAATAATCGATTTATTAACAGAATTAGAAATAGTATTTGGCTTTCATTGCTATGGAGAGCTTAAGCAAAGTGCTTGTTCTTCTAAGAAGTCAGAGCCACTTAAACTACTGTCGTCTTTGTTTAATTCCATTTTGGAGCTTGCAGCAGTATATGCTCTTTACTGTGACCTCTAATAAGTGATGTCATCAGCCATCACAGCTACTGGTGGGAAGGCACTCCTCTGGGACAGCCCTTTTTCGTCATTTGCAGTTAGAAAGGAATGTCCTCTCTCCAGGCCTTGATTACGCAGCATCCTTTTTATTTAGAGAGCCGACCAAGCCCATGAGCAATACAGCTTCCCCCCTGTAAATGTGTGTCATCTTAAAAAATATAATTATGGAAATTTGCTAAATGAATATCTGTATTTTTAATATTTGTGCCAATATATGCCTAACCGCCTGCCCCTCTACAAGTCCACACACACACACACACACACACACACACACACACACACACACACACACACACACATACACATGCATACACAAACGTCAACTCAGATCAGAACCAAGCTGGCAAATTGTGTGCTTTAGCAGGCATCTTTTATGCTTGGAAACAAAGCAAATCCCCTGCTGTTACCCTCACAAACTGAGAGCAGTTATGATGTGCTCAGAGTTCAAATGCAAAAAAGGGGCAGTGAGAAGAAAAATCTTTTTTTCTTTAGCAAAGTAAAAATCTATGCATAATGTAAATATTTTAAATGAAGAAATCACACATTACTGTTGTGTTACAGCAGTTGATTTCTGGTTGACAGGTTGCAAAATATCTGAATGTGATTCATCATGCAATCCATCACTTGTCTAGATGGCATGTGACTACAGTCACAGCCAGAGGGGACAAATATAATAGACAGATTACACACAATTGTATTTTGCATTGTGCATTTGCCAAGGCATCAACAAGTCTGAGGTTGAATTTGTTGTTTTGCTGTGAGCAGCCAAGCATAGCATAACTTCAGCACAGACAAGTATAGGTTTTGCCTGTGGAGTTGTTGTGACAAAGAAAATAACTGTGTCATGAGTAGTATTATATGCAGTTCACAGGGTTCAGTGGTCAGCACTGTTTTTAAAGATGAGATGCTCACTGTTGCTGAACGAGTAACTACAACTGTGACTTTCAGTTTGCAAAGCTAAGCCAGCAAATAGGAGTGTTTAATCTCTTGGTGCAACAGAGGTTCTCTGAGTTAACTTGGAAATTCTTGTATTGTCTGGTCAAAGTCCAAAAACAGATGACCGGTGACTATGCCATGACTGCAGTTCTCAACAAGTCAAAATGACCCTCTGTCAAAATAAAATATATATTTCTTATATACGAATCAAGAAAATCCTTATGTGCCACTATGCTTTGGACAAACTATGGGGCTGACTTTGTATATCAACAGGTCTTAATGGTGTTGAAGGCACTGAGAAAAAAGGTTTTTGGTGGTTTTAACTGGAATGTGAGGAATGCCATAACCCAAAGCCAACATAAATGCTAAAGAGCAC
Organism: Aulonocara stuartgranti; assembly: GCF_965226115.1. Classification (NCBI taxonomy): domain Eukaryota; kingdom Metazoa; phylum Chordata; class Actinopteri; order Cichliformes; family Cichlidae; genus Aulonocara; species Aulonocara stuartgranti. The sequence continues at coordinate 11,856,231 of NC_138939.1, read as the reverse complement.
ATAAATGCATTGTCCCCTTTTATCTGGAAAGTTTGCGGTATAAGTGCAGTCTTAATTGAACTGTGCAAGCAAACCAGACAAGTTGTATCACAAGTTGTTATTGCTTCTAATGAGCCAAAAAAACATGTTTTCAGTAACTAAATGTGTTTCTATGTGATGAAATTGGTTGATCTGCAAATCCTGGTGTCATTGGGTGTTTTTCTTTACAATAAAATTAAAACAAATGATTTTGTTTAAATTATGTTCACTTTATTAGTGAAAGTTCAAAATGATCTTTTTTCTTCTTCAGTGCTGATATATAGGGGGCTTGCATTAATTAATGACCAAAGTTCAAGTTAACAGCATCGAAACAGAGGAACAAAATACTGTCCTTAGCAGTGAAAATTCTTTTAAAGGGAAGTGTGTTTTTTGAATGTAACTGACTTGTATAAGTCCCCTCATGTCAGGCCAATTAAAATGAAAAGATGAAAAGAGACCTTCAACTAAAACACCCTGCAGAGAAAATCAATCAAAATATAAAACATAGACAGTTTGGGTCGGATGATCTATTTATAGTGCCTGTTAATTGCAGCTCTGTAAGCATTCTTCCTTCTGGAATTCAAGACAGCTGTGCTGCTAATACGATATCTAGAGCTGATAAGGGACAAAAGTATGAACATACAGTACATAAAACAAATACAAATTCAAAATTAAGAAACTTATGTTTATTGTATGAGGTTAGACTAGATGGTAAAAGGAGTAAAGTATCACTTTTGTTGAATCAAAGGCTTTGTTGATAAGGGGCGACACCTAGGAAGATTTGCCATCAATCCAGTGCTTTAATAACCTATTTAGTTATACCATTAAGTGTAGGCGGTGAACAGAATGTATTTGGGTTTATTAGTTAAACCCCATAGCTAGTAACAGATGCAATGGGCTCTTTTTTTTAAGGAAAGTCAAGATTTAACCCAACCTCCTAAGATCCGAACTCTTCCATGGCATGCATTTTAAATTTCTCTTTGATATTTGGGCTGATTGGCACCTGATGAATGTAAAAACAAAAAATTACCAATTTTTTTTACCTGATTTTTGTTTCTGAGAAAAATGAGATTCACATTTGAGGACATTCACTTTTAAATTTCGATAGAACAGTGGCAGTAAAATGTCTTCATAAGTGGATATCAGGCCCTTGTAGAGCAAGATGTAATATTTTGGTCTAGACAACCCAAAATGTGACATCCACATATGTGGATGCCAGGTTTAACCTAGGAGGTTAAATCAATAGAGGCCTTTGAGTCAATTAAGTAAGTTGAGTGCTTTTTCTAAATTGTTACCATAATATGCGCAGTGTTGCAAAATCAGCTGATTTTGTCTTTGTTCGTGGCATTTGTGAACTGCAAAGAAAAGATTATCTGTGTAGTATGTAAATAACTGTAAATGTAACCTTTTACTTAAAATGTACATATCAGTTTTTGAGTTTCAAAGTTATTTGGTGGATAAATTACAGGGGAGATCTGTTTCTGTTTCAGATAATGATTATAAATTTCCTTGGGTAAAAACAAGTTTGGTTGTGGCCTAATGCATCAGTGGTTTTAATTAAAATGCAAAGAAGTTCCCAAATGATTAATCATAATTTAGAGTTTCCCATTTAGGCTTTGGAGTAACAGTTTTAGCACACAGTTGTATTATGATTGTAATCGTCTGACTTCTGCAGCACACGCGGTTCTTTTTTGTTCTATTTCTGCCCCAATGCACAAGAGCTTTAAGACAAAGCTCACAATGTGTATATGTTAACAAGGAGGTTAGGCATTCAATGACCAAGTTAATTGCTTTTAACTCTTATGAGGAATACATAAGATCTTGTATTTTTTTTTTTTTTTGCAGGAAATGAAAAAGCTGCTCAAAGGCAATGATAACAGACTTGCTGAAGCTAGTCATCTTTAGTGAAGTGGAAAGATAAAGATAATTGGCTAGATGGTTTAGCTTTAGAGAATATTCAGAACTGGTAGGTCTTTACAGTTCCTTGCAAACAACCAGGAAGCTCATACTCAAACAGTGTTTTTTGTTCTAGAATACTGGCCATGAATATGTATTTGTATGTGTGTGTTTATTAAGCTGATGGAGGAAGTCCACAGACAGGCCATCTGTTGCGATCTCACCTCACCTCTCTCACTAGCCAAACCCCTGTTGTTTACCCGCCCACAGCCTTCTCTACCTCTTAGTAAACAGACTTGCATGTCAGATAATGTCAGAAATCTCGCCTTTCCCTATCTTTCTGAGGTCAAAAAAATGAATATTTGGTCTGAACCATATTTTTTACGTTCCAAAGCTTATGCTCCAACATTCACAGCCTCTTCACATGGTTTTCTCAACTGTGGAAAGATAAGAGAGAAACTAAGTTTCACATTTTCATTTACAGCTAGATCAAAAAATATTTGGAGAATGACCCATTTCCCCCTCTGTATATGACCACAGTAGCTTTTAGATCAAATAATGAAAATGTTATTCAAGTATATTATTTCAGTTTAAGTTAAGATGTTTCAATAAACCATCATATTAATATTTAGGCATTATAACCATTTTTATACACAGTCCTCCATTTTCAGAGGCTCAAAGGTAATTGGATAACTAATTGACAAGCAGTTTCATGACAAGGCTAGGCTTGCTCACTTCTTCCTTCTATGACAAAGCAAAGCAAAGCAAAGACTTGTGGTTAATTCCAAGTGGTGGACTAACATTTTGTAGTTGTAAAGTGCAGGAGGTCACTGCTTGTCTTTCAGGGAGACAGTTAAAACTTCATTAGAGAGCATATAGACAGTCTGATACACTGTTAAAAGGAAGAAATACTCTTGCTAGCTCAGGAACACCAAAAAGTCAGCTCTCAACTCCACAGAGCATCCTTTTCAAATACTGAATGCAAAACTAAAAGCAAGAAGAAAAGAAGAAGAAGACAACTGAAGGTGACTGCAGTAAAGACATAGCAGAACAGCTTGATGACTACAAAGGATTTTCTGCCAGCATTAAAAACAGTCCTCAAATTATGTTAGTTTGTGCAGTGAATTCTTAGTCTCTGAAAATGAGGGAATATTAATAAGGCAATACTCGTGAAAGCCCATGCACTAAAGCTGAAAATCTTCAATTCCATCTTATTTTATGATTTAAAATCCATTGTGGGCAAAATTACAAAAATTATGTCATTGTCTAAATATTTATGGACCAAACTGCATTGCTCAATTCATGGCCCAATCTTTATGACACTCGTCTTAATTTTTATTTTATTTTATTTTTTTGTTGTTGTCCCGTTTGGATCTTTAGCCATCAGAATTGTTGTCTTAAGGCCAAGAAAGATGGCAAGCGGATTTATTTTACCAAGTGGATCATCATGGCCTTGCCATATTGGTCCATTTGATTGACCTTTATTATAATTATGTATTTATTTTACTTTCGGCATGACACTTGTCTTAAAGACACTTTTCCTTTTATAACAATGTATGACATTATGTATTTCTAAAATACTATAACCTTGCTCTTTCTCACACCTCTGATACATGAAAACAAACCAAAACCAAAAACATCTGAGCATAGATTTAAAAAAGTACTTCTCTCACATAATATTTGCATCTCTCAGCTCTCGTATTTTATAGTGTTTACACCATCACCACCGATTCATCTTTTATGTTTTACTAGTACGTTAAGGTATGGTAAATATGCAAATATACATACATGCGTTGATTGACGGTGACAGATAGGAACTCAATGGGCTTTTCATGTCATTGAGCTGAATCATCTCCCACTTTTTACCCCACCTCCTGCTATAATAAGCTAACTCACATTTTGAGTTGCTCGAATTCTACACGTCAGCTCATTTGTGCCTGTAATTATGGGTTGCAGTAAAATGCACCAGCCATGAATTGTACTGTAAGAACACAGAAAGTGCCATATTGTCACTGTAAAGTCCGCACGGAGATTAATAACACAAGTACAAACTGTGGAACTCTGTGATAATTGCTCTGAGGGGAAATTCAGCTTCATATTCGTGTGCATGTTTGTGTTTGTGTGTAAGAGATGGGAAAGGAATACAGCGAGGGCAGCTGCAAGTAAATCAAAGCAGAGCCACATTTATCACTGAGGCTGAAACGCAATTAGCCTGCTGTAGCGAGGGCAGGCATATTCTCCAGTGACAGACATATTGTATGCACAGACATTTACAGCTTCATTCTAGTCATGAACCATCCAGGAGGTGTTACAATAAAACAACGTAGACTTCAACTACAGTACACTAGGTGCACTTCCACAGCTTTGGTGTATGAGATATATGTATCAGTGCCTTTTGCCAACCACGGAGCTTTGTACTGAATGAAATTATATCCTTTCTTCAAAGCTTATTTTGGGTGTATTAAGTGCGGAGCACAGGTGTTTAAGCTTGGACTTGGGTGGCAGTGCAGGGGATCTGATAATGACTGAAGCAGCAGCTTTTAATATGTTATCATCACATGTTTTGCCTATGTCATTTCATATGGAGAATATTGTCTTAAACCTTTGATTTTTTATCTTTAAGTCTTTAATCTGTGTGTGTAAATACATTCTAAATAGATGCAACAAAAGGACTAACTCTGAAAATGTGACAAAAGTCTTAATTATAAATAAGCCAGGCCCATGGATGCATTTATGCAACAATAGAGAGTCTTCGCATTGTGGATATCGCATGTTAGACTAGGCTCTCTGCTGCTGCTCTATTTATTGAAATTTGCCTTTGAACTCCTATAGAGGAACTGACAGTGAACTCATTTTTGAAGTACTGATGTAAACCTTTGTGAAATGCACTTCACACACGTACACACACGCACAGTTGTTTGTCGCCAGATGCCACGTTTATTTCTAGTTTTCATTTGTTATGACCGTCCACAGTCTGACAGCTCCGGTCTCAGCTGATTTCCAGCTCTCCCTCCGCTCCTCTCCCGTCTCACTATAAAAGGGGAAGGAAACCATCATCAGTCCAAACGCCATCAGCTGTTCTCACCTGCGTCTCCATCACCGCCCCGTTGAGCTCACTGCACCACTCCTCCCCTGCAGCCGCGCCCGGGACCACACCTCCGCCACAACCTTTAAAAGAGAATAACAATGATAACAATAAGATTTGCTAATAGCATAGCTTTAATAATAACAATAATTAAAACACTCTTTGTATAGCGCATTTCATATGTGCATTGCAACTCAGAGTTAAGATAAGTGATAAGATAAGATAAAACTTTATTAATCCTTCGGGTGGGTTCCTCTGGGAAATTCGGTTTCCAATAGCAAAGCACCGACAGAAGTTACAGAACGTGAGCAGAATATTATATATATACACATATATAAATACAGAGACATATATAAATAAAATATACGAACGGGATAAATAGAATAAATAGGAATAAAAATACAAGGGAATTGCACATTTCAAGTATTGAAGTCTATTGCACCGTTGACTATTAACAAAAAGTATTGCACAAAAAGTATTGCACAGTGAAGTGAAGAGGCACTACAGCTTAGTTGTTTCCCTGTCCTTTGTCCTCCTGTTTCCCCTCCCCCTCCCCTCCAGAGAGGAGTTAAACAGTTTGATGGCGTGTGACAAAGGAGTTTTTAAGTCTGTTGGTTCTTGTCTTTGGGAGAAGCAACCTGTCACTGAACAGACTCCTCTGGTTGTTTATGGCCGTGTGCAGAGGATGCCCAGCATTGTCCATAATGTCCATCAGTTTCTTTAATGTCCTTTTCTCTGCCACTGTCACCAGAGTGTCCAGCTTCATGCCGACCACAGAGCTAGCCTTCCTGATCAGTTTTTCCAGCCTGGATGAGTCCTTCTTTGCTGTGCTGCTCCCCCAGCACACCACAGCATAGAAATGTACTCCAGCAACCACTGACTGGTAAAACATCCTCAGGAGCTTCCTGCAGATGTTAAAAGACCTCAACCTCCAGAGGAAGTACAGTCGGCTTTGGGCTTTTTTATACAGGTGCTCTGTGTTGCATGACCAGTCCAGTTTCTGTCCACCCACAGCCCGAGGTACTTGTACTTGTTGACCACCTCCATCTCCTCCCCCTCTTTCTGAACCGGCAGTGGACCTGCTCTGGACCTCCCGAAGTCCACCACCATTTCCTTGGTCTTTGAGGTGTTGAGTTGCAGGTGGTTTGTGTGACTCCATGTGACGAAGTTCCTCACCAGACTTCTGTATTCCTCTTCCTGATTATCCCAGATACACCCCATGATGGCCGTGTCATCTGCAAACTTCTGAATATGGCATAATTCAGAGTTGTAGCAGAAGTCAGAGGTGTACAGGGTGAAGAGAAGAGGGGACAGCACAGTTCCCTGTGGTGCTCCTGTGCTGCTGACCACAGTGTCAGACATGATGTCCTTCAGCCTGACGTACTGTGGTCTGTCAGTGAGGTAGTCGGAGATCCAAGCGACCAGGCAGGGGTCCACCTCCATCCTGTTCAGTTTTTCCTGGAGCAGGTAGGGCCGGATGGTTTAAAGGCACTGGAAAAGTCATGAAACAGGATCCTTACCATGCCTTTTCCCTTGTCCAGGTGTGAGTGGGTTCTATGTAGGAGGTACAGGATGGCATCCTCCACTCCGACATCCGCCTTGTATGCGAACTGTAGTGGGTCCTGGGCATGTTGTACCTGTGGTCGGAGGAGGTTGAGGAAGAGCCACTCTAGAGTCTTCATAAGATGTGACGTCAGTGCCACCGGTCGGAAGTCATTCAGCTCATTGGGCCAGTTCCTTTTGGGGACCGGGACGATGCAGGATGTCTTCCATAGGGCAGGCACTCTCCCCAGTCGCAGACTGAGATTGAAGACTCGTTGTAGCGGCTCCCCAAGTTCAGCAGCACACGCCTTTAGCATCCTAGGACACACCTTGTCTGGGCCTGCTGCCTTCCTGGGGCAAAGCTTCCTCTGTTGCCTCCTGACCTGATCCACTGTGACACTGGGAGTTGTTTGCATAATAGCATATGCATTACAAATAGAACACATTTGAAATAAATAAAGCAATGTTTAACACATAATTACAATTCAGCAAATGACTTGCATAGGGCAATTATGAGTTAGATGCAAGGAATGAAAATACATTGTAGGAATGAATAAAGAGGGTGATATGACTGCATTAGCACTGCACAGTCTAAGTCCACCCTCATGATGCTTGAAGAACTGTTGTTTGTTGGAACCCTGAAGGAATGGTAACACCCCCCCAAGTTTAGGACAGTAATGTGCAAAAATAAAACAGAAAGCAGGGATTTTTAACATTTATGTAACATGAGTTAGTTTCAGTTTTTCCTGTAGAAGATGGAAGTTAAGGTAAAGAGCTTAAACAAACAAGCAAAGAAAATGTTGGCTGACAATGTTGGCAATCAAAAGTGGCATCTGGTGCTTTTCTAATGTCAAGGAAACTTAATACTCAAGGACTGAGAGTAGGTGTAGAAGTTCCTCTTTTAGCAGTGCAAAGCCTGGCGATTAAGAGTCAGATGGGGTACAAAGTGTCAAATTAGCCAGAAAACACTATCAAAAACAACATGTTTGCCATTGCAGGTTTTCTGCAGAAAACGCGTGTGTACTTTCTGCATCTTCAAAAAATATTACCCCTTTAGGAGGGATTTTATCTCACCACTACTTAGCTTGGGCAGTGTTTCTCTAATGAAAAAATTCCTTACAGTGTTCTCGTTCTCACTGTAAACGTGGAAAGGCACTTATAGATCTAAAGCAGTCAGTGAATTCAAAAAATTTAAATTATGAAAGTAAAGTTGTGAAGAACATATTTAATCTCAATTTGTCAGCAAGCAATTTAATCCTAAACACGTTTCACTTTGTATCCAGTGTGCAGTAGTGATGTGCGGATCGATCCTGAAATATCGATTCCTCCGATACCAGTCATTTATGTTCTAGAATCGATTCTCACATTAAAATATCGATATTTTAATAATTTTGGGTAAAATTGTAGTTTATCATTAACAGGAACACAGTGGAAAGAAACTATAACATTCGGATTGTCTACATTGGTAGGAACTACTTCCTCTTCCGCCTTCCATAGTCATGTGCGAAATACAGCTGTATAACTGTGTCGCAGCCCCTTTGCGTGTGCACTCACAACAATAGCTGAGCGTAATTGGAGTCATGTGCTGACGTATTTTGCATCCACAAACAGCCGAGACGTGGTTTGCGATACATGTGGCAAGAAAGTGAGGTGTTGTGGCAACACCACTGACCTTGTCAAACACCTCAGAGTAAATCATATCACAGAATATAACGAGCGTATGTAGAGGCGAACTGAAGAGGAGTAGTGGACAGGGACAGGTGCTGCTAGGGCGAGACAGACGTCTTCCACGGAGTCCTTTAGTGCTGCAGGCAGGCAACATGCTCAAATAGCGCACAACTTCAGTTTTTTTTTATTTCTATATGATGAACTCTGCATTATTAAGTGATAAGAACAAGTAATCTGATGTCCCGTAATCATTATGATGCTATAATTTGAGATTAGGGATGGGTATCGTTTAGGTTTTATCTGATACCGGTGCCAAATCGGTACTTTTGAAACGGTGCCGGTGCTCAAACGGTGCCCAAACCGGTGCTTAAAGAATAGAGAACACAAAATTGGTCCAAAAACCTCTCATATTCAGCTGGTTTTTTGTAAAAAGATAACAATGTTAGCCTTTTCTGCAGCTATGGGGCATATATGGTATCACTCTTGGCTGGAAGCAGTGCTTAAACAATGGAAAAAACACAAACTTTGTCCAAAAACCTCTCATGTTTAGCTGTTTCCCTCTTTTTCTTTGGTCATTTTAGCCTTTTTTGCCAGGGTGAAGGGAGTATCTGCCATCAAACAAGAAGACAGCCGCATGTAGCTATGATGATGTTTGCTAGTTCAACTTACATGCATTAATGTAATAACGTGGTTAGCCTACTCAACGTAAATTACACACGAACAACATTAAGCTACTCACGCAGAGAAGAACGGCTGCTGCTACCATCAAATACGGCGCATTTCTCGGCTTTTAAAAAAAAAGCTATGCGTCGCCAGGTGTTTCATCGGATTCGAGGTGTTACCTCCTTTGACAGTATCACAGTATCAGCTTAAAGCACTTGTTGCAGGCTGCTGAGTTTGCATATTTTGCTGTGAAGTACAGCCAGACTTTTGACCGCTTTGCCTTGGGCATTTTTAATCTGTAGCTCTGCATAAAAGAACGTACGTACCTGGCCCCGCCTACTATCCTCGGAAACGTAAAATGATTGGCTAGAAGTGTATCACAGCTCAGGAAAAAAAAGCACCGAAATAAAGCACCGAAATGTGCACTGCTTTTCGGTCTGGGTACTACCGTTTATGTCAGAACCGGTGCCATCATGGCACTGGACACCGGTACCCATCCCTATTTGAGATACAATAAAAGATTAGAGTTTTTGTACAAAGTATCGGTATCGGATCAGTATCGTCGATACCACCCTGAATTTTACTTGGTATTGGATCGGAAAGGAAATCAGTGGTATCGCACATCACTAGTGTGCAGGAGTCTCAAAGACAAAACAATACATAAATGTCTTATTGTCCTAATATGTCTTGGCAGCGATGTTTTAACTTACCCACAATCATAACTCTTTCATTTCTGTCAGCTCATACCCATATCAAGTACATTTTGATGGCACTTATAACTCTGTAACTGGAAATATAAATAGGTGTCTGTTAAGGCTGGAACACTTTGACTGATTTTAAGTGTCAGTTTAAGCATTTGATTATGGAATATTTGCTACTACTTGGGATGCAAATGTACGATGGTTTGCTCTTTTTTGAGTTCGCCTCTCTACCCTTGGACCTTCTGTTAATCTTCACAGCGTTTGGTTTTAGGCAAGATTTCCTTTCTGCCAGCGAGTCAGCCTACACAAAAACTGTAGCCAAATGTCATTAAAGTTGGCAGAGAAGTGGGAAACAGTCAAAGGAAGATGCCATGAACATTTGCTGTGGAATGTGATCACTTTCTTTCAAACTTGTGGATCGGGGACTGGCTTTGCCATGTGATGCAATGTCCATGTGCCATTCTAATCATGGGATTTTACTAACCATAGAGATATCAGGCAGATTATAAATTTGATTATTATTTCCTAAATGGTTTGTGAATGATAGAATCCAAAACTATAGTTTTAGTGTTTTGCAATTTTTAACGTATCACAAATCTAGGTCTATATGTCACATTTTCTGTTATTGCCTCTTTTTCTCATACACTGACCTGTTTGAGGGTGTACCATTCTCTGCAGTAATACTAAGTGATGCCACATCAGGGAACGACAGTCACTACAGGGGGCACAGCACATTTTGTGGTGCTTTTATCTCCAAGCATGCTTTGTGCTGTTATCTGGCGTCTGCAGCCTGCTGTGGGACTAAATGGTAAACAGGAAGTGCTGTGCTGACACAGCCGTGCCGCTAACACTATACTGTAGAGAGTCTTTGTAGTGCTCAGAGCTAATTTTAATGATAATCAGCTATGCACTCTCTTGGTGCTGAAGCATCATGCATCCACACCTGAGCGACACTGTGTGTGCGTATGTGTATGAGTGTGTGTGCGTGAGAGAGAGAGAAGCAAGGAAAAGAAAAGAAGAGAGTGTTATTGCTGTTGTATATATAAGGTTTGATTAAAAAGTCCTAGGAACAAGCCTATGAATATTAAAAGCCATGCCTGATTTAAACTCAGTTGATCTCACGTTCAAGAACACCTTGTCGAATATGTCCAGACAGCTTCAGTCATGCCGTTGCTCCCTGGAAGTCCTGTTCTTACCAGGTGCGTTGTGAAATTTCACCATGGACTTCCAACCTACATTTCCAAGACAAATTTCATGAGGAGAATCATTGCTGGTTATGTCAGCTGGGTCTCTGGCTATGACTGAATGCTTTTCAGCAGTTTTCAGTTGAAAAGTCCACAGTTGAGGAGAGATAATGCTTGGAATTTTTCTCTTCCTTCATCGGGTTGTGCAACATGAATTGCCCCACACAGTGACACTGTCAATGCATTCAGTAAGTTCTGTTGTAACATCCTGAGAGGAAACAATTGGAACAATCTGCGCATGCCAGAGTGCAATCTCATGCCAGCTCAGAGCACATTGAAAACATAGGAGTTTTTTGGCTACACAAGCACAATCGTCGCTCACCACCTGGCCCATTCACCAAATTTGGCTCCCTACAACTTTGTCCACTCCATGAAAATTAAAGTGAAGTTGAAGGATCACACATCATTTTGACACACTGGAGTAGTTCCAGGATCTGTCGCAGAGCAAAAGTGCAAAGGGACCTAATGGGACTTAGAGTTAGCCATCCAAAAAGTATCAGCTTTGCTGAAATGGTCCGAAGGAGCAAAAGTTTGAATCACGTAAGCTTTTTGGTCACATCTTTCACTTTCTATTACCAGTGTTTTATGAAGTGAAATTCAGTCATTGTGAATTAAAATGGATTGATGTTGTTTCCTTGTAACCTTGGGTTATAAGACCACATCTGTTGAGTTTTATTTATGTGATAATTCACTTTTAATGCTTTACCTAAAGGACTTAAATTGTTCTGATTACCGTAGTTTTCGGGTCATAAGCCGCTACTTTTTTCCCACACTGTGAACACTGCGGCTTATACTGACGTGCGGCTAATGCATTTTTTTTCATGCGGCCAACATTTTGCCTGGTAACAGTAGACCAATACAATTGATAAGTAGTATATATACGGTAAATATTTTATCGGTTGTTAAGTGACGTTGTAATGTTGTTTGTGCACTGTTCCGTAAAAAAACCATAAGCAACGTAATTTGTGTGTTACCAATACGTACGTATACTTAACCATCTCAAGGCAGGCGTTGTGGATTTGCAACAGTTAAAAGCTAACAACCTGATTACCCCACATACATATTTTATGAGGTTTTTTTTACTCAGAAGTACCACTGCAGGTATTCTTTTGTGCATTAGCAACAAAAACTTAATTTGAGCCTGAGAGGGTTAAAGGTAGCCGTGTTACAGGCACTGTTCGAGGAAAAAAAGCATTTGCAGTATGTATTTTTGCATGTTACCATAACGTTTATGTTACCTTACGCATTAAATTAAATGTTAAAAATCCTCACGTGTAATATTTCTGTGTAAATATCTCATATTGCAAGTGAAACGCATACGGCTTAAAATCCGGTGCGGCCTGTACAAGTACAACATTGATTCTCTTTCTAAAATTAGAGCATGCGGCTTTTAATCAGGTGCGCTCTGTAGTCCGGGAATTACGGTAAATTATCCGATCTTCAAAATTATTCTTGTTCAAAATGTGATGATATTGCAGTGTTCCTCAAATAATAAGATTGTTTGTACACTCACACTTTCTTATATCAAGTATTAAAAAATGCTATGTATAAGGAATCTCTCTGCAAATATTCCAATTGCCAAACACTTACTGACAAATAAATTACTGAACAGTATCATTAGCTGCCTCTCCAGTGAGTTTCACATCCCTCGGGTGGCCTCCAACTTCACCTTATTATATTTCATATCATTATTTTGCTCTGCACTGGGTAGTGGCACACAACCCCGCTTTCCACCTGCTGCAGGGTCTATTTAGAGTGACCCACAATCTCCAAAGCAGACGGGTGGCTTTTCTGGTATCAGTCATTCTGACATCTGTCAGTATACTTGTGTGCACAACAAGAGACTCAGTGGAAAAGCAGAAAAACTATAATGAGGGTTGGTAAAATGCTGACCTAATCCCCTCTCAGGTAAGGAAACACATTGCAAGAGGGTCAAGGCTTACCTGGTTCACAGTAACTGAACTTCCAAAATAATAAACCTGATGATTGTTTAGTAATCTATTGATTGTATTCATAGTTGGATAAAAAAATAAAATGAATGCTAAACTCAGTTACCAAATAGTGAAGTAAAATATGGGAAACTCTCTATTGTGCGTTTATCTTTAGTGACTCAGCTGCAAGTAAGAAGAGTTGCAGACTAATAGAAATCAACAGGCTGTCACTTCTGGGCTACTTCTATATTTGTGCGTGTGCGTGTGTGTGTGTGTGTGTGTTGGTGGGGAAGGAAGAGAGAGGGAAAGAGAGATGCAACTCTTATTTCTGACTGGGGCTGAATCATTGAGTAACACTGTGGCAGGGGTGTGGTCTGGCCTGCTGCAGTGGAGGAGTGATGCAGTGAGCTCTCGAGGCAGTGTCGGGGCAGCAGGGGGGACAGGTGTGTGTGCTGTGACTAATGACTCTCTCCATAGTGACAGTGGAGACTGACGAGAGGAGTGTGTGCAGTGGAGGAGTTGCGGAAGGAGCTGACTCCTGACTCAATAGTGCCTTAAACCAAAAGCAAATTGCTAACCCCCTTCTGCTGACTGTGCTCCGGATGGGGGACAGTGATGACCCACAGGTTTTCATAGAGACTTTCCATGCCACGGTGCTGGCGTGTCAGTTGCCGGAGGCGGAGTGGGTGCCGTGGCTGCTGCCGACCCTGTCAACTTTCACAATGTCTGCCACACGGTGCCACCTTTGATGTTTTCGGGCCAGCCAGCTGACCGGAAGGGAGCGGCCGTTCGCCTGGGCACGGAGGCTGCAGGATGCAGCCACGAGATGGCTACAGCTTGGACCCTTGGAGGGGGAGACTTGCATGTTGTCACTCATCGTGTTGGAGCAGTTTGTGAAGGGGCTGTGTTGCCTGGGGACAATGCGCGTGGGTCCGGTGCCACCGGCCGACAAGCCTGGAGGCAGTGGTTACCTTGGCCGAGGATCACATGGCTGCTTGGGCAGAGGAAGCGGAGTGGGGCAGACAGCCTACTTGTCACTGGCCGCCGATCCCGGTGCCTCAGAAGAAGTTCCCTGTCCCAGCTGCGACCAAACAAACTTTAGCATGGAGCCCCACCAACCCATTTGTGGGTCTGTGTCCCTCCCAGATCCCGGAAGCCCCAAGTGCTGCCTCCAAGCCACGGAGAACAGCACAGACGCTGGGGCAGGAGTGTTGGAAGTGCGGATGGCAGGGGCACCTGAGATGGGATTGTCTAGTGATGGAGGTGTAGGCCAGGTGTTTGGGGTCGCTGGGGCTCCTGCACCTTCTCCCAGCCCAGGAGGGACGTACTGCATTCTGGTAAGATGTCAAGGGGCTATTTGCCATGCTTTGGTGGACACGGGCTGCACGCAGAATCTGGTCCACCAACACTTGGTTCACCCCGGAGCGTTATTGGAGGCAGAGTGGGTGAAGGTAAAATGTGTGCATGGGGACATTCACAAGTATCCAATAGTGCAGTTGCTTTTAAAGTTAAAGGCCAAAACACATAAAATAAAGGCTGCAGTTAGCTCGAACATGTCACATCCCCTGATTTTGGGAACAAATTGGCCCGGGTTTCACAAGCTGTTGGGGCAGTATGTGGGGATGCGATCACGACAATTAGACGTGAGTAGTGTTCAGCGGTGACTCGAGGTTTTCTGACACTGATTCTGGGGGGCAGTAGATGGCAGGGCTTTCTACAGAGGCCCTCCTGCTCCAATGATTCGCCCCACGAAAGATTTTCCAAGGGAACAGTCTCGTGATGGCACCCTACGCTCAGACTAGATAGATATTGATGGTTACTTGGTGTGCCCTGAAACTGTGCAGACCTACCCACTCTTCGTATTATGGATCAGAGCAGAGGAAGAACATACCCAATTGTTTGTCCTGCAAAGCTGCCGGGAAATTATTTTCTAGGCGGCTCATTATAACCCTGTGGCATATAACCTGATGGCATTATAACCCCATGACAGGGCGTATGGGGTTAGGAGCTTGAGGAGCTTAAGCTCCTTACAGTCTGGAGAGGATAATGGCCCAATTTTATTGGCCGGGCATCCGAGCAGATGTGCGCCCACGGTACGCATTCAACCGGAGTGTCAGCTGGTTAACCAGCCAGCCATCCTGAAAGGGCCTTTGCGCCCTTTACCATTAATGGAGGTCCTGTTTGAGCGCATTAGTATGGACCTCATCAGTCCATTTCACCGAGGTGCACATGGTTATCACTTTGTATTAGTTCTGGTGGATTACGCAACGCAATACCTGGAAGCAGTGCCGCTGCACACCATTTCTGTGAAGAGTGCAGCGCAGGCGCTGTTTCAGTTCGTCTCCCAAGTTGGTATTCCGAAAGAAATATTTAATGACCAGGGCACGTCTTTCATGTCTTGTCACTTGTCTTGCACACTTATTGGCCATTAAATCTATTCAGACCAGCGTCTACCACCCTCAGAGTGACAGGCTTGTGGAGTGGCTGAATGAGACTTTAAAGTCCATGATTCGTAAGTTCATTCATGAGGATGAACGCAATTGGGATCGTTGGTTAGACCTTCTGTTGTTTGCAGTGCGAGAGGTGCCGGATTTGGACTCGGCCTCAGTCCGGCGGTGGGGGGTGTGTGGCAGGGGTGTGGTCTCTGGCCTGCTGCAGTGGAGGGGTGGTGGAGTGAGCTCTCGAGGAAGGTGTGTGTGCTGAGACTAATGACTCTCTTCATATATATAGTGACGGCGGAGACTGGCAAGAGGAGTGTGTGCAGTGGAGGAGCTGCAGAAGGAGCTGACTCCTGGCTCAAGAGTGCCTGAAGCCAAAAGTGAACTGCTAAACCAAGCAAAACAAAAGAAAACAAAACACGTCAAACACTGTGTGTGTCAGGTCCTTGTTGCAAACACCAGTACCCAGAGGTGAGTCATGGCCTTGCTGGCCACAAGTTCTGAAATTATAAGTTCTTCTCCTGAGCCAAAGGGCCAGTTCACAGATCGTTATTTATTAGAGCACATCAAGCCAAATCAAGTCACACATCGAGCTGTGCCACCAAATTCAGTTTAAAGGCAGAGTAAGCTATTCTAATCCAATACACTCTTTCTCAGATTCAGCAAATATCTGCTCACACTTGCTTGCTGTCTGCTCTGTATTTGCTCTGAACAAAGACTTAGGTATACAGCTCAGGCTCTGTAAATAGGAGAAAAACGAAAGTTTCCTGTACTAATTACCACAAAAGTGTGTCAGCCACAGAAGCTATTTGCACTTATGTGGGGCAGGAGAGCAGTAAGCACAAAAGGGACAATAAATCTGGGAGATAATGTCTTCACAACACTGTCACATTTTCAAAACAGAGAGAATATAAGGAAAAGGCAGAAGATTTGAAGGTCAGAAGAATATAAAGTTTTTGTTAAAGTAAAATGAGTTGACTAAGGATACGTCTGTCCATTTAGTAGTAAGCTCAAGTCAACACTTTAATATTATTCTACTACTGATTCTGTTTATGTAGTTCGAGACATTCTGATCGGACTCCCTTTGGCCCAGAAAATATCCTTCTAACCGTTATCTAGTGTGATGTGTAAGTTGGAGTTAAAAGCCCCTTTTCAATTAGTACCCATGCGGCAAGACTTACCATGGTTTTTAGGGTTTTCCATTAGGTGATAGTACCTGATACCAGGTACTTTTTCAGGAACTTACTCTGCCAGGGGTCCAAGTGGTCCGAGGATCCGAAAATGTGACATCAACAGACTGTATGCCACTGATTGGTCAGTCAATGGCACCATGCGATGAGTCATGAGAGCGACTCCTACACAAAAATCAAAACCAACATATTTGAAACGCAGCAATGAGAGAAATGGCTACAAAAAAGGAATGCAGTAGGCCCCAATGATGATGAAAAGCCACAGTGGCAGTAGTAATTTTCACATGAAGATGAGGTTTGAGTAGCAAAAGCAATTATTGCAATTTTGGTAGTGAAATTTCCCAATGTGCCAAGTTCCCATGTTCCCAAGTAGCACATTTATTATCTAGATTTCAACACCTGTTTTTTAAAAGCTCATTCTCTGTAAATATTCTGGTTTACCATAAAAATAAATTAACTGATGAACTGAAACAAATCAGTTTAACGGCTTAAATTTCATTGAAATTTATGGTATTATAATATTAGGTCTTCTGTTAGCATAATCTAGAGTGTAAGTGCACCAAGCTCTCATTTGGACCAGCTTAAGCTTCCTCAAACATTTATTTTTCATAAATTTAAGAATGACCAACTCTTCAAGGTAATCGTATTTTTTATAGAGAAAGTATTATGTGAACTTCAACTTTACATTTTTTACTGATTTTACTGATCTTGAAAAGCAGTTAAGCAGTGTTATTATATCATCATATCGCTAAATGGTGGATATTAAACCATAATAACATAATAATATAGAAAACTTTTTTTTTTAAATTTAACTAGCTGTGGCTAAACATTTGGAAATGCAGACTTTTTAGGATGTAAGGATTTTGTAGCCTACAGCACACAAAGAACAATTTCAAATTTCTTGGTGTATGACCTGGATGTAACAACAAAATTAAATAGCAACCTGTATGGTTGAATTGATAATGTCCTTTTTGATTTGAGGCATCCTTTATACAAAGGTTATTTTACATATATGGGTCAGTACTAAGAAGATCTATATGAACCACTTCTGGGTTTTTTTGGGGTTTTTTTCTGAAATCTAAATTGCAGTTTCAAGGACTACCATGTTTTCTAAACGTTATACTAAGTGCTAAGTTGCCTTGTTGTGTTTTACAATTTGAAAAAGACTGACTTCTGGAAAATAAAACTTCTACCAAATAGTGTGTACTCAGTGTTGGGGAGTAACGGAATACATGTACTGGCATTACGTATTTGAAATACAAAATATGAGTAACTGTATTCCGTTATAGTTACCATTTAAAAAGGTGGTATTCAGAATACAGTTACTTTGTTGAAATAAATAGATTACAAGACGGTCTTTTCCTGTTTCATATGTTAGGCTATGCCCTCTCTATTTTTGGTAATTCCACGCCGATGCAAATCCAAACAAAACACGCATTAAGAGGCTCTAATGCCCGTGTTTCAATCTCGCGGCCCATGTCAGCTCTAATTGCGGCTGCATAATGACGTGAAGGAATATTTTTTCAAATTATTGTTCAAAAAATGATGGCAATAGGCAGAGTGTTACAGGCATAGACCTAAAGAATGTAGCCTCATGGGCAGTGCAGCCCAGTTGTAAGCAGAGATGGGCAGTAACGCGTTACTGTAATCTGATTACTTTTTTCAAGTAACGAGTAAAGTAAGGGATTACTATTGCAAAATCGGTAATTAGATTACCGTTACTTTCCCGTAGGAACGCTGCGTTACTGCGTTACTAAAACCGTGATTTTTTTTGCGAGAATGTCTCATGACAGTGACGTAAGCAAGTGCGACGTTGGTGACAGCAGCTGTGTGCAGATCAACAATGGATAATATATCGAGTGCGGGAGAGAGTATGAGCGTGCAGCGTTTAAAGTGTGGAAGTACTGACCTTACTTTGAGTTTGATTCCATAAAAAGTGACAAAAACATTAGCGTCCATCGTGCGTGGGAAGAAAACTTCTTTTTACAGCGAAAAAAACCCCTAAACTTCCGAGCACGCACCGAGTAGCTACGACGTGATGGGAAACTCACAGAGACACTCGCGCGGATTCTTCAACTGACCGCAGCACACCTGCACCAGGGTAACCCTCCGCCTACCCTGCTCCTGCTTTACAGGTGAAAATAGAGCAAAAGGACCGCTGAGTCTTTGACTTTATTTATTTTCTGCTGTGTTTTACTTGCATCTGTTTGAAAGAGTGAGTGAAAACACAAAAAATATTTTATTTTATGTGCTGGAATGTGTAGAAAATAGGTTTAAATGTTAAACTAATTTATTCAAGTCAGAGAATGTTGCATATAATTAAATGTTTTGCTTGATGCATAAAGTTAAAAGATTAAAACTGATAAAACAAGTTAAAAAAAGAGACTTTTCCATTTGATTACATTTTGTATGATGGATTATGTAGAAAAAGTAGAATTGGGCTGAAAGATCTATCGCTTTATCACCTCTTCAGGTTGTAAATCGTGTTTTTAAAAAGTAACTAAGTAACTAAGTAATTAATTACTTTTGAAAATAAGTAATCAGTAAAGTAACGGGATTACTTTTTGGGGGGAGTAATCAGTAATTAGTAACTAATCAGTAATTAGTTACTGATTACTTTTTTCAAGTAACTTGACCAACACTGGTTGTAAGTAAGCTATTAAGACTCGACTGTACACTGTGTTCGTGTTTTCCTCCGAATAAGTTCTATTGGAGCAGACTTTCAACGCCTCTCTCTGTCTCTCGCTAGCAAAGTTGACCCAGACAACAAAGTAAAGCTAGTTTTCGGCTACGAGCCCGACACGAGCCCGACACGAACCCGACGTATTAGCCAGAGGTCCTTTTACTACTGTTCGGAGCCGCGGACCTGTTTTCTATATGCGTGGAATAGTTTTCTATATGAGATCGCTGCAAAAAGTGCAGCCTTAATGTCCACCCTACTGTTACTCATTTTATACTAAGATTTAAAAATCAAGTTGGTATTGGTATAGCGAGTATCTTTCAGTAATATTAATAAATCACACAGCAATAGTATATTCATGTAGTTTTAAAAAGCTTGATAATATATTAAGTAATCCAAAGTATTTAGAATACGTTACTCTCATTGAGTAATGTAACAGAGTACGTTACAAAATACATTTTGGGGCATGTATTCTGTAATCTGTAGTGGAATACATTTTAAAAGTAACCGTCCCAACACTGTGTGTACTTAAGGGCTTTTAGGAGGTTAGCTGGTCCTGGTTGTGTGTAAAAGATGTCTGGCAGAAGATGGATTTGTATCTGCAATGCAGCATTTGGTTGAATTGAATTCAGGATTTCCAGGGTCTCAAGCACCCACTGATCTATGTCATATCTCTCAACATTGTATGACTCTTAAAACCATTCTGTATTTGTGTTGTATTTTTTAAATAAAAAACATAACATTAGACTGCAAGAAATAAATGTTTGTTTTATAAACTAAACCAAAATACCCATTTTGCATCCTGCCATGAACATATTTCTATAACTTGCCTCACAATGTCAATACAAAAAGGTCTGGTTGGGAAACTCTACAAATATCAAATATTAATAAAAAAAAAATAAAAATGTAAAATGTAAAAAAGCCTCAAATCAAAATGTCAGTTTGCCAGTACTACTTCATCACATCAACATCAAGTGTAGTGTCAGTGATTTAGTGTTAATGTTATACTATGCTAATCTAAGATGATAAACCAAGCTAAATACCTATTAAAATCTGACTAACATGTTAGCATGTTAACTAAGATAGGGATTTATCTCAGTGTGACACTGTATTAAAGCAAAGACTCACTAAGCTGCTTCTGAATCTTGGTCTAGTTTCCTTGTTCCTAAACAAGCTGGGAAACATTGATCGTCAATATCAACAAAACTGACATTTTCCTTGGGTTACATCAGTTGTGGGTTTACACTCAGACTTTTAACATCACTAGAATTGTTAAATGAATAGGTCAGTTTCTGTATTGAATTCTTTATTTTTCTGTAGTATACATTGTTCCACCTAATCTTGTTCACCAGGTGCAAATGTAATGAAAATGTTAAACCTTTTCTACAATGCTGAAGGCAGCATGAATTGATGCCAGCTGTGTGTCGGCAGCTGTGTTATCCAAATACTCTCCTTTATTGTGCTCCATTTTCTGAACATAAATGAAAAGATATTTTCTTTCAGGCTGATGGTCATGTGGCAGATTTAATACTACATCAGTCCACAGCTATCTCTTTATGCTTCAATAGGAAGATTTCTACCACCAAAGGGCTATATAAAGGCCATCTGCCTGTCTCATTAGTGCCAGCTTTCCTGTGTTTCTGACTCCAGATGATAAAGGTCTGCCATAGGAGGTAGTGGTATGATATTTTTTTATTCTCCTGGGTTAAGACAAAACCTTTAACTTCTATGCTATAATTTTTTATCAAGTATATAAATTGTCTCATTGATGGTACGCATTGTACCCCTTAGCATCTGTACTGCAAATGATAAAAGTAAAGCAAAAGGTGCAAGAAATGCACACACTGGACGGGGCATGTCTGAGGTATAGTTATTTGTTCTGTGTTTAAAAGTTTGCAAACTAGATATGACTATATAAACTTTGATCAATGCCCAAGTTGGCGAGCAGTAAAAGAAAACCTTTAAGCCTTGACCTTTACAACAGCAAGTAGGTTTTGTTCGGAACCCACTGTCCTCCCAATCTGGCATTAGGAATTGTTCTGTTTTTAATTTCATTTATTAGTTATTAGATATTTTAGTGGTAAGAGGCTTAAAGACATAGATACAGTGGCTTGCAAAAGTATTCGGCCCCATTACAGCCACACAGTGTTGGGAAGGTTACTTTTAAAATGTATTCCATTACAGAATACATGCCCTAAAATGTATTCTGTAACGTATTCCATTACGTTACTCAATGAGAGTAACGTATTCTGAATACTTTGGATTACTTAACATATTGTGGCGAGCTCAGACAAGGAGGAGACAGAATTCCGTTTGGTCTTGCTCCCCCGCCCTCTTAGCCCGGGAGCACAGCCATTTATTTACATCTGCCGGAAGAACACTGCCGCTAGCTCACTGCTCAGCGCGGCAACAGCACAGCAACAACAATCCGGTTGTTCAGTGATGACGCGACGAATCCTACTTCCGGGTCTAAAGTAGTCTGCGTTTAATATGGCTTTTGTGTTGTTAACATGTTTAATGTTTTGTATTTTCTTCTATTTGATCTCAAAAAGCTCCTAAAACAGTCAGTGATCCCTGTTGACCTCCCTCGGCTTTTATTACCACTAATCATTTATTTAAGCTCAGTTTTTAAAACCTTAGGATGTAACTACAGCCCAGCCCATGCAGCAGTATATGAATGACTAACCTCGTATTGTGGATGGATTATCTCAGTTGTTCTCCTGGCTGAAGTTTGGTCCTTTTACAGCATCCTGCCATGCGATTACATTTGTTCCTGACCACCGAGAACACTCATGTTAACTTTTATTGAGTGGAAAAAAAGTTAGCTTGTTTATATTATGCTAACATAGCTGTGTCACTAGCGGTCATGTAGCACATCATTATATACCAGCTAGCCCAACTTCAGTAACCCTACAAACGTCACTGCTGTTTAGTTTTCTGTCTTCATTTATGCTGGAAGTGATAACAGAGCTGTACGTTTGAATTTGTTTCCAAAACCCTGCAGTCAGGACATGCTATATTGTATTTAGATAGAAGCTAGCGAGCTAACTCCCTGCTAACTTCTAACTCCGTTGGGTGAATGACTGGATATGTAAAGCGCTTTGGGGTCCTTAGGGACTAGTAAAGCGCTATATAAATACAGGCCATTTTTATTTACCATTTAAATGTCATAAATTCCGTTTTCATGGATGCCTGGATGTTAAACTCAATTGTTACACCTGGTAGAACAGAACCCTGATCATTTTATTAAAGATGAAAGACTTTAGACAGTTTTTCAACTCTCAGTAATGCCATAGTGATGTTTGACCTGCAGCGGTCAGGGCGCCCTCTGACCCCGGAAGGACACACTGTCGCAGCCAGAGGGCATCACCCATCACTATGGTAACATAAACAAAACATAACTGTACAAACAGAACCCCGAACAGCCCTGACCCGCAACAATATTATCATGCTTTTTACAACTACATGAATGTGATTTATTACTATTACTGAAGGTCCGCGGCTCCGAACCGTAGTAAAGGGACCTCTGACTAATACCGTTCTGTGTCGGGCCGAAAAATAGCTTTACTCTTCTTGCCAGAGACAGAGAGAGGTGTTGAAAGGTTGCTCCAACGGAACTTATTGTTTCGGAGGAAAACACGAACAAAGCGTACAGTCGAGTTTTAATAGCTTACTTACAACTGGGCTCGTCAGGCACTCTTCTTGGCTGCAGTGGTTATTATTATATTTACATGCTTCCAGCTCCCGTTTTTGCTTGATGACAACTCATACTTTTCGACTCTCCTTTTTCTCCCACCTTGCGCTCACAGACACATAACGGGTATGGCAGTCCATTCTCCCTGCAGCACGGACTACACCGCCCATGAGGCTACATTCTTTAGAGCTATACCTGTAGCATTCTGCCTTAGAACAACAACAACAACAACAACAAACACGCAGAGCGAGAGCGTCACCCTGTAACCATGGCAACCGCAACGCTGCCGCCTGGAACTACAGAACGTAGCTGTCAAATAAAACCCAAACAGTCCTGACCCGCCACAACATGAAACAGGAAAGTACAGCCGTGTAATCCATTTATTCCAACAAAGTAACTGTATTCTAAATACCACCTTTTTAAACGGTACCTGTAACGGAATACAGTTACTCATATTTTGTAACGGCGGTACATGAATTCCGTTACTCCCCAACACTGCAGCCACAAACATGAATCAATTTTATTGTAATTCCACGTGAAAGACCAATACAAAGTGGTGTACACGTGAGAAGTGGAACGAAAATCATACATGATTACAAACATTTTTCACAAATAAATAACTGAAAAGTGGGGTGTGCGTAATTATTCAGCCCCCTGTGTCAATACTTTGTAGAACCACCTTTTGCTGCAATTACAGCTGCCAGTCTTTTAGGGTATGTCTCTACCAGCTTTGCACATCTAGAGACTGAAATTCTTGCCCATTCTTGTTTGCAAAACATCTCCAGCTCAGTCAGATTAGATGGACAGCGTTTGTAAACAGCAGTTTTCAGATCTTGCCACAGATTCTCAATTGGATTTAGATCTGGACTTTGACTGGGCCATTCTAACACATGGATATGTTTTGTTTTAAACCATTCCATTGTTGCCCTGGCTTTATGTTTAGGGTCATTGTCCTGCTGGAAGGTGAACCTCCGCCCCAGTCTCAAATCTTTTGCAGACTCCTAGAGGTTTTCTTCCAAGATTGCCCTGTATTTGGCTCCATCCATCTTCCCCTCAACTCTGACCAGCTTCCCTGTCCCTGCTGAAGAGAAGCACCCCCAGAGCATGATGCTGCCACCACCATATTTGACAGTGGGGATGGTGTGTTCAGAGTGATGTGCAGTGTTAGTTTTCCGCCACACATAGTGTTTTGCATTTTGGCCAAAAAGTTCCATTTTGGTCTCATCTAACCAGAACACCTTCTTCCACATGTTTGCTGTGTCCCCCACATGGCTTGTGGCAAACTGCAAACGGGACTTCTTATGGTTTTCTGTTATCAATGGCTTTCTTCTTGCCACTCTTCCATAAAGGCCAACTTTGTGCAGTGCACGACTAATAGTTGTCCTATGGACAGATTCCCCCACCTGAGCTGTAGATCTCTGCAGCCTGTCCAGAGTCACCATGGGCCTCTTGGCTGCATTTCTGATCAGCGCTCTCCTTGTTCAGCCTGTGAGTTTAGGTGGACGGCTTTGTCTTGGGAGGTTTACAGTTGTGCCATACTCCTTCCATTTCTGAATGATCGCTTGAACAGTGCTCCTCGGGATGTTCAGGGCTTGGGAAATCTTTTTGTAGCCTAAGTCTGCTTTAAATTTCTCAATAACTTTATCCCTGACCTGTCTGGTGTGTTCTTTGGACTTCATGGTGTTGTTGCTCCCAATATTCTGTTAGACAACCTCTGAGGCCATCATAGAGCAGCTGTATTTGTACTGACATTAGATTACACACAGGTGCACTATATTTAGTCATTAGCACTCATCAGGCAATGTCTATGGGCAACTGACTGCACTCAGACCAAAGGGGGCTGAATAATTACGCACACCCCACTTTGCAGTTATTTATTTGTAAAAAATGTTTGTAATCATGTATGATCGTTCCACTTCTCACGCGTACACCACTTTGTATCGGTCTTTCACGTGGAATTCCAATAAAATTGATTCATGTTTGTGGCTGTAATGTGACAAAATGTGGAAAAGTTCAAGGGGGCCGAATACTTTTGCAAGCCACTGTATAATCTGCATGATGTTCTGTGTTTGTGCTACTGTTTTTAAAGCTTCGAATTTGGCCTTTGGACTTTTTTTCATCATGTTTTATTATCAGCAACTGTGACTGTATTTATAGAGAATCATTCTGGTTGGTGACACTTGAAGGTTGATCTTTCACTGTCAACTCATTATGTCAAATCAAATCAAATCACTTTTTATTGTCACATCACATGTGCAGGCACACTGGCACAGCACATGCGAGTGAAATTCTTGTGTGCGAGCCCCACAAGCAACAGAGATGTGCAAACACAACAACACAAACGAGCAAAATACAAGAATGGCCAACCTGAAACTAATAAATATATGTACAATATATAATAGTGTATGAATTTCTGGATGTGTATACTAAATATTTTCCTACGTGTGTGTGTGTGTGTGTGTGTGTGTGTGTGTGTGTGTGTGTGTGTGTGTACACATTTTTACAAATTAAATAGTAAAAAATAAAATAAAATAATAATAATAATAATAATAAAATATATAAAATATACAGAGTTGAATATGTGCAAAACAAGTGGCATTTATATACAGTGTGGAGTGCATAATGTTGAAGTTCCAGTAGTGAAGCTGAGGTGTCTATGACGTGTTCAGCAGTCTGATGGCCTGGTGGAAGAAGCTGTCTCTCAGTCTGCTGGTACGGGACCGGATGCTGCAGAACCTCCTTCCTGATGGAAGTAGTCTGAACAGTTTATGGCTGGGGTGACTGGAGTCCTTGATGATCCTCCCCGCTTTCCTCAGGCACCGCTTCCTGTAGATGTCTTGGAGGGAGGGAAGCTCACCTCCAATTATCCGTTCAGAGCACCGCACTACTCGCTGGAGAGCTTTGCAGTTGTAGGCGGTGCTGTTGCCATACCAGGTGGTGATGCATCCAGTGAGGATGCTCTCAATGGCACAGTGATAGAAGGTCCTGAGGATGCGGGGGCTCATGCCGAATCTTTTCAGTCTCCTGAGAAAGAAGAGGCGCTGCTGCGCCTTCTTCACTGTTTTGTTTGTGTGTACTGACCACGTAAGATCCTCAGCCAGGTGTACACCAAGGAACCGGAAGCTGCTCACTCTCTCCACAGCAGCGCCGTTGATGGTGATGGGGGTGTGTACTTCTCTGCACCTCCGGAAGTCCACTATCAACTCCTTTGTCTTTGCGACGTTGAGGGTGAGATGGTTGTCTTGACACCAGTGGGTCAGGGCGCTGACCTCCTCCCTGTAAGCCGTCTCATCACCGTTGGTGATAAGACCCACCACTGTAGTGTCGTCCGCAAACTTCACAATGATGTTGGAGCTGTTAGTGGCTGTGCAGTCGTAGGTGTAGAGTGAGTACAGGAGAGGGCTCAGTACACACCCCTGTGAAGCACCAGTGTTCAGTGTGATGGGGGATGAGGTGATGCTGCCCAGTCTGACCACCTGGCGTCTGTCAGACAGGAAGCTAAGGATCCAGCTGCAGAGGGAGCTGCTCAGTCCTAGATCCTGCAGTTTCCTGTCCAGCTTCGAGGGAACGATGGTATTGAATGCTGAGCTGTAATCTACAAACAGCATCCTCACATACGTGTCTCTCTTCTCCAGGTGTGACAGGGCAGTGTGTAGTGTCAGGGCTATGGCATCATCAGTGGACCTGTTGTGGCGGTATGCAAACTGTAGAGGGTCCAGTGAGTCGGGTAGTGCAGAGCAGATGAAGTCCCTGACCAGCTTCTCGAAGCATTTGCTTACGATGGGGGTCAGGGCTACAGGTCGCCAGTCGTTCAATGAGGAGATGGTGGAGGATTTGGGTACAGGGACGATGGTGGCCATTTTGAAGCAGGCTGGGACTACAGACAGAGAGAGGGAAAGGTTGAAGATGTGCGTGAACACTCCAGCCAGCTGAGCCGCGCATGACCTGAGGACGCGGCCGGGAATCCCGTCCGGACCAGTAGCTTTGCGTGCGTTCACCTTCCTGAAGCACTTCCGCACATCCTCCTCAGACACAGTGTGCGCACTGACGTCATCCGCGGTGCGCACACTGTCCGGTCTCATGGTGTTCGCTGTGTCGAATCTAGCGTAGAATATGTTTAGATCCTCACACAGAGAGGCCGTGGTCTGCGGTGTGCTGGTTTTCCCTCTAAAGTCTGTGATCGTGTTTAGTCCCTGCCACATACTCCGAGGGTTGTCAAACTGTTGTTCCACCCTTTCCCTGTACTCACGTTTGGCTGCTTTGATCGTCTTCCGGAGTTGGTAATGTGCGTGTTTGTAGTCCGATGTGTTCGCGGAGGCAAAGGCGGTGTTCCGTGCCGCCAGTGCCGTGCGAACATCTCCGTTAATCCAGGGTTTTTGATTTGGGAAGGATTTGACTGTTCTGGATGGGACGACATCTTCCACGCATTTCCTGATAAATCCACAGACTGAGTCTGTGTATTCATCAATGTCTCTGGCGGCCACGTGAAACATTTCCCAGTCCGCGTGATCAAAACAGTCCCGCAGCGCAGACTCCGATTGGTCCGTCCAACAGTGCACCGCCCTCCGGGTTGGAGCTTCCTGTTTCAGCTTCTGCCTGTAGGCGGGCAGGAGCAGGATGGAGCAGTGATCTGATTGGCCGAATGGGGCGCGGGGGAGGGCTTTGTACGCATCCCGGAAAGAGGTGTAACAGTGGTCGAGTTGCCGGTTTCCACGTGTGTTGAAAAGGATGTGTTGATGGAGTTTTGGTGAGACTTTCTTCAGGTTTCCCTTATTAAAGTCTCCGGCTGTGATAAACGCTGCCTCTGGGTGTGCGGTTTCCTCGCTGCTGATCGCGCTGTACAGTTCCCTGAGTGCACGGTCAGTGTCGGCTTGTGGGGGAATGTAAACGGCCGTAATAATCACTGCTGTAAATTCCCTCGGTAGCCAGAATGGCCGGCACTTAATCATCAGGTACTCCAGGTCCGGTGAGCAGAAGGATTTGACCGGGTGCACGTTCGCATAATCACACCAGCTGTTGTTGATCATGAAACACACACCACCGCCTCTGCTTTTCCCAGTAAGATCCTGTGACCTGTCCGCGCGGTGCACAGAGAACCCCGGCAGTTGTATTGCGGAGTCCGGTACTTTGTCCGATAGCCAGGTTTCTGTGAGGCAGATCACGCAGCAGTCCCGCATCTCTCGCTGGAATGAGATCCGTGCCCGAAGCTCGCACAGCTTGTTCTCCAGAGACTGCATATTAGCCAGTAATAAACTGGGTAACGGTGGTCTGTAAGTGCGCCGTCTCAGTCGAACCAGAAAGCCAGATCTTCTCCCTCTGCGTCGGCGTTTGCGGCCTCCAGGGCCAGAGAACAAAGGCGTCTCAGGTGAGATGAATGGGGGGTCTGCAAACGGAGCGTCCGTGTTGCAAAACTTGAACTCCGGAAAGTTATAAGAAAGACCGTCTTTTATGTCCAGTAAGGTTTGTCGGTCGTACACAAGGAGACAAGTGCTGCTCGTGAAAAAATAAAGGAAAAGTAAAATTAAACACAGAAGAAAGCCGTTGCTTGGGGGAGCTCGCGACGAGGCTGCCATACTCGGCGCCATCTTGATCACTCTGTAGGGCAACATTGTGGTGTAGTGCTAAGTACTGTCATCTCACAGCAAGAAGGTTTTGTTTTAAATCTAGGCTGGAGCCTTTCTATGTAGAATATGCATGTTGTCCCTGTGCTGCTTGGGTTTCCAGTGGGTACTCTGGCTTCATCTTAGAGTTCAAAGACTGGTTTCCTGACAGGCATGTTGTATAAAGCACTTTGAATGCTCAAGTAGACTAGAAAAGTGCTTTATTAGAACCAGTCCATTTACCAATATACAGTCTGTGGCATTAACTGTGGAAGCAACTGTATAAGATGAATGAATCACAAAGAGAAAGAACTAATTTGTCCATTTACTCGAGCATTAGATCACATTAGACTTAAAGTGAACCATGTCAAATGCTAAAATAAATCAGCATTTGCTCTGCTATCTTTCTCTGAAAACAAATGTGCTGCAGTAATTAGCGGTGATCAGTTGGGTCAGACTGGCTCAGAAACAGATGAGGTTCTCAGTTGCAGTTGTTTTCGTTACCGGCAGGAGGCGATCGGGAGCCATACACAGGAGGAGGGGTACTGCACTCCTTCTCTCCCCAACCACCACCTCTAACCGCACACGCTTGCGCACACAGCCACACACATCTCCATACATCCTGTGCCACACTCCCATGTGACAGTGTGTGTGAGAGAGAGAGATAGTGGAATGGAATGCGATTTAGCTAGAAGGCCAGATAATTAGTGGCTGTTGGAGGAGCGCATGACACACATCTCGGCTGAGAGAGGAGAGCAAGACTGACAGAGGGAGGCACGCAGAGAGGAGGAGAGCAGCGAAATGAGAGGGAGAGAGATGGGTTTTATTTGAATGCCTAATCACTGCCAAGGCAGGGGGAGTCAGTGAAATGATGTGGACTATCATGTGACACGCTACCTGCAATGTTTTCTTTGCACAGTGTCCGTCTTAATTTGTCCTCTTCAACATGAAATTAAAGCCACAATTAGCAAAATGTCACACAAGGACAAATTAAAACATGTGGCATAATCGCCCTACTATTTTGTTCGCGGGTTTAGGTGCATTTCCATTCCTTTTCACTGTTGTGAAATCATTCTAAGTGCAATTCACAACAGTGGTGGTGTTTTAATATACCACAGTGGCTATGATAAATCTACAGCGCCTGTGAGCAATCATGCATGACGACAATTCCACTGAGAGATGCAATTAGATGATGTGTGAGCATATTTCTGAATGTGTGTGTGTGTGTGTGTGTGAGAGAGATGGATATGGTCTTCTGTAACTTGAGGTTGGCCCTGACCATAAACGTGTGTGTGTGAAAGGAAGAGATGAAAGTGCGCTCTTAGTGCCCCTCAGGCATGCCCATAAAGCCGTGCACAAACACAGAAGAGCTCGCGCGCACCACACATTCGCGCGGATCTTGACGAAGAATTAAAGCAGTACTCCCGTAGCCTACAATAACATGGGTCCCACTGTGTGTCTGTGTTGCTCCTGGTTCATTATGATATTACATCATTCTGATGTTTCTTGTTCAGCATGTCCAGTGATCATATCATCAGGCAAATAGCAACCACGAATCACACACACCGGGGCTCTACCCCCCCCCCCCCCCTTCTTCTTCCTTCCTTCCTTCCTTCCTTCCTTCCTTCCATCACACTCAAGGCATCTCTCGTAAGCCTGAGTGTGTGTTTGGGGGTATCTTGAGTCCGTGTGTCTGAATGTCGGCTCAATTCTCTCAACCGGGCTCAGTGAGCACAAACACGCACGAGAGAGAGGGAGTGAGTAAAAGAGAGAGAGAGAGTTTTGTATAAGGGAGGGATGGGTATTCTCCAGCCGGGGAGCAGAGCTTCAGTCTCGGCAGCCAGGAGCAACAGCAGCAGCGCTGTCTGTCTCCCCATCAGCGTCACCGCCACCCGCCTGCATCCCATTTTGGACTAGACACCCCGTGCAGTGAAACAGGCTACGGGCACGATCTTGTGTGTGGTTGTGTGAGCGCGCGTGCGCGCTTGTGTGTCATTCCTGGAACAAATAAAACCCACGACGAAGGAGCGAAAGAGGGGGTACAGTCGGTGGCATGGAGCAGAGGTGTGTGCACGTTTCTTCACGGAGGCGCGACTCTGGGCTGTGGTGTCTGACGGACGCAGAGAGATGCTGTGAGCTCTGGTATTAGCAGGCAGCTGCGCACCGAGCCACTCTCTCTTCTCCCTCCCTCCCCTCCCCTCCCCAGCATCGCTGCTCTCTCCTCGCTCCGACCATTCGCTGAAACTGGGGAATCGGCTCCACACGGCTCGTTTTGCACACTATCGCTGGCGTCCTACACGGGGATTTGACACAACCAGGTATGTACAGCGGCGAAGCCCTGTCAGGCGCTCGAGACGTGTTTGCATGGCGTGGGAATCTTGACTGTTTGACTTCATCCTGGATCTTCTTGTTGCTTGCCTCCCCTCCCTCAGTGGCCCTGTCAGTGGACTGATGAAACGTTATTTGAAAATTATGCGAATAGATGGCATCATCTTGATGTAAATAGGTGAAAAAAAATAAAATGCAAGGTGTTGATGATACTGTCAATCGTATTGTTGTTTCTGATTCAAACAATGTCGATTCTACAAACGTCCCATTGCTCTCATTCTCACCTTTCCCCATGTTGTTCTGCACAACAGGAACGCATGTGAGCAATGCTGTTGTTTCACACTGAGCAAACGCGATGAGACTGGATCCCGTCATGCCAGCCAAAGAAATGATAATATTTTGATTTATGAGTGGAGACAATCTGTTGTGATGTTGGCTGGTTTCCTAGGGCTGCGGGCAGATATTTCACTGTTGGGAAATAGACTACACAGGTTAGAAGAAAGGAGGCGGAATGTAGCTGAGGATGGGCGTGAGGGCAAAATGATTTGAGGATGCACACACCCTCACACGCTCAGCCCCCCCACTAGTGTACTTCGCTCTACTCACATAGCAGCAAATGTGTGCTTGAAAGCAATCATGCACAGAGGCATGCATGGCACACATGTGTGTGTGTACATACATGGCTGCACACATATGCGCACAGGGATGTACACATCCACATGTGCACTAATCCACACTCAACCATAATCCATAATCATGAGTCTGAAGACATGACGTAACACATGAGCATCTCTCATTTATGTGGAGCCCATTCTGAAGGTTTGCACAAAATATCCCTCAGTGTCAACCAAAAGCTTAAGGGACTAAACAACACACCAGTGTGTAGTAGTAATTGGTTGCAGCATAATAACCTTAAATTGGTATAGCCGAGTTTACATCAGAAGAGGAGCAGTTGTACTATTGTGAGAAATAGGTTAGCATGCCTCTAACTGGCACTCACTTTTATTAAAAGAGAGTGGCAGAGATTGTACAGACTGTGAGAAATGGAGTGTTTTAGAGTGCTCTGCTGATCAAATGCATTTGGAAAAATGGGGGAAATAGGTCCCTGGATAGTAATGCTGGGCTTGGGGTAGGAATGCCTCAGAGCATAGGGAGTGGGTGTGGCTGAGGTACTCCCCTTTCTCTGGAGGTTTCTCTAGTCTGACTCACAAATGGGAGGGGCTGTAAGTCTGGACTATGGGAATACCCCAATTTTGTTTGTTACAGGAGCTAGTGATCTCTGACTAAGCAAGTTCATTAAGAAATTAGTTATTTTTAAAATATGCTGAAGTAGTTGATGAAAAAGACACTCCATTGGAGTAGTTTGAGTCTCAGTGCCTCGCTCAAGGGTCGAGAACTATATTTGATAATTATATGACCCACTTTTTAAAGACAGACAAAACAAAAATAATTGTGTCAAACGTTTCAGTTATATAAAACAAGACTATGTTACGTTATGTAATGATATAACAATTCCAGTACACAAACTGAAATAGGCAAGCAGATCAACAATTCCAAGCAGACCAGCAATTCCAAGGAATTGAACTTCTTGATTCCCATCCCTATTCAAAAATGAGACTAAAGGGGGATTTATACATCTGTCTTAACGCTACACCAAAGGTACGTCATGACATCATAACTTATTGAAACCCTATCGTGCAACCTGACGTGCACTTCGCTAGAAATGTGACCATATGTCACATTAACACAGCCTGCAATGACTGTGATTGACCCATTGGGGATCATTGTAGCTTCGTACAAATTTACGGCTCCTTATGTTTTAACTTCCGTTTTTCAAATTGATTTGATCAACTCGAATAGAGAAACTCAGCGACCAACTAGTGTTTCAGTGTTACATTGTAGACTGTGCATAGATTTAATGCAGAAGAATAGGTTAAGCTTGAGGTCCAAAATGTAGAGACAAATAAATTACAGTACAGTATTTGAATATGTAAAAACCTGGTTAAACAGACACAATATGAGTCTGCTTAAAGAATTGAAATTAGTGGAACACGCGTAAGTAGGATGAGGTAATTTAGTTGTCTCTCATCCTTTTTTTTTCTTTATTCTTGCATCATTACGCTCTAATGGGACGATACAAGCGATACCTTGTGGGCATTAGCAAGTTATTTGCACATCAAGTCTAGCTCTGGAAAAGGGCGAATGCTTCATTTGTCAAACCTTAACATGCACATGTCAGGATGTTGGCTCTGTTTACACAAAGGCAGCTCCCTAATTGGTGATCAACACTCATTAAACACTAGTATTCTTTTAGTGTGAAGTGTCCAGACCAAGTGCAGCCACACTGCAGTACAGTGCTTTATGTAAGTGATGGTCCAGTGTTTGCTACAGTAAACCGTAACATATCCTAGATGCCATATTTCATCCAGGATTGTGGCTGCAGCTCAATTTGGTTCATTAAGTGCATTACAAAAATATGCATCACGAATGCATTGAGGTAATTGGTTTAAGTTAACCAGCAGTCATTTTTAGGTATGTTTTGTGTAGATGGTTGCGTGATAATGTATTATTATGGTTGAATCATTCAGAAAGCTTACACAAAAACATTTTTGTGATGTGATTTAGAAATTAGGCTGTCTGTTTGACAGTTTTCAGTATAACGACTGAAAAGGTCGCTTTTTATATGCTATGCAAAACCTTCCTCCTTGAAGCATAATCTATGTTTGAGTAGCAATGAAAAGTACTTCAAAAGTAGAATTTTTTTAGCTGTACTATGGAAATGGACTATGGACTATAGCTGTACTATGTCTGGATAGCTTGAAATTTGTCTCTGTCTAACACTGACAACAGCACAGTAAAATATCTGCACTTATTAGCACCCCGTATCTGCAGTCCTGCCTGTGCAGGGACAGCCTTCCCTGCTAGGTGTGTATCGCCTGCACGTCTTTGACAAATTCAGCAAAAGTTTGTTTGATCAGAATGAATTACAGTGAAATCTTTAGAAGACCCAGGGCTGGTGACTCATTGGGGTAACATAAGAGATGTGCAAGAACTGCTTTATCTCAACAACCATAAAAAAAATCTAATCCTGCTTCAGATCCTCAAAAACCTTTGTGCCAATCAAAAAAAAGAAAAGAAAAAAAAAGCCAAAAAAACTGTATGTCAGCTATACATAACATCAAAGGAAACTGAAAGGTTTGATGCCAGTGTTAATTCTAAGGAATTATTTGCTCTGAGAAAGACACGTTTGCAGTTTTTATCACTATAGATCATAATCCTCCAATTTTTTCATAATCAAAAATATAATTCTTATATTGTAGCTTCTGGCATGCAAATGTCTAATTCAATCATTCAGCACATTCCCTTCCTTTTATTTCCTCACATTCCACTCATCATTTCCATCTTACTCTTCTTTCATGCAAACATTTAATTTTGCTCATTATATTGTGCTATTCAAGTGTGTAAAAAATAAACATATTTATTTATAAAAAGTAATTTGTAATCATTTGGGGATGTATCTCTGCGTCCTGATTTGAAATAATTCACTCAATAAGAAAAAAACATGCTTTCCAGTAATATTCTACCACCGCATGTGACAGTATAATATTATTTTCCCTGTCCTAGTTAGTTTTAAGTGTTAATTTTTGTCTGGCTGAAACATATGCATTAGTAAAGTACAGTGGTTTCTCAGGTTTACTGAACCTTTGTTTGGGCTATCCAATATTCTCTACATTTAGGAGGCAATTAAATAGGAGAGAAGGGGTGTCTGTAACTCAGACCCTTCTTCAAGAATGTGTAAATGAGCCACCTATTTTTCTGTGCACTTTGAAATATAGAAATGCACTTTTTGAATAACAAGCTCTTGTTATGTTGGTCTTATTCAGTAGTTTAATGGCACCAGATTGGAAACTTAGCACCATCATCAGCACTTGATCTTGCTAGTGTTGCAAGATCTTGCACTGCGGTGCACTCATTCACTTTCATTCATTTAGAGACATGTTGGAAATTCACTTTCATTCACAATTTTCTTTAAGACTGTGTGAGACTTTGCTTTGTTCACAACTCAATTGCCCCTCTTATCATACAGTTATAAGTTTAAAATTCAGAAGATCACTGATCATGAAAGTATTTCAGGCAATCTCGGAACATATTCAATCATTATCTGCTGTGATTCATTTGTTGGGGACAGTTTTAGGTCATGAACCATTGGTTTCAAAAGGCTGCTCTTGGCTGTATGCCATTTTAAAAGAGCTGAGTCATGAACCTCCCAGTATACCAGTATATTGTAGTTCTTTTTTACCTTAACATTTTGCCATTCCATACCTGTAAGAGTTTTGACAGTTGGTAAAGATTTTTTTAAAAGCTTAATGATTTGCGAATACATCAGGACAATTTTTGAAAGATAAATCATCATTTCAATGATATCATACTTTTTTTTTTTAATTAACTAGTTAATTGAGCATCTGGTGACCTATTAAGACTGGTTCCACTGCAAGACATTTTCAGAATTATGTATAGACAAAGAGCCAAACTGCTGGACTCCTTACTTTATACAGTAGTAGCAGAAAAATGTACATGCTGGCATCACATTTCAGTTCTATTTGCTAATGTCTGATCTTTCTTCTGAGGCAAGAAGTAAAAGCTAACTGAGATGCTGTGTTTCACAGCTCATTTAAAGTGAGCATGTCTCTGTGGTCATGAGACTGTAGACACATCAAGCTCTAAACCCCAGAACTAATGTGTAGCAGCTGTCAGGTCCTCAGCACAACAAACATCTCTCTTTTGAATCAGTTGACCAGCTTCGCTATATGGAAAATACATACCTCTCATACCCACTCCAAGCAATTGAAGGTTTAACGCTATCAAGCATGATTCAAGGGGCCTCTTTTTCCATGAGCCTAAAATGACTGTTTATAAGCCAGTACATTTTAATATCACTTGAGTACGCCTCCCTCATTTGGTCAAAACATCTCTGATCCATCACAACGTGAACACAAGTCCTGGGGGTGTTCTGTGGTGTCTGGATGTTGGAAACAGATCTTTGAACTTGTACTGTTGCTTTCTTTAATGGGAATTGAATGAGCAAATTGTCCTTTGTTTTAGTGTTTACTTAAGCAGTTATTTAATTGGTGAATGAAGACAGTTCAGAGGAGAAAATTTGGCTTTACAAATGTTAAAGATCAAAAGATAAAAAAAAAAAAAAAAGTAGGGTTCTGCTGTATTTATGTATATCTTAGGAATTTGCGACCCAATTGTAAAACAAATATTCTTTCTTTGTCTTACAGAGAGATGGTCCTTTTCTGGAGGAAGGCCACTGGATTCAAAAGTATTAGTGACTCTCTGCATGGGCTGTGGTTTTAGTGATTGTGAGCTGGGCTCCTACTGTCAAGCACAGGTTGTGCTTGGCTCACTGACGCTGTATTCCCAGCCAACTTCTCCTTTCATTAGATGATAAAAAAAAGTCCACAGGATTGCCATCCATGGTTTCTGCCCTAATCAAAACTATATCAGCCTACATTGAAAAGATTTGCAAAGGAATGTTTACAAAGAAATTGGCAAAACCAATAAAGAAGAAAGAGAGAAGTGAAAATAAAGAGCCTAAATTGACCACTGATTTGCAAGTACACAATCTAACTCTCTCTACCACACTGAAGACTACCGTTAAAAAGATTTCCAAATGCTCTTCAGCACGTAACATTTCGCTCGAGGAAGACGACGGAAAAAACGACTGTTCATCTCTGTCACCCACTTTCAGTTATCGTGTAGCTATAGCAAATGGACTCCCAAAAAGTTCTCTTTTTTTGAATAATAATGAAAGCATCTTTCCCGAGGTTCTTTCGATTGACAGTAGTTACTCTGACTCCTTGAGTGACACAAAACCCATCCGGAGACTGGATGAGCATAAATCGCACACTATGCCAGTAAGACGAAACAGGAAGAGCCTCATCAGTTTGGCTCCCTCGGATGGTAGCTCTGAAGGTGAAAGAGGGGAGCGCTCCAGTCTACACACACTTAGGTTGGGAGCTCTACGCAAGTTAAGAAAATGGAAAAAGAGCCAGGAATGTGTCTCCTCAGACTCCGAGGTGAGCAATTGGAGGAAAACTCTAGGCATTCGGAGCAAATCCTTGGACCGTGCTGGACGGCAACAAAAGAGCTCAACCCTTGAGCCTGGCTCATCCTCAACAGGTTGCATCAGTCAAACACAGGATGTAATGGAAATGATCTTTAAGGAGCTACAGGGGATCAGCCAGATAGAGACAGAACTATCTGAGCTTCGTGGCCATGTCAATGCCCTTAAAAGTTCAATTGATGAGATCTCCAGCAGTGTGGAAGTAGTTCAGAGTGAGATTGAACAGCTTCGCTCTGGATTTGTCCAGTCAAGAAGGGAAACTCGCGATATCCATGACTACATAAAACAAATTAGTCACCAGGCCAATAATTCCACCTTGCGATTCCTCAATGTTCCTGAAGAAAAGTCAGAGAAAACAGAGAGTCTAATTTATAAAATAATAAAAGACAAAATGGGTTTTGTTGACCCTCATAAAACAATTAAAATTGAACTCGCTCATAGATTAGGGCAACAAAGAGAATGTTCTAATGCTAAACCCCGCCCTATTATTGTTATTTTTGCAACACCCCAAGATAGAGATGTAGTCTTAAAAAAGTGCTATAAACTTAAGGGAACTGGCATTACCGTGTCTACTGATAGCTTAACTCATGATGGAAAAGAGAGAAAAGATAAACTGTCATCCTCTCAAACTTATGAAAGCATGGATATAAAGATCTCAGGAAAGGATAAAGTCGTGGAGAGTGATGACTGGGACTCAATGGACAGTGACAAAGAACTGGATGAATTAAGCAGAAATAAATATGCAATGGTGATTTCAAAGCCTGTTCACAAGAGCAAATCAGAGAAGAGGCGGTCCCATGATCATACCCGGTCAGGAGATGAGGCTGGCTACTCAGGCACAGTTCACTATGCTGATGACCCTTACTATGATCCAGAAAAGCATGCAAAGGCTTACTATTCTGATCTGACCCCTGGTTGGCTTTCCCAGAGTGACTACTCCACTCCAAAACTCAGCCGCTCTGAGTCTGACTGCTCAAAACTTTGCCAGTCATACTCAGAAGACTTTTCAGAGAGTCAGTACTTTACACGGGCAAATGGCTGCTCCCTGCTGTCCTCCTCAGATCAGGAACTGTGGCAAAGGAAACAGGAAGACATGGCTTCTTCCTGGTATGCTAGCCCCAGTCACGCTCTTAGCCACGATAATCAAGCTTATGAACATAATGAGGTCGAGACTACGGAAACTATTGACAGCGGAGTTAGCAATGGACTTGTCTGTATGTCAAGGGATAGAAGTCACTACAGTGGCTCTCAGCTTTCTCTGCAAGGTGATCTATCACCGTGGAAAGACTGGCATCATTTGGAGCAGGGTGCTGACTCTGGCTTAGAAGCCTCCATAGAGGTTAGCAGTCCATTTGACCCATCAACAATTCCTGGTTTTCCAGAGAACATCACTAAATGTCAGGAAGTTGATTTACAGTTTGAAGGAGATGAGGAATTTATGATGCTTGACAGGGAATCTTCCCTACCACCGATAACGACCCACATTATTCCTCCTATCACGGAACGTGAGTATGTCAAGTCATCTGCTCGTCAATCTAAGGAACCATGTAAGATTATTTCAAAAGAAAGCACGAAAGTAGCATCTTCCCCCAAAGATTCCCCTAAAGGCACTGCTAAAGTGACACATAAACAAACTAAAGTGGCTACAAAAGAGGACAACTCAAAAATATTGCTAAAGGAAAGTCCTAAGGTATCTGCTAAGGTTTTACCTAAAGTGACCTCTAAAGCAGCTCCTAAAGAGTTGCCTAAAGAGATTTCAAAGACAGCAGCTAAGGAATCCTCTCAAGCTATCTCTAAAGACAGTCCTAAACTCACTCCTAAAGACACAACAAAGCCCACAGTCAAAGAGGTATCTAAAGTGGCATCTCAGGCACGTCCTAGTGAGATTGTTAAAGTCACTTCTAAAGTGACCACGAAAGATAGCCCCATGTTGACTCCTAAAGAAAGTCCTAAAGAGTCCCCTAAAGAGAGCCCTAAAATAACCCCAATCGACACCCCTGTCTTGACCCCTGTCTCGACTCCTAAAGAGTCCCCTAAGGAATCTCCTAAGGAATCCCCTAAAGTTATTGCTAAAGAACTTCCACAAGTTGTACCTAAAGAAGGTCTGAAAATTACTCCTAAAGAAGTTACCAAAGAAGCTTCAAAACCTTCCCCAAAAGAGGCCCCCAAAGAGGTGCATAAAGTAGCACCTAAGGAAACTGCTAAAATACCAACTAAAGAAATTTTGGGGACTCCAGCTAAAGAGTCCCCAAAAGTAGTCCCAAAAGAGAGCCCTAAAGTGACCCCCAAAGAAACCCCTAAACCAGCCCCAGGAGAAGCTCCTAAAGTAGCACCAATAGTAGCCTCTAAAGAAATATCTAAAGATATCCCCAAAACAATTCCTAAAGAAAAATTCCCCGAACTGGATGTTAATCATAGCTTTCACCAGCCCCAGAGTAAGTCTTCATCTATGTACCGTAGCCAGAGTGAGATTCGAACAGAGAAGGTTGAGGAAGTTCCCAAGTCTTGGAGCAGTAGGCTCA
Source organism: Aulonocara stuartgranti (assembly GCF_965226115.1). Classification (NCBI taxonomy): domain Eukaryota; kingdom Metazoa; phylum Chordata; class Actinopteri; order Cichliformes; family Cichlidae; genus Aulonocara; species Aulonocara stuartgranti. Next base: position 11,816,901 of record NC_138939.1, on the reverse strand, counting down.
GCATAGATCTCAGTGAAAAGTCCTTTGGATTTGGCTTTGGTTCTACCTTACAGAGAGCTAAGTCAGCTCTTGAGGTTGTATGGAAATCTGGGTCTCAAACTACCCCTGCTGCGCCACCTGAGGAGACCTCAAACACTTCGTCTTCATTTATGGGGCGATTCCGCACACTGTCTGGTTCCACCACCAATAATTCTAGTACTACAGTTGACTCAGATATCCAGAAAGAGCCCGTCTTCCTTAAAGCAGAGGAGGATAAAACAGAAGCCGAGGAACAACCCGTGGACAGTGAGACCCACTATGTTGAAGTAATGGAGCAAGTGCTAGCTAACCTGGAGAACAGAACTAATACTTCTGAGACAGAGGAGCCTGATGAACCTGTTCAGAAGTGTGAGACTTCTCAGGACTATGATGTGTCTGAAGACATTGAAACCACTCCAGACATTGATGCCTCTCAGGATTTGGAAGCTTCGCAAGAGTTGGAAGCCCCAGGTGACAATGAAGCAAGTAAAGAAACATGTGTTCTGGAGTATGATTGTAGTTTGGATGAGCAGTATGATGAAGAGTACAGCGAGGATTATGAAAACCAACTGACTGAGGACACTGCTGAATATGATGCCATGGTAGAATATGTAGATGTAGAAGAACCAGATGAGACAGAGGGAAATGATCTGACAGAGGAGATGGAAGAAGGTGATGAGGAGCTGGAAGAGGTGGCAGAAATAACTGAAGAGGTTGCAGAGGTGGCAGAAAAAGTTGAACAAAAGCAAGAGGATGAAAACAAAAATCTTCCAGAAGAAAAACCAATAGAGGCTCCACCTAAAAAACGTATTCGGCCCACATTTAAGGAGGCAGCGCTGAGGGCCTACAGGAAACAGATGGCCGAACTGGAGCAGCAGATCCTTGCAGGGGGTATGATACTTTTCTTCCTATCATTTGTCACAGTGTTATCTGAATTTTGTTCCACTTTTTTTTTTACATGGCAGGTCTTACATGTGTTGTATGAATTACTAACAAAATAGACAAAATCTACATTTATGTGCTCCCCAAAATTTGTCAGTAAAGAAGCAAACAGTAAGTGAACATCAAGTACAGCAGTCAAGTGTCAGGTGATTGTGCATTAATGAATACAGCAACAAAGTTACTGTAAATGTGGTTACAGCTATAGTACCAAATGTTATAACCAACAAAAAAAAGGTAAATATAAAAAATAAATAAATTATAAAATATAAAAGCTGAGATGGGCTCCAGTCCCCACGGAATCCTGATAAGGATAAGTGCAAGTGAATGGATGGATAAAAAACAAATCCCAGGAAACAATGAGGAAAACAACAAGGAGTATGGGAAGAAGTAATATACCCGTTTGTTTTCAGTTAATGAACAGCAAAAATAGCATGAATTCTTATTTTTAAACATCAAGAAAGTCTTTGGTGGAAGCCTGAATTGCAGTGAATGTAAATAAATGCATGTATATGATTTACACAGTGCAACCAAGCCCCTGACTTGAAATTAGGTATTGTAATAATGCGACTCTTGCATGAGCCTCAGACTTTGATACATTTGGCAAATGTGTTTGAATTGGTTATTTATGTTGTGGTGAAAAACTGAAGGCAGTGAATCTGTTAGGTGGTGGATGGCAGTGTTATGGGTGGCAATGACTTTGAATTCCCATGGCACAGCACTGGATTCTCATGCAGACAGCTGTGGCTTAAGGGATAGTATTTTATTTCTGGTGGGTTGTTATTTATTACCAGACTTTTTAGGAACATAGAATTCTGTTGGTGACCTCCTAAACATACCATCATTTGAAAAAAAGCATGACTGCACTGCTATTTAATGACATTGTGGTGGCAGAGAGTTCAAACAAGTGTAAATATAAAGCTTTTATTTGCTTCTTTTTCTTTTCTTTTCTTTTTTTTTTAACCAATGAGAAGCTATTAAATGCACTACAATATTTTAAATCATAAATAAAACCATTATACATTATACCAGTAATTGTATTGTTGTTGTATACCTTTGATTCACCACAGTAGTATTTATTCAGAATTCTGTAGGTCTATGGCATCCCACTTAAAATTTGGATAGATTCATTGATGGAACAGTCTTCCAGTTGTAGTGAAATAAGACGTAAGGGAATTTCCATGCTTACTTAAAATCAAAAAGCTTTTGACCCACATATGTAACGGTTGTAGTGATGGCGGGCAATTTTAGTTCAGTAATACAGGCTACTCCTTAATGCTGGCTGTGTGACAGATGTGTTCATAAATGTAAATTCAGTTCAAATTAAAATAGATTAACCGGAGATTCCCCTCCTGGCACAGTATATGGGTCTATGCTTTATACATCACTTCTAACATAAACAGGTAATCTTATAACAGGCCAATGCAAACTTAATGAAACATTTACTGGCTATGACTCTGCAGCTTTAGTTTTACACATTGCCTTTTTATGGCTACCAGGCAAAAAGAATTAAGACTTGAACTGAGTGACTGACTTACTGAGTCACTCCTTATTGCTGAATCTCATAGGTGTGAGGTGAGGCATAGCGAGCTCTAGGCAAGTGTGACAGACTATCCTCACTTTCCACTGGCTTTTTGATTCTTTTTCCATCTTTGATAAATCAGTTAGAGGCCTGGTTCTAGGCAAGGCAAGTTTATTTATATAGCACAATTCAACAACAAGGTGATTCAAAGTGCTTTACAGAGACATTAAAAACAAAAACAAATAAAAAGCATGATTTCAAATTGATAAAAAAAACAAAAACAAAAACAAAAAACAGTAGATAAAATCAGTAGTTAACATTTAAGTTTTGAAATTTAAGCTTAAAAGTGTGGATTTGGTGTTTTATTCAAATGCAGCTGAGAATAGGTGAGTCTTCAACCTGGATTTAAATAAACTGAGTGTTTCAGCTGATCTGAGGCTTTCTGGGAGTTTGTTCCAGATATATGGAGCATAAAAGCTGAATGCAGCTTTTCCGTGTCTGGTTCTGACTCTGGGAACTGATAAAAAACCGGATCCAGATGACCTGAGGGATCTGGAAGGTTCATACTAGGTCAGGAGGTCACTGATGTATTTTGGTCCTAAACCATCCAGAACTTTATAGACCAGCATCAGAACTTTAAAGTCTATCCTCTGACGGACAGGCAGCCAGTGTAATGACCTCAGAGCTGGACTGATGTGGTCCACTTTTTTGGTCTTAGTGAGGACTCGAGCAGCAGAGTTCTGAATGAGCTGTAGTTGTCTGACTGATTTTTTTAGGTAGACCTGTAAAGATGCTGTTACAGTAATCAAGCCTACTAAAGATGAATGCATGGACTAGTTTTTCCAGGTCCTGTTGAGACATCAGATCTTTTATCCTTGAAATATTCTTGAGGTGATAGTAAGCTGACTTTGTTATTGTCTTAATGTGTTTTTCTAAGTTTAGGTCTGCATCCATCACTACACCCAAATTTCTCGCCTGGTTTGTGGTTTTTAGGTGTATAGATTGAAGTTCTCTAGTGACCTGTAATCGTTTTTCTTTGGCACCAAAGACTATTACTTCAGTTTTGTTTTTGTTTAGCTGGAGAAAATTGTGGCACAACAAGTCATTAATTTCCTCAATGCATTTACCAAGAGCCTGTACAGGGCCTCGGTCTCCTGGTGACATTGTGATATTTATTTGTGTGTCATCTGCATAGCTATGATAGTTTATTTTGTTGTTCTTTATAATCTGTGCCAGTGGGAGCATGTAAATGTTAAACAGAATGGGTCCCAAGATGGAACCTTGGGGAACTCCACATGTGATACTTGTCTGCTCAAATGTGAAGTTACCTATTGATACAAAGTGTTTTCTAAGTATGTTTTGAACCAGTTTAGTACAGTTCCTGAAAGACCTGCCCAGTTCTCCAGTCGTTTGAGTAATATGTTGTGGTCAACTGTATCAAATGCTGCACTGAGATCCAGTAAAACTAAGACTGACATTTTTCCACTGTCTGTATTCAGACATATGTCATTAAACACTTTGGTCAGAGCGGTTTCAGTGCTGTGGTTCTGTCTAAACCCTGACTGGAAGGCATCATAGCAGTTATTCTGTTTTAAGAAGTAATTGAGCTGTTGAGAAACTGCTTTTTCAATGATCTTACTTAAAAATGGGAGATGTGAGATCGGCCTGTAGTTGTTCATTTGTGTCTTGTCAAGATTGTCCTTTTTCAGTATAGATTTAATTACAGTAGTTTTAGTGGTTCTGGATACACACCTGACATTAAAGAAAAGTTGACGATCTGTAACAGGTCTGACTCCAAAGTCTTTGAGACCTTTTTGAAAAAACTTGTTGGCAGGACATCTAAACAGCAGGAGGAGTTGTTCAGCTGACCTAAGATGTCCTCCAGGTCTTTGCTGTTAATAGGGTGAAACTGTTTGATGGTGTTTAAACTGTTTTTCGGTGGACACAGTACATATCCTGAATCTGCTGTTGATGTACCAATTGCTTGTCTAATCTTTTGGATTTTTCCTGTGAAGAATTTGGCAAAGTCATTGCAGGCCATGGTCGAATGAAGTTCAGCTGCCACTGACACAGGAGGGTTTGTTAGCCTGTCAACTGTAGAAAATAAGATCCGAGCATTATGACTGTTTTTAGTGATGATGTCAGAGAAGTAGGACCTCCTTGCACTCCTCAGTTGTAAATTGTAATTGTGAAATTTCTCTTTATAGATGTCATAATACAGCGGTCCCCAACCTTTTTTGCGCCACGGACCGGTTTATGCCCGACAATATTTTCACGGACCGGCCTTTAAGGTGTTGCGGATAAATACAACAAAATAAAACTAGTACCAGTACCGAAAAAAAGAAAATGTATTCATAACACACGTGAAAAGACCCAGGAAAACTGAGTAAACGATAAAAACGATAACAAAATAACGCTGAAAACCGATAAAAACCCTGAAAACTATACATTTCACAACTGAGCCTCAACTCTCGCGGCCCGGTACCAAACGACTCATGGACCGGTACCGGTCCGAGGCCCGGGGGTTGGGGACCGCTGTCATAATGAACATCTAGGTTTGTTTTTCTCCATCTGCGCTCAGCTTTCCTACACTCTCTTTTTTCATTTTTCACCAGTGTGGAGTTTCTCCATGGAGACTTTTTCCTTCCAGAGATAACCTTCACCTAATGGGAGCAATAGTGTCCATTACATTTAATATTTTAGCATTGAAGCTATTGACAAGCTCATTGACTGAACCTCTGGATAAGTCAGGTGTTAATGGGAAGACATGGTTAAAGATCTCACTACTCTATTCGGTTATACACCGTTTTGTGATCACTGCTGTTGATATATTTGTGTGGGCTGAAATTTTACTTTCAAAGAAAACACAGTAATGATCAGACAGGCCCACATCAGACACAGTAACCTTTGAAATGCTCAGGCCCTTGGAGATCAGTAGGTCAAGAGTGTGTCCTCTATTATGTGTGGCCTCTGTTACATGCTGAGTCAGCCCAAAGTTGCCCAGAGTGTTACTCAGGTCTTTAGTCCCTTTGTCCTGAGAGTTGTCCACATGGATGTTAAAATCCCCAACAATAATTACACAGTCGAAATCAACACAGATCACAGACAGCAGTTCACTGAGATCATTAAAAAAGTCTGTGCAGTATTTGGGAGGCCTGTAAACATTAAGAAACACAACTCAGCTGTAAAGCCACATATTCAAAAGACTGAAAACTTCCAGGAGATAGCTGCTTACATTGAAATGATTCATTAAATAAGACAGCAACCCCCCCCCCCCTCCTCTCCTGCTCACCCTGGCCTCACTGATAAAACTGTAGTTAGGAGGGGTCGTCTCGATGAGAACAGCTCCACTGTTACTTTGGTCCAACCAAGTTTCAGTTAAAAACATAAAATCAAGGCTGTGCTCAGTGATTAAATCATTAATTAAAAATGTTTTCCCGGCTAAAGATCTAACGTTTAATAAAGCCAACTTAAGTGTTTTAGAGGTATTATTTGTCCCCCTCGTGTTTGGGAGCAGTCTGTGGCACACAAGGTATGTTTACTATATTTAAAGATCTTTTAGGGTGCAGCTCTCTGTGTTTTGACCAGGCCACATGTCTCCTTCTGTCACCTAAAAGTACAGAAATTTTAAAAAGGCCATCATTAGGCTAAACCCCCCCCCCCCCCCCCCCCCAAAACCCCCCAAAACCCCAAACAATAATAAACCTATCAGACAGATAGTAAAATATTCAGTTGAGTGGTCAGATCAATAATCTGGTAAAATGTAGGAATCCATCATCAAAAGGCCTGCAATACTATTGATGATAGTGGTTAAAGTGGTTAATTGCATAATTTTGTCCTTGGTTAAGAAAAACATCTAAAAAGTTAAGATACAATAGATAAAAGAGACTTATTTGGACAGAAGAATCCAAGATGAACTTGTACTAGAATGATGGGAAGAGAGAAGTATGGTAAAGGAGAGAAACAGCTAATATTCTGAAGCATTCCACATCATTTTCAAACATAGTGGTGGTGATGTTATAGCATTGGCATGTATTACTGTCAGTGGAATTAGGTTACTAGTGTTTATTGAAGATGTGACTGCTGACAGAAGCAGCAGGACCAATTGTAAAGAGGACAAGGCTTTGCTCAGATTTAGCCACATACTGCAAGGCCGATTGAAGAAAGCTTCACAGTGCAAATGGATAATGATCCAGTGCATACTGCAAAAGTAACCTAAGAGTTTCTCAAGGCAAAGAAATGGGATATTGCTTTATGGTCAAGTCATTCACCTGATTTTAACCCAACTAGGCATGCATCTAAAGGGAGGAAACTCAGCATTTGGTGCAGTCCATGGGTGCTAGACTTTTGGCAGTCGTCAAGTCTTTAAAACAATCCTTGTGTTTAACATTATGTTCATTTGTCCAATTTTTGTTGAACATCTAGTTATTGCTGCGCCTTGGTGAAACCCTTTCAATGGAAGCGGAAAATTTGCACTTCAATCATATAGTTGTGTAAAAAGTGTTAATAAAATATTATAACACATAATAGAACAAGACAAAAATATAATCGCCTGCTCTTTCCGGTGTCATCTAAAACACTATCAGATGTGTTTGGCACCTGAAATGTTACCTCACAGTTTTTTGAAAAATACACACAAATTGTAATTAAAAAAATTGTATTATTTTGTGGTGCTTATGGAGAAGGACGCATAGATGCATGCACAATCTATATGCCCCCCACATTTCCTCCCACTCACACGCTCCTACTCCCACCCTCATTAGCTTTACGCCTTCATCTCTTGTAGCTGATATGTGCTCATCATTCTCGTGCTCTGGAGCGTGCTGGCTGGTCTGTGTGGGAGCTGTGAAAGGAGTCTCAGCAGTACTGCCACTCCTGCCGGGCCTGTCTTCAACTGGCTACAGCAGCGTCTGTATTCAGATGCTAATTCACATTCCCAAGGGCATTCTGTAACCAGGTCAGCCTTGCTTGGAATATTTATAGAGGTCTACCGCTACTGAAGTTTGCTGCTTGTTCCTGGGGGAGCAAAGGAGGTAGACCCTCTTTATGCTTAGTTCACCATTTCTCAAGAAAGTGTGGATATGAAAAATGCAGATAAAGGGAATGGAGGGCCTCTCCTGCTGTTGTTTAAAGTGTTATCTTCCAATTCAAAATATTGATTGACTTTGTGTTGTTGCTGGGGGAAAAAATGGATCTAAAGTGAAAACTTGTTCTTCACAGGTAATGTACACTCCCAACTTTGAGATGCTGCAGTTTTCAGATTAAACACTTAAAGTGTCAATAGGTAACTCCCCACACACGCATCCACCCCATGCAGCCATTGAAAAGACGCTTTGTTTTAAAATGCTCTCTTGTATCAAGCTTACTGACCTAGTAAAAACAATGCCAAGTGTTTATCTCCTTTGAACCCTTTTTAGTTGCTGTGCACTATCCATACAAGGTTCAGCTTTACTTTTCTTCTTTACTTTCTTTTTCTTTGCATCCTCAGACAATACACCTCATATTTTTCATTTATATTTTTCAGTTTCATAATTATTGCCAACGTTTGCTATTGAGTTTGAATTTACTAAAAGCTACTGGAAAATCAATAATGGTTTCCTTTACATGTTTTATTTGTTTGTTTGTTTTGAATGGCTTTCTTTTCTGGTTAAAAATCATACCCTATATCCTTTCATACTTTTTATACTTGTAGTTTTTACCCTCTACTTGCCCCAGCGTTGTTCTCTATTAGTATAAGTTGCGACAATAGTTGCTGCAATGTCACAAACAAAACTTTGCTTATATATATAGGGGCTGATAACCCATCTTTGCTGATCTTGGTTCACTTCTTCAGAAATTTCTTTTCTATGATATTGTGAATAAGTGAATGAATTCACTGACATTAGCCTGCCACAGCCTCAAAGACAGAGTCATAGTTAGAACAAAAGTTAGAACAAAAAGCATTTGTCACTATAAAAGTTTGTACTGCAGTAGAGCATTAAGACTTGTCATAGTCATTATAAATTAGGAGTTCTTTAGCATACATAAATGATTTTTATTTAAATGTTTATAGTTCATAGGTATATGAAATTGAGAAAAGTAGGAACATAGGATTGGCAGGCTTGTTTATATAAATACGTAGAACTGCTACAACTGGTTGGCAGTGAAGGGAGGAGTAAAATATAGTAAGATATTGTGGTCAGCAGTATTGAATGCTGCACTGAGGTCCAACAGGAATAGTGCAGGGATGAGTCCACTGTCAGAGCCCATAGGAAGGTCATTAGTAATGAGCCCTGTTTCTATACTGTGATTAATTCTGAATCCTGACTGAATTTCTTTAAACAAACCCTTCCTTTGCATATGATGAGTTAGCTGTTTCACAGCTACTCTTTCAAATTATTTTTAAATAAAAAGAAAGTTGGTGATTGGTCTGTAATTAGCTAAGACAGCTGGGTGAAGTAAAGGCTTTTAAAGAAATGTATTAATTACAACCATCTTAAAAGCCTGTGGTACATAGCCTGATAATATTTAACATTTAATTTTGAATCCCTAGTCTAGTAAAAATGAGACCTAGGAGACACATCAATTATTTGGAGGACGTGATTACTGAAGGTAACTGAGGAAGATCAATAGTATTGAAAGTTGTCTGTGAAGGTTCTCAGTCATCCAGGTCATTGTAGTCTAAGGAGCTTGGAAAGAAAAGAGTCTGGACTTCTTTAAGTCACTTGAAGATGTTTCACCTCTCATCCGAGAAGCTTCTTCAGTTCTAAGGGTCAAATGGTGAAGAGTCCCAGATGTAAACCCTGTGGGACAAAGGACCCCCTGATGATCCTCTACCTAATCACATGAGCCAAGATGTGAAAACGGGTGTGGCTCACAATCAGCCAGGGTTTCAGGTGAGCTCATTGTGAAACCTGGCCCCACCCTACCATGTGATTTCCTGAGGTCAGATGGCCCAGGGTGTGAGTGGACGTTAAGGCGTCTGGGAAGATATCTCAAAACTGGATTGTAGGTGGCAGACAGTTGGTGTCGTAAACCACCGCCTCTGTTCAAAGATGGTCGCTCACTTGCAGTAAATTGTGTTCTGGTCTGTTGCAGGCTATTAAAAACAAAACCTCAGTTCGTACACAAGTAAAATGTGAATCTCTAAAGCATTAGATGTTATTATTGAACCCAAAATCAGGGTTGAAGTCAGCAATAAGATGATTGTAAATGATATAGGCTATATGGATCTATTGAAACCAAAAATGTTCCCTGACATCAATATACAACCGTTTAAGAACACTGATAAGCTGTCGATGAAGGAAATATAGCCAAACATACATACTCTGGGAGTAAAGCATGGTACTGTATATTGGAAATGCAATATGATATGGCCACAGATGTTATCTAAGTAATGTTAATGTCAGACTTATTCAATATACCTTGCTGCAAAACTAGTTAAAGCTTTCAGACTTCAGCTTTTCGGAACACATTAAACGACCATATACATTGGGGATTTGTTCATTTCCAATTTTTTCTGTCTTCCTAACACTCATATGTGAATCTTCAGTGTAAGGAGAAGGGTTATGAGAAACTGTCACGGGATCAGCTCTACATTCCTAGCTTAATTTCCTGTATCGGTCATGAGCTGCTTGAAAATGTCCTTTTGCTCTCATACACTCAGATGATGGTAAACTCATTGTGATGTAAGGTGAAAAAAAAATCAGTAAAAATGCGCAAACACACTAGTTTCTTTATGTTTAAACCTATACTTGGTGTCCACAGTAGAACAAGCGTTCTTGGATGTGTAGAGGCTTTGATCAGTCCTGGTAATACTGAAAGCTAGAGCTGGGCGATAGAACGATAACGATATGTATCGCGATATAACTTTTACTCGATAGAGAAATTAAGCTATCGCGATAGACCTCGCCGCTCTTGTTCTCTTAAAAAAAAAAAAAAAAAAAAAGGTCAGCCGATCCAAATTCAGTAGCGCAGAGCCGAACCAATCACAGCCGCAGCGTCACGTCGCGTGACTTGTTACGTACAGCACAAGTGCCAAGCCGCACGTGTGTTTGTTTGGGAAGCAGCCAGCGGGTAATGGAGCCAGCGTGTAATGGAGGAAATGAGTGTGCCGACTAGAAAAATCAACCGAGCGTGACCGAAGAGAAAACAGATGATGGTTCCAACGCCGGAGAGATTGTCGAACGGAAGAGCCATAGAAGTTCCGTAGTGTGAAGGTATTTCGGCTATTTCAAGTCTGACAAAAAACAGAGTAGCGTGCACTGTAAATTGTGCCGAAAGCAAGTCTGGAAATACAATAAACTGGTGCATGCGTCACACTGTGCGCCACGTTATTGTTTCGGTGAAATGAATTTCTACAATACTGTTACTGTTAATTCTACTCTCTGCAGTGTTTAAATGCTTACATATACACACAGTTACTGTCCCTCCACACATACGACTCGGTTCTGCTTCTGTGCCCCAGCTTTGTTTACTTTTTCCCACCGAGGCTTCTAGACTTCTGATTGGCCAACATTTCTGCACGGTTAGGAATCTAGCGCCACCTGCTGCTTTGGCATGTTCATAGCAGCGTTTTCCTTCATTTCTGGCTTTATGTGTGGACGGGATTATTTTTTAAAATGAAAACGGAAAATCTCCGTTTTCAAAAATACCCGTGTACGTGTGGACGTAGCCTCAGTCTCTGACTGGAAGCGCTAATTCGTCATTCGGCTTTTGTCAGACTAAAGTAACTGTTAAAACTGTTTGAAAAGCTCAGCTATACAACAAGGAGAGATTGAGAATTTCCTTTTAGTTCTCAGTTTATTTGATATTGACAAAAGTTAGTCAGTTTTGTCTGTTCTTCTGTAAAACAAACTAAGATTTATTTTTAGAATTAATATTTTGTTTCTAAGTGGAATTGACAATTTAGTCTGTTTCGTTTGTTCTATTTTGAAACTTAAACGCTTTAGCGGCTGCCTTTTGTGTAGTTTGCAATATTTGCCTTTATTTATCTGAAAAAGTCTCATGTTCCTTAAGTACATCTACCCTGTTGAACTTATTATGGGAAATAAATATTTAAAAACAAGCTGCTGATTATTTCACATTTTACTTGTGAGCAACGGCACATTTAAATCTTACAAATATAGTTATTTGGCTTATATCGTGATAGATATCGTTATCGCCTGAAATGAAAAAAACATATCGTGATATGAAAAAATCTCATATCGCCCAGCTCTACTGAAAGCTATGTGAAGCTTTTCTGCTTCAGAACCCTGATCTATGTACGGTGTGACCATGTGTGTCAGGACCATAATGCTGGATTTATTGCTGCTGTTTGCCCACATCACACACACAGTTAGGCATGTACACACACACACACACACACACACACGCGCGCGCGCTGAGCTTTCCTACCAATCAGTTACGTTTTTGTTCCACAGATTTAAGGCACCTATGAATTGAGGTTTATATCTGCAGCCTATAGCCTATCTTTGTGCTGTGGCTTTATCTAGAGCAGCTACAGACTTGAAGGTGGAGGAGATGGCTCTATCTCGTATAGCTGTGCACAAAGTAGTTTAGTTGGTCGCTGTCCATGGTACCCACTGACTGCTGAGCTCCTCTTTGTGTGTAGAGTAACAATACAAAATCAACCTTTTCAAGAATTGATACAATGTTGCGTAACATTTTTAATGCTTTGAAACGCTTCCATGGCAGTCACTTATCTTAAAACATTAACTATAACTATAAAATAATTGTGATAAAGTCAACCACTTCATTTTCAATAAATGTGTAGGATTAAAATCATAATCAAAATCAAAATCATAGAAACAAAATCAAGTCGTTATCTTATTTTTTACCTTTAATTCTCTCTCTATTAGTGATGCACCAACAAGAAAACCAACAGTAGGTTTATTGTTTTAAACAGGCTGGCAATTTGATCTTTCTCTTGTGAACAGCTGCTTTCTATTTGTTCACATAAGATCATGTTTACGCTGCCATTTATCACCTATGGATCAATAGCACAGTAATTACACCTCTCCGGTCTGACTTATTTAAAGGGCTTGCCCTCTTGCAGTTTGTCTCTAAAATAGCAACACGATATCAACTGCTTACATAATGTCCCATGTCTTCCTAACTCAGGTAATGTTATAGATCACAGCCATTTTTCTTTCAAACTGCGTTTATTTACTCTGTGTCCAAGAAATAATCTTCATCTATTAGCCCTTAGCTAGGAACCCTCTTTTTTATGCTGGTTCTACTGTCTTTTTCTGTTCTTAGCAATTCTCTTTAAAGTGTTAACTCTCTCTTCATTTTGACATAAATTGTTTGGCAAAACAGAATTGTGTAATCTGGCAGTAATAATAGATCAATGTCCTAAATAAGTGTTTACTATTCTAGTGAGTTGATCCTTTCTAAAACTTCATGTTCTTGTCATGTTCTTCTTTCAGACACCAGTGCTTTGGATACTCAGGTTTTAAGCCACTGTTTATCATCAGATAATTGGACACTTGTGATTACTGTGCATGTGCATGTGTGTTTTTGTGAATGTGGAGTTTATAATGTGTGTGTGTGATCAAAGTGATATTTGTAGGTGTGATAGATAATTGCAGCATGTGCCCTTATGTTGGTTTTCCCTTTATTCCTTTTTTTTTTTTAGAAAATTATACATGTTTCAAATTTCACATTTGGTCAGTGAGAAGGGAGCATTACACAATAGGCAAATGTGGCCTAAAGCGCAGAGAGCGGCAAAACTCACAAACTACACTGATGTGGAATTATTTTGTCTTTTGCCTGTGGTGCTTTCCTCTCTTCTCCCTGTGCGGTATTATTCTGCTCCTATCATTTATCTTGTCCTGAATTGCCCTCCTATTGTACCTATTTTCCCACGTTCTTGTTATTATAGTGTTTATTTCTTCTATCTAAATTGTCTCCCATTTTCCTTGTGCGTGTTTGAGTGCTTTCTTCTTTGTAGTTCTTGTTTTACACTATGTGTTTCTTCTCTCTGAAGCCTCGCAGTCTTTTGGATCCCAAAGTGCTCGGCTTGCAGACCGGGGGGTGAGTGGTAGCTCACGTACTGATCTGATTGGTTCACAATTACTCAAATTGGAGCTGCTGTGCTGTTTGTACCCTCATGCTCACTCACCTGTAGCTGAAAGGCTACAGGCATGCTGCTTTGCTGGCATACAGCCCCAATTAAACTACCACGCTTGCTATTTGGTCAAATACCATAGGGGGATAATGCAGCCATTAAAAGGCAAACATGCCACTCAATGAATCCTGAATGAAATCTATAGGAATATTCAACAACACCAAAGACGGTGATACAAGCGCAACTTCCAGTGGAAACAACATTATGTAGTATCAAAGCCTTTTTAAACATGTTTTTTAAATTAGATTTGACTCCTCAGTCCATACATGCATTTTTTTTTCATTGTGACCATGAAAATGAATTTTCATTTAGATAAACCTACAGGCCTGTCAGGATTGCTAGAAGGAGGATGACTTCACACTATTTATATATGTCACGTATTTGATTAACTTCCTGTTAAGTAATGCGAGTGTCCATGCAAGCGTATGAACCCAACTGTTTAGATATATGTGATAAACTGTCAAACGTAGCCTCAGTTTACCCCACTGCATATCATGACAGTGTAGACAATGCAGTGTAACAGCAGGATACACCAAGCATTAAGAGAGGGGAAGCTCAGGTCTCCTGGATGAGGAAAAGGACTGTGCAGTTTGTCATGCTGTGTATCTTCAGGGTCAAATCACTGATGTCGTCGAGAGGGCTGACAGAGAAGCTTGAGGAGCTTTATCTGTATGGAGGCATTGGGGCCTCGATGTTAGGTTGAGGTCATTGTGGAGTCTTTGAGTGACAGTTGAGGTGATGCCACTGAGAGCCTCGTGGGATTGGAGTAAGACATGTGGGGAAGTAGTGAGCACAAGGGAATTGAAAAATAGAGAGAGCCAGATAACTGGAGCTGAAGTGTTTAAACATGACACAAATTGATATTAAAGTTCATGTTTTTTGAGGTGCAGAGAAAATTTGCACAATTTTTTTTCTGCACTGGGCCCTCAAAATTTGAGTTTTATTGAGTACAAGTTGAGTTTCAGACTCAACATGTATTAATTGTATATAATATAAATAATAACAAGTATAATATGTGTCAGTAATAGCCATCACCCCTGGTATGTCTTAGAAAAAAATAGATAACATGGAAGAAGTGGAGGTTATGGGTACAGCAGGGGGTTAGAGGGATTATTTCTATTACTAGTGTTTGTTCACAACAAGCAAAGTGGAAGGGGGTAAGACAGGTTCAGAAGGAGGCATGATCCATGGGGTTTGACAGTTGTGTAAATCAAGGCCCCCCTTTCCCTGTAGTAATGTCTCCCACAGCATGGCATTATTATGATATTAATACACCTTAAATCTGTCTGCTTCTCCAGGGCTGGCAGTATTCTTTATGGTATTGACAGCATGCCAGATTTACGTCGCAAGAGGACAGTGCCTCTTGTCCGAGACCTGGTGAGTCATCTGCCTCAACAAGGTTATGTGTGATTTATGTCAAATCTATCTAAGTGACCCCATGTTTTAACACGGTAGTGGAATCATTCTCAGTGTAAGTATGAGCAGGGGGTCCCCTGTAGTAGACAAAAATACTGTTACAGTGTTTCAAAGTGGCACTGTTTGTTTCTCATCATTGTCCTGTACTATCCTGTATATAACAACCTCCAAGAATTTGTCATTAAAATCTGACTGTGTCAGGTTTGCATTTTAAGTTCTTATAGCTTATGATTGTTGTAATTAAAAATGAGCCGACTATACAGACATTTTATTCGAAATAAATTTAGGTGTCACTTAGACATTCACTGTGGCAAAATTAAGCCAATAAAAAGGTGATGGGTAATAAAAGCAAACACCTAAATCTCTGGCTATTCTGTTAGAGCAGTGCCTTGTGGGTATTTAAAATCTAACCTTAGCCATAACGCTGTCGCTTAATTAATTAGCCTTGAGAGAGTGTTTAAGACATTGCATCACTATGATGCTCCGCCATTTGCTTTTATTGCAACATAATGTGTCATAAGATATCCCGCAGAGCGGCATGTTGCAAACAAGTCCACTTTAGCACTGTGCCACATGGTTAGTCTGTCTGAAAGACAACAGTCTGTTGTGATGCCAGTAGTATTCATGTGTGTCTATAATTGTTTGTCCACTATGTACTGCACACTATGTCTGTCTTGTATGTGTTTTTGTGTCCTCTTCATGTTTTTTAGCCAAAGCCAAACAAATATTAACACAAATCAGATCTTTAAACAAACTGCTTGGTATACTCGTTAAGTCGAATGCCCTTCCTTGATTGGTTTTATTTTGAAATATTACAAAATGAGTTTTGTGTAAATGATAATGCAATTTGATGTCATGCACATAGATGCTGATGAATGTTTATATCACGGTGAACAACATGAGTTGATGCTGTATTTGTCCATATCTCTCATGAAATTAATAACCAACAATGTCTTGGTAAGTATGGGTTGTCGTTTTTTAAATTTTCTTCTGAATTTTGGTGTATATTTGCCATTCCTACAAAGACCCATAACAGCTATGGGTAATATTTTTCAGTGAGTTGTCAGATTTCAGCCTCGCCGATGTTCGCCATTTTTCTTGCTTTTTCTGTTGCTCGGCAGGTGTTGAAAAATTGTATTTAACTTGAAATGTTGACAACTCAGCCCAAAAATATATCCGAGAGACTTCATTGACTTCTGATTTAACTGTGTGAGGCTTTTAAATCATGTAAAAGTGACACTGAGCAAGCCTTTTACACATGGGATGAAGTCAGTAGTCAGCAAACTAATTGGTCCCCTTTCATTGCCTCTCCTTTGTCGATGTCCCCCATTTGCTGTGCGATTGCTTCAGGGCAGCAACAGCGTTTGATTGGAACGGACAGCAAAGTTCCCCCACATTATGGCGGGATGCAAAAAAAAAACAAAAAACCCAACAACAATATCAAAAGTTGAAGATTGATTCACAAAGCACTGAATGCTATATTGTAGCTGAATAGACAACATCTGGTCACAGGGTCCTCTTGTATTGCCCGCAGCAACCTCACCAGTGCTGGTGCATGTTGATAAACTTACATCAACACTCACGGTTCATGTAGAGGTCACGTTCCTTCCTACATTCTCCATGGCTTCCATGGATCTTTACCATAGCTGGGCTGTGCAGACAAGAGGGTCGTGGTAAAGACTGATCCAATATTGTCAGCTGTCCATGTCTGCATTCCTCTGTTATGTAATTTTCCTCAGTATGGGATAAATGTTTATCAGTCTCTGCTCACCCAAACTCAGTGGATATTACTATGACAGCTAATTTAAGTAAATGTGTGTATTAGTGTGAATGTATGTGTGTTACATGTCAGTGTTTGTGAGAGTGCCTTGTGTGGGTGTGTATTGGTTTTTGTTCACATAAGTTTGTGACTGTCTGGGCAGATGTGTGCGTGCGTGTGCCTGAGTGTGAGTCGGTGTTGTGCAGTACAGCTCATACGTGAGTGTGTGTGTGTGTGTGTGTGTATGTGTGTGCCATGTGTTTCTCTGTTTGTGTCAAACTAATGTGCAGAGCAGACAGCAGAAAATATGATCAAAGCTTCATCCAACAGAAAACTGAATATAAATGTCAAGCATGACTGCAGTTTAGTTACTTCTAGTGCATGAATGGATAAAGAATCATGCAACCGCTGTTTAATCTCTCTTGATAAATAGTTGAATCTTTCTAGAGCTCTGTGCCCTAAGCAGCAGTCCTGCATGGCAGTTGAAGCACCTATGCTCTCACTGTGGATTAGAAATTCAATTCCTCTGCTGTTTATGCTTTCAGTGTTCCCCCTCCTACTCTTTGTCTAATTCAGTTTCTCTCATTTTTTCTTTCATTCTTTATTCATGATCTCTTGGATATTACAGGCTTTGGTAAGCTTGCTTTCTTTTCCCCCTGTGCTAAAGTAATATTCTCTGTTTAAAAAAATTCTTTCAAATGTTCAATTAAACTACTAAAGTAAATCTGCGTGTGGTAGTCAATCTGTTCTACATTTAATTAAATATTTCTACTCCTTAACACATAGTTTAAAGCTGTGTCTAAATCCCCCCAAAATACAGCATAAAAGTCCGGATAGGTAAAATGGGTTGGTGAATTCATCTCTTTTTTATTGTCCTCTTCTTCCATCAGACCCTAACTGCTCGAAAGGCAGGCATCTCGTTCGCTCTGGTGAGCAGGTCCACCCTGAATAACGAGGAACTGGTGAGTACATGGAAGTCATTATGTGGTTATTGCGATGTGTGGCTATTATGTACTATTAATGGAACATGGAAGGCTTTACAGGGACAAAGGGTGCTAGATCCACCTCATGACTATTTTGGGGGGGCTGTATTTCGAAAGTCTGGTACTGAAATGCTTAGAAACTTTTAGAGCTGTGCTGTGTGCTGCAGCCATTGTACTTCAGGGTGCTGGGTCATGTTGGCAGGAACACGGAGTTCCAAAATGTGAGGATTACATTACTAGGCCACTTTACTTCTTACATGTAGATATAGCATACTGTGATCTGTCTGCGTGCTGGTCTGTCTGTCTACAAATAGACAGCTTTAGTTTAAAGAATTGGTCTTTGTGACCAGCTACTATGTGGCCAAGTTCAGAAATTAAGCAGTGGTCCTACTATTTTATTTTGACTATTAATAATGAGCACTGCATATTGAGGATGACTGAGATCTAAAGAAAGGGCAAAATGTCTCAGTTGATGGTGTGAGACACTTTTGTGACCTCTAAAGCTCTCTCTGCATTAATGGATTGCAATTCTTCCCTCCCAGAGGGAAGACAGCGTAACAGGAGGCAAACAGCAGGAGAAAGCAGCTTCTCAGCAAGACAAACAAGCAGACAATTTCACATCCGTTGATGTGCAACAAGGGGATGCCTAAGCCTACAAGATTACTGGATTCAAATGCGCTCTGTATACATATTGCTCAAAGATTTAATCTTTTCAAAAGGTCCTAAATGCAGCTCTCAGTTCGTGCACACTGATTGTGCACATGCTTGTGTCGCTCATAAGTTTCACACGCTTGACTTGTTCCTCTTGGTCCACATGGCCAGTTTCCCTATGGTGACAGGGGTCTTGATTGCTTACTAATAACCATGGATCGTTTTAAAGGAGCTTTAGGGATGAACAACTCATGACCTAGATGAAGGAGAAATGATGTGAATGATGCAGCATCCTAATTGGTGTACAGAGAGCTGATTCTTGAATAACTTTGTGCTGTGGTGTGAAGACTTTAGGGGTTCGAAGAGCTGTATGCTGATTAGGAGCAAACTGGTCTTAATATTGGTCAGGGGGAGCTGACTTCTGAGCAGAGCTGTAGATTGTGTGGTCTTAGAAAGTAGGACGAGCAGATGTCAGAGTTTCATCTGCTGCATTAAGTCCAGGAGAGTGCTTCCCTGTGAAAACTCTGAGAGCACTCAGTAAACAACCATATGCTATTTAAGTGAGGAGAATGGACTAGTAAAGGAAGGGTGAGAAATTGACAGGAATTAAGAGAGAATGAGAGAAGATCAGGGCAAAAAGGGATTTGTCATTTTGACCCTGGGGCTGTGATGTCACTGCGCAGGCAGCCGTGGTGAACAAACTGCCTTCCCTGGAGAAATGTTTCACTCTACTCATAGTGCTTACTTCTTCCATCCTCTCATTGTTTCTCTGGACTACGCCTTCCAGTTTTGTTTTGTTTTTAATACAATGCAATTTTTTGTGACTCATTTTATTTTAAGAACATATAGACTTCCCTATCTCCCTATGCTGTCTCTTTCTGTGTCGTGTTTCCCATGCATCTGCTTTTTAGAGCAGAAAGAAACATTATGTGTGGGCCGGCTAACTGCCTGCGTGTCCGCTCAATGTTCTGAGCTGCATGTGATCGCAGCACTCAAGCCTTTTAACGGTGACTGTCAACATAAAGTGAGGCCATGCTTACCTGCTGAGACAAGGCAGGGACTTTTACAAAGGAGGAAGGAAGCTACGATCTGACACGTTTCAAAGAGTACCTGGAAATGAGATGTGATGTGTTGCTTAAGTCAGTTCAGATATATTCCGGGAGGTCGTTAGCAGCAAAATATGCTCTATTGATTTTAAAATGCTTGCTTGTGATTTTGATCCAAATGATTTTATGCAGTTTTTCAAATCTAGCCCGAGATAAACTTCAAAATGCTTGCAATTGTCTAAAATGTATTTGCGCTTAAAAAAAATAAAAAGCCTTGTCAGAGGGGAGACAATAGACTGGTTAGTGCAAGAGATTAGCGATGTAGAAGGCTGAAACAGCATGAGCAGGATGGCTGTGTCAATGAAGTGGTTGACAAGGACAATAGGTGGTGAAATTGAAAAGGAGGGGTGAAAGGAGGAGCTGAGATTAGATTCCTCTCTGTCATGTTGCTCTCAGGCACAGACACAGGCTGCCAATCAATCCAGTAGTGTCTTGCACAAAATCACCAGGGTTACCTCACAGTTTAACACTTGGGACTCACACATGCAACACTCTGCTCACATCTGCTGCACTGTGTGATGTGTGGCAGAGGAAGGAACAGAGAGTGATAGTGGAACCAGTAATAAAATATTACTTGTGTAATGGCCAAAGAAACAGACGACTCAAAGCATTTGCTCTGTGGTTAAATTAGAAAAATAAATCAATTATTTACCAGCTAAGTGGGTTCACTGAGAAAAACCGTTAGTGAGATGTCTCTGAAAGAAATTTTGATTCACTCATATCCTGCGGGCTCTGCCAGTATTAGGCAGTTCAGTATTAAATTTAGCGAAGAGCAGCCTTCTGGGTGTGGCCATAGTGGAGGCTGTGCGTAGGTCGTGGATAAATCTCAGACATCTGCTTCATCTCATCATCCTCAGATTAAAAGGGAAATCTCTCTGTCTCCAACTATGTTTCATTAGAGGTCCTCCAGGGTTCAGCAGCCTCTGTGTTGTATCAGCAAAGTTTCACAATGTTAGATAGCCGTGTTGTCCTGTCATCTGGTGTCATTTAATCATCTCAGCAAGTGTGTGTGTGTGTTTCCGGCTGAATGTGTGTCAGCAGGCAGTGCAGCAGTCTCGGTAAAGTGCAGAGCTACCATTCAGGTGTTAAAGCACATTGTCAACACACTGGAGGCTGACAGCAGTGGGAGGGGTGGAGAAGAAGGGGTGAGGAGTGGAGCGCAGTAGAGGTGGTGAACAAGTACCTCTTGAAGATTTATTTAACTGCAATACATCTCATACTCTTTCTCTCTCTCTCGTTCCCTCTCTTTCTCTGTCTCTCTCTCTCTCTCCCTCTCAATCTGGATAATGCTCACTTTTAAGAACCTTATTTACAGCATTCATTGATTCTGCCTTCAAAAATTGGCAAGGCCTTGCTAGTTTTCTAGTCCTTGTGCATAGCAAGGCTGCTGCAGTAAAGCATTCGATTTGAAGAGGCTTCTGTTACACACCAATCAGTCCAGGCAGGTGTCTTGTAGAATTTAGTATTTGGTTTAGAAACACTTTAGCCAGGAGAAAACTCAATGGAAACAAGGCCTGTGGGCTAAGGATGCTGTTAATTTAAGCTTAATGAGATCTAAGACTGATTTATTATAGCTGACAAAGGGAAGGAACTTTGTCCAAGAAAAAAGAAACAAAAAAATTGCTGCAGTACCAAATGAGAGTGCTTTTTAGTCAAGTTATGTAATTGCCAAGATTAACGCAGACACGTGTTGTAAATTTCACCCAGCCTTGAATGCACCTTAGTTTACTCAGACGTTTTTCTAATTTCAGACAGTTGCGTTCCCACAGCAGTTGCAAAAGTATTACTCTTCCTTTAGTACTGATCTAAAGTTGTAGGGAACACCTGAAAAGCAATTTGAGTACAAACTTGTTTTTATTAACTTTTGAAGTTGTTATGAAATCTCATTTTCTCAGGCCTATAGTGCCACGAGAGTTTAACAACAGCAGCAGCATCTCTTTCGATCCACTCAGCCCCCGCATCTTTTCCGTCATTGTCTTTATACCTTTACTATTTCTCATATTTTTAAAAATTCCCCTTCTTTCTTTCTTTTGTTCTTTCTTTCAGAAACTACATGTCTTCAAGAAAACCTTGCAGGCACTGATCTACCCAATTTCATCCACAACACCCCATAATTTCGAGGTGTGGACAGCAACTGCACCCACCTACTGCCATGAGTGTGAGGGTCTGCTGTGGGGCATCGCCCGGCAGGGGATGCGCTGCTCTGAGTGTGGGGTTAAATGCCATGAGAAGTGCCAGGACCTGCTCAATGCAGATTGTTTACAAAGTAAGGAAGTACCTTCATTTATATACTGACACTAAGCTGCTTTATATTTTACATTCAATAATTCATTAATGCAACATATCTTGGCGTTTTTAGTATGCTTGCTCATGGGTGTTTGTTGATTTATCATTCATAATTAACATGATTCAAATGTTTTTTGGCTAATAAACAAGGAGTAGATTAATTACTACAGTGTGCAGCAGCCGGAAACATATTTCTTCTGAAAATCTGGTCAGTGCACACATTATTTTTGGTGTAATTATTTTCTCTCCCCAGTTTTCTAAATATCACCAGTAAGCTGAGAGCCTAAAGTATTAGTGAATGGTGTTAAAATGGTTTGTTAAATGCATGTTACATATGTCCTTGTACTCATAGCTACATGGCACATTTACAGTGCTCTGTCAGTCACTGGCACTCATTACGATCTCCAGTCAGGTTTTTCAATCAGCAACAGCCCTGTTGTGACCGTGTAGACTAATTTGAACAATGCGACATGGAAGCTCCAGGATGATCCGCACGGCAATCCTCACTCACTCTAAGTGGATTAGCGACACCCTGCCTGTTACAAAACTCAATGTTTTATAACACGTTCATACTAGCATAACAGTGTTTTATAGTTCAAACCGTGATTCATCTTTATCACATTCATCTGCACATGAATGCGCTGCTGATATGCAGTGTGATACTGGGATCAGATATAGAAAATTAACCGGTACAACTTCCTCTTTTGTCCTGCAGACACATAAAAATAATACACACACACGTGCACACGCACGCACACACACTCCATCATTATTACATAAATTACTGATTTGGCTTTGCCATAAATGCTCAGAATCAAATGTGCAAACTTTACTCTTCATGCACACTTAGAGGTGCTGATTTTAGAGAAGATGCTAATGGCTCGGTCACACTAGAGTAAAAATAGGACAGCAGCGTCTTTGCAACTAGAGAAAAACTGATGGTTGCCCAGCAATTGCATTGAGTTTTTTCATATTCAGCAATTGATTGCAAGTTGCTGTGCGACCAGCTATCAATCACTTTTGCAGTGTGATTGCGCAAGTTGTCTTGTGGGAGGTAGCCTGTCTCCCAACAAGTGGGCTCAGACTGAATGTAAATAATTGCAGTCTAATTTCTAAACACTGATATATTGCCAACACATTGCAATCAATCTGAGCCAATGAATGAAACTCGTCCGTGACATGGGTCTTTGCAGTAAGGGATTTGGCTCAACTTTGTGGCTGTAGATGGCAAAAAAAATTGCAATTTTTGCTCATTTACTGCAGTTAATTGCCATCTTATCATAAGCAGATAGCATATAATTGCTAACTTGACCCAATTCAATTGCAAACTGAGGGCAGACCGACTGTATCGTATTACCATTCTAACATTTTGACGTACCAAAACGGCTTTGCAGATGGCGACCGACTGCCCATGCCACAGACTCCAACCATTGTTTTCCGTAGTGTGACTGTAGCAAGCCTAGTGCTCAATATTTATACATAGAGTATGCAAACTACTTAGTTTTTTTTTTTAGGGGCAGTGGAGAAGAGCTCCAAGCATGGGGCAGAAGATAAAACCCAGAATATCATCATGGCTATGAAGGAACGCATGAAGATAAGGGAGAAGAACTGCCCTGAAGTATTTGAAGTGATCCAGGAGATGTTCCATATCTCCAAAGAGGACTTCAGCAGCCATCTGAAAACAGCCAAGCAGGCTGTGTTGGAAGGGACCTCTAAGTGGTCAGCCAAAATCAGCATAACAGGTTAGCCCAATTTCTCATTATACCAGAAAGTTCATCGTCCACGAAAATGTCAAAAATGGGTCATAGCATACCAGCAATGATATGGATTTTTTTTTTTATTTCTCTCTCATTTACACATTAGTCATCAGTTAGCAGATGACTGATAATTGCTTCTCAGTCAGTAATATCTGCTATGAGTGACCCTTGACTCAAAAAGCAATTCAAAAAAACTGTCAGAGGCCTTGTCAAATGACAAGCAATGTTATATTAACGAGTTTCATCTCATTAATAATCTCTCTGACACCAGACCACAAGCAGAAACACATATTTATTCATCTGCAGAGAAATTGTAGATGAATAAATGTGTGAGAAAGAGAAAGAAATTGATCTAGTAGTTTGAGGAGAGATAATTTGCTTTTAATACCATGAGAGTTATTACTGGAGATAATATAATAAATAATTTTTCCGGTCATCTTCTAGATGACTGTGAAAGAATTCTTGCAATCATCCACTGTCTAATTGATTTGTGTAACACGGAAGGAAGCTATGTATTTTTGATAATGCTTGATTTTTGTATCTAGTGGAAATAAAAACAAGAAAAAGTTATCAGGTTTGCCATGATGCTTCCCAAATGTTAAATGATGGCGCATTAAGTACAAAGCATCAGAGATGTTGTAATAAAGAGGCTATAATGACTTATTATTACAGTTGAACAGTAATTTCGGCAACTGAAAGAGAGCTTTATGTCTTTTTCACGACCATGGTAATCGCTTTTACAGCTATACTGACACAACTTTGCAGAATATACTTTGAAAATGAGACCCCCAAAAGCAGCACCTCAAGCTTTCTCAGATATGCCAGTCAAAAACGTCTTGCCTCGGAGTGCCATTTGACAGCATTTTACTACATATTCAGATGAAAAACATTTATTCTGCTGAGGTGATGGGGTAAGGTGTAGGGGATGGAGGATCTGGGCTCGCGGGTGGATTATCAGTTCCACAGGTTACATAGTAGTTAGGTGTGTCAGACGGAACAGTTTCTCCCTTTTGGTGCCCTAAATGCAAACATAATATGATCTAGTTATATTTTTTCTTACCTAACTTCCTGTTTTTTGTTTCTTTTGTTAAACAAAACTAACCAGCTGAACTAAACATTTTTTTTGTTCATATTTAATTATGGGTGTCTTTGCCTCTGATTGTAAAACCTCAGCTGTGTTCTGTTGTTTATATGGTCTGTCCTGCAACACGCACACACATAAAAAAATAAAATCAATAAAGCCATAGGCATGAAATATAAAGATCTGCTGTTAAAATATTTATCTTCTCTGAAGGTAGTTCTAGATGACCATGTTATGGTTTATATCGTTTTGCAGAGTGAATCTGGGACATGCATCTAATTTCTGGGATTAAACATTTCTCCCATGTATGTTAACTGGCTTCTGAAAGAAGGTCAGAAAGTTATATTTGTAATGTGGCCGCGGACAGCGATCCATCTCTGAGGCCACTGTGCCAGGTCCAGCTCATTTATTGCCCATCTTGCATTTCTCACAGTGTCAATACAGCAGAGAGAAATAGCAACAGAGAAGGTGAGGTGACAAATGGAGATGTAGGGAAAAACAGGCAGAGGACTGGGAGAGCAGAAAAGGAGAAAAAATAAGAGTGAAAGAGACGTGACAAAGACCCATGGTTACCTCAGTTGATTTTCTGGGGGAATTATTGAATACTCCATTTTAGAATGTAAGCAATATGTTTTTATTTATTTACTCTATCAGTCATTAGATAAAAACAGACTGGGATTAACTGTGCAGCACAGACAGTGAGCATGGGGTGTTCTGTGTTTGTTGAATGTGCACAGTAAATTTGAACCTTTGTCACCCATAAACTAATTTTACATTTGAAAGTCTGAAGCACCCTCTTTCAAACAAGTTATCCTTCTTTATCTATATTTTTTATATTATTTCATAGCAATGTTGTTTTGAGATGATGTTTCTTATGAAGCAGATATGCAACCAGACTCCTCTGTTCAGTATCGGTTCCTCATACTAAAAACACAGCATTTTATGCTACAGTGTTAGTCAAGCATGCAGCATGGGAATCTTATTTCTCCGTTGAAGAGCTTCACAACAATTAATTGGTTTCTGAGATCATCAAATTCTCATGAAATGTAACAATTCTCAGAGTAATTTCTCATGTTTACTGTTAAACAGGAGTGTGCATAAAAAACAGAAATGCAGACTAGGTTTAAATTAGTTTTTGTGTATACTTGAGAAAATTTAAACCCAGACAGCCGCATGGGATTTACAGACAGGATTCAATAGAATTTAAGTTTTATAAACAGATTTTGTTGTGGGATAAAATTCTGCGAAACACCTAATTTGCCTCTGGTTTATTCTGTTTAACAGAGGGAAGTAGCAAGAAATAAAAAGCTGGCTTTCACAGACAGAGCTAAGATATTAGAAGTGTTCAGATGAGGGTAGTGACACTCTTTTATGGCAATCTTTCATCAGAGGGATTTGCGGTCCATTTGTTATTGTTTGTGAAATATACTGAAGTAACACGGCAAGTGGCGAATTTAAAACGCTGCTTATGATGTAAAAAATGTTTTATAGCAGCAGCATGTCATGTCTGGGATTGAATTCTTATATAAAAAGGTGTGAGGGCAGTGGGTTTACTTGCCATTGGGTAATTTTAACAAATGCTTTATCTTAAGCATACATGTGACCCTTTAAGCATATGTCAGTTTCTCAGACCTCTTCTTTACTACAAGATGCCCTGAATTCTGAGTACCCCCAAAGCAAGCATGCAGGCTGTGACTCCCCAAACCTCTTCTATCCTGCCTACCAGCTCATGTCAGCATTGAGCTGAAGGATATATATGTACCCTGAATTATTTAGACTGTCACTTATGCATATTTAATGCTGCAGTGTCCTTTTTCCCTTTCATGGCACGGTGAAATACTACTGTCTCTCCTCTGCACCTTCCTCTGTGTGTGGAAGTAAGATTCAGAATCAATGAGTTTTCTCTGAAACCCAGCAGTGGGCATAAACACAGAGGTGGAAACCTCATATAGCCTAGATGTAGGAAGGGATAATCCATAGACAACACATACAAAAAACAATGAATAATGGTTGTTGTCAAGGAGCCAGAGAGCTGCTTTGTTGCATTGGCTATTGCAAGCTGAGTGTGGCAAAACAAGCAATTTCTTTAGTTGGGATGTGAGAAACGTGCAGCTTCTCGGGCACACTCTGAAGCAGGTTCTCAGCGCCTAAAAGAATGACATATTAAATATGCTTAATTTGAGTGATAACTTAAAAAATTGTTTTAGAAACACACCATGCTAAATACAATGCTGCTTTAGAGGGCATATTGAAGCAGTACTATTTATGCCAGAGAAGTCAAACATTCAAAACGATGTCATATTTACAGCTTGTAGTACTTAAATGACCCAGCACTGATTTCCAGTTATCTCCTGTCTCCAGTTATGAGTGCGCAGGGTTTACAGGCCAAGGATAAAACGGGCTCCAGCGACCCTTATGTAACCGTCCAGGTGGGCAAGACCAAACGCAGGACGAAGACCATCTTTGGAAACCTCAATCCAGTCTGGGATGAGAAGTTTAACTTGTGAGTTCTCTCGATAAATTTGACCTCTGCCTGACCAGATAATCCTCGGTGAGATTAAGAATGATCTGTTCAAGGGAAGTCTTAAGACATCTTAACAAGGCAAATAACACAGGTCATAACCCTGCTGATTCAACAATGAAATGAATTAAAGCTTTACTGCTTTAGTTGCATGCGATTATCATTTTTCTCCATTTCGCTTATAGTCTAGAATATAGTCTATTCTCTTAGGTCTGCTAGCTAGCTGGCTTGACAAAATACAAAGCCCAAGCAGAAAAAATGAGTGGTGGTTTAACCTTTTTGTTAAGGCAGGTTTCCATCATAGCCCATGAAAGATGGCATTCGAACCATCACTTGAAGTAAACTCTTATTCTGTCCAAAATCAACTGATAGCATATCATGTCCATTAGATCCTGAAACGGATGAGAAGTTAAGAAAATTGATGGAAATTAGATCTTTACCTTTTAAACTTGAATCATTTAAATACAATAATCAAGAAGTGCTTTCCCAGTAGGTCTGACATTATTCCATAATGATAGATGGAGGATGTGGATGTCAAAGTAAAATGCATTTTGTTGTTATAAGTGTAGTCTTATTGCATCGCTTTGGTCACCTCTCTTCCTTTCAGTTTACTTTATATTCCGAATTATGTTCACGCAAAAACATATAGCTGTTAAAATATATCACTAATCTAAAACCAAGTAAATTGTAATGAAAAGTTAAACCAGCTTTCAGGAAAATATTTTGAACCTAAACTTTATTCCCAAATTGATAGTTTAGAAATTACAAACACCTGGCTCTTTTATAAACCCTGTGGGATGCTTGCCGTCTTTACCTTAATTAACTATCTTTCATTTAGATGAGTACCAGACTTGAAAAAAACTAAAGTATAAAAAGGAAAGTGGATTTCTTCCACTTAGTAGCTGCAAATCTTAAACATAGGATATGACATTAGTTTTTCACTAGTGCTGTGCAGATACAAGGCTTCCCACGATTATTGCAGTGAAAAGTAATAATAGTAAGTGCACCCCAAACTGATTTGTAAATACTCATTATGCAGTTAATAATCAGATAATTAGATATTTAGCCTTTCTAGATGTCTCTGTTAAAACTAATAGAAAAACTACATGCACATATAATTTGACCTAAGTTTGGCCCCAGTCCACAAAGCTTCAGCAAAGCAGTGCATATTTATTTCTTTTCCTTTTTTCTTTTCAGTTTAGCTTTAATAATCCTCTGTTTGTAGATAGGGTACTGTTAAAGGATCACAGAGGGTTTTTCATGTTGACTTAGAGCATGGCATTTTTCATTTCTACTAACACTAAATTTTCCGGTGTTTTTTTTTTTTTTGCAGTCTTTGCCTGTAATACTCATGTGTTCCTCTTTTCATGTAAAATTAAGTGTTTTTTTTTCTAATGATTCTGTTTTGGACTGCTTAGTGGTCATGATATTAAATATACTTATAATAATCATAATAACTTCTTAGCATATGGTTGTACTTGTGTCCTTTGGAGATTTTCTGAATGTTTGTGTGTTTTAAGCTAGTCACAAACAAAATTCCACACCTGTGATGAGACTCCAGTTGTGGCTGTAATAAAGGTCTTTCCCATTACTACAGGGATGTAGATTAATAGAGCGATACATTACTGTGTACTTGGCAGAGAGCAAAGTCCCAGACTAGTGCGGCGGCAGCAGCCAGTGCTTTCCCCAGAAAGGGATTAGCTAAAAAAAAAAATCCCCAAAAACTGCAGAACTGTTTTCTCTCTGGCCGTCACATCCAAGATGTCATTAGAACAAAATGGAATCTCTCAGTTTGAATTCCAGAGAACAGATTGACCCCAGAAGTGCTTTGGTCAACGATGTTCTGTTTAGCAGCGTCATTATTGTGAAGCATCTGTCAGCTGCACATATGCAAGGATGCAATGGATATTTTACAGTGGAACTTATAACTCACAAAGAAATAATCAGTGCTATGATGCTTAACAGTGATCCTGGTGAAATGTTCAGCTTTATTCTGATAAATTTAGTAGGTAGTAGGGGAAAAGTAAAACTAGAGATACAGAATAAAGGTCATGCAGTGACTTGAGGTAAATCTTCCTGCCTGGCAGAGAGACGTTCTCCAAAAGTATGGACATGATAGGCATTTACACTCATTGAAACACAGCAAAAAAATTATTTTAAAAAAACCCCTAATATTCTTAGGCAAGAATTGTTCTCCATATGCCATGTAGGAAAGGCTCGCAAGTATGTGTGTATTAGAGCTTATATTTATGCTTCAATTGTACATTTGACTGCCATTCCGCTCTGCTGAATACCCCAACCTGATGAGCTGTCACTGAATATGCCTTTGCTACTATTGGTGTTTATGTTACTGTGATATTTTTTTTTTTTGCTTGACTTGACGTAATCAACCTCTAACTTCCAGTGAATGTCATAACGCTACCGACCGCATCAAGGTGCGTGTGTGGGATGAGGACGATGACATCAAATCACGGGTGAAGCAACATTTCAAGCGCGAGTCAGATGATTTCCTGGGCCAGACCATCATCGAGGTTCGCACTCTCAGTGGGGAGATGGATGTATGGTACAATCTAGGTACGTTACCATTGTGTGAAAATGTGATGACATCAATTACTTTTTCTGATGTACAACATGAATACAATGCCCAGGTTTTGACTTTTATTCATTTATCAAAGTGTTAGACTTTCAAATGGTAATATTGCCCCAACACAATAGCCCATACCAAAAAAAACCCAACTAAATAACTAAAAAATTAAAATAAAGGATGCACATACATACCGTTGCTGCTTCCAAGTCACTTTGCAACCTCTGGCCCAGCTTCTCCTTATAATGCAGTGTTGGGCTTGTTTGTTTGACGCTTGCTCCGTTCTGTATGTTAGTAGGGAAAGCGGTTTCTTGCTGCTGTCCCAGCCTCAGGCTTTTTTTGTATACACGTAGACGAGCAAGGAGGTATGCCCTTTCTGCCTCAGGCTTTCGATGTGTGCATGTTGAAGGGCAGCGAGGTCTCAGAACAGAGCCATGTGCAGAATATAAACTACTACAGATGGAATAATAATTTTCTTTGACTAATGTGATCCTGACTGAAATTGGGTTTTGGATTAAGATGGGTGGCGGGGTAGGTTTGAGGGGTATGGATGTAGAGTCGTTACCAAAATATATGTAAATATATATATATATATATATATTGCTTCCCAGGCAATCATTATTATGATTATTGCACATTTTGCAAAGTTCACACAGTATGACAGCAATGCAGCCTCATTTAACCGCTTGATGTCTTTCCCCTTCGCTTTCCTGTTACATTGCAGCTGCTTTAGGAGCTGATGCTGATAACTGCTTTTGAGATATAATGTGGTTTAGCTGTGGCCACCATTACTGTCCATGTGCTATCTTTCACTGTATCTGCTCTCATATATCACTGGTTTCACAATGTTGCATGAGGTTGAATGGCAGCATAATGGAAGATCGCACTTTTGCTGAGGTATTACGACTGGCGGGTGTTGTCTTTGTTTGCCTCTCGAGCTAAACGGAAGCAATTTGTGGTAATAGTGACCCCTTCCCACTGCTGCTGCTCTATGCCTTTTTAAATGTCCACAATGAATGTTTAAACAGGCCTTTGCTGGAGTGGGTGTCCACCCCTCCAGCTGCTCTCCTCTCTAAGCCTCTTCAGATCCTCTTCAATCTGGTCCTTTGCGTTTGTGTCTGTCCCTTTGTGATGTTATTATTTTTTACATGTCTCTCTCTTGAGCAACTGACTGCAGAGGAAAATTTCACTGCTTTGATACAGAACAGTTGAACTGTATATGAGAGCATAGAGGGGCGCCAGTTAAATGTCTGTAAAGAACCCCCACAGCGTCATTAGCTACCAGACAAGTCAATGTCTAATCCAGACCTTCCCAGAGCCATGGCAGGGGGGCGCGTACGGTGGCCCCTAGAGACAAAGCATGTATAAACTCCAAAACACTTACAAATTCCAAATAGCATGCACAAACTCCTCAACACATACAAAATCCAAAACACATGCAAACTCCAAAACACATGCAAAATCCAAAACACGTACAAAATCCAAGACACGTACAAGCTCCAAAACACGTACAAAATACAAAACACGTGCAAAATCCAAAACACGTGCAAAATCCAAAACACGTGCAAACTCCAAAACACGTGCAAACTCCAAAACACGTACAAAATTCAAAACACATACAAAATCCAAAACACGTACAAAATCCAAAACACATGCAAAATCCAAAACACGTACAAAATCCAAAACACGTGCAAACTCCAAAACACATGCAAAATCCAAAACACGTACAAAATTCAAAACACGTACAAACTCCAAAACACATACAAAATCCAAAACACGTGCAAAATCCAAAACACGTACAAAATTCAAAACACGTGCAAACTCCAAAACACATACAAAATCCAAAACACGTGCAAAATCCAAAACACGTACAAAATTCAAAACACGTGCAAACTCCAAAACACATACAAAATCCAAAACACGTGCAAAATCCAAAACACGTACAAAATTCAAAACACGTGCAAACTCCAAAACACATACAAAATCCAAAACACAAGCAAAATCCAAAACACGTACAAAATCCAAAACACAAGCAAAATCCAAAACACGTGCAAAATCCAAAACACGTACAAAATTCAAAACACGTGCAAACTCCAAAACACGTGCAAAATCCAAAACACGTACAAAATTCAAAACACATGCAAACTCCAAATCACAACGGAAGTGCTCCAGGACGCTAGGGGCAGTGTTGAGCTCGATTTGTAAAATAAACGGCAAGTTTGTTGCAAACACATGGGCTCTAGTCTCCGTTGCTCTTCCCAGGTTGCCTAGCAACTATGATACTAACAGCTGGAAACGTGTCATACAACTTTTTTTGACAGAAATGAAGGAGAACATATTTTTTTTCATTTGTTTGTTTGTTTCTACAAGAGCTTTGTGTGATTTGATAAGTATCTGAGGCTGAGACCACAGGACAGTAAAACATGATTTTTGGGCTTCATTTCTGTACTGAACAGTCATTTAAGATTAGCTAGTAAATAACAATTAGCTAATGTTGTTCATGAGACTAAAGTCATATCACTTTGGTAATGTAAATATAATATGGCCAATATTATGGTTATTATATTAGTCATTATTAGGTATTACAGCAGTGAACATGAACTCTTTGTCAAATACTGAGCTTCAGTACAGATTCAAGTTGCAGTTATTTACATGTCTTACCACCTTAAATCTTCACTCAAAGACAAGTATATAGGAATGACTGCCAAATTTATTTGCCACTGACGCCGAAGGATGGCATCTGAATAAAACCTCTCTTGACATGCCTAGATGACATTAAAGCTTGGTTGGCTCTAAACTTTTTAAATTTGAATGAAAAGAAAACAGATTTGTTGGTGTTTGGACCCAGTGGCCCCTGTGAGTCCTCTTCTTTTCATTTGGAACCCCTGGAGGTTTATTTTAAACCTGTTGTTACTGCCCTTGGTTTTAAGTTGGACCAGTCCATTTTTATCATTTAAGGCGACTGGCAAGAGTGAAATCGTTTCTTTCTAGGCAGCACTTTGAAACCGTGATCCATGCTTTTATTTCTTCCCCTGTGGACTACTGTAACGCACTTTATGTGGGGGTCAGTCAGTTGTTACTCTGACATCTGCAGCTGGTTCAAAATGTATATTGACAGTGCATATATAGGTGTATCATATATAAGAGACAAATGTTGTTCCTTCAGTATGTTGGCATTACTAAATTTGGCTCAAATGCTTACATACATGTGTAAAAAGAAAATGTACAAGCTGTGAGCTGTTTCAAATCAAATCACTTTTATTGTCACATCACATGTGCAGGTACATTGGTACAGCACATGTGAGTAAAATTCTTGTGTGCGAGCTTCACAAGCAACAGAGTTGTGCAAAATACAATAATGTAAACAAGCAAAATACAAGAATGGCTACATCTGAAACTAATAAATATATGTACAATATATAATAGTATATATATGTTTCTGATAAAATGAAGAGTAGACTGATGTATTAAATATTCCTTTATTGGGTGAGAAAATCAGACCATGTCATAACTGCTTTAAGTCACACAGAATAGATATCAGAGCTTTAAACAGGCTGACGTCTGCTAAATGGGTCAAACTGGGCAGAAAGTCTACAAACACATAACATCCTTATAGAATATGATGTAACACTATAGATCAACTTACCTCAGAATATATAAAGCATATAAACAATTACAGCAATATGATGCAACAAACACAGCAGTGCTACTGATCCAAAATACTCAAAGCTTCATAGAACTGAAACAAACATTTATTTTTAGTTCCATTCTGCTGCTGATACAGACTTTAGGTTTCTGAACATTAAACTTGTTGCTGCCTTTCATAGTGCGTAACTTGAAGGCCCTGAGTACTTTCTCCCACACTGGAAACACTGGAATGATAAAATTATTTGAACATTACCTAATAAGACTGATTCAGGACAGACAATTAGTTATTTTAAACTTTTCTAGCAGTCCTTCACAAACAGGGAACAGTCTGTCTATTCTCTCCATCTGTCAGCTGCTGCTGGCTCTTCCTCCTCCTCTTCCTCACATACTGCTGAGATTGTCCTGGTGGATCATCAGGGGTGCAAAGCCTCACAGATGATGTAATGCAGTGGGTCCCTCAGTCTGTCCTCACTCTGGACACTTGCAGGTGTCACACATAGAAATCAAATGTGTGATAAGCTGCAGGATTCAAACACAAGTGTGACTTATAAATACATGTTCATACTTTTATTCCACAACCAGAGAGAAAGAAACAGAGAGAGAGTGCAGGACAGACAGACAGGTGACAGTCTCAGGTGTACACACTGCTACAAAACAGCACCAGAGAAGGAGGATTTAGTGTTTGTGTCATTACGAGTGCTAAACAAGAAGAGTTCCCAGATGGTACAGTGGACACATGTGTGACTCCTGTGATTAAAGCATCTTTCTTTCAGCTTAAGGAGTGAACCGTCAGCTGACTGACATGACTGACTTTAATTACGCATAAAATCATCACATTCTCTGTAAGATTAAAGTCAGCTATTGAACGGCGAATATTTTGAAGTGAAGGCTTTAAAACCAAGTTAGTACAAACGACGCTAATGTCACATAACTTTCCCGACATGTTGCCAACAGTAATGTTTTAATGTTCTTCATTATAAAAACATTTGCGCATAAATAAGTGACATAATATTCAGTACTTACTTCTGGAAGTTTACTCTTCGTCCGCTCCGCTTCCGCCGTTTTTTTTCGGCAAAATTATCCAAACCACCGCCGCGCTATGAAGTCTGGGATATGTTGGGCCATGAAGGCTACACAGACCCATCCTTAAAATTCAGGGAAATTAAGGACGCATTTGAGGGCCGCATTTCGAGCAGCCTTTGAATTGGGACAGTCTTTGTCGTGTCGCTGTGACATAATCGGTCTTAAAATGCGGCCTTTAAGGCTGCAGACCCCAAATCCGGTCATTGGTACTTCCTGGCTTGTGTAGTTACTAGGTAACAAAAGCTCAACACTGCCCCTAGCGTCCTGGAGCACTTCCGTTGTGTTTTGGATTTTGCATGTGTTTTGGAGTTTGCACGTGTTTTGTATTTTGTACGTGTTTTGTATTTTGCATGTGTTTTGTATTTTGCACGTGTTTTGGATTTTGTACGTGTTTTGTATTTTGCACGCGTTTTGTATTTTGTACGTGTTTTGTATTTTGTACGTGTTTTGTATTTTGCACGTGTTTTGTATATTGTACGTGTTTTGTATTTTGTATGTGTTTTGTATTTTGCATGTGTTTTGTATTTTGTACGTGTTTTGGAGTTTGCATGTGTTTTGGATTTTGTACGTGTTTTGGAGTTTGCACATGTTTTGGATTTTGTAAGTGCTTTGGAGTTTGCATGTGTTTTGTATTTTGTACGTGTTTTGTCTTTTGCATGTGTTTTTTATTTTGTAAGTGTTTTGGAGCTTGCATGTGTTTTGGATTTTGCACGTGTTTTGGATTTTGTAAGTGTTTTGGAGTTTGTACGTGCTTTGTCTCTAGGGGCCACCGTAGGCGCGGGATGAAAAGGAAAAGATGAAAGATGAAAAGGGGGAAAAAAACAAAACGCTTGGACACTGCTAGCACGGGCGCCTACAGAAACGCAAAGCAGGAGATGAAGCATCACTGAATATGTTTCCAAACCAACTTCATCCTAAGCCAAAGACTAGAAAATATGATGAAGCATATCTTCCCTTTGGTTTCACCTGCACAAGTGCCAAGGTTGGTCTCCCCTCCCTTTGTCGGGAGCAGCGCTGGGCTGTTTAAATCACGGACAAACAGTATCCCACATTCTTGATTTTTAGTTCACAAACACTTTTTGTAATGACTAACTACTCCTGACATTTTGGAGATATACATACTATACTATACTTTATACAGTAAAGTTACAGTGAGATACAAATAATATCAGGCTGATCCTGTCACGATTTGTCCCCCGGTTCAAATCACGGACAAACAGTATCCTACAGCTGTTTATGTTTTTAAACCTATTTTGCACAGAGAGGCATTTTTTGAAAAATGTATTGATAGCAATGTTGAATATTATTACACAGGGAAAAAAACAACTACACGTAAAATAATCACATCGTGACGCCTCTGTCTTTGTAAATGGAGGGACAATAACTGTGTGTGTATGTAAGCGTGTAAAACCTGCAGATAGTCAGATTAACAGTATTTTGTCTCTATCTGCCATTCTGCAATTCATCTCATGTAAACAATAACATGGCGCACAGCGTGACGTGAAAAAAGGCACATACCTTTGACGTTGCGTGACGAACTCTGTATTCCTTGTCCACACGTAAACGCAAAATAGGAGTTTTAAAAAATCTCAGTTTTCGGTGATTGGAAACGCCGTTTACGTGTGGACGAAACAGCTGTGTTTTCAAAAATACCCGTTTAAGTGCGGACGTAGCGTAAAAGAGTTAGTAGTTTACCGGTAATTTATTGCAGATTACTTGTATTTGCTTAATTGTTTACTAAATGTTTGAGGTGCGAAATAAACCGCAATGGAGCAAAATATGGGTGTGTGTGGTCGGAGGATGTGTTAGCACGCGCGGGGGGGTGGGGGCGCGAACATTTTTCTTGTAAAACAAAGGGGGCCTAGCAAAAAAAGTTTGGGAACCACTGGTCTAATCCATCATTCTTCTGGTTCTGTATTTCACTGAATGTGGATGTGTAGAGTCAGGTGGATCCCCCAACATGAACTATCCCAGCATGCAGTGGGACTCGATGTGCCAAGTAAATTCTTTAACTTTGCGGGAATGATGCATGCTTCCCTCATGTGCTGAGGTGATGATGGTGGAAGAGAGTGATGTCCAATAACTGTTAACTGTTTTGATATCTGTCAAAGGCCATAGCGTGATTCATTATTTTCATGCTCACCAAACCACTGAGTGACCCTTCATGCCCTACAGATGGGACCAGTGTCTCTCTGGAAGAGACCACTCCCATGAGGAAAGAAATATTTCATCTTGGGATAAAAGAGATCACCTGAAAACAACTTTGTATTGATTTGCGCTGACCCTTCTTTCTAAGGTGAAAAATAAACCCAACCTGTAACAGCAAATTACTCTCCACAGAGTTACCCAATCTCCTTACTGTACGGGTCGTTTTTTTTTATTTGTCACATGTGGTCTTTGAGTGTTGATATTTGCTAGTGGAGAATTAAACCCAAAAGGTTATTGTATGTCATTATAAATGTTATTAATGCCTCTCGCCAAGATTTCTGTGTCAGATTATGTCATAGATGTATTTTAATGTTAGTTTTTTTGTTTTACACAGTGTTCCTGATTTTTTTTTAACATTTGTCACACTTTCAGGTTTCACATTGTGTTTTAAAATATATATATTATTTATTAATTAAGGGGAAAAGCTATCCAAAACTACCTGGCCCTGCGTGAAAAAGTAATTGTTAAACCATGAATTAACTGTGATTAACCACATTTTTTGGAAAGATTTCAATTCAGTTTCACTAGCCACACTTAGGTTTAATTATTTGGTTAATATTGCTAGACCTGTTGAATCAAGAAATGATTCAAATAGAACCTGTCTGACAAAGTGAAGTAGACTAAAAGATCTAAAAAAGCAACACATCCAGAGATGTGGAAGACTCATTGTCAGTTATCACAAATGCTTAAATGCAGTTTTTTTCTTGCTACCAAAGGTGGCACAACCAGTTATGAGGTTTAGGGGGCAATTACTTTTTCACATAAGGCCAGCTAGGTTTGAACAACTTTTTTAATAATAAATGAAATAATCATTTAAAAACTCAATTTTGTATTTACTTGGGTTATCTTTCCCTAATAGTACAACTTGTTTGATGATCTGAACAATTTAAGTGTGACTAATATGCAAAAAAAAAAAAAAAAAGGAATTCCAAAGGGAGGAAGCACTTTTTCACAGCACTGTATGTCTCTTCTTTGTAGTGTGGTCAAGGACAGATTTATAAGTGATGGACATTATTAAATTTGATGTTCTTTTTCAGAGTAAGGTCACTTCTTACAGGCTTGAGCTTATATCTCACGCTCTCACTCTTTTTCTCTCCCTTTCAGTCTCTCTCATCCGTTTTTTTTTTTTACTGTGTGCAACAAAACTTGTAGAGATTAATGTGCTTTATGTCTTTAACTTGTTTCGCCATCTGCTATTGTGAAGAAAAAAATTGTCAAAATCAATGGCCCGCAATTTAGAAAGCTGTTCAGAGTAAAAAGAACAAATTACCAGTCCATACTAGTCAATCTGGTGCACGATAACCACACTGCATAGCTCAAAATATAGGAAATGAAAATTGCACCCTGTGTTTTGGATAGAATTAAAATTGAACAAATATTGCCATCTACTCTCCTGATAATTTTAAGTTATTCTAAATGTCTAATCCAGCTCGGTAATGTTTTACAGATAAAAGAACTGACAAATCTGCAGTATCTGGTGCCATCAGACTCAAGATCAGCGTGGAAATGAAAGGGGAGGAGAACGTGGTTCCTCCTCATGGCCAGTACACCTGTTTACACGAGGTAATCAGCATTTGATTTGGTACTAGGAAAGGTTGCTGCTCTAATCCACTGATCATTGCCACAGTTCTAAGCATCATGTTTATAAAGACAGTTACAGCTATGATAAGGTTTTTCATCAGCTGGCATGCACCACCCAAAAAAACTGTCATGACACCGTGCTCCATCACCCTAACCTGTTCCTCTCTTATCTCTCGTGCCACTCACAGAACCTTTTCCACTATCTGACTGAGGTGAAGAACAGCGGGGTAGTGAAGATCCCGCAGGTGAAAGGGGAAGAGGCGTGGAAGGTCTACTTTGACGATGTGTCGCAGGAGATAGTGGATGAGTTTGCCATGAGATACGGAGTGGAATCCATCTATCAGGCTATGACGTTAGTAC
Organism: Aulonocara stuartgranti; assembly: GCF_965226115.1. Lineage (NCBI taxonomy): Eukaryota > Metazoa > Chordata > Actinopteri > Cichliformes > Cichlidae > Aulonocara > Aulonocara stuartgranti. The sequence continues at coordinate 11,778,288 of NC_138939.1, read as the reverse complement.
TACCCTGATCTATGGCCTTTTACCTCACCAATCTGTCAGTGTCTCATTTACCAGAGTGGAAGGAGAAAAGGAGATGTGAGAAGGACGAGCGAAGGAGAACTGGAGTAGTAAAGATGTCTCCTCAGCAGAATCAGAGCTTGGAAAACTATCGAGCTCCCAAGTTTGATTGATTAATTGTTGGTCTCATGGAAAAACCTCCTAACCTGCCTTTGTCACATTGATCATGGGCACACAAACAGTGTTGTTTTCCTCCTTGCTTGTGTCGGTGATCCTCTGTGACCCTTTCTGTCTATAAATGTTTATCTCTTTGTCTCCATCGTGACCCCCAAACACATTCCCCTGCAGTGACACCACTGGAAACATTAAAACCTTTCAATATTGATCAAGGTCATTGATGTGACATTTGACATTGTGCTGTGTTAAAGCAATTGTTAACACTTTAGAAGTCTGCACAATACATGTATCCATCATCCAGTTCACTAGCAGCAGATTTATTTTGTTGTCTTTGCACAGCGTATTTACTTAATCCTCTAAGCTTCAACCCAGATGCACTGCTTTACATTCCCAAGTTTATTTTTGTATTGTATGTGGCTGAATGGATTTCTCCTGTTCTAAAATATTTGTGTTTACTATACTCTTATAAAAAACTCTTTTTTACACTGTTATTTAAACTCTACATTTATAGCTTGGTTCCACCACAGAGACAAAGTGAATGCAAACCACTTGTTGCTCTGTGTGACATTGACTGAGCTAGTCAGGAACTACCGCAGTGACATTAGTACGAAAAATAACTGATCTTTAATTAAGGTTTACTTCTCCGTTTTAATTGTCTATACACGAGCCTGGCTATCTTGAAGCTATATTATCTCATGTAAAACTTAGTATGTTTAAGCTATCTCTTGCTTGACTATGTGCCAAAGTTTGAGACCGTTTCATAACTTCAAAATAAAATATAGATGTTATAGATGCATGATTGCAAAAAAATTTGTAATTTGAGCCAGATGTTTGCTAGGCAACATCATCATATTTGATATAGATGAGGTCCTTTAGGTGCTTACTGTGTACTTGTGTGCCAAGGTGGCTTGCTCAGCTCTTCCTTCTGCAGTCAAAGAGAGATTTCAAGTGTTCGACTTCTGTAGATGCATATCAGATGTTATTGTCATGACTCAAAAAGGATCAAGTGTTTTTGATGTTCTAGCTGGATAAATGCTATAAATGAGACATTTCAGCCCATTGGTAGGTGGCTGCTAGGGAGCACGATGGTGTCATAATATTTGATGTAGATAAATCCTCAAGATGTGCCTGTGTGCCACGTATGTGAAGTATTGTCAAGGAGCTGTTCGTGGATGGGCAGATTGACATTTTCTATGTTTTAGGGGAGATGCCTATATGGGGATTTAATTAAAATTTTGCCTTAATAATTTATATATATATCTAAAATACTGTATTATAGTAAGATACTTTTCAGTATATCACATAGGTGGGTAAACACAGAGAATAAATCATCCTTTACCAGTTGAAATAAAAAATGGGTTTTAGAATTAAACAGGCAAAGATAGTCTCTTGCATTATATCAGCTATTATCTATTGTTTGCTAATGACTTTTACTGCAGTAATTCATTAATAATGAGTCATTGAGTATCTCTGCAATCTGGTTTCTGTATGAGCTGTTGTTTGAAAAGCACCATCGAAGTACACCTTTTAAGCTCTGTTCCCACTGCACTTGTTGGGCAGTCCCACTAGCTGACTATGTAATTAACTGCTGCCTAACTAAATCAGACCCTAATTACACACAGATTGTTGGCAAATTGAATGGAAGGCTCAACTCATATTTTTGCTTTCAAGTTTGAAAATCAAGTGATCAAACAGGACTGAGAATTATTTTCAAATTATTTGCTTAAAATTTGTTAATTTCATTTATTAACCACTGACCTCTGAGTATGTTTGATTCTCGCACCACCTACTCTCTTACCGATTATGATTTAACCCTGTGGACTTTATCTTTTCTCCTGCTGGCCCTGTAGGGCAAACATGCAGCTGACTTTCTTTTTAACCTTGCAAAGTCAGTTTTAATTGTTTCCAAAATCCATCAGTTGTTATCACACAATATCCACACAAGAAAGGGGTGCAGCTGCTACAACAACAGCCCAACTATAGCACAAGCATTGTTGACATGTTGGATCATATTGGTGCAGCAAACTGATGGAGAGTTGCTAGCTGACATGTTGTTGATTCACTGTGACAGTTCATTGTATCATATGAGGGATAGCCACATTATTTAAGGGCAGTAAGTGGCCTGATTACCCGCTTTATCACGTGGAGTTAATGCTTCAGGCTTGAACCTTGTTTAACCATGGTGTTTCTCATTATGTTTCATCAGGAATTTATGAAAGGTCCTACCTTTCTGTTTTCTTCATCGCTGAACCTTGACTCAGAGTAACTCCTGACATCATGACTGCGTAAATCACAGCAGCTGTGAAGGCTCACTTTCCCTCCGGTGCCCTTTACAACAACTCCTGGCATACCCCTCCCTCATTTTCGTTTTTCTTCATCGCACACTATCACCACTCCCCTGTCTCCCTGTCCGCATCTCTCATCATCTTTTTTTTTTTTTCATTTTTCCTAGCTATCTGAACCCATTAAATGATATGTGAGTGTGTAGTACATCTCACCCGCTAGTAAAAAACCAAAGCAGGATAACTTTAGGGGAGGCAATGTCTTCCCTCTTGGAAATAGGCTCAGGAGATCCAGCTCTAAAAGCACCATGGGAATTCAGCGGATGCCATCATCACTCTCTTTGCATCATTCACTTTGCTCTCCTAACCCCAAGTGCTCCTGGGTAATTTGGAGGCTGAAAGCAGAGTAATTAAATCGGCCTCCCAATGAGAACGTGTTTGTGTTTTTGTGTGTGTATGTGTGTCTGTGTGTCCGCTCCACAAAGAAGAAGGGGGAGTAAATCTGCTACCGTTACTCCACATAACTCTGTGGAAGTGATGACTCACTCAGCAAGATGTTCTTAGTTTCAAAATGTCTGTTTTCAGTCTAAATGCCCGACTCTTAGACATGCTCAAATCTGTGGATTTGAATCCTATTAAATTCATAATACCACCATGTGAAAAAAACGCCACTAAAAATAAAAATCTTGAATTCAAAACCTTAAATGAGAGCATATATGTTTGTATGTCATCTTTACTATTCTGTCAATAGTAATATTGTAATGTGCATTAATGTGCTCACTGTAGGCATTTAAGCTTCAGCTAATTTTAACTGCGTCGCATTGTTGGCTACAGCAGCATATCGAGTCCTGTATGTATTTGTATATTCCCATCGCTGTGCCTTGAAGCTCACTGGCCACGTCACTAGATATACCTGTTCAACTGTTAGTTAATACAAATACCTAATCAGCCAACCACATGGCAGCAACTAAGTGCTTTACGGCAAGTAGAAGTAGATGAGACAACCTGTCCAGTTCTTTTACAGCCCAGATTTCGACTCAGTGACAAATCAATTGGTTCCTAAATATTTTTCCAACTCATGTAATACTAACATGTAATACTTTAAATTATCATAAATGTAATTTGGTGATATGTAAGGTCATGCAAAGTTGTAATCTTTAAGGTAGTATCTAAAACTGTAAGACTGAAGTACAATATTTGCCTCAAAGGTAGTGGTGCTAAAACATACTAAATGTATAAAGTTCAGCTTATTTTATCTTGCTTTAAGCTCTCATGCATCCAAATGTTTGTTTGCTATGGGTCATGCCTGAGGCTGAAAAGGCAGCTCAAGTGTGCATGGTTTTGAGATGCATTAAAGTAAACATACAGATTATTGCACCTATTAATTTTATATGCGGTATACTATCTACAATAACAACATCCTGCTGCATTATGATTTAAGATGCATTCCAAATGGCTTGTGGAGCAGCAGGATGGAGTGTTAAAAGGAGCATATGCTCCTCACTCAGGCATAGATCCCTGCTCAAACTAGGCCTCTCAGGCTCCACCACTTAATTACTGCTGGGTAGCGCTGCTCAGATGTGTGTAGAGAGAAAGGGCAAGTTTATGCCAAATCCAAAGTGGCATGTGCCGCTGTTACTGTGTGTAGTCTAAAAGTCACAGAATCAAAAAAGGATCTAGGGAGATTAGAAAAGGTAGCAGGAAGATGTCAAGTTTGCAGCAGTAAAAGAGCTCTCATTCACTTCCATCCTCACCCCCTCCCTTGCTTTATTTTTAAAGCACCATCCAGTACTGAGATCTAATTTTTGTTGGGCTGATTTCAGCTAAGCAGTTCAAATACTGTGCTGGAGTCTATCTCTGTGATATTTAAAAATACAGGATTAATGGTTCTCAGTTAAATTTACACGTTTAATTTCTCCTCCTTTGAACCTCCCTTGATTTACTATTAAACCTATATGCTCCATCTGTTACTTTGCAGCCTTATGTCGTTAACAGTATAGGTTATACAGCTCAGTCTGATTTATGACACAATTTTCTATAGATACTCATTGAAGACACATTTTACTGCATGAACACGGGCAGTGGTCTACTTGCACTAACTAACTCTTCTAACAGAAGTAATTGTTTGGAACATTAAAATATGTTCTCCCTTCAGCCACAGGAAGCTGAAATATGATGAGGAAATACTCTACTGCTCTATGTCTTCTCACTTTCTTTTTTTATTGTGGTTACTGCAGTAACACAGAATATTTTTCAGCCTTTTTTCTCACCACTATGTAAGTGCGTGTTGAGCTCTTGATGCTTCTTTCTGAAATTGCCCAGTTGATGTGGGATCTTAAGTTGTACTTTTTCATGTAATTGTTTTATGTTCCCTTGTGAAGAAATCATGCCTTTTTTTCTTACTCTCTCAACCACTTGTTGTAGGATAATAGCTGTTTATTCTCCTCTGCAGGCATTTCTCTTGTCTGTCCGCCAAATACATGTGTCCTGGGGTGCCAGCAGTAATGAGCAACCTGCTTGCTAATATCAATTCCTACTTCGCCCATCCCACTACCACCACCACAACCACTGCCTCTGCTTCAGACCGATTTGCTGCCTCTAACTTTGGGGTAAGTACACATAATACTTTCTTGCTGTCTGCCAACCGTAGTGTAATATAGTGTTCATAAAAAAATTTAATTTCTATTGGCAACAGTCAGACTTAAGTGACATGTTTTACTTTTCTACAAGCTGATATTGAACTGTTGACTTCACTATTTGTTTTTAATAGTTCTAGTGGAAGATAAGTTTTGTATAAAATCAGCAACATCTCAGAAGTTAATGTTGTAAGGCATCATATAATATTTTTAGCCAGCAAGCTGACGCTGGCAATATTGCAAAATGACAAAATCTTGTTCCAGCAAATAAAACTGAATTACTAGGGCGAAGATATGCTCCACACCATGCAGTGTAAGAAATGTTTAGGCACAATACTTTTGAGGTGATGCTCCAAACTGAATTATACAATTCTGTCCTTGCAGAGGGAGAAATTTGTCAAATTACTGGACCAGCTGCACAACTCGTTGAGGATCGACCTCTCCAAATATCGGGTATGTATTAGATTTTTACATGTGGTGTGTGTGTTTGTGTGTAGTCATGTTTATGTGGCATCTGTCAGTACAAAAATATGACGTTGGTAATGTTTGACAGTTTGATATCTGCTTGTTTTACATATGTACATATGCACATCAGGCATTTTATTAAGTATACCTGTCTACTACTGGGGTTAACCCGCTTTTGCTGTGATGTTTGTGGTGCTTGGTTGGTATTAAGGCGTCCAAAGTTAACTGTTGATAAAAGACAGGAAAGATCCATGCTTTCGCGTTGTTTATGCCAAATTCTGGCTCTACCATCTGAATGTCACAGCAGAAATTGGCATGATAGGATTGTGTGGGAAAATCAGGAGTTTCTGAAATACTCAGACCAGCCTATCTGACACTTTCAACACGTCACGTAAAAAGTTACATGAATCACCATTCTTCCCCCTTCTGTTGCTCAATTCAGCTTCAGCAGGTTATCTTGTCTATGTCTACATCCCTTAATGCAGTTGCTGCTATCTAATTGGCTGATTAGGTATTTGTATTAACTAATTATTGAACAGATATATCTAATGGAGCAACCAGGGAGTGTATTTGTTGGATGGTAATATATGTCTCTCATCTAATACACTGCCATTGCATTAAATTTTTTTTTCTTTCTTTGTTTCTTTTTCTTTTTTTCTTTTTTTTTACAAAGAAAGCTACATGTGTTAAAAATGTAAAAATCAATTCTGTTTCTTAAGAGTTTGCTGTGTTGGAATGTTTATTAAAGTATTTAAGCATACGCTAGGCTTACCAGCACAGAATGTCAGTCTTGGAAGGTAAGCTGACCCAAAACCTCTGAGAAATCATACTGTTTATACAGAAGCACAAGAAGATGACAGGGGCAGTGGGATACCTATAGGTGTTAAATAGATACAAAAGGTAAAAACATCAAGGGTCTGGAAGACAGCCCTGGGGGTGGCAAGATCAAAGACTTAGACATATACAGGTAAGTGAAAATAAAATAAACAATAAAAGGTGAATCAAATGGACCATTACGGCAAGGCTGGGATGGTCAGTTTGGTAAAGTAAATCCGTTGGGCATCTTTCTTTGCCTTTAGACAACAATTCTGATGGCAAAAGAGCCAAACGGGACAGGCCAAAAAAAAAAAAAAAAAAAAAAGACATATACAGGTAAAACAAAGGAGTGATACGGTTGAAGGACAAAACACTCTAGGGAGCAGACAACTGCCTTCTGGATACAAGGACGGGGAGTAAGGCAAATATTCTGAGAATAGTGAGTCTATCTCAATATTATTCATCACTTGGCATTTTCTTTTCTATGTTCCTTATTGCTGTAAAGATGGTCTAAGTACCCATTACATCACAAATTCCAGATGGAGTCACCTTTGTTTGGATTACATTCTCCTTTGACTATCTAGTGTGGCACAGTGACACTTTGTTGCTAATGCCAAATGCATGTGGATTCTTCTTTTTCTTGGATACGGTTCCTTCTTAGATGGATCTTAATCCCAAGTGCAAAAGTGTTAAATGCGCAAAATATTGGGGCTTAAGGTGCGGTAAATGTCATTGGTAAATGTTGTGATGTCATGCCAAGGATGACATTTACCAAGTGGACTATGTACAATATTAATAGTATGAAGCTGTGCTAAAAGAAGGGAAAACCTAAAAAGCATGATCCGGAAAAGAATAATTATAGATATACATTGTCTATATTTAGACATAGGCATTATGGCATTCATTGTTGATGCCATAATTAACAAAATTGTTGCATCAAATGTACAAAAACATGGCCTCTCAGTTTTTGCAGTTTTCTCAGCCCCTGGTAGATCCAGGCACATAAACATCAGTAATCAGCCCACAATGTCAAGAGGCCATCATCTCAAAAATAGTGGTCCACTTAGTGCAATAAAGAGATCCAGTAAAGAGTGCCCAGCACTCTGCCTCTGGTAATGGACATCCTGAAAATATCTATAAAGTAGGCTGTTAGCTCCATTTTTTTTTCTACCCAGAGACTATAATCTGCAGACAAATATGAATTTATTGTTACTGTTATAAAGAACAAAGGTATTTCATAAGTGCTAAATCCTAAACTGGGCTCTTAATTAATGAGGCAATCATGTCTTCTTCCTTTTTCCTTTGATGGTTCATCTGCAGTGTCCAGCGTCAGAAACTTCCTCATTAAATTAACTATACAGTTTAGCAGCAAGGGACAGACTGCAGAAAAGAACAACCTACTAATTATGTTTTCTAAAGGAACAATCAGATTGCCTTACTGGCAATCAAAGTTACGATTTATCAAAATGTTGTACCATGAGGCAATACTGTAAATGTCTGTTACGCGTGCAAGCTAGTTCAGTCCTTTAAAGTGTCCTGTAATAAATCTTTGTAGATGTTATCAGTTTTATTAATACTATGGTATAGAGATATCGATTCAGATCTATAGTATAGTGACCCTAGTGTTGAACTGTTCTGGTCTCGGGAAACGTGCTTCTAATATTTTGTCTGTTGCACATGGTGGGAAATATCATTTCACTATATGAGCCCAGTGGAGGTAACACTTGTGCGCCTATTTATTTTGTGATATGGGTTCATACATCAGGGTCATTTGCCTGGACCTTGTTCCTGAACAATGCACATCAGGCAGCTTCTTTCTGTGAGCCTGATTGTCCTGCTTTATGTAAAAATTTCCTGGTTGACTTGTTAAAGCCATAGCATGAACGCGTTTGATGTAAACTGCTCTCACCGTTATACATTATTACACGTCTCTATGACCTCACTGGCATGTTGTCTTGCTTCTGCTTTATGCTGTTTTCTCCCCAGTGATAGATGTATCACTGACTACTGAAGTAGAAAAATATATTGTGTATAAAATTACGTGCATGCAAAAACCAATATTTATATAGGTAAATAAAGAAAAACAGATATATTGTTAACCATATTCCAAATGTATAATACGTTGCAATTTAACAAATCTCAATGAATGTGTCCCAAGATCTGCAACACAATGTCTGCATTAGTTTTATAATATGTTACTTTTAATTACTTAGTGAATTAGGAGCTCAAAGACAGTGAATATCAGAAATGCTGTTGTACACATAATTTCTGAAACTCTGGGACTATCATGACTTCTTCCTTCAATAGTTAATTCTCTCAGTCCCACTGTAATAGATCATGTTATGATTGTTTTATGATAATTCTCCATCTATGTATTTTAGCTGTTCAGTATCACCATGATGACCATATAGTTCACCTATTTTTCACCTTATCAAGTTATATTTATCCTGGTATATATCATAGAAAATTACAATGAATTATTTGCAATAGTAATGTAACTTAAATTATTCTATAACTTGTTGATTATGTGCTGTTTTTATTGTCAAATTAACAAAACTGTTACTACCAGGTCATGCCGATAGAGAGTGGTTTGAACAATAACTGTATGAAAGTGTGCAAAGACAACAGTTACACAGTTGTTTTTAGTATCATTGTATGGGCGTTTAAACAATATTAATGTTTAATTTTTAATATAATGGTTTTAATCAATATAAATATGAATATAGTTAGTTTGACAGTCTAGTAAGTAAGTAAAATTTATTTATAAAGCGCTTTTCACAGATAAAAATCACAAAGTGCTTTACAACACAGGGAATGGGAATATAAAAACAATATAACAGTAAATAAAAACAATGTAAAACAATAAAACTATAAAAACAGCATAAGAAGAAATTAATCAAATGCTTTTCTAAATAAAAATGTCTTCAGCTAGTGGTTTTGCATCATTGTGTATCCAAGACATCCTAATTTTTTTTATGTATCGTCATGAGATGTGCATTTTAAGAAATGTTGATACAAAAAGAGAGTAATTCTTCAGTTGTCCTGAGACTATTATCTGGATGCAAATTATTTCATATTTTAAATTAAAATTCTAAATTCCAGCATATAATCTTTCAGAGCAATCCTAGAAGAGCTCGTCCTGCTACATACCACATACTTAGTCACGCACTCATTTTTTTCACCATTTTCCTTACCCTCCATACCCTGTGCATGTAGATTTGCTCACCTCCAGATATACAATATAAACACATATTTTTCTCCCGCTTTTTCTCTGTCTATTTAATATATTTGCATACAAGCCCGCTATACTGCCATGCACACACAGGTATGCACCTGAGAGCATGCAGTTCCACGCTTCTCTCTAGCTGGAGGCAGGAAACAGTGAACTGTAGCTGAAAGATGACCCACTCACCTTTAATGTAACACAAAAGGCAATGTGTCGTTAAGTGGGTGATTGCTTCAGTCCCCCTGTTCTTTGCCATAGCCATCAGTGTGAAGCCACATGTGATTAAAGACACACCCAAAAAGCAGCAGTGTGCGCCTAAACGGTAAATGGAGAATGAAGTTGCAAACAGTGAGGGAGGGATCGCGAGGATTTGGAAAGAGAAGTGGATGAAAGAAGCAGAGAAGGAGTTGGAGGAGAAAGGATTTGGACAAAGAGGGAGACATTTGGAAGGAATGAGATGAATTTGGAAACAGCGGGAGGGAGTAACAGATGACGAATGAAAAGTATGGGTGGTAGACAGAGAAGGAGAGAGAGTTAAGTGTAGGAGAGATGGCCTCTCTTATTTTCAGATGGCCTGGTCATCTGGCAATGACACGTTCACTGAGAGAAGTCACAGTATATCGCACTGGCTTCACCTGCCAGCACTGCCCTGCTGCTCTCTTGTCAAACCTGCCACAGACCAGTGGTTCATGCACACACATCCACACACAGTTTATACCTTCTCTTTCATTCTCTCACTTTCTGAAGCCATCCCACAGAGCCCGCCTGCCACTATTGGACAGTAATAAGATTCAGATCTGGCTTCTCCGCCTGCTCACAGTATGGATTTCCCTATAATGACATTCTGAGGGAGATCGAGTTTGCTTTTGTAAAACAGAGGACTTGAATCAGCAGTGAGGGAGCCAGGTTGCAAGTGCCACTCTACATTTTGCTACATATGCATTTCTTCCCCTTCAAGTTTAGTCTGATACTCCTGATACACGGTGACACCTCATATGGCCAGTCTGTCCCAGCTGGGATTTCACTGGGGTTCACTGGGTCGTGCATAAAAATTCAGCATTTAGAGCACGATGTGGGCTGAGTTTGGGCAGTTTGATATAAAGTGATGTTTGTTCAGTGAGCAACACTAAGTCTTGTCATATAGTCTCAAAATGAAACTCTGTATAGTAGAACTTCATGCAAACAGCAGTTTTTTCTTTCTGCTTCCAAAACCTGTGGGAAAAAAATCTAATAATGCACCTGTAGCTTTCCACAGCACTACTACGTCAGCTTTCTTTACTAACACCTTTTTTATGGATTGGATAAAGCATCAAATGAACAAAACAAAAAATAAATGCTTAACAGTTAATACCAACAAGATTTTGTTAAAGCATTTGCATTTATTCAAACATTACCCTTATATGATTCCCACATAGCACCCGAACATAATTTCAAAGCTTGTGAAGCAAACATTCAGAAAACAAAAGCTACGCCTGCATTGTTGCGCGCATTTAGAGTAATCTTGTTCTTTCCAGAGCAGAACCTGCTTAATCCAGAGCCAGCCCTTTGAAATTTATGGCAGAAAGTGTAAAAAATCCAAGCTGAAGAAAAGAGCTAGTGTCACCTTTCACAGAATGCAGAGAATAAGAAACTTCTGTGACAACTATATTTATTTATTGAAAGGGCACAGAACGAACTAAAGTGGAATGAATAAGATACTGGCGTTCAATATTCATAACCTTGGCTGGATTTATTGTGTAGAAAGGGCTTAGAAGTACTTTCTTCTATTTTCTGCTGCTCATCCAGAGGTGGGTCACAGTGACATCCCCTTCAGCTTGTCCTTGGGTCGCTCAAGGCATTTTCAGGTCAGATGAGAAATATAATCTAACCAGTGTTCTCTGGTTCTTTTTGGGGTCTCTTATAAATTTGACATACTCAGGAAAAAAAACAAGTTCAGTATATTACAGCATAAACCTCAGTCTACTTGAAACAGCAAAACAACTAAAAACTACTTTTATTGGAGGTTAAGTTAGGCCTTTGAAAATCTAAAAGGTGTATAAAATCTAATATGCAACCCCTAAATGCAGTATTTATACCTTATAGCAATAGGCATGCAAAAGTAGAGGTGCATACCACATGTCTTCATGGTCAGAGTGTATTGTTTCCAGTTCAAAGCTCCCATGATGTGTTCCAGCACTCAACAGTACATGACTGCTTTTGATTAGCTGGACTTGCTCCATTCCATACCTGGCAAAAATAAACATTTGAATTTTCTTTTTTTTTTAAGTAGGATTGTGTGAGGTACTTGTCTATAGTCTGGGTATTACCTAAAGTAGTGGTGCTTGGCAGGTCACCAGTTTAGAAAAATAGACTGGAGGAATTTAATAACTTGAATTTAATGGAAACTTAACATGCTGCTGTGACAGGGAGAGCAGGAAAAATGTTTTTTGGGGGGTATCCAAAGAACAGACACATGTAAAATCAGTGTAACTGTTCACTGTCTGTGGAATATTCGAGCCTTTCCTAACATCAGTCGTACAGTGTACAGGGTATTGTTTACAGCGTCTGAGCTGAAATTGTAAACAGTTCATGCTGTAAATGGTAGGCTTGCTCTAACTTTTCTTTTTATGTGTTAAGCAGGTAGTGTTTTGGAATTTTGCACTAATTGCAAGCACTGGCCCAACATAATTTTCAGTATACACTAGAGCAAAGACAAAGAACTAAAAGCTAATCAGCATCATTCACTCCTCATTTCATCTCATAATGGACTTTCTGTCATCTTTGTAAGGCAATGCTTATGTCTTTCTTCCTGGAGCAGAGATGAATGCTTAGACTTTTAGTATGCTTGTCTATTTGTGGACAATAAATTTTTTTTCTCCTTTCTTTTCACTTTGTTTTTCTGTTGATGAGCTCTTAGTTGCAGCATTGTGTTTTCAAGCATAGTCAGAGGTTGAGCTAGACAAAATTCTTACACCACCACTGTTGCTCCTGTTAGAAAGACCTGAAGTTAAGAGCAGCAGCACTTGAACAGTAATAAATGAGTGATTTTGCAGATTAGAATTTAACATCTTGTACTTTGTAACACTAATTGACAAGTATGGGCCATTTTGAGCTGTTTAAAGTAGCCCGCTTTTTAGAAATCCCCCGCTTTACACAGGTGTAATCAGTAATAAAGTCCTTTTTTTGTAAAAACATGCCAGCTGCATTCAAAACTGGCTGTCAGATATCAAATTAGATTGGTAGGTGAGGTCATAATATTTGAATGTAGATGCTATGTTCTGTACAGCTGCTAAAGTGAATGTCAACAAGCACTTGATTTTACTTGACATTAGTCACCATAATTACACACCTATATTACAATTTTAAGTTGAGGAAACTGCTGGAATTAATACATTTAAAATATTCCCTAAATGCAATATGAAATTTAATTGTATAACTCAGCAATGGATCAGACCTCCATTATCACTGAAAGGCAGACTGGCAATAGTGAAAATTGAACATTTCTGGAGTGCAGTTTAAGTTCTTTCTGAGATGATTTTCTTCTCATACCAAGAGTTGTTATTGCCTCTTTTGTTAAAATAAGAAACCACAGATTAGGTTAAATGTTAATTGAGAAATTCATCAGCCTCAGTGGATTACCTTTGTTTTAACAACAAATCCTATTGCAGTCTTTTAGTTTTACTCAGTACCAACACATAACAACTAAAGCACATACTGAGCTGTTGTTGTGTGGTCTGAGTACATACGGACACACCAAGTTTCAAGGCTATGGTGACACTACAGTATAGAGCAGTTGTTTCATAGGTACAAATGTTGTGTTTCAAGGCTACATAAGTAGAAAAAAGAAGGCAAAGAAAGTGACTGATGACCATGTATTTTCCCAATAACTCTAAAAAAAGAAGTCCCTTGGCAACTGGATAAATTTCATTTTGAAATGTAAACTGAATGGAATCTTTTATCTAGAGAGAAATGATGAAACCCTCAAAGAACTGTATTGTTCATATAAAAGGCAGCAACACAAACAGCGTTTTATCTGAAGAAGAAACAGCCTCTACTGATTCTCTTTTCTCTATTTTTCCCACTTCAGCAGCCAAATATAGAATACGTGATCTACATTTGCTTATGCAAAATGTGTGTCAAGCTTTGTTTATTGGGGTCTACACTTTCACCACTAAAATGGACTTTTCCTGTTAATCACGGGTCTAGAGAAATATACTGCAATGTCTCGGTAGACTGCAGACTGACTGTGAAACATTAACAGGTCATCTGCATTTTCTGTTGGATAGATTCGAGACCTGCCTCTGGGTTGTGTTTAACATTTCTTTTTAAAAACCTCAATTGTCTATTGTGTGTATTCTTGGAAACCCAATCAAATTCTGTATGCTGTTGACATCGTTAAGATGTCAGACGAGTTTTGCCTCTGTTGGTCGTGTAGCATAAAAAACCCCTCCTGCGCTTGTGCTGTCGAGCCTAAAGGCGGCGTTAAGATTTGGCTCTACTTCCTGAGTCTCCCATGTGCATTCATCGACAAGGAAGAGGACGGATTGAAAACAAGCAAAATTTTATTAGAGCACTGAGAGAGTAGGAGAAGTAGGATAATGTATGGGCCAGCGATGCCTTTCTTCTGAGCTGTCAGGGCTTTATATGCTCTCCGTCACGGTGCTTTGCACTGCCTGATGACTTCATGGCCCTGAAATAGAGGTTTTCATCAGCAGAGACCTCCCTTGTCCACTAAACGATTAGACAGACAGTCATTTTGTTATGATTGCTGGGTATTGCTCTGTAATCAATTTTAATATTTGGCCTAAGCGATATGACATGGTAGTCGGAGGTGTGTGACGTTACAAGGCTGCTTCCAACAAGATGTCCTCTCTCCTTATGTAATTTTTCTCTCTGTTTTAAATCAGGATAATTTCCCTGCGGGAAACCCAGAGCGTCTCCAAGATCTGAAATCTACTGTTGATCTGCTGACCAGCATCACGTTCTTCAGGATGAAGGTGTGTTTTTATGTGTGACAGTGAAGGGTGGATGGGCAGTGGACAAGCTGAGGGGTGAAAGGGGAACACAAGGATGTAATTGAAGAAAAAACTAAAAGAGACATAAACTTGCACTAAATGATAACGGAGCACTTTGCATACCTCTGATATACATTAGAATTTTCACTTTCTACTCCTTAAACCTTCTACTACTTAAAAACCAAACCATTTATTGTTACACAACCACATGAGTTGAGGCTAAAGCAGTGGAGTTGTGTTAAACTTCATTCATCAATAAACAGCTATGGTTGTTTCCTCTACCTCCTTCAACCCCAAGAGTATGCTGACTTGTCTCCTGGTATATGAAAAGCACGGCTCCATCCGACGTTCTTTGTGGGAGTCGGGTTGTAGCGCTAGCGCACTGAGGCATAGCTAAGATGGCAGCTGCGAGCAAAGGAATGAAAACTGTCACTTTAGGTTACCAAAGCTTTCATTCTGTGCCATAGCCATGCTGAGCCTCACTGTGTATACAGTATGCACCGCTGCTCAAACAGTGGAGCCCCTGTGTTAGTATGTGATACACTGCACATGTACCTAAATGCTAGTTCACTTACATGTCAGTTACTATATATAGTACATAGAGTAGGTTGCCCTTTTTTGCACAAGTGATAAGGTGTTGATTAGGGTTGCTAGCATTATGTCTATGATCTGGATGATTTTCATGTTGAATGGACTGCTAACAAACCTAGGATGTTTGAATGTGAAGGCATACTTTTTAAACACTGTATGTATTTCTGTGTGTTTGCAGGTGCAAGAACTCCAGAGTCCACCAAGAGCCAGTATGGTGGTGAAGGACTGTGTCAAAGCCTGTCTAGACTCCACCTATAAATACATCTTTGATAATTGTCATGAGCTATACAACCAGCTCCTTGATCAGGTAACTGGCTTGTATCTCTTTTAATGACACTAAGGCCTGCACTTTTAAACTTAAACATTCCTAAACAACAAAATCAGATGCTTTGCGCAAAGTGAGAGAACGCACATGAGAACGCTTCATGCTAGGTCTCAAGCTGTGTACTAGTAATCTTCAATGGCTTGCTAACTATACACTTGTTTATACTACACTGACTGCTTACTTTTGAAGCTCCTCAGACATGTTATTGGCTAAAGTTAGCTTGTGATACAGTGAAAGAAAGATAGGTACCGTATTATTCGAACCATAAGGCGCACGGATTATAAGGTGCATGAAGCGAAACAAAACAGTCAGAGAAGTCAAACTTTACTCATCTCATTCTTCTTGCTTCCTCCACTTCCGTACTCTTGATTCATTAATGTTGAATTCTCTCGCAGCTCCTCTATTCCCATGTTGTTGCAGTATATTAATGACTAACCTCGTATTGTGGATGGATTATCTCAGTTGTTCTCCTGACTGAAGTTTGGTCCGTTTACAGCATCCTGCCATGCTATTGCATTTGTCCACAACCATCGGGAACCTTCATGTAACTTTTATCGAGTGGAAAAAAGTTAGCGTCCATCCTCCAGCTTCACTGTAGCTTTGTCTGTATTATTGTAGGGTCTCTACCTTACAATATAAAGCCGCACAGAGGCGACTGCTGTTGTGATTTGATATTAAGTTATATGTAAACAGCTAAAGTAAAGGTTGGGTACAGTAATGTAGTTATGCATGGATTGTTTAATTCAGAAAAGAAGAAAAAAAAGAGGGTCAGGTGGCTTAATCACAGCACGGTTCATGTGCAGGGCATCTGCAGACCTGTGCAGTTATATAACAGCAGTTTGTGTGTAGACCTGCTGCAGGAGAAACACTAGGGTCAGTGAACACTTTCCAATTTTCCTCCTTCCTAAACAGCAGTTTTAAAACACATTTGTTCACTAGAATTCTGGAATGGGATTTGCTTGCCACCTGTTCAGCTCTGTAATGTTTTATTTATTTTATTATGGTTGTGGTTACTTTGGCCTCCCTGGGCTTGAAAACTATAACCTCTCTGATGGTGGCCCATATACAGGAGAAAAAAGACAATTTCTGCAAAGATGATGTGTTTTTATAGATGGTACACACAGGGTAATGACAAGTACTGTAATAAAAATTTAATGTGCCTATTGTTATCATAATGACTTTTTAATGTAATATTTTCCCAATTTCTTGATTTGACGAGTAAACACAGTCTGAGCAACAGCTCCTAAATGTTAATGAGAACAACTCACAGTTCATGCAGTCATTCGTAATTTACAAACTAGCAACTCAACATCTGCTAATTAACTAGCAAGGCACACACCAATAACTAGATAACTGGTACTTAATTGAGTTTTACTGACATCAGTGTGAAAAGTACTGTAGAAGCAATAGTAACAATAACATTTAACGTGGTTATTAATTCGGAATCATTTAATTTCAAGTTAAAAACTTTCTTTTAAAAACGTGGTCTGTCAAGTGTTGGCATCTATCTGACAGCACAGCTTTATCAGGTAAAACCTCCAGCCTATAATAAAGGTGACACTATGGTCTCCTTTTCAGCTTTATTTTGCTTTGTACTGATGTGTGACAATGGTGGAAAGTATATTCAATCCCGCATGGCTGGAAATCAATAGTCTATATATCCCCCACAGACATTTATCAGACAATAAAATGTACACAGTGTCTATTGCAGACTTTGTATAAAAGACTTCAGCCTTGAAAAGGAAGCTGTAGGTGGAAAACAGCCGTATAAAGCACCCAACCGTCTGGAAGATCTTTCCTTATGTAAAAAAACAAAACAAAAACAAAGTTTGTCAACTGTTTTGAAGATTTTTTTTCTCAGGTGTCGCCGCAGATAATATAGTACCACAAAAACAAGGTTCATTCTGAATGATGGTTTTTTTGTGTGAAACTATGATATCATACTACTATTCATATAAAATACTATGCAGTATTATTAGTACTATGAGCAGCATTTTTATATTGAGAACTGACAGATTCACCTGTTTACGTATTCAAAAAGTAGCTTCACCAAGTCCTGCATTATGTTTGGCTCTTCCAGACTCACTTCCGCGTGATAGTTTACTTGTGCTTTGGCCTCGCCTGAGTAAATAATCAGTCAACAGGCAGCTCCGCTGATTATTTTACGGTTTACTTCCCAGGGAGAATGGCCTTTACATCACAGAAGATAATGTCTTTTTAGGTCGTAATAGGGTGCAATCTGCTCAAAAGTTGAATAATAAGTTTCCTTTGTTTAAACAGCCTTAGGGGTTGTAAGCAATTACCAAACCGGTGAGATAGACACTTGGTGCTAATTACGTCTTCGTCCACCAGTTTCGCAGTAGACAGCCTCTCTATCAATGTTTCTTCGGTGGCAGAGAAAAAAAGGCATGCACTTCACCCCAAAGTAAACCTCACTGTGATTATAAATTATGTTCACATACACCAGGTAGCCTTTGGCCCAGCAGATAGAACACATCTCAGACCCCAATTCTCCAGTTGCTAACAGTGACTGAGTGTGGTGACACAAGAGCTGACACAGTGGCCAGGCAAGCAGAGAAATATCCCAGCCACAACGAGGAATCTTGCATAACACGACAACAAAGCTTTCTGCTTCTGCCTGGGTGTAAAATGACTCGGGGGAGGAGGGGCTGAGGGAATCTAGCTTAACTGTTTCTTAAATCCTGGCAGTAAAGGGAGGATTTTGAAAAGCAAGATGAAGGGGAATTGGAGGGAGGGCAAAGAAATCACAGAAAAGGTTTATCCACTATGGAGGAATGTGGAGCAGCAGTGATGGTGCACACACTAGAAATATCTGGTAACATGCGCATGCATCTTAAATAATGCACATATGTACGCACGCATGCACATGCCAATGCAAATGCTAATGCACAAGAAGACAAATGAACAGAAGCGGTTTGGTGTTGTATGGGGAGGAAAGGATTCAATGATTGTGTGCAACAGGAACAAAGGAGAAGCTACAGCACTCCGCCACTTATCTAGCAAGCCTCTCAAAGTGATTTGATAGGTAGCTACATTACCTTCATTATCACATATTTGCCAACAAAACACAAAGGGGTATTTAAGAAAAAGATGCTTTTCGTTTTCAGAATCGGTGTCCTTAAATGTATTTTTCACCAACGCATTAAACACACAACCATTTCTCACTGTGCCTTAAAATGCGTGGAAGCAGTTTCAGTTCCACCCGCAGCTCGTTCTCTTGGGAATTTGATCACATTCTCTGGGAACATCCTTCAATCAGAGGCTCTGTAATTTGTGTCACATTGCGAGAATTGATGAGGAGCCAGTGGTATGCTAATGCTTATTTCTTCTGCATGGGAATTGCAGGAGCTAAACAATAAACATAAACCACTGGCTACCCCCTAGAGGAATTATACACGGCTATCAATATTTATGCTATGCTCCCACTACCCCGTGCAGCAGAAGTAGAGAAACTGCACTGGACTCTTAGCTCACTGTCATATTGACTTCCTACTGAAACTGGGAGTCAAACCCATGGGTGCGTAGTAAAAAAAATAAAAATAAGATAAAAATGACAGAAGTTTCTTAATCACGTTTGACAATGGATTTGTTACAGTGGATTTTTGTACCTACTTGAAGTGAATACCAATAAACAAAGGGAATACACACAACATTTTAGCTTGCTGCATACCACATCAGATTTAGCAGGGATGACACAACCTTCAGTGTCCTTCGTATATGCATATACTTTTGCACACACAAATACACACACAGATAGGCTTTGCATAGCTAACTCACTACCTGCAGAGACATGTGTTTTATTATTCATGTTTCCAATTTAACAAAAATTTACCTTCCAATACATAGTGGCATGTCTCCCCAATGGTTCAGGCCTCTCACATTAAACCATTGCCTTTCTCATTGAAGTGAGCATCAGTATTCTACCAAAGTACAGATAGAGGCCAATAAGGATTGTTGGTCTGTTTAAGGTAGCTTTGTTTGAACTCAGAAATTGCTTCTTTATCCAAATAAATTTGACTTAATGATTCATTTAACAAGTGCATCTGCCATTGTCATTGTTTGTCTTAA
This sequence comes from Aulonocara stuartgranti, assembly GCF_965226115.1. Lineage (NCBI taxonomy): Eukaryota > Metazoa > Chordata > Actinopteri > Cichliformes > Cichlidae > Aulonocara > Aulonocara stuartgranti. Next base: position 11,758,690 of record NC_138939.1, on the reverse strand, counting down.
TTTCTCATCACACTGACCGGCCTAGTTTCACTTCTCATTCATAGCCATCTTATATAGATCATGGTGTAAATGGAGTCTTTGTACAAATGAACACAGAACAGCATGTGCTCAGTTCAGTAACATCATTAATAGATCAACCAAAACAGCGTGATTCTGATTAATTTTTATGCTTTTTTTCTTACTGATTGGTTAATCATTAGTAAATCTTTGATTATATTCATGTTTATCATAAATATAACCAATTATTATTTTCATAATTGTTTATTGAAAAATTGCAGTTGTTTAAAAAAATATTACGTATTATGTGCACCTGTAGACATTATTTGGATGGCCATTATGAAGTTGAACCTGTTGTTTATAATAATCGTTTTCAAAAGTGTAAAAGTAGACAGATGGAGTGGCATAAATAACAACACCAATCATCAGACCACAAAGCTGCAATTTGTTTCATTTTAAATTAGTTGCTTTTGATTTCACTCGTTTCATCCGCTAGGCTTAGTAAACAAAATATATTCTTTAGATTTGGAAAATATAGTGGTTGGGTTAAAATAAACATATTCACAACAATAACCCTGTATACTGAAAAATAAGGGTACTCGGCGTACTAAAAATGTGATACCAAGGGGTCCTGTGCAACCATACATATGTGAAGAAATAGGACTGAGACCAATCGCACTGTTGCCATGACAGATGTGTCACTACGTGGATGGATATAATCAGTACGATAGAAGCTTTCATTGAAGAAGTAATAGTCTAATCTTAGTACGATTCTTCCCAAATGCAGTGTCAGTGGGACATACCGACACCATGTGACTTATATTTCTTTAAAAGGAGAAAATTCATTATTAGAAACAAGTTGATTATTGTAGGGAAGACTGTATTGAGGATTTATGGACTCATCACATGTTTCCAGAGCACTCCTTTTTGTGCTGCACCCCAAAGTCAATATGTAGAAGATTGTTAAATAATTCAACCTAAATTATTCAGCGACTAATCTGAACATTTTCATTTTTTAACAAAATTTTCTTTTCATCAGAAAGACATTTTTGCTTTAGTCATGCATGCAAGTTGTTGGAATGTGCATGGCTTCCTATCAGGAGTGCATGTCCACAGTACTGGGTTAGATTTTTCATTGTCATTGTTGTGCGTGGGTGTTTAATCGTTTGTGCGTACGATGCAGTTCTCTCAGTGTGTGTATGTTTTTGTCAATTTGGAAACTCAGGAGTGTTTTGCTGTTTTCTTGCTGATTTTCTATAAAACCTGTTTATGATAAAGGGCACGACAGGGACAATTACTTGGTGACTAGAGATCAGTGTGGACGCACGCAGTGTGGTGTGAACAGATGGCAGAGTCAGTGAGAGGTTTGGATTCAACACCTTTCTCCCCAGTATAGCAAGAGATTTATGCAGTGGACTTTGACTCACATTTGCATGGACACACATTAGATATTGAAACTGAAAGGTTGTTGTCCTTGATTTACCAACACACCTTGTTACTTATGGTTATAGCCATTGTAATTTTATCCTCCAGCTCCCAGAAACCTGTGGGTGGAAGAAACTCAGTGTGGAGACATGCTGTCTGAAACACAGTGCAATAATGTCACTGTGTGCAGTGAAGCCAGAAAAAGCTCAGAAATGTGTGTTTATTATAATTAGTTCAGTTAATAATCTACCTCTCGTGGGATAAGCCAATGCAGTCTTATTTCATGCTGAACACAGAGCACACTTATTTATTTAATATTATTATTATTATCATCATTATTTTTTGCATAACATGAGCACAGAGTAAAACGATTTGGTTACCCTGCTGAGCACTTTGGGATGCCTGCCACTCTTCATTTAACAACTCTCATGCTATTACCCACTGTAAAATGTAAAACTCATTTACAATCAGAAAAACACCTTAATTTACCGTGTCTTTGTTTGGATCTAAGACAAATACACTGCATGTCTCACAGCCATCTTCTTTGTTGCCTAGCAGCAAAACTTCACTTTACATTAGGAGAACAGCAATGAAACAGATTTAGTTACTTTTTTTTTTTTTTTGAGAAAAAGAGCATATACTAGTCGTGTTAGGTTCCCATTCATTATCAAAGCTGTTCACTGCTGATGCTGAAAAGAGAACATATAAATAGAACATTAGGTCATTAGAAAGTAAAAAGAGTTTTTTTTTGTGTTTTGTCTTGTTGAAATTTCATTATAAAAATGCTTCAGCCTCTACCTTAACTTTCAATTTTTCCTTTAGAGCCGGAAGCAAGACCTTCCCAGGGAGGAACAGGGTCCATCGATAAAAAACCTGGACTTCTGGCCAAAACTCATCACTCTGATGGTCTCTGTGATTGATGAAGACCGGACAGCTTACACCCCTGTCATTAACCAGTATGTATCTCTTTACTTGACAATATATGCATTTTCATTTCCTTGCATATACACCGATGAGCCTTATATTTTATGATTCTAACCATAACATGCGATAAAGGGCCATCCTGAAAAATGCATGTTGTGACAAATAAACTTTCACATAGTGAGGTTTACAGTTTTTCTATTCTTTATGTTGTGGCATGATGTGCTACTTTTTGAGATCTCTTCCCCACATTTTTTCGAAATGTTTTCTCGATTCATTAGGTCTGGATGCAGTTATCCCTGGGTGTGGCTAGGAAAATTATACTTAGCTCTCCAAACAAAAAGGTTAATGTCAGTTAATTTATTAATAAATTAAACAATATTTTGAACACTGCATTTTCTAATTGCTCAGGTTTTCTTTGTGTAAAAATAAGCAATTTAATATAATATTTTACATGTATTTTATTATTATTTATATAATAACATATAGAAGAAGAAGAAATCAGAAAGGGGCAAATTAGTTTTTTCTTGGCACGCTGAAGAAATGCAGGGTGACTCAAAACTACACAATACTACAGTACTGTAGTTTATAAAATAAACAAATTTCATGACCTAAAGGAAAGAGAGTGTCATTTGCCTTTAAAGAAAATAAGATTAAATATATTTCCCTCTTTCTGCCTCGCTCATACATATCTGCTCAAATGCCTCCCACTTTTTGTTTTCTCCTTCTTCTTGCTGATTTACGATGCTTATTAAGACTCTGTTTATGCCCTGAGCTTTCTCTCCTACACTGTCTAATGATAGATTTGCAATATTCATGCCTAATGCCTCCACATTCCCCTGGTCAACTTCCAGAGTGACAGCAACTCAGATGCTTTTTCATGATAAATCCAGGAGGGGACTTGTTGCCTTTAAATAGGAGCCGCTGCAGCCATAGGGAGAAAAATGTTAGTCTGTCGCACTGTGTTGAGAATATTTACATGATGAAACTAGCCTTGAAAATTTCACGGATTTAAACTAATTTAAAAGAATACATTTTATGATTGGGGGAAAACGTGGATGCTGCAGTTGTTTTTAAAAGCATAAGCATAGCAATATCCCCAGAAACACCTCATGCATAAACCATTTATTTCACCAAATAGAAGTAAGACTGTGGCAGAACATATTATGCTCATCTTCACCACAGAGGGTTTCATTATCTGGCCTACCTACAGTACACCATCTGGTTGCATGACAAGGCTGAGGAATAACTGAGATAGAAACAAAGATTCTTAGAGTGATAGAGATGAAAGTGCAATTGTTTCAGGGATTCTGTTCACTTTTCTTCTTCGCTGGGTGCAATGAATCAGCCTTTTGGACTTGGCTCCTTACCTCAATAAAAAGACCTGAGGTTGGGAAAAGGAGAACAGCAGAGTTTTTGTGTATGTGAGTAAGTGCACTTCAGCATTGCTTCTCTGCAGGAGTGTCCAAGCTGAGCAGATGATTACTGCTCCAATAGAAATTGTCGGACAAATGAGTTTGTTGTTAGAAACAAGGCGGCCTGGAGCAAAAGTAAAACATTTCCAGATAAATTGACCTTTCTCAAACCAAGGCTCCGTCATCTATAAATGTCCTCCCTTCACTGTCTGAAGATACAGATAATTAAACCATTGACATCTCACGTTCAAGCTTTGACTGAAAATCTATAGGCATTCAAAATAGAAGATTACTTCCCAAATGCGTTGCCACCTTCATTCTCTCTCTTTCACTTTGTCATTTCCTTCTGCACTTTTTCTCATCTTTAAGGCACGCACATACAACTCATTTCCGCCCCAATTCAACTAGGTTTGGAAATAGCGGGGGGTTATTAGATTATGAGATGTCTTCTACCACATCTGTTAAGTCATCCGTTAGAGACCTGGGATGGCCATCAGACCAGCCACTCGAGCGTGTCATTGTACGGAAATGAGTCTGATTGAAATCCGTTTGAATTCCAACAGGTTTCCGCAGGAGCTGAATGCGGGCAAGATCAGCGCTGAAATCATGTGGAGTCTCTTTGCTCTAGATATGAAGTATGCAATGGAAGGTCAGTGCTCATCAGATAATTTTGCATGAGGGCATAAGTGACCGAGTGGAAGATTAAGACAAATGATATGAACTGACTGAGTCTTGGTGAAGAACAATAACTGACCTTTGTGTTGCTTTCTGCAGTCAAAAGTTCAGAGTTACTGTGTTTTATGCCTGTCTATGTAAGTGCTGTTTATCGGTTGGTGTCTCACTGTTTATCACCTGTGCCTGGCTGTGGTCAGCGCTACTGCCTATCTAGATTATGCTTGCTTTCTTTCATTCTATTGATCACTGTAGTGAAACTGGAACTTCTTTTAAGCAAGATAAGCATTTGATCAATTGCACAATCAAAGACAAGTGAGATGCTCAGGTTTTGTGTCTCTTTATTTAATTACCTCCGTCGTTCAGTCGCCGCCTTAAAAAAACAAAGAAAAGTATTTATGATGCCCCAGTGTTACTGCAGTTTGCAACATTTGGAGTAAGAGTCCCTGGCTAATGGCAAATTTCAGTAAGCAGTAGTAAGTTCGAGGCCCACTTTTAGCGCCCTAGGCAAGATTATGATTTGGTGTAATGCCACATGAGTAAATATGAGCAGCTTTCTGCTCGAGGTAGAACTATCGCAGTATGTAAAACCCAAGCATGTAAAATTGGAGTAACTGGCCAACATTTAAATCAATATGAAAATGTTTATATTTGCTTACACGCAGCATCAGTGACATCTTAATGTCAGATTTAGGATCATTGTTTCTCAATACTGAATTCTACGTCACAGAAACTCTTGACACAACTGTGCACATACAATATTAACTGTAATATAAGTGAATGCCGTAGGGACAATATTGACCTGTTTGGAGGGAAAGTCAGTACCCTGGTTAGTCATACCTGCTCACCAGTATCAGCAACCGAATCTGTAGTTTAAAAATGATTTTGAAAAAGTCAGGTTATGCAGGAATCAGTGTATGTTTCGAGTCTATGGTGTTAGCATCAGCTGTTACTGCAGTGTGAGGCAAACATTTTTTTAACAATGTGTGAGGCACATTGATCTATAGTGCCAGACCTTTTCATGAGGAATAGGAGCAATGACAGAATATTTCTTCATCCTCTTTGGCACACCATTGGTGAGGGTATCTAGCTGGCATTTGCCAAAAACTGGCCCTAAAGAGGTTGGTATTTTCACTGTGCCCTTGACCAAGGCACTGGCTTTAGTCCCTAGGCACTGCAGAGTGGCAACGCATTACTTCTAAGATGGGTTAAATTCAGAAATTAAGTTTCCCTTGGGATAAAAGGATGTCTTATATCTTACTGATTGTAAGTCAAACAGTTTAAAATATTTAAAGATACAGAACATGCAAGTGTGTGCTGGAGTTTTTTCTAACGTATTCTTTCTACTAGGGCTACATGATTATTATTATGATTATTTTAACCAAAATGCAGATCACGAGACGCTGCCACAGTTGCCGATTTTAAGAAATAAAAAAGTATGCTTTTTTGTCCTCTTTATTCACCTAACTTGAGTGCACCTAACTTAGAAGAAAAATTAAAAACACAATGGTAAATCAACAGGTCTTTTTTTCACTTTTACATTGTTACTAACGTTTATTCACTTGACCCATATGCTCAAGAGGCAAAATAAAGTCTTTCACTACAATCACTTGCATGATTGATGTGAATAGCACTCAGAGAAAAGTGCTGGACACCTGTGAGATTTGACTGTGTTTCCTCTGTGACATTTGCATAGTCATTTTGTTTACTGGACATGTATCTTTAGCTAATAAGACTGTGTTGATAATTTTAGTACATCTTGGTGAACTGGATTCTGACGTGCTGTAGATTCTGTCTTTCTTGGGTGTCATGATGTCATGATGTTGGATGATTGACATTAACAACCACTGCGTTGTTTTTCTTGGTCTACATGCATTCATTGTACTGCAGTTTGTGATGTTCTTTCGGGCAATAGAGCAACTTAGTTATCCTTTCAGCACTTTCCGCATGACTTCTTGGTTTAAAAACAATTGCCCTAAGTATATCCAAACTATTTCCAAACACGGATGGATGAACTTTACCATCTGCTGTGCCAAATATTTGATTCTTGTTGTCTATATAATGTAGTGTTGCTTGCTCGCAATGACTAGTCCAGGAAACCTCAAGCTGTGTGCTACAAGGAACAGCTTGCAGCACCATCATTCAGTCAGGTAGAGATTAAGAGAGAGGTTTATTTGCTTTCGCTTTGCTCTCTAGCATGCATGTTCAATATTGCACAATCATGTTCATTTCTGGGAATCCAAAATCATGATCAATATTAAATTTCAAGTAATTCTGCATCTCTATTTTTTACAGCATGTCCTTGTTTTGGCCAAATAAACACTGTATTTAACTTATTATATTACACAATAAACTGGAAGGTGTTGGAAAAAGGGCCACCAGACTGACATGCACTGTAAAGGTATGAAAAATGACATTTTGCAGTTTCATGAGATTATTTATTAACTGTAATTGTGGACGAACCAAAAAGAGTGTAAACTGTTGCAGCTGTGTAGTACTGCAAAATGAAACTAGTATTTGTTTTTCTGTATGCTTTGGTGGTTTAATATAGATTTTGCAATACAAGTTAAGTCTTTTTTTTCCCAGAGAGTTGCAGTGATCAGGTCATAAATCTCTGATATATTCTACCAGTACGAAAACAGATGTTCCCTGTTTTATGTGGGTTTTGTCTTTAATTCCTGCCCACGTGTTTTCTAGCTCTCCTTCCAAAAGGCAGTAAATGCCACCTGGAGGCTGGTTTTTGAGGTTGGTGGCTTCTGGATCAATCCCCACAGGATATATGGTGGGAGGCGGAATACAGAAAGGCGTTAATGAAGAGTGGGGTTGTGAACAAGTGTTAAGATAGTTTCGTGTCAGTGTGTTTGCACATAAGGACTCAGCAGGGTGTCACCCTTGGTTCTGAGTTTTTGTGGATTTCTGCTCTGAAGTCTAACTTAGATAAAGTTTGCCAAAGTCACGTCTCTGAAAAGCAATGAATGTTTTTGAGCTTTTTTTTTTCACACAGAAATCACGCTCCCCCAACAGATGCTACTCTTACGTTTACCAAATTCATCTTACTTATCTAATCACTTCATGTCATTCAACTCATTATTTCTATGAACAAAATGATTGTTTGTGACTATGTAGGACACAGCTTATCTGATTTGATTTATTTGATTTATGCATACTTGATTTAGGCAGAGAAGATAAAATGTCCAGCAGCATTTAGAAAATGATATCAAATGGTTTGCACCTCATATTAATATACAAATATTATGAGATTCTCTTTATCGACTGCGACCCTGATTTATCATTTACATTGATGTTGCAGTGGGTTTTTTTTTTTAAACATGCATATTTTGCCTGGTCCAAGCTGAACATCTGAGCCACATCTGTGCTGAATTAAATATGACAGAAGACATATTTGTTACTTTGATGAAGGCAAGCAGGCTGGGTGATGTGATTGAGGTTTAAACACTAGAAATGCTCTTCAGACTGTGCTGAAGACGCAAAGCTCAGGAGCACCAAAGAGCTTATTGACAATTTATTCTCATCTACTCAGCATATACCTGCTGCTTCCTCTGTACTAAGCCTTCTTAAGTTGCTATAGCAACCAGGTGTCATGGTGAAGACACTGCAAACTGCAGTATTTCTTACACACACACACACACACACACACACACACACGAAGCATATACTGTATATTCTACATGTGTTATATTGAGAGGGTTGTAGTTTTGATATTTTTTTTTGTCAGGTAAGGCTACAGAATTCATGTCATTGTCCATTTTATATTTAATATACTGTGACAGGTGCAGAGTGTGTATGTGTGTGTGTGTGTGTGGGGGGGGGGGTTCTATGGTGAGGTTAAAGAGCACAGAGTACAAAGATTTCAGGGTTATGTGAACTGAGACTTTCATAAACACACAAATTTATACTTTAATTATATTTTTTTAATTCAAATTTCCACAGTAACTTTAGTAGTGGTCATACTCATAACATATTAGGTGTCAGTAAATGCTGAGTAGCCTCTATCACATACGTATGCTTTCATAAGTACGTCATACTTATGAAAGCATCACATACTTGTATAGCCTCAGACTTCCTCCACCCTCTGTCTTATATAGGATGTTGCTACTTCCTGTGCCCTGAAGTAAGAAAACAATTTGAAAGTTATTCTTTATTTCATCATTTGGCAATGCAGAACTTCTTGAACCTGTTTATCTGTTTGTACTTGAAGTACATTCAATTTGAATATTTTTCACACAATCCAGCTTGGTGACATGTTGTACTGTTACCTGTGCAGGATTTAGTTCTGCAATACCTAACTTAAGGAAATTGAAAACTGTAACAATAAACAGCAAATGTACTTCAAACATGACAAAGATAAGAAAATATCATTTTCATTAGTGTACATTAAAGGTCAAAATAATGTATAATTATTATATTTGTTCTTCTTAGATATTAAACCAATAACTTAAAGAGAGTCAATAAAATTCTATAATATATAAAAACATCTCGTGTGTTTACACTTCCTTGATAATATATGTACTTAAGCAAATCAATAATGCAACAGAGACAGTGAGAGCAGTTGGGGCTTTGTGTTTGTATGTGAGGATATCTGAGTCAGGGCAGCTGGGCATGTGACCACCTGGGGTGTTACTGACTGCTGTCACAGCAGGTTTGGGCAGCATGTGTGTTTGTGTGTGCGTGCTCGATTTGCCCAGTGGAGTCAGTGTTACAAAAAGAGACGAGCATCACGGATGCACTCAGTCACACATACCCTCTTTCTCGCTCCTTGAGCCTGAACCCTTTTCCCCTACTTTGCCTCCTCGTGTCTCTTCTTGTCATTACATCACTGCATGCCCACAGCGACACATGCCAGGAGGAGGAAATGACTGTCATGTTCCTCAAAGGAGCACTTTGTATGAATTATTGCTCACTTTTTTGTTGGATCGGCTAGTAGTTGGAGCTCTGGGTTTGGATTGGTGGAGAGAGGTTAGTAGTTAAATGAGGGAGCATTTTACAGCTCATAAACCACATAATGGTGTAGCAGAAGCACACACACCCAAAATCATGCGAGATGCTTTACTACTTTACTGATTGTAAAACAGTACAAAACTTGGAAAGTTTGCATACACTTTTAAGCTACATCTTAAAGGGTTTGCATGTAAACTTGCGAAACATTTTCTTGGGAATAATAAAATGAAATATATTCACTGGTCACTATATTAGGAACATCTTGCTGGTGTCAGCTTGGACCCCCTTTTGGTCTTCATTCACACACAGACTAGACAATGATTTCATGACATGCTGCAGTGATATATAAACATGTGGTGAGTGAAAACTCACAAAGTTCTCAGTGCATCACGTGAGTTCTTGCAACAGTTTGAGCCTATAGCAGTATACCTAGGGAATGTTTTATGGTCACCTGATCCAGCCTGCTATAAGCTTTATCAAAAAAGAAAGCCTTACGCCTCATATTAAAGATAGACAAGGTGTCTGTCTCCTGAATCCAAACTGAGTGCTGATTCCACAGGAGAGGGCCCTGGTGTCTGGAAGAACTGCCGGCCATTGTGATATTAGAAACTCTAGAAACCACAAGTAAGCCTGCAGTCTGAGAGTGAAGTGCTCTTTTGCCATAGTATGATATTATGAGGTGTTTAAGGGATAATGGGGCGTGATTATTCCCATGCATATTTTGACTTATTTTCAAAACTTTGTGTGTGAGTAGAAGAATTTAAAATTCAGTTCTGGATTTACCAGGGAGCTAATGAGGAGAAGCTAATATGGGAGAAATATGGTCTATCTTTCTAGTCCTTGATAGTAACATTTTGGATCAACTGGAGGCTTTTTAGGGACCTTTAATAGCAATGATAATGATCAGTAACAATAGCTACAGTTTAGTGACTGTGGTCATAAATGGATAGAAATGGTCAGCAACAATACTCAAGCTACAATGTTTATACATTGTGTGCAACGGGCAATCTGGGGTCCAAAGTGTACCAAAAAAATATTCTCGACACCATTACACCAACCAGCAGCAGTCTGAACTGTTGATATCTGGCAGGATGGATCCATGCTTTCACATTCTTTACACCAAATTGTTACCCTACCATCGCAATGTTGCAGCAGCAATCGATGCTCGGCAGACCTGTCAGCATTTTTCTAGTTTCAGTTCCAGTTTCCTATTTTGATCAGCCTGTGTGAATTGCAGGCTCAATTTCTTTCTTTTTTTTTATAGCACCCAATGTAGTCTGGTATCCATCCTTTTTAAGGTTTCATGCATCATGTTCAGAGATGTTCTTCCACAAATCTTGGTTGTACGAGTGGTTATCTGAGTTATTGCAGTGTTCCTATCAGCTCAAAGCAGTCTAGCCATTTTTCTTTTATCTTTGGTATCAACAAGGCATTTTCCGAGTAGTAAACTGGCACTCAGTGGATATTTTCTCTTTTTTAAACAATTCTCTGCAAACCCTAAAGATGATTATGCAAAACTGCAATAAAACAGCAATTTCTGAAATACTCAAACCAGCCCACCTGGCGCCAACAGCCATGCCAAGTTTAAAGTCCCTTAAATCACCTTTCTGCTTCATCACTCCATTTCACAGTCATGACTAAATATGTTAAATATCACAATATTGGTCACAATTCATGGTATGGCATGGTAAGAAAAGTCCTCTTAAAGTTTCACATTCATTGTGTAAGAATACTATTCAGGAAGTTTTTTACATTTTGCTATGTCCAATACCACCTACAGTGCTATTTGAAAGTTGCATGTGTAATAGCAGAAACTGTAGACAAGTGACCAAATTGGTCCTGTAGGTCTATTTTAAGCTGCATACATATGTGTATGAACACATGCACTGTTCCTGCATGTACCGTGTTTTGATGAGGTGGTAGAGAAGAGGTGATTTCTTTGAGCCAATTCAGGTTTCTGCTCAGCTGTCTCATTCAGACAAATGGAAGTATATCAGAGTAACCTGTTTATATAAGAAGGCCCATAAAACTGGCAGGGTGGATGACAGAGACACCCTGAAGGAGGTGGGCCGGAATATCCTGCTTCATTGGTCTATCTATCTGTGTCTGTATGCGTGTGTGTGTCCTTGTGTGCGTATGCGTGCGTATGTGCATGCATGTGTGCAGACAAATGTGCAGGCACTTTCGCACATTTGTTCACGCGCTCAGTTGTGCAAGTAAGTAAGAAGGAATGAATGAGAATATAAAGAGAATATTTGTGTCTTTGTGACTCTGTGCACAGATGTGCATGCACATTACTTAATGAAGTCTTTGATGCATCCTCTGCTTCCTGCTTGGAGGCCCTTGGTGCCAGTGCTGGTGCAGAAATGGATGCTGCTAATTTTAGCATCACTGTGAGAATCTCTGAATGTGTGAGAGGAGAGGGAAAGGGCGCTTCAGAGAGGTAGGAGGGATAACAAAAACAGAGTGGATAAAATAAGAGACAGAGAAAAGATGTGGGAGCATATCGAGTGTGAATGACTGTGACTATAGCTGAATGTATTCCCGCAATCCCTGATAACTTACTAATAAACTTGTAAAATTGTGCTGTGTAGTTAGAAACTGAGCTTTTAGAAGCATATCAATCATTATTATAATTTGCCATGTTGTTGTGTAGTTTGTTAATTTCTTAAAAAACCTTAAAAAAACATCCAACAGGGAGCATGCAGACTGGTCACTGAAGCTAAACAGAAGCAAATAAGGAAGAGAATAAAAATAGTGCTTCATTACAGCAACAACGGATTTATTTCTAGACTTTCAGACTGTGATGAAGTTTAAGGCACACATTTTATATGCGTTGTATAGCTGTTTAATGACGGTGGTTCCCAGGGCATGCCGTTGAAGATCTAGTGCCTCTGCAGCCCATTAACTCACCTTCAGCCTGTTGGAGCAGCTTCGCTCCATAAAAGAGTTAAATTGAACTTCAGTTAATGTACAGTACGGTTTTGGTTTCTATAACAAGGTGGTGTTTACAGGGCTGAGGCGTGCCCGATGTTTTTTAAACTATTCATTTCATTTTTTTTGGCATAAGACTGGAACCTCAGTTCAGATCTCTTAGTACATCATCTGACAGCTTATGTCTTTTTATATTCATTGACTTTATAAAGCACTGAAGAGCAGCTTTTTCATACATGGAGGTCTCATAAATGCTTAATAAAGCCTCCATTAAATGTAATGCCTTCTGTCAGTCCAGTTCAATAATAATGTTTTATATTTCCTCTCTTAAGGAGCTGCTGTATAATATGCAATGTTATTGTATTTGTTTTAATAAAATGGATAACATAAATCCGTACTTAATATCCACAAAGACATAGATTTAACATAAGACCACAAATGCCGCACTACGTGTTGCAGTGGTGATTCATTATCCTGAACCAGAGTGGAGCCTTAACATTAGTTCACCTCAGGTTTGGCTGTGTCTCAGTTCATTATATTTCTGTTTGAGTCTCATCAACATGGGTTGGTGTCTCTGTGGACTCTTGTGTTTTAGCCGAGCTGTGTCAGTAGGCCCCTGTGATAAAGCTACGGAGGCCCTTTGACTGAACTGGGTCAGAAGCCAAGATGAAGGAATTGTGCCACAGAGAAAAGTACGCTGCCTTTGGCTGCCATTTTGCTCCTCTGGGCTTTTGTCTTGAGCACATCCGTCTAACCTTGCACTCTTACAGATATAGTCGCTGAATGGTAATTGTACAATGCAAAAGCTGCGGTAAACTGCTACACTTCATAATATCCACTGTATTAGATCAATGAGGCAGAGAGTGAGGCAGTCTCTTGTGAGTTTGTCTGTCCCTGTGGGCTGCGTCACACAAGATGACATCCTCGCCAGGGACCTTGAGCCTACTCCTCCCTCAGGACAGCCCACACTGTTTACCACCAGCAGGGGAAAATGACACAGATCCGAATACACATACAACAGTGTATGAGTGCACAAAATGATATACTACACACATTTACATGCATATTTACAGCATTTATTTAAAAAGCTAGATGAGACAATGAGACCACGCTCAAGCTCACTTAATACTTTTGTTAATAAATGTGAGAAAGCATTGGTGTAAATCTTCTTTGTGAATGAGATTGTGGAAAGAGGACACTTGGTAAGGTTGGTGAGGGAGCTTAGTCATGCAGAGACAAAAGTTGCTTCTAATGGAAGTGTGTGGACTGTTTTTTCCTAATGCATCCTATTTGGGACTAGCACCTGCATCTGTGTTTTGGACTGTGAAAACACATAGACGCCTGCCAGGCCAATCAGCTGAAGAGTGAAGGTCTTCATACAAGCTGTAATGGACAACATCCACCAGTACTAAAAAGAACTTTAGGTCTCATTTATTGAGCACCTCAGTGCCTTACTGAGTTTCATTCACTGGCATTTTTTTTTACCATTAACTTCATTAATTTAGTGAAAAATGTCTTAGGTGAAGTGTCCAATCGATCATATGCAATCATAAGGCTTTCTGATCTCATTGGGCTGTCACTTTACCTTGTGTTACCTCATTTGCATACAGCTACTTTATTGCTGTGGCCCTCTGCAAAGTTTTGCATCATTCATGAAGAGCTGGAACAGAAACAAAACACATTAGCACCACATTATTGCCACAGTATTTATGATCAAGTGTACTTAAGCATATAGCTCACATCGAAGCATGAACAGCCATGGTACAATTAAATACTTATATAGTTTTTAATATGTCAGTGCAGTGACACCACGAGGCCTTGTGAGGCTGGATTTGCATAAGTAATCATATCAGCATAACAATAAATTTGAATCAACTTACCTTGCAAAATGACAGATCTGACAAAGAGCTACAGTATAATTACTGTCTTCGAGGTGAAATTCGTAAGTGAATTATAAATTAATTGTGTTGAATTTCAACTTCCTGTAATTACATTTTTTAAGAAGGCTCTGCCTGTTTTAAAGGCAAGCTATGTCTGTTGCCTTCAAGATTTTAAAATGGAATTCTCAGCTATAAAAAATTTAAAACCATTTTCAGATGACTCATTGTGAAGTCAGGCAGCTTCTGTATGTTTTATTGCAGTATTTTTTTTAATGTTCCCTGCAGTCTTATTTACCTCAGTTTTTTTCCTCTGTTCCAAAAAAAAAAATCACACTGGTAAGAAAAATGACTTTTAGTCCAAGTTTGAAAAGAATTATTCTCCCCCTTTGTGTTGCATTTTCTAGAAAGATGATATAAGATGATGTGTCTTTATGACTGAGGCGCTTTTAAAGTCAAGAGTATAGCCCTCTTTTAACCACTGTTAGTTACAGTAATTTGTATCCAGAATGAGCTTAAGGATTAAATCTGCTTTAATAGCCAGTAGTGCCAGTGTAACACAATAGTACATACCCTTCATGCTGTTTCACTATACTTAAAGGATCTGTCCTTATGATGCTTCTTTTGGTATCCCTGATCTTTACTCAAGTGCTACGATTAAGCCAGAAAACATCAGGATCAAATTCACGAGCTCTCCTCTAAAGCTGGAATAACCTTCAGGTAGAAAAGTCCTAAAATCAGATAAATTATCAACACAGAAATGTAACAGACAAAACGAAACGGAGCGTACATAACATGATTGAAGACTACTGGATTCCTTTCATTTTGTTTCAAGCATGAACTCTTCTTAGAGTTGATTAATTTCCCTCAGCAAGTTTATAGCTAGAACAATCTGCTGTCAAAAAATTAAAATTGTTACCACTTTCTCTAAGTCATTGATGCTCCTGTACATACAGTAATGAAGAAGCTCACTGGCAGCACTGAACAAAACACCTGCTGACCTCTACTTTTCTGTCTTCCAATTGACCTCCATCTGCTTCCTTTAGGTGATGATTGTAGGTGACTGTGAGTATGTGACAGCAAAGGTGTATGCAAGCAGAGCTGAGGGCAGAAAGGTTGACACACTGTGATGGTGCATGTATATGTGTCTGTTCTGCTGTGTGTAAGCAGCCTTGCAGTGCCAGCTCGATTATTAAAGTGGCACTGCCATAGCTATTCAGATATTACAACCGTAGGTCCTCCCTAATAAAAAAATGCAGACGCAGTATTCGGTGTTTAAACCAGCTGCTCCTTCTCTGACAACGACTGAATCACTGAATTCAGGTAAGAACTAACACGGCAGTTTCAACATTGAAAACCACTTTAGCCTTGCAGGTTAGGTTCTGATGAAATTAGTGACATGTCAGGAAAAGAATTCATTTCCTGACATCATTGTGGTTTTTCATACCAGTAATCTACAGAAAATCACTTTAAACCAACCGGTTTCATGGCTGCTTATGAAAATATTCAAAAATAAGTCTAATGTATGCATTTTCAAGCACAGACTACTTTGTGGAGTGGAGAAAATCAGTTGATTGTGACATTTCTCTATGTCTTTCTCTATGGCACTTCTCTATCTGTTGTTGCATTTGTCTTCACATTTCATAAAAATGTAACCCAGGTCTTTGCTTTGAAGACATTTTCTCTGGGGATATCAACATTATGTAACCTTTCAGTAAGATGCGTTGAAACAATAGTGTGCCATCCAATTATTATGTTAATGCTTCAGTAGAACTACTATAACACATGCATTCACATAGATATTTAATGTACATGACAGTCTGCCTATGTCTTTGTTAAAGTGGAGTCACAGTCATTAAATCAGGTATAAAACGAGCTGCGGTAACAGCTGAAAACTGACTGACTCAAGTACAGCACTCACTGTATTGTGTTTGAATGCATCTTGAGGCAGACACGTGTTAATTGCACATATGTAAATATCTTTTTTCTGAGCTTATAAGGAAGTATAGCGAGCATGGCAAGCATGGCACTATTCATCAAAGTAAGCACTGAGGTTCTTATCAGGATTAAGCCACGACAGGCACGGTGCAATGCATTGGATTTAAACATGTCTTTGATGTTGTGTGCTTGTTTATATCTTTTCCTGCATTTGAATATGTGTGTGATTAGGTGGTTTCTTTCTTTCTGCTAAACTATTGTGCTCACTTATGTTCCCCGCTTTTTCAGTCTTATTGAGACCTCTTATCGTGTGTCCAGAAATAGACAAATGTTTTTATGGTTTAGTTAAAATGGATTACGGTATACATTTGGCATTACAGTACGACTCAAATGTGTATCAAATGACCATATGATCAGATGTAGAGTGCCCACGCAACACATTCCATCTGTGAAACACTGAAGCAGCTGCTACACTAAATCGTGTCTGCCATCGAGAAAGGAATTGTATGGCTATTTGCATACTGGATAAAAGTGCATGAAAAATGAGAAGGAAAGGGTCGTGCAAAAAATGAAAAAGCACCATACAAAATAACAGGGAGTGGTTGGCTAACAGAGACCAATAAAAAGACCAACACGTGATTCAATAGAAGCGTTGGATTTCCAAGGGGAGTGCAGGATGCTTTAGTGCAAGACTATAATGCTAACAAATGTGCACTAGTAGATAGCAACAACAGCTCCAGGAAACATCAGTCTCTTAGTCCAACGCTTTGAGCTGAAACATTGCAACAACTTTTTCATGGATTGTCATAATGTTGTTGTTTACAGATAAAAGAAAAATAATGTTTTTTTTACTTGTGTACGGCGCCCTCTTTTCATTTCTATTTGTGGATTTTTGAACAGAACTCGCCTCCCCCTGTTTTAATCAATGCTAATTAAATTTGATGTGTGTCAAAGCTGCACCAAATGTCCATTGTTTTGCTATGGCATACAGCTCTGTGTCAAGATCTCTGTCAAATGAGCATAACGGTGTTCTTAATGTGGAAAAGCGTGTGTCACATCTTGATTGGTAAAAATGCTTCTGCAGAGCACACACCTGTGCATCTTCACTCTCAGCTCCTTCAGCAAACTTGTTCTGTCCTCACTTCTCCTTAGAGATAGGAACTAAGACGTTCTGTTGTGGTGTGGTGAGATCAGTCTCTAGGTCACAGGCAAGAGGACAGAGGACAGTAGAAAAGGTGGCACACGACGGTAATTAGAAGGGCTCTGTGTTTTGTGCTAATTAGCAAGGGTTAGCTCCCTGCCACCACTGCTACCGGATGCTCAACATTACAGTCTAAATTTAAGGCTTGTCAATGTTTGCACTGTTTAGCCAATATTGTAATGTTAGTATTTAACTAAAATCACAACTTGTACTGCTGGATCACGTCATTACTGGGTCACTCTCATAATTACCAGTTTCACAGAAAACAGCATTCCTGTCAGTATAATTGTTGTAATTGACCAAAAAAGTCACTTTTTTTTTTTAAAGCTGTTAAACATCCAGCTTGATGCTAAAATACGTAGGAGTGCATTGATATATACACATATATGGAAACCTCAGGCAACACACTGGCACCAATCCCTGTTCTAATAAGGGGACACACACACTTACAGTGTTTAAGTACAAACACAAATTGGACAAATTTCTGCATATTTCTGCAAAGGGACAATGCTGTGTCAGCAGCAGTAGATAGTTATCTCTGTCCTGGATGCAGTTTCCGCTTTACCATAATCAACTCTACTATAATCTGGGCAATAAAAATACAAGTGATGTCCTCATTTTACCACCTCAAAAGCTCAGCCATGCTCCCTTGCCCTTCTGCAGGCTATCTAAAGAACCTTTATAAAACAATAATGGCATAATTGTAATTATAATGGGATAAGAGAAATTACATTACTGCATTACAGATGTTCAATGTTTCACACAGTTATAGAATTGTGAAGGAAGCAAAGTATTAACTTTCACTATCAATATTACCCATTACTATTAAAACATCACTCATCCAACTGTGCAGAAAAGCTTTTAGTAAACAATTTTCTCACACGGTAGCATGACATTATATAATGAAATGTAATTCCATTAGTATTATATTTTATTTGGGTGGTTATTGATTAGGACAGCTGGAAGCCCACTAATGAGTGACAAGCAGCAGACTGGCAGCTTGTGTCACACCCAATGGAAACTTTTCCATTGCTGCCACCTCTCACAGTTGATGTGAGCTGCTTGTGTGGCTGTAGACATGTACAGTAGACCTGTACAGAAAATGTGTTTGTCTTGTCAGTGAAGGATGGTCTGCTTGACCTATATGCTATCTTATCTGTGTTGAAACTGTGATGAAACAGTTTCCTGTATCCAATTTCTTTGTTACAACACACTCTAGTGGTCTTTTGTGTTGTGTTAGATTTTCCCTCCACCATATGGACCTCTCATTTTTGCAGTTTTCTTCTTCTTCTGAGAGCCATAATCTCATCCGTGCCCATCACTGCAGTCGCAAAATGCTTTACTTCTTATTGGTCTTTCTTCAGTGGTCCCTTCTCTTTTGTCTGACATTTCTCTTACAGTTTCTTTTTACTCATTTCCTTTCTTTTCTCTCATCTATTCTGTCCTAACCCCTTCGTTTGCACCATTACCATCCGTCTCTTCTAAAGGGGATCCCATGAAAGTGTTTAATTGTTCTGAAATGCCCACGGTGAGCTGGACTAAATGACTCAGCAGACTTGTCAGCTGACATGAAAGTCTAATTCATTTTAGCTCTAGTTTGTTTGCAGTCATTCAAAAGCTTTCTGTCTCTGGTGAGAGCTGGACACATTCGCAGACGCATTTTATTTCCTTGTTCTTTGAGAGCTCAAGGCTATACATAATCGAGGCTGTTAAGATGTCAGACTAAAAGCAAGCACTGTTGCGCAGGTGTTTTTCATGTTCATGGGGATATTTGCTTATTTATATAAGCAAATATAAGAGTATGTGAGTGTCTGTCGGCTCTTGTGGTTCTTGTGAAGATGTTGAAAGAACAACAGAATGCATTCAATACACTTACCACTAATTTAAAGCATCCTCTCCAGTCAGTCCAGGTCCTTCTACCTATAAGACTCATTCATTTTACAACTTAGATTTCAGTGTGACATTATTAATTACTTCCAGTGAATACTGCACTTGCTAACATGTGTGCCTCATGTTTTAATCTGCATTACAGAGCATGATAAGCACCGCCTATGCAAAAGCACTGAATACATGAATCTTCACTTCAAAGTCAAATGGTTCCATAATGAGTATGTCCGTGACCTGCCGGCCTTCAAGGATGTTCCACCAGAATATTCTCTGTGAGTGTTTTCCACACATCTACATGCACAAACACGGGCGTGCCCACACGCACGCACACACACACACACACACACACACACACACACACACACACACACACACACACACACACGTGTTACTGTATGAGCAAAGGTTTGTGCATGAACTGTTAGTTAAAATTATGGCAAAGATAAAACTAATACAGGCTAATTTAGCAGTAAATGAAAGTCATAATCAGCTTTTGTCAAAATGGTTTAGAGAGCTGTTGATTCAGCTGTAATAATTCCCAATGATATAAATGAGGATCAAATAAATAACAGAACAGCTTCTGTGCGTCAACACAGATTCACTGCAGAAAATCTGCTTCAAGTTAGGTGGAAGGTGATTTTGTATCAGAGCACCGGCCTTCAATGGTAGTGCTAGTGAAGGATTAAAACTAAAAAGCCAAGTTAAAACATTTAAATTAGAGTGAAGTTAAAGGAGCATGAGTGGGAATGACATCACACCTACACGAGCTGTGCGGACATGGAACCCACGCCATGAAGCTCCCAGAGCACAGTTTTTGTACTGTTGCTAATGCCAGAGGAGGTTTGGATGAGGGCTGGAGATTGCACTCTGCACCCCAGTATTCAGTAACCCCCCTTTGTTACTTCATGTGGTCTGCCACTTTAAGTTGCCGTGGTTCCTGAATGCTACCAGTTTGTAATAATACCACTTTAAGTTGAATATGTAATCTCTAGCACTATCTCTTTTACAAAATTACTTGTTGCAGCAATGGCATGCTATTGCATGTTTTAATCTGCATTACAGACTAGTGCTCATATTCACTGAGCTCTTTAGAACAAACCATTATTTTGAAAATATTTGCATGGCTAAGTGCTTGAATTTATATACCTGAGGCAGTGGGACTAAACATGGCTGAATTCAAAGATAAGAGGTGCAGACCCATACTTTTGGCAATAGAGCTTAATTTATCGTGGCTCAAGAGTTGGGAGTTCGCCTTGTAATCGGAAGGTTGCCGGTTCGAGCCCCGGCTTGGACAGTCTCGGTCGTTGTGTCCTTCGGCAAGACACTTCACCCGTTGCCTACTGGTGGTGGTCAGAGGGCCCGGTGGCGCCAGTGTCCGGCAGCCTCGCCTCTGTCAGTGCGCCCCAGAGTGGCTGTGGCTACAATGTAGCTTGCCATCACCAGTGTGTGTGAATGGGTGGATGACTGGATATGTAAAGTGCTTTGGGGTCCTTAGGGACTAGTAAAGCGCTATATAAATACAGGCCATTTATTTGTTTTGTCCAAATTCTATCATGTGGTAGTCATATCTGCCATTAGGCATTATAAAGCTTTATTAGATGGTAAGTTTTCAGTGTTAAAATTAAATGGGTAAATATCACTCACTTTCAGCTGTATTGTTACAGAATATATTTCACTTGAACGATCTATCTTTAAAACTTTGAATTTTTAAATATAATTTAAAACCATTGTTATACATGCAGCCGTTTCTGGTTAAGGAAGAATACTGTTTTGATGAGGAGAAAGAATTTAAAGCACTTAGAAGCAAAAAAATGTTTTGTTCTGCTTTTTGTGTAAATAGCTGCGATATAGAAACATGTGCTAGATGCAAGTAATGCCCTGCCCTCTCTCATGCAGCCGGTTTATCAGAATAATGACTCACCCTTCCTGTCGGCCCAACTGTCACTCAAACACCATCAACAGCAAGATTGATTCTTCTAGAGGCATACACATCATACATACAAACACACGGACGCACACACACACAAGTCTCCCTGTCTGTCTTCCCTTTCTCTGTCACCCCGCCCACCTTATTTATTGGCTTTACTTCATGTGGCAGATGCCCTTAGCCAGAGTACACTGCAATTTTGGGGGAACATCCGCTGCTCTGAGGACAGACTCAGGCACAATATTAAACACGGAAATGTCAAAGTGAAACAGATAGAACAGCATTATTATTCCACTAACAAATGTACTTCTTTACCAGACTCATTTGTTCCGGCCTGTCTTCCTCTGTCCTCTGTCTGAACTTCGCAGTCTAATCTGTCCACAAACTGAAATTTGATTTTAAAAACCTTCGTGAATGACAACCTTGGTCAATACCACGAACAAAATCTGCCAACTTTTAAGTGCACTACAATCATTTTCAATTGATTCCCCCATATTTATATATGAAAATCTCTTGCCCTCTGCGTCTGAATAACTTCTGTATAATGCAAAGAAACCCCAAACTACAGTTTGATCCTTTAATGAAAAAAGGCTTTTTTGTTTTAGGTGGTTTGAGCCATTTGTCATTCAGTGGCTTGATGAAAATGAAGATGTTGCTATGGATTTCCTCAATGGAGCGCTGGAAAGGGACAAGAAAGATGGAGTGAGTACAGCATTGAATTAGTTCTTAATATATAACTTTTATATTAACTCACCAAAGCCACTTGCATGTTTATTCACAAGGACGGCCTGTTTAGCCTGAATTTACCGCTTGAGTAGGTTATGGGAGGATAAAAGGAATTTCACACAGTCCAAACAGCCCTCGCTCTAAGAGTTGATTGGAATATTAATAAAATTTCAATTAAAAATTGATATGAACGGGAAACAAAACATGATTTTCAGGGCAAAGAAAAGCACTGAATGATCTTAGAGAATAATGAAAGGAAATGGAAAAAAGCTTCAGAAAACAACTGCAGTGTACTGAGGTCTGTACGCTTGTTTGTTAATGTTTATCAGAGTAAAAAGATATATATTTCATCTCGTGCAATTAACCAGATAAACACCTACAAATGCTACTATCAACATCACAGAATATTGTTTGCTAAAGTTAACATTTTCTGATATTTCAAACTGCATAGTGAAAGTGTTTTTTATTTAAAGTGGAAAACTTAAAAAAGGGGTAGATTCCCAGGTTTTAAATGTCAAGCCCAGTTTATGCACAGCCTTTGAAAACAGTATTTCAGTGTCCTCTGTGATTTTTTACAAGCTTTTTGAAGTCAGAAGCATATTCCTCTGTTATCTACTCATGGTGTCTATGACTGAGATATTTTTAACAGAAACACTATGTTAGAGAATATGTAGAAACTGCAGTATTTTTGGATGCAGGCCCATTTAAGCTCTATGCCTCCTACTCCCCATCAGCGTCCATACTCCTCAATCAAGTGTAACGTGTACTTTATTTTGGCAGTTTACTCATTATTTGTTGCAGTTAAATTTTAAATTCATGAAATATCATAATCACCTAAAATGTATTGATTGTAGTTCATGTGTATACTGAATAACCACAGAAATTGATATGGTCTTTTGAAAGCATTTCAGATAGTTATGTGGCATGTTATTAGTGCATCCCCAGTCATTAGTAAACATCATCAGTACCTTTACTCAGCATTTTAATTATCTGTCATTTTAAGATACAACTGTCAGGCAATTATGAAGGTGCCTAAAGGTCTTAAGGTCTGACATTTTTTCTTTCTCTTTCCCTTCCATGTTTCCTTGTCTGAACATGTCTCAACAGTTCCAGCAAACCTCAGAGCATGCCCTCTTTTCCTGTTCTGTGGTGGATGTGTTCACTCAGCTAAACCAGAGTTTTGAGATTATCAAGAAGCTGGAGTGCCCAAACCCACAGGCTCTGGCTCACTTCATGTGCCGCTTTGCGAAGGTCAGGCTCTTTGGAAAGGCCCCCCTAGTGAACCCTGAATACTATTGCTGGGAATAATAACTCACTGTTAGATACAAGCAGACTCTTTGGTATATTTATTGTGTTTAATATGATCTAGTTATGAGGCTTTAACTGTTTAGGGTTTTTCAGTGACAGAAATGCAAGTAGAGCAGCAGTCATTAATTAGAAAACTGTCTCTCTCTCTCAATCCCCGCAGACTATAAACAAAGTTCTTCTGCAATATGCTGCAATCATATCCAAGGACTTTCCTTTGTATTTGAATAAGGAGAATGTGGTAAGTGCCCACTCAAAGCCTGCAAATGCTAATTGGAAAGGTTATGTTGAGTTTCTTTGTGCAAGTGCAAATATGGCAAGTCAGAATAAAGTGTTTCTATGATTACTGTCTCTAGCAGCAGTTGGCATGGAGACTATGTAAAAAATGTTTGCAATAACAGCGCAGACTCTTCTATGTAGAGCCCTGCCCTGTCTTCCTTAATGCACGTAACAAAGTGTCTTTATTAACCGGGATGCAATTATTCATGTCACAGCCCAGAGCTGATGGGGAAAAGTCATTGGTATTTTCTGAGCTCTCTGTCCATTGTTTAATGTGACGGATGACTAAACACAGAGCCTTGTGAGTGGCCTAATTATCCACAGTGGTCTTTGAAGTTGAAGTGAGCGATAAAACACAGTTTCCGCGCAGAGGAGGCAGATGTTTCTTTACAGTGCTGACAGGCTCATTACAACTGTCCCAGCGAAAACATGAAATGTCCCTTCCCTAGACAGAATTAAAATGACAATTGATGAAAAGAATGAAGTTACATAGTTCCAGAAATTTAACCTAATCTAATCTCTAATTTATTAGAACTCATATATTATACAGTACACAATTTTATTTATTTTTTTACCAAGGATGTACCCTATAATTGTCTTAGCTTTTGTCAGACTTTCTAGTTTTACATATGAACATTGTGCATTCACAATAACATATTAGTTTTAGTTTTGTGTGATTTTTATTTGTGTTATTCTATTTATTTGCCCTTTCTTACATTTAAATTGCATCATAGATCCGGTGCATATGTCAGTAAACCAAAGATTTTATGTTACATTTTTCACAGACTAAAATTATGCAGCTGTGGAAAATAATCATATGTGGTTTTAGAATATCTCATATGCTCATAAATCTTATAAAAATAAACCCTAAAAATTATGTTTTGCCACAGACACAATTTTGGCTGCATTAGGGATTGAAAGACAGTAATCACCCCTCTTCTGTGGGCCACATTATGATCATTTTAGTACTTTCTATTCCAAGTATCATAATTGTAGTTTGTTGAGTTCATGTCTGTCTTGTTTTTATGTTTGTTTGCTTTGTTTTGAGCGTATATAATCTGTGACTGTCTGAGTTACTCTTGGTCTCCATAAAGAGCACTGTGATTAATGTCTGTCATCTGTTAAACTTCTTGTGGAGCGGAGAATCGATAACGCTGCCACCTGACACATTCGGTGTAGATATTTCTCTCTTTGTTGTGTTGCGTACGGATTGCATTTCCCCCCGTTGACTGCTGATGTCATTCAGAAACGTTGCCAGTTTGTGTAGATGTGTCAGGAAATCAAAAGTAGATTTTACAGTGAGTGCCCCTGTGATTTTTCTGACATTATGCATTGTGTTTTCAGTTAAATGTTAATCCAGCAAACTGCTACATTACTATGTCAGTATCTGGGAACCATTAAATTTGATGTGCTAGTTTTTTTGCAGGATTTAAACTTCAAAGATATTTTTTAGACACATTAGATGTTACATTGTGTTTTACAAAACAGTGTAGTCACATTCATTCTCATTCTTTTACAGCCCTGCATCATTCTCAACAACATTCAGCAGCTTCGTGTCCAGCTGGAGAAGATGTTTGAGTCCATGGGTGGCAAGCAGGTGTGCACTTACATAACTATCTATATGCTATTTCTGTGTGATGTCTGTGTCTGTTTTGAGGCAATTCACTTTCAATTTCAATAAGACTTGTAACCCTCAATCTATTCATATATATCAATCATTACAATTAAATACTCCCTTAATCTGTTATCTTCCAGGAAGAGGAAATCACAAGGTTAGCTAAAAAACGGCATCGCCAGGATTTAGTATCTTGTTAAAGTGTCTTCAGCACAGGTGGTGCCAGCTAATTTGAAAGTTTAAACCTCCGTTCTCGAATGTAAAATATGTATGGTGTGATTATGTAAATGATCATTTCAGATGATATCCATATGAAGTGGAAGTGAATAATAATCTTAACCTAGGTTCAGACAGCTAACAGATTTATCTGACATGTAGATCACCCCTCCGACTACCACGTCTGCTACTGTTCGTACCTTCTTTGTATTCCATCTATAGTTCCCCACCTCTAATCTCCCCTGTGTATAATATGTGTTGACTTAACATTTTTCGTATTGACTTAAACCCCCAAAATCTCCGTGTTGTGCCTGAAACACAGGTGAATATTTTCCCTGTCAACCTGTCATTCAAACATGAGGAGCAGCTGGCACTTATTCCTATGACTTACCTGCATGTTTCTTTGTAGTTTCTAACACCTGTCTTGCCTTGCGTTTTGTCTTCTGTCGTTGTGTCTTCTGTTTTCCTCCCATTTCTTTTTTGTGCTCTCTCTCTCTGTCTCCAGGAGGAGGGGGTTGTGTCCTTCTGTAAGGTGTGTGTAGTAGGATTTGTCAGCACCCCTTTTCACCATTTACCAAATAATACCAAAAAAAAAGCACACCCTCTTCCCCCGTTCCACCCCTCACGCTTGTACGCTTCTCACCCCACCCCACCCCCTCAGCCCCTCCAGCAGCATGTGCCACAGAGCATACGGAATCTGAATTACCCATCACCCCTCTGGACAGGCTGCTCAAGCTCACCATCCCCTGCTCTCTGGGGAAAGTGGCTCAAACCACCTGATCCCATCTTTATTTTTAGCGTGGGGTTTTTTGGGGGTCTGTCTGCCACTTTTCTATCCGTGTCAAATTTAGAAGTGTGATATCTATTTTAGTTCACTGCTCCCCTTTTTACTCCGATGAAAAGAGCAGAGTCAGGGGCTCACTAAGTTGTTGGCTGTGGTTTTGATCTTCTCTTTCCATCCCCCAAGATGCAGCCTCAAAATGCTTTAGACAGGATTTTTCAGACTGTGTTTAATGAGCTTCTCAAACACTTACATCTCTCCAGCTGTGCCCTTAGCAGAGGTGCTGCTATGGCCTAAATATTTGCAGATCTACACTCGGATCTCTCCATTATTATAGTGACAGGAGAAGTCGTAACTTCCTTTCAAAAACTGTGAATAACTACTGGTAATAGATGATCAGGCATATCTTTTAAGCATGTCTCAAGTAATTTATCTGGCTAATTATAAAGCCAAAGTCTATTTCAGGTGAAAGTGTCCTATTAGTTTCCTCTCTCCTCTATTTATAACAGAGGAGTTCCGTATCAGAAATTAACTCCCAGAGAACCAGTGTAATTACCAAGAGCTGTTATCATAACAGAGATTAACAATAATCTCTTACAGTCCCATTTATGGACTCATCATGGACTGATCTCCCCAGATTAGTATTAGTACTTATTTGGGGTATTTCACTCAACTTAGAAATGGCATTTTATTAAGCCTTTATTTACTTGGCATTGTTAGTCATTATGGACAAACGGTGCTCTGGACTAACAACCTGCCAGTGAGTAGATATTGCATTGTTGAAACAGGCAAGGGGAATCAGAGCTGGACTGCAGTTGATAGGCTGTCAGCCAGGGGAGAGTAGTACACTCAGGAAGACTCTGGATGCCACTCAGTGTCAAGTGAAACCAGTTGCCATGGAGAAACCAGGTGCTCCATGATTTCCAGACATTTTGTTTCCCTCCTGTAAAGATTAATTGACAAGATTAAAAATGCACTGGCTACTTAGACTACGTGTGTAAGAAATCTTGTGGTGGAATTGGTGTACATTTGCCCTAAACTTCATTAGCAGTTTCTTCAAATGAGAATGCAGTAGTATCTATCAATTGTACCCATATTCATTTCTAGACATCGTATCCAGGAAAATGCACCACATCTTTAAATTGGCATGTCACAGGTTTTAAATGAAGGCCTTGCTGTCAGGACTGCAGGTAGACATTCGATTGCAGGATCAGGAATAACACATTAGTCAGAGTAGACTTTTCTTTCCACTTGGGAGGTGACCGTTGCCTTGGTTTCTCTAACAGTGTTGGGATGTTTTTTTTTTTTTTTTGCCAGCACCCCTATCCAGACATATTGTTCAATTTCAGGGACTGCCAGGCTAGAAATTAGAGCCCCGATCTGAAACTTTTTCCAGGAGAAAGCAAAATAAAAAATACCTAGTTTTTTTTAAAACTTATTTATTTTGCTATCACATGAAAAGACGTTAATCACGTTACACATGGTGAAAAAAATTACACGTCAAATCTTTGTGGGCGCAGACTACTTTTTGTCAGCGTGATCCATCAATTCCATTGAGGTGACAACAGCCTTAATGTTTGTGCATGTGAACACACAGATGTAAAATCTATTTCGATCAATCCACAAATAGAGGCGTGTCTCCTCCACAGCCATAAAAGGCTTAGTTTACTCATCTGCTTCCCAGCTGAGCTATCTGCCACTAGAATGTGAGAGATGAGCGGCTCCATGGCTAAGCTTATCGGGTATAACGTGACGATCTGTCGTGCATGTGGTGCCGTGCCTTACCTCAAACATCCATCTCAGCACTAAGCCTGAACAACATCAAAAACACTAACATTTGTACAGAGCCTCACAAACACTGAGACAAGCAGATGCAGTCATACATTTAGTTACTGGCACGCAGCATAGCACGAGTGTCTGTCTATGTATTTTATGAAAACATGTCCAAAACATTACATAAATGCGAACATGAACATGCGCATACATTCATCACATGCGCATGCATAAATATGGCCAACAAATGCATGCGTACAGTAAATGTTGTGGGGAAAAAAAGTGTTGATGTATTTTGCATCGGCTGGCTTTGGAAGCTATTCATTTGTAAGGTTGTCATCTGTCACCATATAGATATGTGGGATATAGATATCAATCAAAACACACCCACATTTCAATAAATAAACTTTTCACTCTCAAATAAATCTTGCACCTGTTTATTGCAACAAACATAAAAAGGTTTTTTCTCCCTAAAACTGAAAAACGTCAGTCAGACGTCTTGAGAATCAGAACATCTGTATGTATAAATGCCCAAATGCTTAAATCCCAGAGATGTAGCAGGCTCCCAGCATCTTCTCTCTTCTGTAACATGTGTAATAGTGCACAAAAATGTTCTCCATTGAGAGACCTCTCGCTCGCTGCTTCTTTGCTGACACCGTGTCTCATGACTCGGCAGTTATTGTTACAGTGCTTGGAGGTGAGCTGTCCATTGGTATTCAGAGCGCTGTTTGCCACAGATGGCAGGCAGAATGAGTAGGAGGCCACCAGCAAGGCAGGTTACCACTCCTCTGTGCCTGCCCCCATCCCCCCAGCACCCCCACCCTACTAGAGGCATCCTCCAGAGATACCGAGTTCTAGTCAGTGTGTGTTTAGTGTATGGTGTGTAATTATGCCATAACTGGGTTTTTGTTTTTTTTGTTTTTTACTCACAGCTGGATGCAGAGGCCAGTGATCTGCTAAAGGAGCTGCAAAATAAACTCAACACAGTGCTGGATGAGCTCAGCGGAGTGTTTGGCTCCAGGTGAGCACTGGTGTTACTCAAAATGCGCGCATGGGGTGTTTTTCAAATGGTTAATGACTTCATTCATGTCTTGTTCTGTCAAAGAAATTGAACTATATGGCTGCTTAGTTATTGACAGACATTTGCTCACAATGTAAGTGGCTCACGCTCTTGCTGTGCACCATGCTTTGTGAGCACAGCAAGTTCCTTAACATTTCCAAATGAACAAATGTCACCCCAGCTCTTAACACCTTTTCAGTCATATAATAGGAACAGCGGGAGTGAGCTAGCACCAATTCAAAATGGTTAATTTTTACTGCTGCAGCATTAAAAAAAAATAGAAGAAAAAGATTCAAAGGATTTCTGGTTTCCATCACACAGTTTTAAGCCTGTGATTGAGGACTGTGTGAAGCAGATGAACCAGGAGCTGGTTCAGATGAAAGGTCCAGCCAAAGGAAGTAATGCTGCCATGGACGCAGAGACTGTCCTCCGGCCTCTTATGGACCTTCTGGACAAAAAGTGGGTATCTACTGAATACAAGGTAGAAGAATTGTGTAACACAATTTTGTCCTTTTGTTTACAATACTTGCACGTGCCAGCCTCTCCAGCAAATGTCATTAATCCAAGTACAGAACTACAAAAGCAATCCAACCAGGGAGCTCTAGATCACACTTCCTTAAACACAGCATTTGCAAGTTAAGCAGAAAAATATAGCACGCACATTAACATACCGAAAGTTATTGTTTGGTGTTATTCATTTGGCCAGTTCAGCACATTGTTAGAGGACATTGCATTTTTCTTTAGTATCATTTAAGTCCTTGGGCTGCCTTTTTCAGACAGTGTTGTGTCCTAAGACTAAGATTAAGGGAAAAATAGACCCTTGATTGTAAAGAAATCCGTTCTCCTCCTCTCCTCAATGCTGATCAATTGTTTGATCATTTCATTTCTGGTTGGGACCACTTTGATACTAGGAAAAATGGGTATAATACACAGGAGACACATTATCGATCACTGCCTACTAAAGTAACCTAAGGACTGCATTTATTACTTGGAGGGTTTTTACACTGTGTTCTGATATGGTTAGCTGAGCCCTGGGAATCGTTCTCAATCTTTTGTCAAATCAACATTGAGGCCAGTGGGGTATTACAGGGAATCCTCTTAATGATATGGAAATACAAAATCCTTTCTCATGTCTCTTAGACCCTGCTTCCACAATAGGGTGAGATTAAATCATAAAGCTGCTGCATTTATTCTTTGAATCCCAGCTGTTTTTTTTCCTCTTTTCTTTATTTAATCATTATATTTATGAAGACATTAGTAGGAGTCTTTAGCCATGTTTGTTTAGTTTTGAGGCAGGGCTGTAAGTGTTAACCTGACACATGACCTCCTTTCCTGTTTTGCAGTTTAATGTTATTTGCCAAGATTTGTGAGAAGACAGTGCTGAAACGAGTCCTCAAAGAGCTTTGGAAGATTGTGCTGAACACAATCGAGAGAACAATTGTTCTGCCTCCGTTGAGTGACCAGAGTGTGAGTATTGTGTGAGATTCCCCTTCTCTCTTACCTCTTTCAGCTCTTCACTTGGCCTCCACCTCCCTCCTCTTGTGCACCTGTCTCTCTCTCTTCCTCCATCTGTTCCGCTCTCTCCTGCCCCCTCATAGCACACAAATCACTGTACAGAAGATGAAGCACGGCAACATGACATCTCTAAATCTTTATGCACGTGGAACAAGTTTTTTCATACTCCTAATCCTTTTGTGAGAGCTTGGTTAATATTTTTCATCTTAGGAGTATCTCATTAAGCCCATTTTTTATTGTCACCCAAACCAGGCAAATCTTAAAGTCATCATGTCAAACAGTGTTTGAGATGTCGCCCAATGCCACTTTAGAAATCCAATTTCAGCAACAATAAGTTATCCCTTCACTCTGTTTAGCTTGATCACCTGATAATCTTTTAACAATTTCTGCTGCATTTTTCAAAAATATATTTTCATACGATGGTTCATGATGAAACCGTATCTGCTTCTCCAACAGCAAGGAGCTCAGATGATCTTCAGTGCTGCCAAGGACTTGGGACAGCTATCCAAACTGAAGGTAATTTATGAATGAGCTTATAAATATCACAATACATAAACTCTGTTTGGTCTGAATCCTATATTGTCTAAAAAGGGACTTAAATTAAAGATGGATTGTTCTTATATTTGGAAAAAATGTTTGTGGTCATGGCTTATGTAATATAAATTACACAAATCAAAAGAAATAATCTCACCACGCAGCTGAACATGATCAACATTTTACACATGCAAGTGTCCAGAAATATAAAAAGAACAAAAACCTTGTAAGATAATTCTTCTTTGGCATCATGAAATACAGCTTGGAGCTACATAACTGGGCAGGTGTCTAATTGCTGATGTGACTGGAGGATGTCTAATCCCACGAGCTCCATTTAGTGAGGCATTTGGATAGATCAGTGGCTGTGCTGTGGTTTCACTAACAACTAGGGTGTGACAATACCTCTGAGAGGTATTTTAGCTCTGAGTCACACAGAAGTTGCAAATGTAATGTGTGTTTCCCTGCTGAATTTTAAGCGAATTCATGTTTGTGTTGTGTGTGGGATTCCGTCAGATGTCCTTTGAGGCAACATCTGGGTACTGATCATCTGTACACAGATGGGCGTTTTTCTGTCGTTCTCCAAAAGTATTAAAGTGCTTCATCATCCTCTTGTTATTCGTGATTATGACTGATAATCTCCAGCTCTTTTACTTTTGTCATAAAATGTAGGCTTCATTTTCTGATGTCATTTTTTTATTCTTAGCTCTGTTCTCTCCTGTTAATATATTAAGGCATGTGTCTAACTCTTCCTGCACAATCTAACATCCGAAGTAAATCCCTGACTAATTGCTATTGCAGTGATGTGACTTTTGAACTATGTAATGTTTTCAGATTCACTGGAACAGTTGAAGAACACTTTGGCTGATTGACAGTTTGCTTGAAAAATGTAATGCAGTGTGCAGGACCACTTTGATGTCTATGTCCTATGACCTCTGTAAATCCCGTGCTCAGCTCTACACAGCACTTATCTTTTTCAGCAAATATTTGACAACAAACAGCTTGTAGTGTGTTCTCAGCTTACTACATGGATTTTGCAGGAAGATTTCTATTTGAAATACTCAATTACGAGAGTAAATAAATACATTATTACAGTAATATAATATAATAATAAATGGCAAAAAAAGTCTATCTAAACATGCACAGTTTCTCCATCAGAACATGATATCTTCCTCCATGCAACCTCCAGTGTTTTTGGGGCACACTATGGCTTTGTTTTCTCTGGATGGAGAAAGTGCTGGAACAGACACAATGAGGGTGACCCAGTGCAATTTTGGCATCAAAACCAAAGAACATCTTAGCACTGATGCAGATTAAACTATTTCCTCTCACAGTAGCTCTGTTTAAAGACTTTTGGTTGATTAAATCTGTACCATATGATGATTGCAGCTGAATACACACATCTTTCATCTCAAGATTGCGATGTGCATTTTCAAAGTAAACCACCATCGGCATGCACCTGACAGTGTGATTATGTGGATTAAATAGTTAAATCACATCCAATATGAAACTTTTGCTTCTGTACACACGAGCTGTACACACCTGAGAAATAAGGCAGTGCCAGAAGTTATTTACAGCAATCAATTTACGGGTCATGAAAGCTCCAATTAGAATTGACAAAAACATTTTTCATGATTAAAATAGATTTTTTTGTGTGTTGGTGTGAGACAGCGAGGTTTAAATTTATCACAAACAGTTTAAATGACTTGCACTGGTTCTGGTTTGTAAGCAGTAAATGCTCTATATCACGAGCACTATGGCTCACTTAAGGTCATAACCATTTTGCTGGAGATACATCTTAAAATTCAAAGTTAACAAATGTGACTTGTGATGGTATTTGCTTACTGCAGTGTTTTACTCTCTCTCTCTAGGAGCATGTCATCCGAGAAGAAGCCAGAAGTCTGACACCACGCCAGTGCGCAGCCATGGACCTTGTGCTTCCCACCATCAAGGTGAGTTTTTTTTTTTTTGTTTGTTTATTATATAGTTGGCAGTACTGGCTAAACTTGACCTTTAAAAGGAAAAGCAGGTGTGCATAGCATAGCAGAGATATGCAAATGATTTAAACATGCATATTCTAGGAGTGTGGAATTCTGTTACTCGTGACATGCTTTGGACATTTTAGTCTTAAGAGCTATAGTCTCTACTTGCACCTATGTTTACACTGTAAATGGATTTACTAAAGGTTACCGATTATGTTTTATTTTTTCCACATCATATATAATGACATTAAATATTGTCAAAATGTAAAAATAATAAAGTACATGAATGAAATAGTAATTTGAATTGCTGTAGGTGTATGAACTCGGACACCTAGCCATGCAGTCTTTACAAACATAAAGGGCAGAAAAGAATGGGTCATTCTACAGAGCTCACTGAACTCAAGTGCAGTACTGTAACAGGATACCACTGCAACAACAAGTAGGTTCGTGAAATTTATTCTCTCCTCGATATTTCACCATCAACTGAAAGTCGTGTTATTGTAAAGTGGAAGCATTTAGGAATCAGAGTAACTCACCCACAAAGTAAAAGACCACATAAAGAGAGCGGGTTGCTAAGTGCTGAGGCTAGTACGTAAAAGTTTCCAGCACTCTGCTGACTCAATAACTGCAGCGTTCCAAACCTCTTCTAGCATTAGCATCAGTACAAAAGTTGTGCACCAGGTGATTCATGGCAGGGTTTTCTATGGCTGAGTGGTGTGGTGTGAAAAAGTGTTTGCCCCCTTCCTGGTTTCCTAGTGTTTTGCATATGTTTCAGATCATCAAACAATTTGTTTATATTAGACAAAGATAACCCACGTAAATACAGATTGCAGTTTTTAAATGATGATTTCATTGATTAAGGGAAAAAGGATATCCAAACCTATCTGGTTCTGTGTGAAAAATTAATTGGCTGTCTTGTTAAATCATGAATTAACTGTGATTAACCACTTTTTTTTTTGGAAAGTTTGGTTCAGTTTTACTAGCCACAGTCAGGCCTGATTACTGGCAGACCTGTTGAATTATGAAATTACTTAGAACCTGAGTGACAAAGTGAAGCAGACTAAGAGGTCTCAAAAAGCAACACATCATCCTACAATCTAAAGCAGGGGTAGGCAACTCCAGGCCTCGAGTGCCGATGTCCTGCAGGTTTTAGATGTGTCCTTGATCCAACACAGCTGATTCAAATTGCTAAATGACCTCTTCAGCATGTCCTGAAGTTCTCCAGAGGCCTGGTAATGAACTAATCAGTTGATTCAGGTGTGTTGACCCAGGGTGAGATCCAAAACCTGCAGGGCACCGGCACTCAAGACCTGGAGTTGCCTACCCCTGATCTAAAGTCACATTCTGTGGGTTGACGAGACAAAATCTGAACTTATATGAAGGTTTGATTCCTGTTATATCTGGCATATAATTAACACAGCATTTCAAAAAAGGACCATAATGCCAACAGTAAAATATGGTGGTGGTAGTGTAATAGGGTGGGACTTAATAAAAAAAAAAAAAACATTAAAAAATTATTTAGCAGTTTTAAAAAACACTGAAATACTGGTCACGAGTTGTAGTATTTGCTCCAAAGCGATGCTCTTTGGTTCAACCAGGAGCTTGTTAGTATTTCTTGTTTGCTTGTTAATGTTAATATTGATGAAGTGAAACTACAAGAGTATGGTGCACAACTTAAAACTAAAAATAAATTGCATCTTAAAAATACCTCTGACACTTCCCAAGCCCATAGAAAAAGAAGAAAAAACAGCAGCATTTTACTTTTCTGCCATTTGACAGTTTTTGCAAAAGGATACAAAATGATACCAAGTCCGAGTTCTTCAGGCACAAGAGGAGAGTTATGGCAAGGTGCCACTATGGAAACACGACTCCATAAGGTGTAGAAAAAAAACTAATTGATTTTGCTGTCACCAAGGAAACTACCTGGAGGTTTAAATCAATCATGTCACCGAAATTCTTTCATCAGTATTCCAATGAGAGCAGTCGATTAACACAGAGTTGGTAGAAATTTAGAAATTCTGTTTAAATGGCTACCTGAATATACAGTCTAAAAAACAGAACAACCTCAAAACCCATCAAAAATAGATACACTAAAATTTAAAAGAAATGTGCCATTCATCAGTAACTATAAATATATAGAACCAAGAATTTCTTCTTGGACTAAAAAGTTAAATCCTGTGCAACATATTTATTTATTTAAATGCTTTTTTATTTAAACATTTAAATATAATATTTCATCCAAGCTGAACTTCAAACCTGTAAAAATGAATGGGCAGGATAATGCAGTGGCCTAAGCAGACCTTACCTGACAAAATAGCACACTTAACAGAGCCCCAGTAATGTATTATTTATCCTTTCTTTGAACTCTGGCCTTGTCTGATTGTATGAGAAAGATGTCTGAGAGTTCCTCGATAAAATGTGTATTTGATATAGTTAATAAGATAATATGTAGGCATTTATTGAAGTGCATTTCAGAATAGATCCCAGTTTTTGAACAACAAACATAGATATTAGGAAAAAAACTGATAATAAGATTCTTTATGCAGGCCATTTTATTTGTCTTTCTTGTTATCAGATGTTAGTATTACCAGAAAATAAACTGTTAGTAATCACTTACTTGCTCAGGTAAATGTGCTAAAGACTTATCAGCAGAAGACTACAGCCTCACATCATTAACTACCAAATGCAAACCCCTGCTAAGCCTCGAAGATAGAGAAAATAAATGAAGAAGAAAAACGAAATCAAATATATGAGGCAAAATATAAGGAACTGGAGGAAAGTAATACGGTAACAAAAAGAAAGTACGGATGTTGTAAAGGTGGCCGGTGATTTTACTGGAGGCAGGGTGATATCTTGAGCATGCAGGTTGGTTTGGGTCTTTTTGCCAGAGGGAATGCAGCACTGCAGCCCAGCAGTAACACTGCAGGCATTTTTCAGGATGAGGCGACACTCTTATAGATCAGTACAGCTTATATTCTGTGAGTCTTAGTGCTGTGACGGTGATTGGAATGAGGAGGTGATATTTTTTGAATAAATTGTTTCAAATGTTCTGACCTAAAATGAGACAAATCTCCAAGGCACAAAATACAGACATTCTGAACATCTTCCTGTGTTATATGGTGGGAAATTGTGAATAGATACAACTCTTATTGTACCACTGTTTGTTTAAGCCAATTCAATTGTAGTTGGGTGTGTTTATTTTAAATAACTATAGATGTTAATCTCTGGGAATTTTATGTATATTTAGTGTTTCCTGGGCATTTTATGGATAGAATATGTGCCGTTTCTCTTTTTTTCTCTTAAAACTCCACTGATGACTCAACCTCTGCACGCCAGATTATGTATAATTCACAAGAAGCACATGTCGGTCAAACTTTATGACTAATAAATCATTGGTGAGGCAGACCACAGCGCCTCCCCATGTGTCGAGTCACTGACCTGACACCAGTCTGAAAATATTTACCGGCACTTTCTCCATTGTGGTGTCAAGCTTTGTCTGATGAAGACAATGTGGTTCGGATGTCACTTTGCAGCTGTGTATACCTTATCTCTGTCTACTGCATTTTCTGTCCAGTGTATTTATTGACATGAGATAAGGGTGCACCAACTTTTTAACTTGGATCATGACAACAGAAACTCCACAAACAACACAAGCGCCATTAACAATAGCTCTTTTGTCTGTGTAATGATCATGTGTTGTAGAAGAAAGCTAGCTGAACAGATAAGCACAAAAAAGCAGTCCATCTTTTCTTAATAAGATCTCTCCATGGCCACAATCTTCCATATGTAGGAGTGGTGACAACATTTCAAAAGAATGCAAAGCTTTGTGTGTACTCAGCTATCATGCTTATCAGCACAAATGTGCATTAACCACCCAAGCAGGGGTTTCAGATTTAAATGCACGGTAATTAGACAGAAAAGTGGCTATTACTGCTGTCTCTTGCCTGGTCTCCTGCTTGGAAAATGCATACTGTCCACATAATCTCAGGTTATTTCTCTGCCAACTGAAACTTGCTGATGTGTATGAACTCAACAGAGGATCCCTTCCTGGAAAACATTCTTGGAGTCATCTGGAAGTTAACTCCTCTTTCTTTTCTTATAGCAATACTTCCATGCTGGAGGAAATGGCCTGAAGAAAACTTTCCTTGAAAAGAGCCCTGATATGAAGTCCCTCAAATATGCTCTCAGCCTTTACACTCAACCTACAGATGCCTTGATCAAGAAATATATATGCACCCAAACCTCTCAAGGTAAGCACCTAGCTATGGTCAGGCTCAGTTGGGTTTCAGTTTGGGAGGGAATGGAGTTATTTCAGCATTCAAATGCTGGAAAACTTTTGTCTTAAGAGCTATACTCTGTATTCTCTCTGCCTTGCTTGGGCAGCTTCACTTTTACAGAAAGCATCTATAAAAACACAGTGAGAGTGCCAGCAAAGGCGTGAAAAAAGACAGATTGGTCATTCTATTGTGAAGCTATATTTTAGCACCTAGGCAGAAGTGAATAAACATATTTTTATGACGACTGATTACACTTGTAGCAAAACAGTTTATTCACAACATATTTGTTGCTGTAATTCACAGTTAATATCTGATTTGTCTGCAACATTTCGGAGTTGTAATGCTTTATTTAACCTTAACATTATGGAGTTTCCCATCAGTATTTACCCCATATATATTGCTGTAAATGTGTTCTGAAGATGCCTCTTTTTTATCAGCTTAAATACACAGTGAACCTTGCTGTAATTGCATTTATCTCATCACTGTAGGAGCACTGTGCCTCTTTCACTGTAAATAACTTTAAAAACAAACAAACAGCAACAGTATCTTTGGCCTTTTCATCCTGTGTGCTTAAGGGCTTAATTGCTCTCATGCTCTTTTCCCTTCACTCTCTCATTAACAATGCATAAAAAAACACTGTCGGGATAAATACGATATACAGTATTTGCTATGTAAATCCATATATTCTCTTTTGTGCAGTCGCCTCACTCTTTCTTTCCGGCATCTCTGGCACACTTGTATATGTTGTTGACTCATCCATCTTTATTTGGATTTTCTTCTCTGTAATAAGGCGGAAATACCTTCAGGTATCCAGAGATGCTCAAGAGGGAATTCAACCCGGCAGGGCGTTGAAGCTTTAAGCTCCCGGTTCCCTCAGTGTGCTCAGCCTTGTAGAACACTGCATAGCAGGCAGCAGGAAACTGAAAGCCTGTAGGAAAAAGCTCGGCAGCCAGCAGGCCAACCAGCATTGCCGTTTTCCCTGAGTGGCAGATGGGCATAGATACACAGTGTTTCGCTGTGTGCTATTTTCAGATTGCTCGATGTGTTTCTCTTCTTCCACCCGCGCTACATCTCTCATCCCATTCCAGCTCCACCCGCAATTTCACACCATGCTTTTTATCTGAGGTGGCCTAATGTTCTGTCTTTAAGTGGAAGTAGTGAGCTGGTTGAGGTCAAAAATTAAAGAATGTGGAAATGATGCTTGATGTAGCACAGTGGACACAGTTTCATTAATCACCAACCCCTGTGCTCTGAGAACGACATATTTAGACCACGGCATGTACCAGTTTAATCCTGCCAAGCCTGCTCTCGGAAGCATACATGTGTCTCTTTGTTGAGTGGGGGCTGTTGTCTAGCTTACAGTAATCTCGCATGAATATTTTGCAGTTTTTTGGTTATGTAGTATTCGTGTGTTGAAATGTCACACGGTGTAGGCTAAGCGTAACGTCTTATTTGACAGTGGAAAAAATCTGGGAATTTAAGAGCAAGTCTTCGTCAATTAATGCAGACAACTCGCCTTTCTTATCTGCATTTTCCTCACTTAATCTGATCCTAAGGCCTACTCGCTGCCACCTTGGTTTTTATCTATCCCTGCTTTCTTTTATCTTCAACATGTACCATTTGTCTTCTTCACACTTTGAGCTTCTACGTCTCTCAGAATTCCTTTTCTAGTATCTGTTGAGTACACCGGTATATTTTTTTTCATAAATGCACAACATACCATAATGTCTGTTTTTACCCTGATAGCTAAAGTGACCATGCAGTGGCATTGCTGTGTGTTCTCACAAGTTCAGGACTTCATTGTGCTGCAGTTTCTTAGTTCTCTATCGGCTTCCTGGGGCTTCATTACAATAAATCTCAAGGCTTGTTTCCCCATTACCAGCCACAACGGGTGCTGCATGTTTGGCATATATTGATTAGCTATTGGATCAACATGCCTCTACATTAAGTAGTGTTCAACGTCTACTTGCTCCTGGCTGGCTTAAACATGAAGCAGCTGAAATGAGCAAGGCTCCCTACATCAGACAGTATGTAACATGGTCAGCAATCCATTCTAATTGTTCATCTCTGACTGAGTGACACGTTAATGATGCTGCACAGCAACTGAGCAGAGTCCTCCTTTATATTCATGCATTCCCTTTGCCTCATCTATTTCCTTTCTGTTGCATGGCATTCATAGTGTGTTTCCATGGAGTTAAATCCAGTGTTTTCACTTGAGCTAAGACGTTGTTGATTTCAGCATGTAGAACATTATTTATTTAGTAGATTCCTTCACAACATGTGCCTTTTTCACAGCCCTCAAACCAGACAGATTATTTCATGTTTCTATTTTTTTTACTTGTTGTTATTCTTGTTTAGCCTGGAGCTAAAGGAAACTCTGGCTTTGCTTGCTACTGGGCTGCCATGAGAGTGAAAACAAGTCTACTCTCTTACTGTTTTCCTTAGGTCTGTTTTTTCTCTTTTAGTTCTGACACACTCATGTGTTTATACACAGCTTTTTGGATCAATCTTTGGATTCACCAGGTACACAGATAGTTGTCTTCACAGTTTTGCATCTGTCCTCGCATCCTCCCTCTCTCTCTCTCTCTTTTATTTCGGGTTCCTGATCTCTGTATTTCTCTCCCTGCTTCCTCACTGCTGCTCCTCCATTCTTTCTGATTTTCATTACGCCTCTTTCCAATTCTCCTGTTGCTGTTTTGGTGTGTGTCCAGGTCAGTCATCCAACGGATCAGTGGGGGAGGTGTCGATGCAAGTGAATCTCATCTCTCACCCTGGCACTGGAGAGCACAAAGTCAGCGTGAAGGGTGAGCTTTTTCCTATACTCAAACCTGCTTTTTGTTATTTCCAGTCAAATCTGTTCACACCTGCAAATATTCACAAAAATCTATCTCATCTGTGCAACTGGGCTGCAGGGGCCATCAGCAGCACAGCTTCTTGGAGCGCCTTCAAAATCAGAGAATAAGTTAATTACCTTTTGATATGTTGTTTCTTATTGTAATTAAATAGAAAATCAGGTGTTTTATGCATGACAGTGTCGGGATTGATGCAGTATTGTCATATTTGTAATAGCTGTTGTTGTCAATTCCACTAGGTACTATAGGTATTAGTCAATCATTCTTCTAAGCTTTCAAATGACCGTGCATATTTGGATTTCCATGCAATTTCACGATGGGCAATAGTTTTGGCCTTTATGTGTGTCTCCTGTTTAAGTGTTAGTAACATTCTTCTTCTATGTTGTGTTGTTTCATGGTTGTTGGCAAACAGCTTATAGATACATTATCACCACCTTCTGGTAGTAGTAGAGCATTACATACTACAAGACATTGATAAAAACAAAGGAAATTTTATTACGTAATCAAACTTAAGCAAAAGACAATTGCAAAAAATAACTTTTTTAAAACTAATTCAGTTGTTATTTGATCGTCCAAATTTAATTACCTTACTCTTTAATAGTTTCATTCTTTCAAATCGTCTGCATTTGCCAGTATGATTTTTTTTTTTAAAACAATGCACCTGAAAAGACTTTTACCAAAACGGAGTCCTAAAACTGCATTATTATCCCTGCAAGTTATACTTCTATTGTACTTCAAAATTACATCCTGCTAGAGCACAGTACAAAGTCACTGTAATTAGGGGATAGCTGAAAAAAAAAGATTGATACTTGTATACTGTAATAGCTATAAACTGGAAAATACATAGGTCTGCTACTACACAGATAAGACAAGTCAAGTTCAGCTATGCATGTACAGCTGGCTCAAAGGTTGGCTGTTTATTAGTTCTTTGCTTTATCATTACAGAATTTCTCCAGAGATGTATTTCTTTTAATTCACTGTGAGCCTCCTTATTTCCTTACAGTGTCTCTAAACCTGCCTCCCCCCAAAAGCACCATAGGCATTAGAGAAACTAAAAACATGAGAGCAAAGCAACAATGTTTTCACAAACAGGAAAAGCCATCATTACATGAGTCACAGTTTAGCTTTTGATTAAATTTTTTCTGCATTTCCTGAATCTAAATTTGGCAGCTCACACAGAAAATCCAGCATGCTGCCACATCATTATGGTTTACTGACGCTGCATGTAAGTCAATGTCTCTGGTCTTCTTCACTGTGGATTTACTCGTTATTTGAATATCAGTGCAGAAGAGTGAGTATGAAAAGAAATCTTTGCAGGCTGATTCATAGGCACTAACACGCAGAGATGTTTACCATTAATGCTGCAGATAGCTGGAAATGTTTCTGTTATCAGGCTCTGTTATGCTTGCTCCGACGGTATCTCAGTTTAACGTGACATTTTCTACATTTAGCCGTTTATCTGTGGGAACAAGATAAATACAGGTCCAAAAATAGAAACTGAGCTTGGAATACACAATCTTTTTTGGCAGAATTAGTGGACTTTCCTTTCTTGTACCTGTGTCCATGTCGTAATGAATGAGATTATTATTTCCTCTGCGTTTCTCAGTGGTCGGAGTGAACAACCTCATCTGGCAAACCAACGCCATGTTCCGGCCATTTGTAGAAGTCAATGCCGTGGGTCCACATCTGGCTGACAAGAAACGCAAATTCAGCACCAAGACCAAGAATAACAATTGGTCACCAAAGTACAATGAAACATTCCAGTAGTAAGTATCTGTGTCCTCCTCGTCAGTTAAAGAAGTGAATAAAATTGTGAGCAATTTTATTCACTTCTTGTAATATTGTAATATTCTTTAATTTAGTGTCATTTTTTTCTATTACTGTCATTAATAATAATATACTTCATATATTTGCTTTTGAATCAGAAATCAGTGTGCTATCTGCAAACTACAAACACAAAGTGTAAATAAAATATGGATGCATCCTGGAACTGTAATGTCACCTATTGTTTTGTGGTCTACTCTTTCAAAAGATATTTTTGGCAGAGTTGTGTTTGGACAACAGGTCTCAGTATCAAGTTATCAAATAGCAAATGTTAACTAGCCTAGACAACTAGGGTGCATCTATATACAATATAAAAGATAGCTGGAGCTTTGAGGTCTGTAAAGAGAAGCCAGTGCTGAAGCCCCTGAAACCTGCATTATGCATTATGGCCAGCAGGGGATAACTCCTCTGTTTGCACAAAGATTCTTGTTATACAGAGGTGTAAGGGAACTTAGCCCTTGGTTCCCTTGCTCAGGGACCTCAGTCAACACTTTTGGGAAGACTTCATGTCCTTGATTGCTAGTTTCCAATCATACTGAAAAGAACATGAACCCCTTTTGATAAATCATGGTCAATCTAAGATTCAGAAAAGATAATGGATGACTAATAACTTACAATTTACAACTTGAGCAGCAATAAGCAGCCAGTGTCCCTCAGTTTCTCTGTCAGATACACTGTGTTAGTCATGTCCATCACAGTGGCTATATCTTTTATATACTATATTTCTGCATCACACAGTGACGAATGCTAATAATTTGTCCAAAATTTACATAATGAAAAATGTTACTTTTGTTGCACAGTCTATCAGTAAAATGAACTACACAGTGAGCCATATTATTTATCAGGTTTTTCCTTTTTAAACTGAACGCCAGAATGACAGTCCTGTCCCAGTTCAGTCCACACCATCAGTCATCTATAATAATAAAAATGTCCCATGTAGGGGAAATAAGCTGAAGAGACACCAAAAAAAAAAAAACAAGTTCCAGGTTCTATGTGTTTGTTTCTGTTTTAAAGTTGGGCACTTCAGGTCTCAGGTGGCTATTCAACAAACTGCAGTTTTTGGCACATCACCTTCATTTTTAACAACTGAGATTGCTGCACACTACAAAGAAAGCAGCAGAAATCTATATGCTTAATAGTACCTGTAACACCTTACTTTTCTAACCTTAGAATGTACATTATTCAGCAGCATTATTTTTGTAATAAAAGCAAATCAAGCAACTGTTTTAACGTGACAATTTTAAGTATTGTATTTCTCAGAGTCAGGCCCACTCAGCCAAGTCATACATCTGGAGTGATCTTAGCGTTAGCAGCGCACATTGTGATGTCTGCATATATATTTATATGGCTTCTTGAAATTCAAATGACAATGCTTGGGCATTGTCATTTGAATTTCAAGAAGCCACAGGTTTCTGTGGATAATTAGAAAAAAGCCTAAAAAAAAGCTCAGAATAATTGCTCTTTTGAATAGATACATTAATTTCCCTCACAAAACATGATTGAGTTTCTCATGATTGCCACGCATACAGTAAGGAGGCTTTTCACTGTGGAAATGTCACCATGCCAGACTTGTTTACTGACAGGCTATATTCAGCTGTAAACAAAGCCAAATGTCAGCAGTTCGTTCACATTCTTGTACAGTTCCTGACAGGAACACTTATTAAGCTTATATGATAATAGGAAAAAAGTGCATTTAGGTTAGTTTCATGTACTTTTAAGTGACACTCAGACACCCTCTCACTGCCTGTGATGTAAATTTTCATTACCCATGATGGTTGTTTTAAAAGTAGGATTTAGGACTACTTTTTAAATCTGTTCATGTCTAATTTCTTTCTAAGTCACACCCCAA
Source organism: Aulonocara stuartgranti (assembly GCF_965226115.1). Classification (NCBI taxonomy): domain Eukaryota; kingdom Metazoa; phylum Chordata; class Actinopteri; order Cichliformes; family Cichlidae; genus Aulonocara; species Aulonocara stuartgranti. Next base: position 11,714,952 of record NC_138939.1, on the reverse strand, counting down.
CCTCATCCTTGTCATTTTTCTCAGTGTTCTGAGTAACGAACACGGTCCAGAGGCCTATGAGCTTCATGTCTCAGTGAAGGACTACTGCTTTGCCCGTGAGGACCGCATCATCGGCATGACCGTCATCCCTCTCAAAGAGCTGGCAGACAAGGGCAGCTGCGCCGCCTGCTACCCGCTGGTGAAGAGCATCTCCATGGACGAAACGGGCATCACCATCATGAGGATACTCTCTCAAAGGACCAACGACGAGGTGGCCAAAGAGTTTGTGCGTCTCAAGACAGACACGCGCTCGGCGGAGGAAGTGTCATAACGTGGAGCAAAAAAAAAAACAACCCCACAGTATTAAATGAGTTGTGTTGTCTTAGGTAAACGATAGCGAGGGAAAGATGGAAGATGAGAAAGAGCAGTAGCAACAGTTGTTCTTTCGGGATAGAGGATCACTCAGAAGGAGAATAAGATTGTCCAAAGAGAAATGGAGGAGGCCCAAATGTGGCGAGGCAGCAAAGAGAGAGAGAGAGAGCGAGAGAGAGAAAGTTGTGTTTGTTTGTTTGTTTTTGTGCATGTGTGTAAAACATCTGTTGGAATGTTCATTTTAAAACTACAGTATGTACAAGTGTTTACTTACCGTATGCTTACTATTAAGTACTATATTCTACGAGTTATGTTAATGAGACATGATACCTTTTGTACAACATTAGTCTTTTTGAACAGAGATTTGTTCCAATAAAGTGCCAAACCAGTGGAAAAAAAAGAACAAAATCAACGTATATGAATTATGGTGAACTTAGTATGTTTGAAATTTGCTCGATTATTTTGTCCGGTGTAAGTCATTTTCTGACCATGTGGCGTTTCGATTGTTGCAAATTCGTTTATTTTGCACCCTCGTTTTTTGGCCTCACGTGCGTCCACACAGCACTGATGTGCATGTCCTCTTCTCGGTCATGTCTCTCCCATGATTCCACAGTGACCGCTGAGCAGGGTCCTGTCCCCTTGCCTTCAAACTGTTTGTATTTTAAGTCGACCTGAAAATAGACCATGTTTTTTTAAATGGCGATGACTGCTATCTAAACCTTCATAGGTGTTTGTAATTTTATAACCATGACAACAATGACGACAGCCTCCAGTGCTAACAGTCCTAGCAGAAAGGATGGAAATGTTTTCTTTTTCTTTGGCTTTTTGTTCTTGGTTTTTCTGCCATCGGCTTCCAACCTTTCTGAATGACCACTGTGAACATGAGCTTTGGAAGGCAAGCTTACATGACATTGCTGACAGTTTGATATTATTGTTTCATATTTTTCCGATAACTTTGTTCCTGATAAACTGCCAAAGTTATATAAAGTATTTGTACAAAAGCAATCCATTACATGTATGAAGATATATATGTACATGTGATCTTTACTTTTTCAATGCTTAATATTTGATTGTTGATAGGGTGGTACTAAGATTTTATTTTTTTTATTTCATGTGAAGCTGTTAACCGATACAAAAGTTGCACATGTTACTTTATACATTAGTTTTATCAGCTTCTGTCATTGGAATTATTTTTCTTCATAAAGGAAAGAGTCTAACATTTGGTAAATATGCAACATTCCTATGTATTGCACTGATGGCGAATTGTATGTCATGTAAATATATTTAGTGAGATATTGTACAAAAGTCTACTTTTCTTCTATGTGCATAAAGTATGTGCAAATGTGTTAAAACATCCGGGTCCTTTTGGAAATTGTCCAGTAAGCTTCCCTTTTATCCATCATAACCGCCATGGAAATTACATTACCCCTTAAAGGGCTTCTGCATGCATTTTATTTCGCAGTCAAAAAAGGAACAAACTTAATGGAGCTGGCTCTGAGATATTTTTATATCCATAACACACGTTTTTATAAAACTCATAACATGATGCCTACAGTATCCACAATGCAACTCAACTGCCAACTAAATACATCCTTTCTAAAACAGCCAAGTGTGTGGCATAAAGGTCTGGTGGAACAGAGATGCCAAAGATTCTTTTTGCATAAAAAAAGTTTAGAAATCATAATTCGTTACATCAGAATATGTCACCATATCTGTCACGGATAAAAGAAAAAGTAAGTGATAAACACAAATAGACCATTTAAAAATAACCATTTTTGTGTAAGTGAGGCCATAAACTAACCGTCTTGGTCATTTTATTCTAAATACTGACGCAGTTGCTACATTCAGTCTTTTCCTTGTCTAGCTTTCATGTGTGTTTTGGCAGAGAACTAGGTATATTCATAAATTTAACATGCTGTTTAAAGGCACAGTCACCAATGAGGGAGAAACAACTGCTACTAAACTGCTACAGTGGAAGCAGATCTTTTCTGAAGATTTGGTATAGCGCCTTATAGGAGAAGTATATTTTTAACTCCTCCTCATAGGTGTAGGCACAGCTGGAAGCATTATGTTTTAAAAATCCAGCTCTAATGAATGTGATATTTACTGAAGGAACTTCTTCAAATTTGGCACAAATGGCAAATGTTCTGATATTAGCTGATTAGAACTTGGTGGTTAAAAATCAACTCCCAAATTCATTTAACAATTCATATACCAATTAAGGTCAATTTCACACAATTTTTTATAATAATATTGAAGTCATGAAGTTATGACGCCGATACCAAAATATCAGAGGTCAGCATCCAGTGACGATAACATCAGCATGTACTGTCCCCATTTCAAGGAGTCATGAAGCACATTTATGGCAGCACTGATATCAATCAGACTTGTAATACTGAAGTTCCATTTTACATTAATACCTTTTACTAAATTCCCTTTAACTGTTTAATACATAAAAATGGATCTGGACAGGAATGGATGTAATTGGAACCATGCAAAGGCATACAGCCATGAGGCATGGGTTCTAGTTTAAACAAATGGGAGACCTAAAAGTATGATTTTCATGGTGAGGGGTTTCAAGGTGAGAGCTACACTTTGTTGCCAATTGAACGTTTCAAGGCCTTCTTCACATTCTCCCTACCTACTATACAGACTTCAGATTGACGTTTGCACACGGCAGAGTTACAAAGCTGACACATGATTAAAGATATACACCCTTCTCATCATTTTTCTTTAAAAACACCTTCAAATCTTCCCACACAGCATGAAGACTTTACTTTGTATTTCATGGTGCGTGACATGAGTGTTTTCAGATCTGTTATGCTCTACTTACTTGACACCCACAAGAAGAATCGCACATCTAGAGGAAATCATCTCACTAAAGCATGTCACTTGGCAAACCCATAATGCCATATTTATGCATTTATCTGTGGGCTATCTGTATTTCTGTCTTATAACATGGGCAAGACGTAAAAGAAGCTACATACTGTATAACTGTCATTCAAAATGTCATTCAATTATGCTTTTGAAAAACTACCTCTGATTATTCTTGACTAAACCAGTCCTTTGGTCTAAAGCCCACACAGTGCATCTAATCGCCTGGAACCAGAACATAAGAGGGCTACACAAAGTAAGTCCATTTGTCAGTGTCACACTTTTCTTGAAATCTGTAGTTCAGTTATACGGGAATGGCCAAAGAAAGAAATATGTAAGAGGTATCAAGGGATATACAAAGGATAGAGAAATAAAGATAAAGAGTGAAGAATGTCAGGAAATGGGAATATGCAGAGGTCATTTTTAGAGCTAGAGCGTTTCTATTATACATTTAGAGGATCAATAAAATTCTTTCACATGGGTGTGGTGACACTTTGTGTTTGAAAAATAACATATACTTCCCCACTGGGAGTTCATTACTCATTAATAATGACACATTTATGATTTTTATGTCTTGTAGCATTCTTTATGGATACTATTTTTAGCAAGCTAAATATTGCTAGTAAATTAAACACTGTGAGAAGCTGAGAATGTAGTTTTTACAAACTAAAATTGATCATATTCCCTAAAAACAACTATAAGATGCCTTTTAATATACTGGAGCTAATAGTTTGATGTCACAAAGGTTTTGTTTTAAAAGTGTGTCTGAAATGTTGCAGGAAATTTCATCATTATCTTCTAAAATAAAGTGCAAATCATACCATTCTCCACCTCACCTGAAACTATGTCTGCATTTTTTACAGAAGACTTCCATCATTGAAACTATTCCAGTCATGCCAGATTATTTTCTTTCCATGTACATGTAACCAAAGAAACAAGAAGAAGAGGAAAGAGGAAAAACTAGAGGGGTAAAATGTGTCAGGGAAGGAAAACACTGCTGCTTTCACTTATATGAAACACTAACCTCACTCATCCTACAGTGGAGCTATCAAGATGTAAAATACACATGCACAACTTTGACCACTCCTTTACATACTGCCAGCCCCTCCAGGGAATTTTGGATGATCTGCAGCTTGCTGCAAAACACGAACTGATGCTCCGTGAGAAAGTGGTAGATATAATTTATGGCAAGATCATGACTTTCTTGTTGGATTAAATCAGTGAAAATACAGGCTAAATGTATTCCAGGCACGACTAATTGAGCAGGTGACAGGTGGGTAAAACAGCAGTAAAGATCAGCAAGAGGAGGATACATTTTCCAGTTCACAGAAACAGGTCCATCTGTGGGATAATGTAATGCTGCCAGCTGTTATATATGAGTGACAGCCTGGCAGGCATGAAGAATCCAACCTGGACTTGTGTGTGTCCTTCAAAGCAATCTTCCCCAGTTTGTTCTTCAAGGGGAGATTGATACAACTCCCCATTAGGGAAGGATTGTTCACTCACAGCATGGATTTTGATTTTAAATCACACAGAAGATACAAAATGAAGTGATTCTAACCTTTTGGCAAACTGTATACTACAAGAGTTAATTCATGACACAAACTTTCTAAAATGACTTTATATTGCTAGAAATACAACTTCACCATGATCTATAAAACATAAATTAAAGGCAATACTGCTCTACAGCACAAAATAAAAATATGAGTATATATAAAGTATAGTTAAACAGAAAAGGGGAGCAAATGAGTCCTCCCAGGGGAAATGCTTATTTAAATATTTATCAATCTAGTTTGTATGAATGCAAACTAAGCTCAATATGTTACTGAAGGCATGTCTGTGAATAAATTTAGCTATTTTGATCTTAATGGTCCAAACATTATGTAGCCCCCAGGATAAATAATATTTGGATGTATTTTGTCATTAGTTCTGAGCTCACTGTTTGTTGCAAACCTATGAGGAATTCTGAGAAATACTTGATGCCCATCATATTCAGATATTAGATCTTTAATCAGGGAAACCTGTAAGAGCTTGGAATTTGTATGTACAGGGAAAACAATAGTAGCTATTAGTATATTTAATAATAAATATTTATCTAATAAAGTAATCTATATTTTATCTTCATACCATGAACGATTGCAGGCCTTCAGGCACATGGGTCAAGATCTGCCCCCCTTAATGACCAGAAATAGCTACATGAAATTCTCAAGACTGAAAGACACATTTTAGCCACATTTTAGTGCTTTTGTCCAGAACTTGGTAAATATTGTTGAAGTACTGGAGCCTGCTCCCAATGCTTAGCGGCTAGCTCCACCTGCATCGTCGCCTCGCCAGCGTTTCCACTGACTGAACCAATGACATGAGTGTTCATCATTTCAACAACTTGTAAAACACCCAGCCGCTCACAGCATTGCAAGCCATGTGAATTTATCCACAAATAGAATTTTAGCCATTAGAGAAAAAAATACTCAAAATCATCTCACAGACATAACATTATGTACAACCACTTTCAGTACCACTGATATTTATTTGGAGTCTCTTTCTAAACCATTAATGCAGAGCTTCCCAAAGTGTGGGGCCTTTGCAGGGGGGGGGGGGGGGGGGGGGGGGGGGGGGTGTATGAAAAGAGAAAAAAAAAAACGCTTGGACACTGCTAGCACGGGGCTCCCACACAAAGGCAAAGCAGGAGGTGAAGCATAGCTGAAACCAACTTCCTTCCAAGCCAAAGACTAGAAAATATGGTGAAGCATATCTTCCCTTTGGTTTCACCTGCATAAGTGCCAAGGTAGGTCTCCCCTGCATAATTGGTTTTCCCTGCATGGTAGCACGAGCTGGGCTCTCCAAATCAGGGACAAACAGTATCCCACATTCTTGATTTTTAGTTCACAAACACATCTTGTAATGACTAACTACTCCTGACATTTTGGAAATGTTAGCTCTTTATACATAATATCAGGTTGATCCTGCCCTAATTTGTTCCCCATCTAAATCACGGACAAACAGTATCCCACAGCGGTTTATGTTTTTAAACCCATTTTGCACAGAGAGGCATTTTTGGAAAAATGTATTGATAGAAATGTTGAACACAGGAAAAAAACAACTACACGTAAAATAATCACACCGTGACGCCTCTGCCTTTCTAAATGGAGGGACAGTAAACGCCGTTTAGGTGTGGACGAAACAGCTGCGTTTTCAAAAATACCCGTGTATGTGTGGACGTAGCATAAAAGAGTTAGTAGTTTATTTTCTTACTACCTGTAACTTATTGCAGATTACTTGTATTTGCTTAATTTTTTACTAAATGTTTGAGGTTACTAAATGAGAGCCACATATGAGGATATTCATTTAAATTTCAATAGAACGGTAGCAATATAATAGTATAATATCCTTGTAAGTGGATATCAGGCCCTTGTAGAGCAAAATTAAGTATTTTGGTCTAAATAACCCAAAATGTGCACATATGTGGACGCCAGGTCCTAGGAGGTTAAAACGTGTGTGAAAAGAATGAATTCTGCATATTCTTCCCACACATTCTTCTTTATAAATCACAGTTCATGTGTACATCTAGCCTCTGTTCTTTATCTGACAAAAAGGTGAATACGGTGCAAGTTATATTTGCATTAATTACATTTAAAACGTAGAGACTCATTTTGTAGTCTATTTTTTGAAAGCAGCATTTAGCGGTGGGATCCACGCTTAGCTCATCAAGTATCGGTGTGACAAGATGTCCAGATCTCTGCCCCACTTCTCCCTATGGTTTCCCTCTCTCCATGACTGGTGCCTGGTGATTCTCCTTTACTCCTCTCATCTCTTTAATAAATCATCAGCAACATTTGTCCAGGGAGGTGCTTGTATCTGTTGTAAGGAAGGTAACATTGTGTGACCTGCATGTGGATGCACTGTTGCTGTGTTGTGTCCCCATGAACTATATATATATATGAAATGCACCTAAATATGTGTTTTTGTATGTGTCCTATGGGTACACTCTGGCCATGCCCTTTCTCCCTAACCAATCTGGCAGAGTGTAATTACAACTCCATGTCTCAGTGGGCACAGGGAGCCTGCTCCTCCTTATGCCATTAAACAGAGGAAAACAAGTCTACAGCCACAATGGGGAATGAGAGTCTGCCACTGAGGCACTGAGGAGAACACTATACTTGTTGAACATTAAGTGACCACCATAGAGGCACAATGTAGGGTCTAATGGACACTAGACACAGCAAGGCATTGCTGCAGTGACCTCGGTAACATTATGCAGGATAACAGCTTTGATAGATCAGATGTTGACATGAACTATGACTCTGGGCAGTCAACCGTTAGCATGTAGTCAGCTCAAACAATTCAGTAATTGCTTCTGCTGGTTGACAGCTTTATAGCAAACACATATGACAGGAAAGGAGGGGGGAACATAATTTATTTCCTTCTGTGATACATTCATCTGGATGTAGTTTACAGTTCACTGCGCACAATTTCATTTTGCAGCTTTTGATTAAAAAGAAGTGTCTGGATCTAGAATCTGGTCACCAGATCACTCAATGGCAAATATATAACTGTGATTTGACAAATCATTACATTTTAAAGCTGGGAGCTGTCCTATCTCTATAAAACAGTTTCACAAATACCACAAATTGAAACTAGCTTAATGGGGTCTCAGAACAGTAAATATCTACTGTCTGCTGTTTGTTCCAAAACCGCAGGGCCCCTGAATCATTTATGTGGTGGCCTTAAATACTTTGCAGGCTTTATTTAAAAGTTATATAAATTCTCTCCCTTTTTGTGTCTTTATTTTTTTTTTTGCTTTTTTTTTTTTTTTTTTTTGCCTGGCACATCCTAAACTGAGGAATATTTCTGTCTCTGTCTACACTGGGCCACTGAAAAAAAAACAGCAAAACATTCCCTCCTCATAAATCACCTGCATGATTTCAAAGAGAGAACAAAGGACATGGCTTGCACAGCAAATATCTGTCCCACTCCATCTTTACCTCATGGGAGACCACAGAAAGCCTCTTGGCCTGCTACCCTACACACTCAATAGTTTTTTTTCCACCATACTGCTGCTTTCCTTTACTTGAGTGGATGCAGTAACCTTAAAGGGATGGTTTTCATCTTATAGGCCAATAGGAGTCTGTACCCACCAACAAGAGATTTAATGAAATGTTCAAACCTTATGGTTTAGGGCTTTCTTCTGTTAGTGAATTTGGATACCTTTGTGCACAGGATGAGGCTTGTGTGACAGCCCCTTACCATTTACTTTAATCTATGTGAAACAATGCTTTAAGGGTGCTGAGAGCTCAGTACGCTGCAGGTAGTAGGTCTGAATGAAGGAGGGATTGAGCAAGGCCATCTGTCTGTGTGTAATTACAGCTTTGGGCCTCAGTTGGATCCCACTCTCCTCAGTCTGAATGCTAGGCAGCCTGGCCAACCTGTAGCCTGGCTGAGAGGTAATGCTGGCTTTGTCCACTTAACTACAGCTTACATGGCTGCAGGTCAGGAGGCAGCTCTCTACCTCACCTGATATGAGCATGAGGTTTATAATTTAAGACAAGCCAAGTGTCACAACAAGTTGATTTATGTGCCTTTTTCCCATGACAAATTAGTTATTTATGCTTGTTCTCCACCCATGATTTTTTATAATGTATAATCCCACAAACATTTGTGTAGCATTAGGGCCTGGCATGTGAAATGGATATAGCATGCTACTTGTATGCATGTCCTGCCTAACAAATCCACCATCAGTGTGACATAGCTTCGTAGAGTTGAGCATAATCTTATATGCAAGCAGCCTTAGCTGCTATACAGTGACAGTTTTGGTATTAATCATAATCACTTGAACAGCACCACCTTTGACACTACACACTCTGTTGTATTTGCCAATTTGCCAAGTGACACATGTGAAATGTCTATGTATATTTATGTACAGGGTTAAATGTGTATTCATAATTGTATCTTTTTGCATGTGTGTGTGTGTGTGTGTGTGTGTGTGTGTGTGTGTGTGTGTGTGTGTGTGTGTGTGTGTGTGTGTGTGTGTGTGTGTGACATTTGGGATTTGGGCAAGTTGTCAGACTTGCTAATATCAGCAGTGACAGAATTTAAGATGGACAGCCTTCCTATTGCTTCAGCTCTGAAGATCAATAACCAGGGAGTGTTGCACTTCACAGTTGGAAGGCAGCTATGTTTCAATTTCAACATTAGGTCACCACAGTCTGGCCCTGTTTTTGTCCAGACTGCAGAGGGTGGAGGAAAGCCCTCTGGCAGATGGTCAGAGAGAGGGGTTTCATCCCTTTCCACCAAACTGCTTAAGTGTCTGTGCTTCTCTAAATGGACATGTGGCATTACTGCATCCCAGGCCATTCATTATACTCTACAACGTGTTTATTTCCACATGACAAAAACTAGCACCCTGAAGCAAAGTAGAAGCAACTGACAAGTTTGATTCTGTACAAAATTTTGTATGGTGTTTTTCTGCAAGTGTCCCATAAGAAAGTGTTTTTAAGTGTTTTACATGAATAGAATTAAACCACATATAAAAATATTTAGCTTGTTTTGTATTTGTAGCTGATGACTGGTTGCTCTGATTCTAATCGGTATAAATGGCATTTAACACCCTTATGAATGATTCACTCCCAATGGTAATTGCTCAATTTACAAGCTTAACTCGGGATCTGAGTTAAACACACAGTCCCATAGTCACGCCTGCTATTATGGAAGTAGAGACTGGGGAGGCGGTGATGACTTGCCCATCACTGGGGGTGATGTCACAGATGTGCTTAAACAACAGCACAGTGGCAGGGCCCCTGAGGTGGATGAGATTGACCCTGAGTCCCTGAAGACTCAGGGCCAACCTCATCTACCAATTGCACGTGTTTTAATGTCATGAAGAAGGTATTTGACCAGGTCCCTTCCTGTGGAAGGTGCCAGTACATCCCGGTACAACCATAGCAAGTTGGTTCGTATTGTTAGCAATAGGTCTGGCTCATTTCTGGTGGGTGTTTCACTTGAAGGGCTGCCCTTTGTCACTGATTCTATTAATAGTTTTTATAGATATAATATCTAGGTGTAGGCAAATATAGAGGGTCTCCACTTTGGAAGCCTCAGGATTTCATCTATCTTTTTTGCAGATGATGTGGTTCTGCTGTTGTCAAGCAGCAGGTATGAAAATAACCTCCAAGTCTGAGACCATGATTTGCAGCCAGAAAGGAATGGAGTGCCCACTCCAGCTATGGGACAAGTTATTACCCCAAGTGGAAGAGTTGAAGTATCTTTTAGTTTCCTAAGCAGGTGAGGGGAGAGTGGAACGCAAGATTGACAGACAGATTGGGGTGGTGTCTGCAATGACGCAGAAGCTGTACCGATCTGTTGTAGTGAAGAGAGAGTTAAGCATAAAACCGAAGCTGTCAGTTTACCGGTTATCCTATGTCCCTACCCTCACTAAGTCAAGAGCTCTGGGTAGTGACCGAAAGAATGGGATTGCATATACAGGTGGTAGACATGAGTTTCCTTCAGAAGGACTTGGAGCAGAGCCGTTGTTAATCCATATTGAAAGGAGACGATGGTTTGGGCATCTGACTATGATGCTTCCTGGATGCTAGATGAGGTATTCTGGGCATTTCCTTCCAGGAGGAGGCCCCAGGACAGTCCCAGGACTTTCTGGAGTGATTATATCTCTTGGCTGGCTTGGATATGTTTGGTGTCCCTCCCGGATGAGCTGGAGGAAGTTGCTGGGGAGAAGGAAGTCTGGGCTTCTTTGCAGACTGCTGTCCCCGTGACCCAAACCGGGATTAGTGGCAAAAATCAATGACTGCATTGATGGATGGAAGCAAATCAGGACCAGTCACCTTTGCATTGGTAACTCTTATTTGCTTTTCATCTCTAGAAATTCATGGTTTCTGAATACCACTATGCAACTGCTCTCTATGTGTACGTCTATGGGAAACATAAAGTCAAAACGCATTCAATACAATTTTATTCATATAACAAACTTTTACACTTGTGTTGAAAAGCACATAAATTTCATAAAGTCGGAAACAGCAAGAGGTCAAGCTGGGTAAAGTTTACCAAGAATAAATATATGGAATCTACCAGCAGCTTTTACCCTGAAGAGACAAAAATGCAAACATAAATACATGTAACAGTATGTGAGGCATTTCTAGGTGAACTGAGAGGCACTATAATAAAAAGAAGGTATGAGTTAATGGAACTATCCATCCATTAGGTGCGACAATGATACTCACTTATTGACTTTCTGCTCTTGCTGCACTGTCAGTGATACACAGGTGCATAGCCTGAAGTCACACGCAGATAAGCACATGCAATCTGACTCTTTTTTCCTTTATTGTCACTCTAGGCAACACACAGAAATCTATCTGCCATACACATAATGTTAGGCAAAGCATGGGTATTCCAATTCCCTCCGATTGCCTAGGTAACCTTCTATTATATTTACTACCAGATCATGTGTTAATCAACAGTACGCTCTCATTGATAGGCACTTTAGTTGAGAAAAGTTTTTCTCTGGTCCCACCCTATTCCCCTTATCTGCAGTTGTTTTGTCTGTGCTTGAATATCATTTAATTTCATTATGTTGTTATTATGTTGCTTCTAGTGTGGACTCAGCTTTAGGCTCCTTTTATTGCAGCTTGCAATTTAATTGAATATCTGCGTGAAGTTTCATGATTTGTGTGCTTAATGTTTAAATATGAAGATAATTATTTGACAGATTATGCTAAATCTGTATCTAATTTTCTGTCATTAGCTACTGACATTAGTTAACTATGCAGACTGATTTGTTTTAAAGTTTGCCCAAAAATGCTCAATGTGGTTTTCAGATCGCAACCGTGTGCAGCACTGTGCATGAATCTTGAATCTTAAAATTATACATGGACAAAGTTAGTGTAAGCCATTTAATGAGCAGGAGTATTGACATTTTATCATTAAAGAAGTAACCCAGATGGATCAGCTGGTATTAGCTATACCTGGCATTGTTTAACATGAAGTGGTGCTAGATATTATGGTGCAACATGGTTGAGAGAGAAATTGGGCAGTTTTCTAATATGTGGAAATTGTCTGAGCTGTGGAGAGCATGTGCTGCAGACAGATGGATGCTTAAACTGTAATGCCACTGGCCTGCATTGACAGCATTACTATTGATACCGCACATGTTGATGTTAGTATCAATACTTTAAAATAAGGGGATAAAGTGTCTGAATTCCTACCGGGAGCATGCAACACAGTTTCTCTAAAACAGTGCAGTTATGATTAAATAGATATACCATATCAATACTACAAACTAAAATAGTTTATAAAATGATAAAACCAATAATGAAAACAATAAGTGTGTTCTAACATTTATGAATTGTACTTAAGACAATAAGATAGTTACAGTTAACCCAGTGCCCTTCAATCTCAAAACACAAGCCTGGAAATTAATATTCTTATGTCGATTTAAGTGGACCTTTCAAATTAGAAAAAAAAACTGAAAATGAAATTCTTAGTTAAGAAAATAAACTGATAAAAATGCAATTGAATATTTTTAGAAAAAATCTTCAATTACCTTTTTTAATCTGAATTTCTACAGAACTAATGCATTCATTTCAGCCTGCAAATTTGCAGATTAGCAGGGAGAAATTAAGGATCTGGATCATTAATCTTTATAAGAAGAAGAGAGTGCAAGGGAACACAGGCCATGATAAGAAGCTTTTCTCCTGGGATGATGCATCACTATCCACAACTTTCCACTTCTTTACTCACTCATTTTGTTTCTACCTCTGACAGAAAGCCAGAGACCATTATAATCACTATCACTCTATGGCTGGATAATCAACTCTTGTTATCACAGATGTTATAATCAAAGTTTCTCTACAGAAACGTTAGCGACAAAGACAAAGTCTGTCATGCTGGACAGATGACTCAAAGACTGACATGATATAAAACATAACAAGACAGAAAACTCATCTCTCGTCTCATGAGCTGTTTTTGGTCAGCTTCTGGTAGTAGCTTCATATTTAGTATAGAGACACTAGAGTGCTAACAGCTAAGTATGAAACAGGCTACTTAAGTCAGCAAGTGCTCTCACTAGCTCGGTTGAGCCATTTGATGCAGCTGCCAGTATCTCCCATCCTTTCCATCAAAGTATTCATCCCATCATCAAGCTATACTTGATTTTGTGTTTTTTGCCTCAGGTGTTCAGTTTGTGGTTTTCATCTTTAGTGGGATGGATGGATGGATGGATGAATAGATAGTTTTGCTGGAGGGCAAAATTCAGGACACTTTACAAAATTGCAGTACAAGCTAAATGTCAACTAAATACTAGTGTTGACTGCTTTTGTGTGGCAGTTGTTCAGCAAAGTAGGACAGTAATATTTTATTCAACACAGCATGTTATGACATGAATGTAATCTAAGCATATTTTCAATGTCAGGAAAATGACTGCTAAAGTTAAAACGCCCACCACTGAAAACCTTTCTGTGGACAAGAAAGGTTGCGTGCAATTTGGCCGATGTATTAGAACTGCATACAAGCACACCCTGAATAAAAATCTGGGAAAACAAACCTGGTGAAATAACTTGTAGACAGTGAAAGACAGCTTAGCCCTCCTAATGGGTGTCCCTGAAGGTTGTGACATTTAAAACCAATGCAAAGACCTACATAAAAAAAAAGAGTCAGTGAAGTCTTATAGATAAAACAGATAAACAGCAGTATACTCTAGGAAGGCTGCTTTGATATTAAGGGAAAAAACTATCTCATGGCAGCTAAGACTTGACACACTGCAGCTCACTCAGTCTTAACAGATGGTAGTAATTATCTTTCCTTGTTAAAGGGCCTCTGAAACATTGTGACCAAAATGAGGGTGCTAATAGCCAACAACCTTAACTGTTTCTGGTGCAGTAACGGGCAACCAGGGAAGTTAGCTCTGGTCCAGTTGTTAAACTCGCTACTATACCTAGTGCTTATCAATTCTGTAAATATATAAACAGCTTGGGCAATAAAGGGAGTAAACCTTCACCATTTGTGTTTATAGTATCTAGCTGAATTACATATCAGATGAACTACACACACAAATATCTATTTTAAGGCATAAAGAAATGATCTTTAATTCACAGTGAAAATGAAGTAGAGCAGGCCTCATTTCCATATACAGCTTACCCAACAGGAAATGTTCTGGTGAATGGTTAATGACGACAAGGCTGGTTTGTTTGTTTCAGCTGGTGAAATGATGGCACATTAGAAGGTCGTTAGAGATATTGGTTGTATTCAGCCTAGGCTGCTGCTGCTGCAGACTAATAAAATGCTTTGGAATGAAGCCATAATGTGTTGAAAAAGGGTAGCCAGAGGCAGGACAGCTGTAATATCTCACACTATTGTTGTATTTTTGGAAGAGCAGCTGTGAAAATAAATCTCGCTGATGGCCGCCTAGCTATTGATTATCCACCACAGTTATCGGTAATGTATTGATCTAGCAATACGGGATATTCTAGACTGAAAAGGATTTGTCTGCAGTGATTTATTCTTTTTTTCCATAGTCATATATTTCTCTTTTAAGTCAATTTTAATAATGGGATAAAAGGTAAAAGGGAAAAAGTATCAGATTCTTACAGTGAAGAACTGAGAAAAAATCTTGAACCCTCTATCTTGTGTGTTCCCTTTAAGTAGATAAATGGAGCACATACAGTAATCATACAGGATTAATAACATGATACAGGATTTTCTTTTGATTGTCTGATCATTTTACGTATTGTAGAAAATATTGACAAATGTTAGCTTCACTAAATTTTTCAGTAAAATGCTCAGACAAAAACAAGCCATTGGGTATACCTTTAGCAATCTCATTTATGCTGATCCACCTTCCTAGTAAATATCCTCGGTTCCCAAAAAACGTACATGGTGAAGAAACTGACTGCATACATACTGCATTAAGCACAAACAAATATTGCCAGCACCATATTGATTTTTCTTCACTCCAGGGGTGATGGAAACAGTCCTTTAGAAAGCGTTGGTTCTAGGTTCATGGTGGGAACCACTTGGCTGCACTGTGCAGTGAAAAGCACAAGCTCAACTTTAGATTTAAAACTTGTCTAAAAGAAAGAGAAATTGTTTGTTCTGTGTTGAATTCTGCTGACCAGCTGTATAGAAGTGATCTCAAATTGCTTTGAGGGATTAGATCCACAATGCAGCAGTTAAAGGTTCATCCTGTCCATGGTCTCTCCATATGGCTCCATAGATGTAGAGTAGGGGAGCACCTCTATAACCTTTATGATGTTTCTCAGGACCCAGAGAGCTGGTTGCATAATAGAATAGAAAAGAATAGAATAATCCTTTAATTGTCCCACAAGGGGAAATTTGGTTGTAAAAGCAGCCAGAAAAACACATATACAAACAAACAGTACATAGGACACAGAACAGAAACATACACAATTTTTCTTACATATTTACACAAGGACCATGGTTACTATAAACAGAGTACTGTACAGTTATTAAATTAAATAAATATAACTACAGATAAGAGGCAAACCAGGTTGCAGTTTGAATCGGTTGATTAACTTATTGCAGTTACAGTGCAGATGTAAACATCTATGTTTGTTGGGAGCAGTTCTGATTGTACAGTCTGACAGCTGCAGGGAGGAAGGACCTGCAGAAACGCTCCCTCATGCATCTAGGATGCAGCAGTGTCTCACTGAAGGAGCTCTGCAGTTCAGCAACATTCCAGGCAGTGCTGAAACCATAAATCAGCCGAGCATGCACAGAATGGGCTAGTGTCATCATGGCCTCGTGGCACAAGGTATCTGCTTGTCATGAAGGATCTCAGAGTCATCTGCAGGACTGTGGTACTCTTAATGTCCCCTCTTGAAAAATCAGTCTGACATGTGATGCAAAACGATTAGAGCCTTTCAATATGTACTGTGTCCTTATTGTGTCAACTGACCTTAAATTATGCTAAAGTCACTCGAGAGGTTTATTTATAAACTATGTTATTCATATTCTATAGGCAAGATCATCATTATCATCATCATTAATGAGCTCACAACGACTCACAACAAGATCACCAATCAACTTCAAATTGCATCAGTTTGGGCAACCACCAATACACAAATCCTGTCTGGAGTGGATTTGATTAGCCCTTCCGAAGGAAAAAGGAAGGACTGAGACATGAGCACTTACACAAAGATGAATTTATGCAAGATTGTTGAAATACAGAAATAATTAAGTAACATCTACTTCTGGGGATCCTGATTCGACATTCACACTGGATATGCAATCGTTAGTGACACCAGTTTGTATGATAAAAAAATCTGCATTGTTTGCCTTTTCAAAAAAAACCCCAAACAAACAAACACATTAAAAAAAACCAAGATTATATGATTGTGTTTGAGTACAAACTAAATACCTTCATTGTTCATCCACTCTAACCTAGGATGGACTGAATTTTTCACACTGCCTCCCTGGAAAATTTGTTGAAAACAAGGAGTAGTATATTTCTCCAGGGTGTTGGGGGGGAGCCAGATCTTAGCTTTAGGATAGCTACAGAAAATGAGGGCCGGGCCTTTGCCAATTCTGCCTCAAGTCTCAGTGAGATTGCCAGCAGATGAAAACTGATTAATAGAAAACCACTGCCAACATTCATGATTCAGATCACCCAGCTTTTCAGCTCTTTTGTTTTAATTGTCTTGCATTGCAGATGCCCAGTAGCAGTCCTCCCTCTGAATTAGAATGAAGCAAAGGAACTGACATAATTCAGAATGCCCTCATTTGCTGACTCTCCTGAAAATTCTTTGAGATCACTTAATTCAAAACCAAAATGTGTTGAATGAATAATGCAGAACAGGCAGTACATCTAAAATATATCATTAGATGTCAACAGTTCTATTTTTTATTTTTCAAGCATGTGAAAAGAATCGTCTCATTTTCAGTATTTAAAGCTTTTTATGAATATCTGTTATTTATTTTTGGTATCTCAATGCTGAGACATGTACCTATTCTATAGGTCTCCTTATCTATTGAGCATACTGCAATGGTGTCAAAATCTAAGCTCTGCTGTTGAAATGTAGCACCTATGGTGCTCAGCAGTGTTGGTCAAGTTACTTGAAAAAGTAATCAGTAACTAATTACTGATTACTTCCCCAAAAAAGTAATCCCATTACTTTACTGATTACTTATTTTCAAAAGTAATTAATTACTTAGTTACTTAGTTACTTTTTAAAAACACGATTTACAACCTGAAGAGGTGATAAAGCGATAGATCTTTCAGCCCAATTCTACTTTTTCTACATAATCCATCATACAAAATGTAATCAAATGGAAAAGTCTCTTTTTTTAACTTGTTTTATCAGTTTTAATCTTTTAACTTTATGCATCAAGCAAAAAATTTAATTATATGCAACATTCTCTGACTTGAATAAATTTGTTTAACATTTAAACCTATTTTCTGCACATTCCAGCACATAAAATAAAATATTTTGTGTGTTTACACTCACTCTTTCAAATAGATGCAAGAAAAAAAACACAGCAGAAAATAAATAAAGTCAAAGACTCAGCGGTCCTGTTGCTCTATTTTCACCTGTAAAGCAGGACTGGGGGTAGGCGGAGGTTTACCCTGGTGCAGGTGTGCCGCGGTCAGTTGAAGAATCCGCGAGTTTCTCTGAGTTTCCCATTACGTCATTGCGCACTCGGTGCTTGCTTGGAAGTTTAGGGGGTTTTTTCGCTGTAAAAAGTTTTCTTCCCACGCACAACGGACGCTAATGTTTTTGTCACTTTTTATGGAATCAAACTCAAAATAAGGTCAGTACTTCCAAGCTTTAAACGCTGCACGCTCATACTCTCTCCCACAATCGATATATGATCCATTGTTGATCTGCACACAGCTGTTGTCACCAACGGCACACTCGCTTAAGTCACTGTCATGAGACGTTCTCGCAAAAAAACCACGGTTTTAGTAACGCAGTAACGCAGCGTTCCTACGGGAAAGTAACGTAATCTAATTACCGTTTTTGCAATAGTAATCCCTTACTTTACTCGTTACTTGAAAAAAGTAATCAGTATTGCCAAGATTTTTGTATCTATTTCAAACCCTACCAATAGAGATTAACCAAAGTCAATTTAATGAGTGGGATAAAATGTTATCTAGATATATATGGCAAGGTAAAAGACCAAGGGTTCGCCTTAAAACACTACAGCTGGCTAAGCAAAAGGGAGGATGGGGCCTCCCTGACCTCAGATATTATTATTTTGCAGCGCAGATGAGAGCAATAATATGCTGGTGTAACCAATCATACACTGCCCAATGGAAAACCATTGAGGAACAAATGCTGTCTATACCTATTCAGGCAACTCTAGCTGACAATAACTTACAAACCTATATAAAAAATACTGATAACATGTGGGTGAAAAGGACCCTTAAAACATGGAGAACTATTATAAAGGAATATAAACTCGAGACCAATATTACAGTTCTTAAATGGTGTGCTTACGACTCAGAGTTCAAACCTAATGAACTGGATTCTAGATTCAAGGACTGGACAGGTAAGGGCATAACAGCCCTGTGCAGTATAATGAAGGATGGAAAATTGTTCAGCTTTGACATGCTTAGAAAAACATTTTCATTAGAAAAAGAAGACTTCTATCGATATCTGCAGTTAAGGCACTATGCCGACACGAAGATGAGAAACGTAACAATGATAAACACACGCTTGATGGAACTGTTTATAAAAAGCTATAACTCAGAAACTATTGATAGAATTGTATCATGTCTCTATAAGGGTCTAATGGATTTGAAACCACATTCGACTTCATATATTAGAACAAAATGGGAGAAGGAAGGAGGGATAAAAATATTAGAGGAAGAATGGACGGCAATATGGAGATATCAGTGGATGTGTACCAGCTCACAAAAGTGGAGGGAATTTGGCTGGAAGTGCCTAATTAGATACTTTATAACACCTTCTCAGAAGTCTCATTATGATGATAACCCCCCTGCTTGTTGGAGGAACTGTGGAAATCAAAGTGCAAATCATTACCATATTTTCTGGGACTGCTCAATCTTGAGGGATTATTGGAGAGAAATACATAATGCCTTACAGGATATCTTTAAACGTGAAATACCTCTCGAGAGTAAGACTATGTTCTTTGGATATATACCTCAGGAATGGCCTAAATATGATAAACATTTAATAAATATTTTATTGGTGGCCTGTAAAAAGAATATCACCAGAAAATGGTTATCCCCAGAGAGCCCAAACATAAGTACATGGATGGAAATCACAATGGAAATTTATAACATGGAAAAGATAACAGCTTCTGTTAACCACAAGCTGGAGAAATTTACATCATATTGGGAAAACTGGGTTAAATATATCACGCCTCATAGGCCAGATTTTACTATTACAAACCAATAATTATGATGTATGTATATATATTTATAGGATCACCCCATACCAACACATCCGTGTTTTTTTTTTGTTTTTTTTTGTTTTTGTTTTTTGTTTTTTTGTTTTTTGTTTCTTTTTTTTTTTTTTTTTTTTTTTCTCTTTTCTTAGGTTTGTTAGTTTTGTTTTTTGTTTTTTGATTTTCGGATTATGTGATGGTTTCAATTACTTCTATCGCTGTAAGTATTCTTCCCTTATGACTTGGATGTAAATTAAAATACTATTTCAGTATTTAAGGCAGATAACCTAAGTATGAAGAATGCTTACATGATGTACATACTGTGAATGCCTGCTTTTGAAACCTTAATAAAAATATGAATTAAAAAAAAAAGAAAAGAAAAAAGTAATCAGATTACAGATGGGCAGTAACGCGTTACTGCCCATCTCTGGTGCTCAGAGGGTAAAACAATGTAAAGCATCTAATCGCTGTCATTTTGAGATAGTTGTGTAAACTACCTAAGGCAGGGGCTAAGCTTGGATAGCCTTTAGAATAAATAACCTTCTACGTTGACAGTCCTTTTGCAGTAGCATTTAAATACCAGATTACATAGACACACTGTTTATTGTACTAAGGATATTTCTCCACAGCACCGCTTTATATCTCATACATTAAATAGGGAACTAAGCTTTTTTTTTTTAAGTCATGGCATTCATATTTGCCATTATCCCTAATGACTACAATGACACATAAAGGTTGCCAAATAACACCACCATTATTCCTATCACTCCAATCTCCACACTTTATCACCTATGTGTGAATGATATGTCTATAATAATAATAATAAAAGGGTAGATACTGCTGCAATTCCATAACACATGTTACGAACACGTGGCCCTAGAAGCATCTCATGAGCATCTACAGCAAATACACCCAGCAATAAACAAGCCATGCATAAACTGCTTAGCCCTTGGGCCATTTTTCCCCTGCTAGTTCAGCGTAGCTTGAAAAAACTCATGTAAATCCAAGATTTATTGTGTTTTCGTATTGTCCACTATAGCCTGAGAAACGGTACCTAGCGTGAATTCTTCCAACTGATTTCTTCATTCTCAGCTGACTGCAGGTTTCCTCAGTCTTATAAACAGTACATTTGCATAAGTGGGCTGGTTTCAGTCGTTATGCAAATATACTGTTTATAAGATTGAGGAAACCTGCAGTCAGCTGAGACTGAAGAAGTCACTTGGATGAGTGACGAAACGTTTCTCCCACAAAACGCTACGTCCAGATGAACAGAATCAACTTTTGGAGATTTACTTTCCTGGATGATTGAGAATGCATCAAGACAATATAAAAGGTTTTGTTTTGGTGCACATTTGCAGGGACCGTGAGTTAAGTGTTACAGAGCAAAAAACTCCCTGTGTTTAAGGAAGCTTAAAAGCAGTATTGGCACTGTCACTGCACTGCCCATACACAACAGTATACTGCACATCCTGTGTCATGCAGGATGTAATGTGAATATTTGTATGGTGCCATTTCTTAAATATCTTCAGACTGCTGATTCTGACAAGTGAGATCTATGATTGCTTTAAGTTGAAGTGATACAGCGTATTCTTCTACAGAGCAGATATAATATATAGCTGTACTGTTTTTGTGTCTTGCGCATGCATGTATGAAAATATACGTATATGGAGAAATAACACCATCCATCCATCCATCCATCTTCATCCGCTTTATCCGGGGCCGGGTCGCGGGGGCAGCAGCCTAAGCAAAGAGGCTCAGACCTCCCTCTCCCCAGCCACCTCCTCCAGCTTATCCGGGGGAATACCAAGGCGTTCCCAGGCAAGCCGAGAGATATAATCTCTCCAGCGTGTCCTGGGTCTGCCCCGGGGCCTCCTCCCGGTGGGACATGCCTGGAACACCTCACCCAGGAGGCGCCCAGGGGGCTGTTACGTGTTGCATAACAGCAGTAACCAAACAGCTTGCTCAGTGACATCGGTGGCTCTAATCTTCTTGCTCACTGTCCTGATTCTAAATTCTAATTCTGTATTCTTTGAGAACTAGTATTGTACAAAAGGCCAGCCAGTTCGCAGAACTCACGAACGGAGCCGCATCTGCGGAGTAAGATATCAGCATACGGCTGCCGTTTAGCCAATGAGCGGTGAGGCAACCCATTCTCTTCACCAATCAGAAGACACAATTCTACCTCATCATTACGCACATGTCGACGCAGAGAGTTCGGTCGGAGCTGCAGGTGGGAAGAGTCAGCAGAGTTTTACTCACCGTGTGGATTTTCATTCCTCTAATGCTGTTAGCAGTGTGCGTCCATGAGACTGTAAGTTTCTGTGTTTTATCGTGTTTGTTCTTTGCTGCGGCCATTATCCTCCCTTGTTTAATCCTTGGCGCACACTTTGTTTACCGATTGTTACTGCCGTTTACTGCGAAGCAGCCTCTGCCGTGCGGTCATTAAGGGACCGTCACTAATTTCTCATGTTAGCTCTAATGTAAAGTGCCTAGTTAGGATTTATGTAAATAGTAAAATTAGCATTTGTTGACACTCCCTTATTTTGGTTGAATGTTCCACTATCCAGTATTGTTTGTATTGTTGTATTACACATTTAATTCACTCTGTTCACCTAATTATGGAAGACTTTTATGTTCTTTCCAACAGAAACCACACCATCACTCACCACACGGCATATAGCATTTTACAGTCTGTTAAATCCCCTCACTCACATTATGGATGTGTGCTTCGGATTCTTGCTAAATAAATGAGTGAACGACAGATACCTGAGTGGCAGTGGATTTTGTGGATATGCCATCTGTTCTTATCGGACAACCCTGTTGAGATTGTGGATTCTTAGAGTCAGCACCTTATCATCTACATCAGTCATAGTCAGGAGGTCAAGTCCATCCCACTTACAGTGACCTCCTCCATTACATGGTCCTTCGAGCCGGAGTTACAGTTTCACAGGCAAGATGGCTTTCTCATCCACTCCTCGTCCTCGTCGCGATGGTCATCGGCCTCGTTACCTCGATGACTTCTTGGTGCAGTTGCCAAGGAGATCACTACCACAGGTGCATGTGTCGCACAACCAGTCCCCTGATGACCATGGGGCACATCCCAACACCTCAGCCACTCCAGCTGACCAGACTTCTCAGCATGGCACCTCAGACGTGGTATTATCAGCACTGAGAGAAATGCAGGAAGATAATAATCAGCTTAGACGAGAGGTTCAGACTCTGCTTGGTGCCCTCTCTCTCCGGTCCTCAGCCCTCCAGACGTCACCAGCTCCCCAACCTTCTGCATTAAGCCCCAGTACCCAGGACCAGAGGCAGTCCTTGTGGACTGATTCCATGCCTCAGTCTCCTCATCCTGACCATGCCTCCAGACACTACCCACACACGGTACGTTCCTTTCACATACCAGAGGATGACATACAGGATTTACCTTGGCCAGAGGCATCACTTCCACTTGATCCTCAGAGTGCTGAGCCATTCCCTGTTCCACCACCTCCGGTATCAGAAATTCCTGCTAGTGCAGCAGCCTCAGGTCCTTTCAGATGTACGTCACCTTATCAGTACAGTCAACTTCCTGTGACTGAACAGGTCGGGAAAATTAACGTGAAGGACGAGTATGGGCCTGGAGCATGTGTGAAGAGACAGGTCACCCCTGAATATGCAGAGCCATACACCTTTCAGCGCCAACAACCAGAAAGCTTCCGGGAGATGACTGGGGACCCGCCTCGCTGGCCGCCAACTGATTCCAAAGCCTGGAGGAAATATGGTCAGCACGAACCTCTACCAAGTACAGAGACCGTGTACCGGGGACCAACACCACACATTCTATACTTCACGTCTGATGACCCCAGCCAGTTCGCTCGTTTGCGAATGGCCCTTGACAATATCCTGCCTCACGATGCAACTGAACGTTTCAAGTACCAGATCCTAGTCGATCACCTCAAGTTGGAAGACGCCCTCCTTATTGCCGATTCCTACAGCAATAGTCGCTATCCATACAGCCAGACCATGTCATCCCTGATAGAGCTGTATGGTCAACCTCACAAACTTGCCCTGCAGCGGATCACTGACGTGTTGTCAGAGTCTCCGGTGCGAAGTGGTGACAGCCGAGCGTTCCGTCTTTTCGCCCTGAAAGTGAGGGCTCTCGTGGGAATGTTAGAACAGCTTGGGAAAGAGGGGAGAGCAGAACTAGAGTGTGGGTCACACGTCACCAGACTGCTGTCCAAACTGCCACACAGTCTTCGAGCGCAGTTTAAGCGGTTCATCAATCCTCTTCAGACACCCATCCCAACCTTAGCAGATTTGGCAGAGTGGCTTGAATATGAAGTCCGCATCCAAGATGATGATGTGTATTTCCATCATCATCAGCAACCTCGAGAGCCACGTGTGGATCGTGGGAAGGGTGCCAGACCCAAGCAGAGATCTGCAGCGGCAACCACAACCGTCTTATTGGGCTACGACCCTCCTGCTAAAGGCCCAGAGCCTCCAAAACAGGCATCACGTCCAGTTTCCAAATTGGGGAAGCCAAAGAAATTCTGCCCCTTCTGTAATAATCTTCAGCACTATTTCAATCAGTGCACAGATTTCAAGAAGCTCAATATAGAGCAGAAGTTGTCTTGGATTCAGACAGGCAAGCGGTGCTGGAGATGTGGAAGGGACCATCCAGAGGCGCAATGCTACCTGAAAGCTAGATGCCAGCAATGCAATCAGGTGCATTTGGAGACACTCCATGAGATTAATGCATCGCGATCCACTAGTTCTGACAGACCGGCGGAGGAAGCTGTCCAACCCGTCACGTACTACGTTGATCCAACATGGGGGACCAGCTGTGTGCTACTGAAAATGGTCAGGGTGTGCCTCTATAATGGCAAAATGAAGCTAGAGACATATGCCATCCTAGATGATGGGTCAGAGCACACAATCCTTCTTCACAGTGCTGCCCAAGAGCTGGGCCTTCAGGGAAAGAGGGAGGAGTTGGCGCTCCGAACCATCCGACAAGATATTAGAACGGTGGAAGGACATTCCGTTTCCTTCTCTATAGCCGCCGCCACTGACCCTCGGAGACGGTTCCGGATCCAAAGAGCATTCACTGCCACTGAGCTTGGGCTTGCCAAACACTCACATCCAGCTGATGCACTGCAAAGGTCCTACCGCCACCTGCGAAGTCTTCCACTTCATTCGTTCCACCAAGCTCAACCATTATTGCTGATTGGCTCTGACTACCCACATCTCCTGACTCCAATAGAGCCTGTCCATCTGGGTCCACGGGGAGGACCAGCTGCACTCAAGACACGGCTGGGTTGGACTCTGCAGGGTCCAGCCAAGGTTCTTCTACATCAAGCCTCCACTCCTCAGTGTCTACTCACAAGCACCCTGACTCCCAGTGCTGAACTTCTCAGTAATGTAGCCAAGCTCTGGCAGATGGATGTTCTCCCATACCAGAATGAGAAGGTGGCCACACGTTCAAAACAGGATACCATGGCTGTCAAGATGCTAGAGGAGAAGACCATTAGAGTGGAGGTGGATGGTATCAACCGGTATGCCACCCCGTTGCTGTGGAAAGAGGAACCAGTCCCGCTTCATTCCACTAAGGACTCTGTCTTGGGTCACCTGCGAGCTACGGAGAAGCGCCTCCTGAAGACGCCTGTACAAGCAGCCACCTATAACCAGGAAATTCAGAAGCTGGTGGATGCAAGCTATGTGAGTAAACTGACCATCGCAGACATGGAGATGGATGGTAGCACCTGGTACATACCACACCACATGGTTCAGCATAATGGCAAGGATCGCGTTGTCTTCAACTGTTCTTTCGTGCACAATGGTAACAGCCTGAATCAGCATCTCCTACCTGGTCCTACCCTGGGCTCGACGCTCCTGGGTGTGTTACTTCGCTTCCGGGAGTATCCCATTGCAGTGAGCAGTGACATCAAGGGGATGTTTCATCAGGTCCGCCTCTTGACTCAGGACAAGCCCTTCCTCCGGTTCCTCTGGAGAGATATGGATCGCACGAGGCAACCAGAGGTTTACGAATGGCAAGTGTTGCCTTTCGGGACGACATGCAGTCCCTGCTGTGCCACCTATGCTCTGCAGCGGCACGTTCTGGATCACAGCAGCCCCAGCGAGGATACCCGTCACACAGTGGAGAAATGTTTCTATGTTGACAATCTCCTCCAGAGCTTCGCATCATTTCCCGAAGCCCAGCAACTGGTTAACAAAATCCAGCAGTTGCTGCTCACCGGTGGCTTCGAATTACGACAGTGGGCTTCCAACTACCCAGAACTCATCAGTCATATGCCACCTGGATCAGTCTCACAGAGCAGTGAACTGTGGTTTTCCCCCGATGGGACTGATGTACCAGAGCGGACTCTGGGCCTGCAATGACACTGTCAGTCTGACGAGCTCAGATATCAGATTCGGCACACTGAGCAGTTGGTGGAGCCCACAATGCGCAACATCTATCGGGTTCTGGCCAAGCAGTATGATCCGCTTGGCCTTCTCATTCCTTACACCACTCGGGCCAAAATCCTGGTGCAGCATCTCTGGAGGAAAAGGAGAGACTGGGATGATCCAAATCTGCCAATCGACCTGCTGCAGCTGTGGCATGCATGGGAAAGTGAATTGATTCAGCTCCCTGATGTCTCCCTGCCACGTTGTTACGTGCAGCCAGAGACAGACCCATCCCTTTGCAAGCAGAGCATCCACATCTTCTCCGATGCATCTGAGAAGGCATATGGAGCTGTAGCCTACCTTCGGACAGAAGATCATATGGGGGGAATCCAGGTAGCCTTCCTAGCTGCCCGATCTCGAGTTGCTCCCGTCCGTCAACAGTCCATTCCGAGGTTGGAGCTCTGTGCTGCTCATGTGGGAGCCCAGCTTGCTGCCGTCCTCAAGAGGGAACTCACCCTTCATATCTCAAGCATTGTCTATTGGACCGACTCCACTACAGTCCTGAACTGGCTCCAGTCCCAATCCTGCCGCTACAAGATCTTTGTGGGCTCTAGAGTTGCAGATATTCAAGAGCTAACTGAAGGGAGCCTGTGGAGATATGTCAGATCAGGCGACAATCCTGCCGACGACATCACTCGAGGATTACGGCTCTCACAGCTCACCTCTCATCATCGGTGGCGCCGGGGCCCACCTTTTCTCTGGCAGGCGGCATCATACTGCCCGGAGCTCCTGAACCACGTTTCCCTTGATGATTCATCAGAGCTGCGGAAGGAGAGCTTCTGTGGGAACATCACCAGAATACCTGATCCACATCTACCTGATGTTGGTTCTTTCAGTGGCTACCAGACCTTGCTGGAAGCTTACGTTCGAGCTGTCCATGGGACAGCTGCTGACTCGACACCCACGGCAGAGGATTACAGGCAAGCGGAGTTAGCACTCCTCCGGAAGGTACAGGAAGACAGTTTCCCTGAAGATTTTGTTCGGCTGTCATCTCACAAACCGGTAGCTGCCAGCAGTCGCCTACTTGCCTTAGCTCCTGAGTATGACCCAGAGGCTCAACTGATTCGGGTAGGGGGGCGGCTTCGCAGATGTGAAACCCTCAGTCAAGACATCTTGCATCCTGTCGTTCTTGACCCTCAGCATCCTATCACAAAGCTCATCGTCCAGGATTGCGATCGCCAGCTTGCTCACCCGGGCTCCGAGAGGGTCTTTGCTGAGCTCCGGCGCAGATTCTGGATACTTCGAGGACGAGAGGCCGTCCGGAAGCACCAGTACAACTGTCCTGAATGCAGGAGGTGGCGCAGCCAGCCGGTCATTCCCAAGATGGCTGACCTTCCATTATCCAGTTTAAGATTTCATCGCCCAGCCTTCTATTCAACTGGGGTGGATTGCTTTGGCCCATACCTTGTCAAGATGGGGCGGCGTACAGAGAAACGGTGGGGGATCATCTTCAAATGCCTAACAACCCACGCAGTCTACCTTGATCTGCTTGCCAGCATGGACACTGACTCATTCCTGATGGGACTGCGTCGTTTCATCTCGAGACGTGGGAAGCCCTTCGAACTGCTGTCGGATCAAGGTACCAACTTCAGAGGTGGTAGCTCTGAACTCCAGGAGGCTTTCAACGCACTCGGCCCAGCTCTGAAGTCACAGTTGGCCAGCCAGCAGATTCATTTTCGTTTCAACCCTCCACAGGCTCCACATTTTGGTGGTTCCTGGGAACGGGAGATTCGTTCCATCAAGTCTGCGCTGCATACCATTCTCGGCTCGCAGCATGTCACCGAGGAAGTCTTTAGGACGATACTCAGCGAGGTAGAGAGCATCATCAACTCTAAGCCGCTAGGTTATGTCTCCTCAGACGTAGCAGACGTTGATCCGATCACTCCCAACATGTTGTTGATGGGGCGGCCTGATTCCGGTATGCCACAGGTCGTCTACCCAGAAGCCGAACTCCTGAGCCGTCGTAGGTGGAGACAATGTCAAGCCTTGGCGGATCAATTCTGGATCCACTACATCCGGAATTATCTACCTTCACTCCAGATGCGGCACAAATGGCAGCAGGAAAGAGATGAGTTGACTGTTGGCACTATCGTTCTCATTGTAGACCAGCAGCTCCCTCGTGCCCTATGGCCAGTTGGTAAGGTCAGCCAAGTAATCCCTGGAGCAGATGGCAGGGTTCGAACCGTTCAGATACAGGTTGGAGACAAGACATATACACGATCAGTGGGACGACTTATCAGACTTCCAGCTCTTCCACCGGAGTCTACTGCCTGACCTTCCTAAGTGAAGTGCACCTTTGCTCCGCAAAGTTGGGGGCGGCTGTACAAAAGGCCAGCCAGTTCGCAGAACTCACGAACGGAGCCGCATCTGCGGAGTAAGATATCAGCATACGGCTGCCGTTTAGCCAATGAGCGGTGAGGCAACCCATTCTCTTCACCAATCAGAAGACACAATTCTACCTCATCATTACGCACATGTCGACGCAGAGAGTTCGGTCGGAGCTGCAGGTGGGAAGAGTCAGCAGAGTTTTACTCACCGTGTGGATTTTCATTCCTCTAATGCTGTTAGCGGTGTGCGTCCATGAGACTGTAAGTTTCTGTGTTTTATCGTGTTTGTTCTTTGCTGCGGCCATTATCCTCCCTTGTTTAATCCTTGGCGCACACTTTGTTTACCGATTGTTACTGCCGTTTACTGCGAAGCAGCCTCTGCCGTGCGGTCATTAAGGGACCGTCACTAATTTCTCATGTTAGCTCTAATGTAAAGTGCCTAGTTAGGATTTATGTAAATAGTAAAATTAGCATTTGTTGACACTCCCTTATTTTGGTTGAATGTTCCACTATCCAGTATTGTTTGTATTGTTGTATTACACATTTAATTCACTCTGTTCACCTAATTATGGAAGACTTTTATGTTCTTTCCAACAGAAACCACACCATCACTCACCACACGGCATATAGCATTTTACAGTCTGTTAAATCCCCTCACTCACATTATGGATGTGTGCTTCGGATTCTTGCTAAATAAATGAGTGAACGACAGATACCTGAGTGGCAGTGGATTTTGTGGATATGCCATCTGTTCTTATCGGACAACCCTGTTGAGATTGTGGATTCTTAGAGTCAGCACCTTATCATCTACATCAGTCATAGTCAGGAGGTCAAGTCCATCCCACTTACAGTGACCTCCTCCATTACAAGTATATTTTATCAAAATCAGACACAAATCCAGGACACTGGAAGCAGTCTGTTATGCTGAAAACCAAAAGAGTGTCTTTAACAGTTGCTGAGCTGTAATTTCTGTCCTGACAACAAAACAGGCCAAACAAAGGAATCCAGATTCTTTGAATGGCATTAGAAAAAGGAGAAAAAACTAGACACATCCATGTGGGCAGCTAGGACAGGACCTACACAGGCAAACAGATGGACCAATTCTTGGACATGCTGTTTTATTATTATTATTATTATTATTATTATTATTATTATTATACATTGTCATGTTCCTCAAATACAAGTTTGCAGTATTGCACCAAATCACAATGACTATCACCTCTAGGAACTTTACAGTGTATTGTAAGTTTTGTATTGTAAGTATTGTAAGAAGACCCACTCCACAGTAAATCTGCAGGACCAGATGGGGTAAGTCTTCAAGGCCTGTGCCCCCCAGCTTTGTGGAGTCTTCCATACACTCTTCATGATGAGCCTGAGCCTGTAAAGGTCCCAGTGCTGTGGAAGACATCATGTTTTGTTCCTGCACCAAAGATGCCACGTCTCAGTGGGCCCCAGGATTACAGAGCTGTGGCACTGATTTACTGACTGAATGACACTGACCGCATCACGAAGACCCTGAAAAGACTCATCATATTGAGGGTCGTGGATGCCAACAGACTCAATAAACTAATCTGCAAGGCCAGTAATGTTTCGGGGTCAAGCTGGAGCTACAGTGTTAAATAGATGAACTCCCGCATTCAGACAATTACCTAAGCCACTTCCCACCAATAGTCGATGGTGGGAAAGGAAAAACTCCCTTTCAAAAGGAAGAAACCGTTGGTAGAGCCAGGCTCAGTGAGGGGCTGTCATCCACCACAACCATTTGGGGGTTTGGACAAACTTTATTTTCATGTCCCTGAACATGGATTTTTTTCATGTTTTTCAAAGTGTCTACTTCCATTTTAAGCTTTAAAAGCCTCAATGGGTTAGTGGTAATAAGGTGAAATGATTTATGCCAACTAAATCATTTTTACCGCTTATACCAGAGACCACAGTTTGAGATGAAAGTTTAATTTAGGCAATAAAGGCTAGTTGGTCAGATTAAGGCTTCAAAAACTTCTCTTTTAGGTTTCAGTTTCCACTGTCTTCCATAGTGTAAATGCTGAAGACTATTGTGCTTATAAGTGTTCAACTTGTTAACTTTTTTTCTCTTTCCACTGAACTCTTGTGTCTGCTTTTGTAAATTGCCACAAAGTAACAGTCCCCTTTGCCAGTTTTGTTTTCTGTCACAGGGAGGTCATGTTGGATACATGGGAGGCCTTATTTTTTCCACCAATGTTTCTTGTATTGACACGCGGTGCTTTTTCTTCAGCAGAAGCTGCCAAACAGAAGTCCATCTTTTTTAAAGCTTTCTCTATCTCTGCTGCAGAAGGAACTGGTATTGGAGGCGCATCATTTTTTGTCATCCACTTCTTGCTTCAGAAAAAAATGAACTCTTTAAAAAACTATTTGAGAAAACACAACACTCACACACCTTATTGTGTATAGCAGTATTCACAAAGTTTCACTTGTTCCACATTTTGTCATGTTTCGGCTTTATTCCTAAATTGATCTAATTCATTTTTAGTCTTAAGATTCTGCACATAATACCCTAAAATAAAAGTGAAAAGAATTAGATTGAAATTGCTTCAAATTTTGCTTTTTTTATTCTAAAATTAAAAAAGCAAATATCATATCATATATCGTGTAAATTATGACTCAGTACTTTGTTGCAGCATCTTTGGCAGTAACCATAGCCTCAAGTCTTTTTGAGTTTGGTGTTACAAGCATGGCCCACTTATTTTTTTTGGCAGTGTCTCTCATTCTTCTTTCTTCATAGGTGCATGGCCATTTTCAGATCTCTTGAGATGTTCTGTCGAGTTTAAGTATGGTCTCTAGCGGAGCCACTCAAGGACATTCACAGAGTGGTCCCAGGGTCTCTGCTTGTTATCATGGCTGTCTGGTTAGGGTCATTATCCTGGTGAAAGATGAACCTTTGCCCCAGTCCAAGATCCAGAGCAGGAGCAGGTTATTATCAAAGATGTCTCTTTACATTGCTGCATTCATTTTCCCCTCTACCCTGACTAGTCTCCCAATTCCTGCTGCCAAAATACATCCTCACAGCATGATGCTGCCACCACCATGCTTTACCGTAGGGATGGTATTGGCAAGGTGTTAAATGGTGCCTGGATTCCACCATACATAAAATTTGGCATTTAGGCCAAAGAGTTCAGGTTTTTGTTTTGTTTCTTATGGTCTAAGGTGGTGTGTTTTGGCAAATTCTAGGTGGGATGTCATGTGCCTTTTACTGAGGAATTGCTTCCATCTGGCCACTCTATGATACAGACTTGTTTATTAATGTTTGTCCATCTAGAAGGCTCCCCTTTCTCCCACAGAGCAAAACTGGAGCTTTGTGAGAGTGACTTTTGGGTTCTGGGTCACCTCCTTGACTAAGGTCCTTCTACCCCAATAGCTCAGATTTGTCATGAAACTGTCAAAGTGTATATTTTTTGCCACAACCAATTTGGCAGTGACTGAGGATACACTTTCTGGACATGAACTTCATTCAATTTTTTTTTTTATGTGTGTATGTATGTTCCTTAACATGGCATGTATTTAGACCACTTACAGCAAAGACCACAGTTTGAGTCAATCAATTAAAGTTTTGTCATTAGAAATTTGCTTATGCACCTTGTAAAAACGTAATTTCAATTTGAAAATGACAAATTTTCACATTTTTAGTTTAGTATTTTTGATAGCTCAAAATTGATTGTAAGTTTTGCAGGTTTGTAGTATATTAAAATATGTAGTGACACATTAATGTATAAAGTCAGGTTTACTGTATTTAGGGTCTATATCAACAGTTGAATGTCACATAAGTTACTCAAATGTACTCAAGGCAATGGGATTTTAAGCCATTTTATTTAGAACAACTTACAGAATGATGTTTCTTCTATTCTCTAATTTAATGTGTTTGGTCAGGTGCACGTTATTGAAATATATAGGTAAACCAAAATACATGTAAAATATGCGATCGCAATAAAAGTTATACCATATGAGTGTAATATTTGATTAAATAGAATCTTACATACAAATTGTTCATTATATACTTAAAGGGATGGATGGTGTCTCAATGTAGTATTACACTTTTTTATAGATGGTTGACTTGGCATCTAAATGTAAATCCATTTTGGTCTAACAGTGTGATAAAGTACATCAGTCTGCCAACAGATAGCATGTTAGATAATACTGTTGCATGTAAATCCAATATATTATATTTAGTCTTTTTTTTTGTTGTTTAGCAGAAACCTATATATTAGATTTAAAAAGCTGTCTGATAATGGATTTTATCTTCCTACATTCAGATCATCATCTGCAGTGCATCTCTCCTTTTACCCACATCTGTAAATCTTTGGACAAGAAAGGAGCTGGCCCGGTTCATTTACTGAGATTAGCAGTAAACTTTCACTTTGAGAGTCAATAGATATGTGAGAAAATATTTGGCTCTGCAACGTGTTCTACAGCATCATGGCCCAGAGGTTCCATATTGTGAATGATGTTGAGTGTGATAGTCAGCTTGGGGCTGATCTTTTCACATAGGAGTGTACCTACTGCATTAGTTCCAAAACCTACAAACTTTGTGTGTAACAGTTTTCCTGAGACACCTTCCATAAAAAGACTTTCTGACTACGGCATGTCAGAGACAGCAGCTCTGGTCATCTAGATGAAAAGGTAAGCATTTGGGACTCTAGGATTTCAATATTTCTAGGATTTCATTGCAAAATCTGAATTTTTAATTTATTTTTTTTAAATAAAGTTAAACAAGATATCAGTGATCCCTATAGTGTCATCTCTGTCACAAGGATTGAAAGTCAGTTTCTGACTTTGTGTTTGTTTTAGCTGCAGACTGTTTCAAGATGCAATGCTAAAAGTCTCACTGGGTCCGGGGATCCTGATTATACTGTACATCCTTGCCTTGCAAAGAAATTTGACATGGCTTGTGGATGTTGTTATACTAGACATTTAGTAGTTGGTACCAGTGCCAGCAGCATTATACAATTCTCAGTTAGTTTCATACCACTACCACTTTTACATTTGTTGTATCAAACTGTTGTGTAACTATCAGTTCTGATGAGGCTTCTGGCATAGTTGCCAGAACCAACAAAGGAAGAAATAATTTGTTATCAATAATCAACAAGAACACACAAAGTACTCTTCCTTTTAGTACCGTACTTAGAGTGCTTAGAGTCCATACTATTATCATATTCCATCACAAAGGTTCAAAAGTTCAACATTGCATATTAAGGCATCACCCCTGGTCTTACTTATTCTTAGTTGGTGTTGCATAGCAACAGTAGTAATAATTAGGTCTTATTCTGTGACATAGTCTCACATTTATAATTGCCTAGAAGCAAGGAGAGGAAATTTAGCTGCAAGTTTTGAAGTGAATCAGAGGAAGAATTGTTGAGATGGAAGTGGACCAGACAGGTTTGCATAGATTAATGCATTTCTTATGTTATGTTATGTTATGTTATGTTATAATTGTGATTTAAATATAGCAAAGTAGTAGTGTGTTTTCATTTATCAATTCAGTTGCTGCAGAAAGACACAAGGTACTAAGCAAGACAAGTTTAAAGATTTCTTGCTTCAGCCACATCTGTTCCTAAGAAAGTTTCTTCACTAGGGCTGTGATGGTTGGACTGCGTGACAGTCCATGTAAGATGTAGAGGAAATTATTTTTAATGGTGTTTCTGATGCTCTCTGGGTTGTGACGTTAATGGTGGGCCTGCCTGCTGTCGAACTCGCCTTTTGCTACAAGAGTGAGTGATTCTAGATAACGGCCGAGTGCTATGTGATTTGCAGTACACAACGCTTACACGTACTTGGAGAGCTGTAAAAGTGGGTCACCCAGCCCACTGAGAGTTAGCCTGTACCATTCACTGATGTGGAAATAAGTCTTCTGCAATGGGCCCAGCAAGGCTGCACTACCAAACGCTGCCACAATCAGCACCCAGCTTTAAAGGCTTCTGCACAAACAATCAGTCATTTTCATGTCTTTGTTTTTATGGCAGGGCTGTGCATGCTACTCCAAACTGCGTTGAGCTAAAAATGCCATGTCGGTAATTAATGATTGATTTAATCATGATCAAAGGTATAAATGTTAAGAAGTAACCAAAATCTGTAATTTTGGTTTTAAGACTCAGAATTTGAATCAGAATGTGACTGTTTTCATTGTGATTAATTAGCAATGAAGTTTTTATCACAACATGCACTGCTTGCACATAAATTGTATTTTTTATCTGAGGAACAGCTTTGTGACTTTTTTCTTTGGGGTTTTTTTTGTTGTTGTTTTTTTTTTTTGAAAATGTGAGTGTTTTCATTATATCCTCCCTGTGTTCCAGTGCCTTAGTCATAGATATAAAAGAAAATATTTAGGTTTGCATTCAAGTCAAAAAATTTTTTATATAGAGTTAGCCACATGAAATTGGCTTTCTCTTTTACTGATAAGAAGATAGTTGAAATACCTAACATTTTATTGTTATCAGTCATAAACACTGTGAGAAGAAGTCACATTTAAGGACTGTGTGTCTTTATATAACCCCATCAGATCTGCTGTAATCTATGCAGAGATTTTAATTCCTGCAGCTTTGACATCGGGTCAGAGTTGGATATAATGTAAGGGCGAGTAAAACCCTTGTCAGATTACTGATGGCCAGGAGCCAGCACTGCTCTCAGCAAGCTCTCACTGGCAGGCAGAATGCAGGTTTTAATCGGCATGCACCTCGCAAAGCTGGAGGTTCTCCTCACTGTGTTTGGCTCTCACCTATAGCTTGGCTATTGTAAATCCAGTGTGACAGGCTTATGTAAGGAACTTTCCTACAAGGCTGTGGAAGTGCATGGTTTGGACTGCAGGATGGGAAAATAAGCATAAGGCTGGTAAAAGCGAAAGAGAAGCAAATAACAAAAATAACTGAACCATAACCCAGCACTGTCACTTTTTACTGATACATTTTCACAGAGTGTTAAAACCTTTCCACCCAGTCTTATCACTTGTCTTAGAAGAAAGCCAAGGATGTGCTCTCTTTTCTAAACTTGAAAGGAGAGTATACAATCTTGCCTCTGCTTGTAGTGTAGAAAATTGGCATACACTGCTTTTTATAACGGCTCCTCCTTGGGGTCCAGCTGGGGGCAGCCAACAGTGAATGGATAGTGGCACATAGAACGCAAAAACAGAAGAACCTGGGGCAAAACAGTCCATACCTATTACTGATAGCTCACCACGTCTTCTTTGGTTATAACATGCCCTGTGGAGTTACCTTTGACAGCTACTTTATAGTGTCTTTTAAAGCTTACTGCAAAGTGTACAGGACTGACTATCATTTCAGATATATGTAGTCCAAATAATCTATGTTGCTCTCGTCCTCTTATATTCACCCCTCCCTGACTTCATTCCAAAATCTTCCACTTCATCGTTCTTCATTCTCTTTCTCCTCATCCTCTGTTTAGTTAGGGGAATATTTGATTGGCAGGTGATATCCTCTCAGGATGGCTCACATTGAGAAAATGTCCTGTCTGCAAGTAGTGTTAATTCTTATGTACAGCTTCAGTGCTGGATGATTACAATAATATGTTACTGAAATCACATTACCTTTTTGTGTAACACAGTATGCCACTCCCTAATTCCCTAATTCCATTATATTTATATTTACTTGTGTGACAAAGGTTTTTCTTATTTTTATGTTATTATTATTTATTATTGGAATAAAAGTGTGTTAGTGGTATTTTTATTGCACAAAATTGAGAGAAATTATGATGAAAAAGTGCAAAGTGCATCGAGGACAGAATCAACTATTCTCTGCTGCAAATGCAGTGTTGGCTCTTTGCAAGAATTTGCAGAGATCATGCTAACACAAAACTTATGGAAATCTCTTTAAAACTGAGTAAGTGCAAATCAAAAACAAAGCAACCAAAGGTTGATCTTCAGCAGTATGCAGTGATGAGCAGTGAGACTCGTAGATCTGTAACCTCTCTGTATCATTTTCTGCAGTGAAATTGATGTGAAATACTCCTTGGGCTGGTTTGCAGCTTTGTGGTCAGCTTTATGTTTTTACTTAAATACTAGAAGAAAGATCTTACATGTATCCTCATCCACAGGAAGAAATAACTATTTAGTATACACCGCAACATATGTAATCCTATGCACAATGTGGGATTTATTTCAAGACTCCTGTTGCCTCCAGTCTATTTATTGGTGAATGCCAAGAAAGACAGCAGACATAGAGTGACATTCAGCTGAAGTCATGGGGCCATATCTTTGGAGGATGAATTGATTCATGTTGTTTACAGAAAATTCTGACCCTAAATGTTCCAGATGAACTCGAGACTCATCAGATCAGAAATATTTTTGACAAAAAGTTGAGCATTCAGAGTTGTCTTCCTACCAGCTTGAAGCAGTCTGGTCATTCTCCTCTCTTCTGATCTATGGCATCGTCAAGACATTTTTTCCAAAGAAATGCCACTAACTGCATCTTTTTGCTTTTTCAGACCATTCTCCGCTTGATGGTTGTGCAAGAAAATCCCAGTTGGTCCGCAGTTTCTAAAATACCCAGACCACCTCATCTGACACTAACCATGCCCAACTATGCCACATTCAAATTCACTTAAAGCACCTTTTTTTCCCCTCACTATGATGCTTTGTTTGAACTTCAATAGGTCATCTTGAACATGTCTACATGCTTAAATGTACTGAGTTGCTACTGTGTGATTAAATAGTTGTGTTAACAAGCAGGTGAAGAAGTGTACCTACAAAGAGTCCAGTGAGTGCCTGTACTGACTAGATGCTACTGGTAGTTATTCAATTGACAGAGCTATTAAAATCACAATAAAAACAGCTGATTTGTTATCATAGCTGAAATGACATGTAATAAATAAATAAACATTTGGTATTTGTTTCTTATAAAAAGGTATTTTGTAGTTTGTGTTATGGTCTTAGTGTCTGAAGCTGTTTTTCTTGTATTCCCAGTGTCTGCAAACAAAAAGATTACTTTGCAAATGCTTGCCAACCCAGGATGCCTTCTGTTGTATACTTTGAACTGGCAGAGCCCACACAATTTAGAGGTGAACTGAGCTGGAGTGGTGCTGAAATACAGTGTAGTAGTCTTGTAGTAGAACAGTAGCAGGGGCAAGAAGAGGCAGAATGAATGGGCTGATTCAAGAACTTCGCACAGGTATTTCCCCACAGGCACTGAGCTTTACCTCGTTAGTAAAGCCCTCACCTGACTCTCTGCGCTCCACTTGCCTGACTCGCTGATGATATGAGGTATGCTGAAGTAGCCTGGAGACTATGCCACTGCTGGAGGACAGAAACACAATATGCTGCATTGATAAGTACAACATAGAATGAAAATGCATCCACGTATGTTTGCCTATTCACAGGGCAGTGTGATCTATTGTGTTCATATGTGTCTCTATGTTTAATTGAACCTTCCCACCTTTCAGACCTCTGCAAAGGAACCCAGCCCTCTGATTAGCAGTGATGAGTGGCTGGAGAGATAGTGAGACCAGACCCCTCTGTCACTAAGTGAAGGCTTTTATCTAACCCTTCAGGGGATTCTGCCACGTGATGTTGCCTCAGTGCTCCTGTCTTAACTCTCGTGCCCTCATCTCACCCTATTATCTCTATCACCTCCATCTTTGCCTTTTTATTGTTTAACTCTTTCTCTGCTGTGCACACACACACAAACACACTCTCATTATCCATCCACACAGATAGATGTGCAAATGTAGAGACACAGAGTTCCTCCACCTTTGGTTATTTAAATATCTACCTTTTTGTACAGTATCCAAAACCAGTTTTTCTTCTTTTCCTTTTCTTCTTCTCCATGTATAAAGATAAAATCAAACAGTAGGAACGCACAATAATGTTTGCATTATATATAGCATATATAAATAGCCAAACCAGGTATGAAGTCACAGCAGCATATGTGCTCAGGAAGCAGTCCATGGTGATGGGAGTGGCACACACTTTACTGCTTTTCAAGAACTATCAGGAATGACCACACTGCCCTCCAGTGGCTAATCTAAAAATTGCAACTTTAAATCAGAACAATACGAATTCCTGAGTCTGTGATGGGGTGGGGCAATTGATCTGGTTCTAATCTGGCTTAAATTTATTAACAATATTATTTTATGAGACCAATTGTCACTTTGTAAACTATAGATTCAGGGAAATGTTTTATATATATATATATATATATATATATATATACTGGGTTTTTCTTTAATTAGGCTCAGGCAATAGCGAGATCCTTGTATTTTTCAGCACTGTTACTCATGTACAGATGGATAACAGTGCTGCACTATGCCATCAAATAAGTTTCCAAATGACTGACAGGTGCGTGCCATTTTATCGCATTAATTTGTTCTACCATAGTCAGCTCTGTTTCTCCGGTAATTCAATTTTGTTCAGAGCCTAATTTTCACTAGAAATAGTTATCACCCACCTTAATATTACAGTGAATAATAAATGCATCCTACTATTAAAGTAAGTTAAGTGATGCTTGTATGAGCCAATGTCTCTCCAGATATACCCTTTTGCCCAAATGTCTGCCTAAAAAATAGATGAAAAAAGGAGGTGGCAGCCTGTACGACAAACTCAGTGATATGAAGTCTAAAAACAAATGGGTGACAATAGTTACATTTTATATTGTAAATATTACAATAGATAATGCCATTTGTTGTTTTACTTGATCTAAGTGGAGCATTTAATACAATAGGTCATAAGCTGGTTTTGGTTGATGACACTTCTCTATGTACTGAGAGTGAATACCTTAAAATTCACTCTCAGTATAAAAATCACTCTGGGTGGAAAGAAAACATCCCACACTTGATGGTGACTTCCTAAATTCAGTCCACACTTGTATAGTTTTAAGCATTCCAGGATCCATGTGTGAGGTATTGAGCTATAGGCTGTCTTGTTGTCAATCCAGGTGGTGGGACTACCTTAGTCTACTAGTAGCTGGTGTGTTTCCCCAGTGGCATTTTTGACTGTTCATTTGTGGGATGGACTGAGCTTTGTACCTGTTCATCTTAGCCGCTATGATGCCTAACAGGACCTTCCATGTGGTTCCAAGGGAGATGATTGGTTGGATGGGACTTGTCCCTTCTGGGGATCGTTGTGGATCAGGACTACCCAGCCTTCAATTAGCCAAGAAGGCAAGCCGACAGAGGCAGTGTGATGCTACAGGCCATGTTCTCCTGGGAAAACATCCATGTGGATCTTCTTTGGACATATACCGGTTCATGGAATCGGTATTCTCTGATGGCTGACTTGGCCTCCAAATTGACTAGATCTCAGTCAATCCAATCGAGCATCTGTGGGAAACAAACAGTATTTGTTTTTCTGACTCTGTAATTATATTTTTTGATTATTGTTGTTCATAGTTTTGGTTTTCTTTAGTTCTTAGTGATTGTAGTCTTTCCTCCCTTAGTAGTTATCTTAGCCTGTGTTTAGTCTCTGTCTACTCTATGCTTTTACTGTATCCCATGTTTCATGTCTAGTCACCCTTGTCGCTATGTTCCCTATGTCTCCCCAGTTACTGTGCTAAGCTTGGGTGTCCTGAGTCTGAGTTTCGGTCTGTGTGTTTCCTGTTTTATTTTGATGGTCCTCGTCCTACATCAGTGTATCTAGTTTTGCTTTCCCTCGTCTCATTATTTCTGATTAGTCCCAGCTGTGTTTCCTCCTGGTCCCCATCCCCTCGTGATCCTACCTGTATATCTTAGTCCTCAGTCTTTCCCCTGTCGTTTCGTACCCTCTCCGTGTTGTGTTTTGTCCCCTTAGTGTTCTAGATTCATTCTAGTTCATGTTTCTTAGTTTCTTGAGTCTAGTTTAATTCTAGTTTCCATGTTCAAGGTTTTGGTTTGTTTTTGTGAGTTTATTTTGTGGAAAGTTCTCCCAGCAATAAAGGCTGTTGCTTTAAAAGTTAATCCTTCAGTCTCTGAGTCCTGTGTTTGAGTCCTACATTCTGCCTGCCACAGCACACAACATGACAGACACATGTCTATAAGTTTAACTCCATTTTAATGTGTTACATTATGTTAATTTTACATTTTTCATTAAAATTTGGAATCGCATTGTCTTACATGTCTTAGTTTAATTGAAGATCCTTAAAACTGCATACTGTGCATTTAAATACTAAGCTAAATCCAAAAGGTTTCTTGATAGATTAGCATAAAGAATTACAGGTGGGCCACCTGCTTCATGTCAAGATTTTTTTAAAAATCCACTCTATTACGGCACCTCATAATTATTGAATGTTAAAACTCTTTAGGGGACTTTTTAAAAAAAAGGAAAAAAAAGGATATGTCCTGTCAGCTAAACAAATTGGCAGTAGCAGTAGCTTTGAAAGTGTTGCTTTCAGATTTCTTTTGCTGTTATAAGTGTACTACTGTACCTAGTATAAAAAAAGTAGATGTTTTTTTAATGCATTTGTTCTGAACAGACATTTTAGTATTGTTAATTAGCTACATCCTTATTCACATAGTCATCTGCTGAGCTTATTTTTTACATCTCTCAAACATTAGGAGATAGGATAAATTTTAACCTCTGAGTGTAACACATGCTCACATGCTGCGAGCTCCCCTAATTTCTTAAAAGTCATTTTACAGAATGCAAATGCCAGAAATAGAAATCAGACAGAGTAAAATTGACTGACAAAAGTTATAGGAAAAAAAATCCTTATGCAATTTGGCATAGACACAGAATCACACTGAGTGTTGTTTATATATGTATTTTTTTAAATGTTTATTTACAGAAGAGAAGTCCTCACAGTTGCTGTGAGTTTCGACATTTTCACATATGGTAACACAGCGGAAATATTTCTACAAACCACAAGTAATACCTATTCTGTGACTGATTCCTTTGAAATAGCAATGCATCTATCACATGGCCAGCATCACCATGACTAACACTGAGTAATCCATCTCTTGTTTTACACACTAAGAAAATTGCACTTCTAGAAATGTAAAGATGACAGACCAGATTTGCTCGTGGCCAAAGATGAAATGCTAATCTATTAAGTGCTCCTACAATTTGCTTCTACATTAGCATATGCGATTAATGACATTTTGCTCGACACGCAATGATTACAAAGGTGTCTGAGTAGCTGCAGAGCATCGCTGGTGGCACATGACTATAGTCTGTGCATACATAATAAAAGAGGCAGAACTGGGTGGGTAAACACAAAACTAGAGATAATGTACCACAAAAAAAGTACAACATTGTGACATCACTGGACAAAGCAGCTCACCACAAAGCACCAGAACGTACAAAGAAAAGCTAGAGATAGAAATGCACTGAGTGATTTGTACAAAACAACGTATCATCTGTGCATAAGATTTTCCTTGATTTAATTCCCAAAAAGACAAAATGAGGCTTTGTTTGACAACACATGACACGTATCTGAATTGAATATGCAGGCATGATCCTTTTATGCAAAGATGGGAGACCTGAGTTGAGAAGAGACTTTTATTTCTATAGAAATCTGTCTGCACTGAGAGGTATAACCTGCCTCAGGAGGGGTTCTCTTTAGCCCTTCTCCCTAGGAAAAAAAATACTTTAGTTTACAGTTTAGCAGATTTAGTCATTTTTTTTCCTTTTTTATGATTTTTGCCTTTAAACTTTTAGAAAATCTTGGTAATTACTCATATTGCCAAATAATAAACAACATTTGAATGGTTTCCTTTAATCCCTCCTCTCATGTGTTGAACTCCTCAGTGCAGGACTAGACAATCCAAGTCACTATAATGAGTAAAAACTCACACTGAGGTAAAATGAATCACAAGTCCCATCCTCTGTGAAAACACTTGGCTAACAAAACAACAGTATTCTTACCTTTAATGTTCTACTTGTTTACAAAATGTGCAGTATCAAGAGACTGATCAGAATCAAATGAAGTTACCAACATGAGGTATAGTGTTTTAATTAACCCTTACAAAAAGAAGACGAAATCAACATAATTATCAAAGTAATTATCTTCTCTACAAAATGAGAGAATGAGTCATTTTTTCTTTAGAAATGTGATTGTTCTAGCCAACAAAAAGGTGTACAAAGAAACCAAGGTTTTATACATATACTCAAAAGAGTGGCTAATAGTGTTAACAGAGCTCCTATTAGGAGAGTATACATCATTTATGCTGCAGGCAGGGTTATGCTAATCGCCATTTCATATCCTCTGTCACCTCCACACACCATAATAATTCACTACTGCATCAAGACTTAATACATAAGTGAAACAACCAGATAGAAGTGAAATATCAGTTGGGGGGGGGGGCATTAAACTATGTCTACCTAAGATTTTGGCAACTGCAACGTCATGAAATTAAATTCCTTCATGGTGGATCTGATGGTGTCTTTACTTGATTAACTCCCAAGCACAAACTAACTAATTTTCAATTGTTTTAAATTGTCCATGACAAAAAATGGTGCATTGGTATAGAGAATATACCATCTCTATGGCTACACTTTATGTGCAGTGACAACAGAGTCTGAAAGAACAGCACCTACATTCAGTGCAGTGTTTTGAAAATGAAAATGATAGTTGTGAGCTTCATTAAATCTTTGCTCATAAGATTTTTTTTTGTCATTGTACGTTTTCACTGTGATTTTCTAACATTGCCTTGATTCAGTGATTTCCATCCAAACACAAAGCTTATCCAAACAGAAGTTGCACATTATGAGTGAATTAGTACTTCTTTTCTGAGCATGGCTCATCATGGCTGACTTGGACTGAGAGAGGTATGCTGAAGATATCAAACTGGAATGCTTTTGAGAATGTTTCTGCCAGTATTCAGGACATACATGCCTTTTAAGGATACCTACTTAGAGTAGGCGCTAAGTAGAGATCAGTAACAGTGAATTTCGCGTGTAAAATAAAATTTAAAAAAAGTTGGTGCTTTGCTTTAACTTTTATAAAAGGCAAATCTTAAAGCACGAGTCAGAAAGCTGTGGCTGCATTGTTCACTAAACCTTTAAATTGTATATCATAGCAGGTATGCTACTTTACTAGCAAAAGGAAACCTGCTTGGAAATCACTGTTTGGAAAATGGTCACATGTAAAACATGCTTACCAGTTTAGACTTGTGTGCACAATAGTGCAGCAGCAATTTTTTACCATGTGAGCATTTGGTTGATTTGCCTTCTATGGACCACTTAAGTGGGTTAGACAAACCTTAAACTGAGTGCCAGACCTTTTTAATGTGGCATTTTGAAGATGTGTAATAATAATTTCTGTAACTGGCAGTGAATCATCCAGATGCAACAAATATCACTTTCTTTCTTAATTAATTTCCAATCAAAGTTTCACACAGGGTTTCCACACATTCATTTCTGTCTGTAAATGACTGCTATTGTATGTGAAAAATAAATAAATAAATGGCAGTCATACTTTGATGTTGGGTAGATAAAGGTCAAGGCAAAAAAATTTTTTGAGAAATTTTGGCAAGGAAAGCATTTTTAGCAGGAACACTGAACACACTGAGCTTTTTTCATTAATGTCAACAAACAACAATTTACATTTCTGCTGCTGAAGTATTTGAGCTCCTTTATCACTGCTAGAAAAACAACCTGAGAGAAGATGAGACATCATAAACAGGGCTTGACTCAATGCTAAGATTATATTTTGAGATAGATGACATTATTATTACTGCTCACAAGCTCTGCGGACCTGCTATTGTTTTAGAGTTGAATCTACAGAAAAAAAAAGAAAAAAAAAAAAGAAAAGTCCCCCCAGAACAGTATTATCATTTTAAAAACTCTCTTTTTGAAGTGAAGCACCTGATAAAGCCTTTTGAAAATGTAAGTTGTAAAAGGTATGCAAAGACTTGAGCCATCTGTAGCTATGAATTACTTTGTCTGATGAGTAATGAGTGTCGCACGTCCTTGTCATCATGCACTAAGTATCCAGGCCAGAACTCTTATTATACATTAGTGACCTGAAGCAGGCAAGAAAAAAACCCAATTTGATAGCCTGCTTCAAGTATTTTCACAATTTTACCTTATATTTAGGGCAACTTAAATTCAAAAAAGTCATAATCCAACATTTTGTTTATCATTAGAACCCAATAAAAACCCTAACATTGGATTGAATGACCGGATTACAGAAACTGGTAGAACGTTCCTGTATTTGGTTCTACTTTGACTGGAAGTATAGTTCTGAAACCACATGCCACTGGGTGGATGAGTTTCAGATGCATCACATCAAAGCCATAGGGTTATGTATTTTTTTTTTCAGTAGAGCAATGTTGCAGGAAAGGGTAACTTTACACTGACAGACACAATCTATTTGAAATCTGAGAGGAAGCTGCAACGCAC
Organism: Aulonocara stuartgranti; assembly: GCF_965226115.1. NCBI lineage: Eukaryota > Metazoa > Chordata > Actinopteri > Cichliformes > Cichlidae > Aulonocara > Aulonocara stuartgranti. The sequence goes on along the minus strand of NC_138939.1, from coordinate 11,670,294 downwards.
TAAAGAGACATAATTTCCAGTTTGAAATAACACATACAGTCACTGCAGGACGATTATTCCTTCAAATATTAAATGCTGTAAAATCAGACAAGTTAAGAATAAGATCTCAAAAGGTGCTAGTTACATAAAACTACTTAAATCACACTGGAAACCGTCCTGAAAATAAATGAGGTAGTGCTGTTGATAAGAAGTAGGGATGCACCAGTCTCTACCCTCCTTGAACCGATGCTGAATCACTGCTTGTAATATGAACGTTTTAATTTTGAAAATGACTGATTGAATATAAAAGGAACAATTTCAAAGATTAAAAAAACCCATTAAAAAATGGATCCCATATAGTGCTGAACAAATTTATTAGATGACCTGTCATAAAAACAAGAAAACAGAAATATTTTAGAAGTCTGTTAAATACACATTGAAAACTAAATATATAATTTTTGTATTTTTATACCCAAATGTCGACCAGCTCACTGAACATCTCTGAGAAATCAGAAATTTATAAAGCATATTATAACATCCAACCACTAAAACTATTTTTTTGTGTTCATGAAGGCTAGATAACTGTAATTTGGCTTTACTATTCTTCAGCTTGTTTTTTTGTATAATAGTAAATTTGAAAATTCATTGCTAACAACAATATTTATAATTTAACATAAGAAATATGATTTCAATTAGAGATTGTACATACTGTCCGTTACAGAAAAAAAAGATTTGGGTAGGTATCAGTACTGTTAGTCAGGTTCAGCAATGGCATAAACCACATTTTTGGCTGACTAATAAATTTGTTAAGCACTGTATATTTTTTCCTTCCTTTCTAGCTGATCTTGTTGATGTCTGTCAAAATCAATGCAAAGAGTTGTGGACATTTCGAGTCAGGCAGAATCAAGTCAAATACACTATATACTTTGAATTGTGGCAAGTATTTCATATTAAAAATACATTTACAGAGGGGAAAAAAGTATCTTGACACAATGGCACAGTATCTTGACAATAGTAGGGACAATGGTGCATCCCCATTTAGGAGCTAAAGAAAGGAGAATGGACTACAGATGTACAGTTGTAACACCTCCTCTAGTACTCCCATCAACACAAACCAATACCAAAATAAACATCTAAATACTATAATTCCATAAATGACATATAAAAACCAAAAGAAAACATGTTTTACTTTTCAATTGTCCCTGGATTACAAAATCACACCACAGGGATATATGGCATTTTGGAAAAGAATACTTCACGTTCCACATCTGTATACTTCATATGTTTCCAATTGACATTTTTTGTACTTGGACTCAATGTAATATTTAGAAATATACAGAGGTTATAAATGCACCTAGAATAATTAGGCACCTAAGACCCCCACATTCCAGTCATGAAATGTATCTAAATGTGTGTTTACACATGACTGTTTGAATTTTACATGCAATATCGAGGAATTAGCGAGGTTTTTAGCTTTCTGTGTGTTTGTATGTGTGTGTATGTGTGTGTGTGTGTGTGGCTGTGGACCCTGAGACAGCAGGTGGCTGGAGAGAGGCACAGGTGTTCTGCACTTGCAGAGTGTGAAGATACTCTTTAAGGCTTATTCCTAAGTGCCACACTAAAGTAGCATCCACACTACCAAACCCAGGGAGACCCTGTGCTTCCAATCCATTCATCAGTGATGATAACCTGTCCAAGCACTCACTCACGGAAAATTCCTGGCCTTTTCTCATTCCTGAGTGGAACAGAGCCATTTACGACACAGTGAGAAATACCTTCTCCAATTCATGTCCGTCTGCTTGGTTAAATCTTTTTCCTTCCTATGGATAGGAAAGACCCAGAGGAAACTGTGGTTGCAATGATAGAGAATGCATACCCATATACAGTACTCTACCACTAAAAATATACCGTATATGTTTACTCTATATACACAAGTATGAAACAATGGATTCAAAGTACCTATAAAACTTTGCAAGGAAGAGAAAGAAAGCTAATAATGAGGTGCATAAAAATAATCCTTGGGTTTTTTTTTCCTGGGTACATAAAAGAAAATCCATATGGGGTTGATGCCCTGCATGCAGAGGCTATGGGCACAGATAACTGTGTGCTGCTGAGGTAGAGTGGACAAGTCCGGTGCTGACAAAGGGGGAAGGGGACAGGCCAGGAGAGATGGCTTTCCCTGCTGCAGATGGACAGTGTCTAGAGTCCCCATTTTCCAGACGCTCTGACCTCAGCACAATCTTAGGAGAATGGAAACCATTGGTTAGACCCATTTCCTGATGTGGTGCTGTGTCTGCAGTCAGCTGGTGTCCTGTATCTTCAATTTCCCCATTGTAAGTAGCCACCAGCTTTACTGAGGGAAGATTTGAGGAGCTTTGGGATAGTGACAGTTTTTCTAGATGTTCCTCTTCTTCTTGCGAACTCGGCTGGCTCAAAGAGGAATACTTTTCCTCTGACAATGAGGGTCCCAAGGTGGTGTTAGAATCTGTGTTTTGATAGCCCTCCTCTTCTTTCTCCCTCCCTGTGTCCAAAAGCTCAGAATGAACAATGACTTCTGCCTCAACCTGGTTACTGCACATGGATGTACTCAAATTATCTTCTTCCTGCAATGAAACAGTGTCACTGTTACATGAGATTTTCTTTTTATTAGTTTATCACCCCGAACAAATGAATTCTCTGACAGTTCTTCATTTGTTCATTTACCCACAATGCCTGTGCTAATGTAGGATGTTACTTTTCTTAGCATACCCAGCTAACTAGCTTCATCAGCTAAAAACAAAGTACTTAACTAACTACATTTAATAAACAAATTATTAATGTTGGAATTAACTAGCGCTGAGATTAAATGCAAAAAATATGCTTTTTTCCCCTCTTTTTTTATAGCTCAAAGAGGTGAATATGCTGCCCTGGTGATGTGCAACTTGGGATATAGTCTTTGAAAACAATATTTTACTTTATAAAAACAATATTATCTACTGTTTAAAGCCATCCAATGCACATTAAAGTCCTCATTTAGAGACTGGATGCATTAAAAAGTCAATTGTCGCAGCTAAATTTAGCTTAATTAGCCTGATGTTTATGATAGCATCTGGCAGTGAAAATAATGATTTCAGGTGGTAAAATCAATCACCAGTTACAAATTTTGTTAACCTCATTCTGAAATGTATTATTCATTGATTTAAAAGTTTAATAGGGTGTAAGCATGAAAGATTTAGCAACATGTGATGTGCGGCTGGGTTTACTAAACTGTAAATTAGAAATACAGTTGGAGAAAGTCTTTGAGAGAACAGTTGTTGCCTTATATACAATGTAAGTCATATTTTGTTCAATAAATTACCATGCCATTATCAGTGATTAGCATGTTGAGAGCTCCATTCACGAGTGTTGGAGAATCTTCTATTAGGGTGTCTTTGTATCTTGTGATTCTGTTGGCCCAGTTATGGCTTACAGAGCCGTTCCAGGCAGCCTATAAAATGAACAACATAGTTGAAACACCAGAATCAGTATTTTCCCTCAACAAAATGTGAGAGTTATAAAGAAAAAAAATGAAAAAAGGGGAAAGTTTCTATATATACAACACATAGAGAGAAAATATCCAATGCCCATCTAAAAATAAACTTTCCCCTTGAAGATGTAGACCTTGGGTTCAGGTGCAAGGGCATCACCTTCCCCATTCAATGGATTATCACTTGCCATCAGACTCTGCTCCTCTGGGGCCTCTGCTGGCGGTTGACCAGACTCTTGGCTACCTGCTGGCATCAATGTCTCCAACTCATAGCTGTTGCTGCACTCTGGTATGTTGGAGGGAATGGGGCAGCCTCCTCTCTTATACTGAGGTATCACAGCTGTAGAGTCCAGAACCCCAGATAGCTCCCTATTTAGAGCAAACATTAACACACAGATACATTCTATTTTACGTGTCCTTTTGTTCATAAGCAGTAAAACAAGTAAGCCACTGTATGAGTGCTAAAACTCTAGAGTAATCATACCTGGATTTGCTGTTACGAAAGCTGAAACACATGCAAAGGAGGATGCATATCAGTCCTAGGCACACACCCACTATAATGCCTGTCACTGCATGGATGTCCAGCTCTGTTAAAAATTGAGATAACATGGAAATAGAAAAAAAATCTATTAGTATAAACAACAGGGCTTTTTTGCTCTTCCAGATATACTGACTATAACTTTTGATATTTGATCTGCTACCTGAGATTCATGAATTGTACAAAAATACTATTATTTGTAAAACTTGTGCAGGTCTGTTATATAAGGCCTGCTAAAATGCACTGATTTCTTCAGGTAAGTCAAGCTTATAGCAGCAAAGCGATGGGCAACATTTAAGAGCAGACCTTCATTAAAATGAATTTATGCTGCGTGTTTTTGGCAGTTTAGATTAGAAGAGGAGAGGAAACAGATGGCAGGAGTTCTCTTTCCCAGCCGACTAGCTACCTGAGTCCCACTTCCACTGCTATTTGCAAACACTATTAAAGCCCATATGAACAAAAAAAAACTGTTACTCTACCTTTCTTTATTAGGACAATTGCCTGAAAAGAAAAAACAAAACAAAAAAGCATTTTGCTGCTTCTAGCACTGATAAAAATATTCCAGATACCATGTCCTCAGCATAACTCCTAACTCGTGCTTTAATCCTTAATAGTTCTTGGGGAAGTTAATGGCTCTGTGTTTAAAGAAAAGCAGGGCATTTAATAATTATGAAAGCTAAAACGCTGACTGATGGAATTAAAAAGTATGTAGTGAGACTGCAAGCCTAATCACAAATTGACATGAGAGTAAAGAAAGTACATTCATAGCAAATTCTGTTATGTACACAAAGCAGTAATTGAAAATTAACCCTGGGGTCACTGATGAAGCCACCCTTTGATATCTGACATTTTAATATATTTAAGATGCAGACTAGGAGAAGAGAAATAACAAGCTTATGGAAAGCTAGTCTTTCTCTGCCAGCTGAGACAAATTACTTATTTTAATTAGAAGGACTATGTGCATATACAGGAAGTGTGAGACTATCATTAAGAGTGTATGTGTGCTTGTAACACAGTGAGAAAGATTAGAAAACAAAACAGAGGAAACCGGTAACTTCTGCTTTCCCACAGGACTATATAAAACGACATTAAATCTTTTACAGTACCATGAAAATAATGCATTTTCATGGTTTGCAAAACTGCAGTTTTATATAACCCATATAACCTCTGCTTGACACATACCTTGATGGCTTGTGTGAACTTCCTTTATAGGTGAGTAAGGCCCTGGCCCCACCTCAGTAGATGCCCCCACCTTAAAAAAATATCTAGTGCCACTGGCCAATCCCTGGACCTCTACACTGGTAATACTCCCTGTGAGAGAGAAAACAAATCTTAAAAAAGGCAAAATAATGTGTTCTCTCATAGAGAGAGCAAATATTACTGTAAATATAAAAATAAAATATACATTTAATGCTGTTTATGTGTCGTGAAAAGAAACACCCACCATCCTGGGAGACGTTCTTCCATAAATGCTCTGGCTCACTGAGGTTGCCACTGTACAAAATCCAGTAGCTGATGATGATACCATTAGGCTCCAGTGGAGGGTGCCAGCTCACCAGCACCGACGAGGAGTCCAGCGTAGTCAGCTGCAGCTCCTCGGGAGGTGTGGAAGGCCCTGGAGGGGAAGGGAGGGTCAGGTCAGTAATTAGAGCCCAGAAATGAGGCCTCACAGCTGGAGAATGTATATTGTCATTGTGGGGGATTTGATATTTGTGTGACAACCATCTGTGTCCTCATGTCCCTACCACCTGGGTACAGGAGAGAGGGACGTGCAGGGCAATAGGAGAAAGGACAAGGGGCCCAGGTGATCACACACAGTAGTGGAGAGCATGATGGGGTTACTGGTGTCAATGTTATTATTAAAAGTGGCCCACTCAGCACTTATCACTCACATCTGGGAGAGAAGTTGTTGGCCAGAGTGAGAGCTACTACTACACTTGGGTGTTTTATTAGAGCTGTCAGTCATTATCACCGCCTGCTTATTTCTATGTTTGCAAACCACTAGCCAGCCAACATGCTGATTTTTACATGAATGAGCACACACTCACTTGCATCCACAAGCGCACACCTTCATACCCATAAGCTGCACCATCTGAGGATGAACTGCATACAATTACCTTGCTAGCTGGAGAAGAACATTGACACAATTTAATAAAACTGGCATAATAATCATAAGTTAATCCAACAAAAAGCTCAACTTTTATAAAGGGGTGTGTTGGTACAGTCATATGAAAAAAGTGCACTATTTTTCAGTTCTGTGTTTTTGTTTATCAGGACACAGAAAAAAAACCATCTGGTCCTTAGCAGGTTCTAAAATTATTTAAACATGACCTGAAAGATGAACGACAACACGTAACATAATACACCAAGGCAATATCATCATTATGCTATAATGATCGGAGCATATATGCATGCATGTTTGTATGTTCCCCATCTCCTCCAAGATAGGTGGATCAGTCTTGATGAAACTTTGCATAAGCCTTCCCTAGGACATGTTATATACAAATATTTTAAACAAATCCTGCAATCGTACGTATTTGTACATTTGAAGGCTCAATTAAACACTAAATGAAATGTCATAATATATAATAGTATGGCACAATATAACATATCGGCATCAAACAATAATGATCGTAGGGTATGTATGTTTGTTTGTATAGGTTTGCTAGCAGAAGCAGTGTGTGAGGTGCACCCTTGCTGCTAATCAAACACACTTGATTAGCAGCACCTGGTTGCTACTGATGATCAGTCAGCAAGTGTAAGTATAAAAGCAGGGGTTTTAGTAGTTTCCTACTAAGATAGTGCCTTTTGGAATATGTTTAAATCAAAAGGTTAAATCTTGCACATTTTCATTATGTTATTTTCTTTAGATGCAATTTTTTAATTATTATTATTTAGAGGTAATTCTGAATATTTCTTGACTTTTGCTGCTGTAGCAAACAGTAAATAATGTCCAAAAAGGGTAAAAGAAAAATATGAACAGATTTCTGTTTATGCACAGCAAATAATGCACACCATTATATCTATAGAACACCAAACCGAGCATATCTTTACAAAACCTTTGTCAAATGTTAGGCCGTCTGCCAGCTAAAACCTGGCTGAAAAGGGACATCACAGGTCAATCTGCAAATCTACAACAGGATTGCAAAAACATAAGGTGCAGCAAGTTTCTGTTAAAGTCATGACCTCAATCAGATTGAAATGCTGTGGCAAGACCTTAAGCCGTGCATAAATATATTCTCACAAACCTTAAAGAACTGAAGCAACAGTGTAAAGAAGAGTGGGCCAAAATTCCTCCGCAACAATGTGAGAGACTGATTAGTTTAAACAGTAAATAATTACTTCAAGTTACTTGAATTTATTGTTGCTAAAGGTGGTTTTAAACGTTACTGAACCATGGAGTGTACTTAGTTTATCATACACTGCTTCTGCATTTTGGCTGACATCATGTAGTATGTCATGTGTTGTTCATCTGAGGTTGTGTTTAAATCATTTTAAAGGGCTAGATTTTTGTTTTAAATTCTGCTCTCATGTGTAAAACCTTAGAAATGAATGAGAGTGAACTTCGTCTGCCACCTGTTAAAGGGTAGGAAGGAGATTTTATAACTCTATTTTGAGATGAATTTATTACGGAGGGCTTAAAATATACACAATTCCTTTTTTTTATTTGCCCACTTAAAAGAAAGAAATAAATATTGTAGTTTCCTTGTCATGTACTCTCTATTTCTGCAGGAAACAGGGTCCCACACATCGATATGCATTTAAAAGCACATTTTCTCTTTTGGCTCAGAGTAGTTCTTCATGAGATGTTAAGGTTAAGTGACTTACTCAAGTGGACCGCAAACAATATGAAAGAAAGGATTTTTCATTTCTCTGCTTCACATACATGAAAGAAGACCTGATGGCTGGAGGATTCACTTGAAGTGCATATTTAATATGAGTTCTTGAACCAAATATGTGTCAAGAACCATCTACAGTAGATTTAGTGCTTGTTTTTTTTTCATCAACAGCATACAGAAAACCAACTCTGAAATATCCAGGTTGAAGCTGAAAACTTACGGTCAGTGAGAGTGGACTCTTCCACAGTGCCGCTAAAGGGTCCTACCACATTTGCTCCATTAGACTGCACTGCCAGCTCATAGCGAGTGAAGGGTTTCAGTGCCCCAAGCAAAATCTCTTGTGCAGAGCTGGAATATACAAAGATGAGAGTCCTGAATGGGTAGTAGTATAGGTTATGTCGAAATCACATGGAAAAACACACATGTGCTGTCTTAAATGACAGTGGTCTTCTGCTACAACAGCAGAAGACCACACCAGGTGTCACTCCTGCCTAAGAAGAGGAAACTGAGGATATAATTTGCACAGTCTCACCAAAATTGGACAATAGAAGATTGGACATCTATTGTCTGGTGTGATGAGTTTTTATTTCTGCTGCAACAGAAGATGGTAGGGTCAAAATCTGAAGTAAACAAAAAGATAGTTTGACAATGTCGATAGTTCAGCCTGGCGGAGGCATAATGGCTTCAATCTCATAGTCTACCCGAGTATTGTTGCAGATACTGTTTGTCAATTATTGACCTCAGTGTGCTCATCTTTCGATGGCTACTTCCAGCAGGATAACGTGCCATGCCACAAAGCTCAAATCATTCTGGTCCTGAACATAAGCTCGCTGTACTCAAATGGCCTTCATAGTTACCAACAGACAACCTTTGATATGTGATAGAATGAGAGAGTCTCATCTCACATGTGCACCTGACAAATCTGCAGCAACGATGTGCTGCTATCATGTCAATATAGACGAAAACTTGTAGAAATACATCTAAGAACTTTTAGAATTAAATGTCATATTATTTTTAATATGACATTTAATTATATACTCTGAAGACTGATAATGAAAATACACTGTCTGCTAGTGAATAGAAAACAGTTTCTTTTAAGAAATGAATCCAAGCTGCTCTTAGAAAAGAAAGCAAGCAAACAGGTGTTTTTAAAGCGGTTTTCAAGGGGAGAGGGTTAATCAGTTCAAATACCAAGAGTGTACAAAAAAACACAGGAATCTGTAATTCTTAGGGCCAATTTCATTCTAACAATATTACATCTCTTGAGGTTATACGTTATTTCTAAAGATGTTTATCTGAGTATTAGAGTTCTTATTAAAGTCCTTTTTATAGTTACTAAGACCACTTTTAAATAGGCTTAGTCAAAGTGACTTTATCAGGATTTGCGCCATTCAGGTGCAATATGGCTTACATATTGCAAACATCATTGAATTTCACATGTGTAGCCTGGTATTCTGACCTGGTGTAATAGGAAACCATGGATGCGTTGGTGGTTCCTGCTGGGCTGCAGCGCACTGTGTAGTCGATGATGTGTACATTGTTGAACCGCGGTTTCTCCCATCGCAGCCAGATGGAAGTAGAGCTGTTGGCTGTGGCTTGGATATTGCTCGGGGGCAATGGAGGTGGTGGCCCAGGCGTTGTTGGTGCTTTAACATGGAAGTGAGCTTTACTTTCTTTGATTCTTGGAAAGTGTAATTTTTGTTTTCTTTTTCATCACACCATAGAGGTGATGAAGGTCAAGACATAAATGTGTTGCATTCATTCATTTATTTGTGCATGTACAGATTCAAAAAGAAGGCTTACGTGCATGAGGCTTTTCTGTCTTTCCCTTCCACACTGCAGCTGCTCCATCTGTCTGTTTATTGAATGCCCATAGCCTCACCTCAAACTGTCGGTCAGGGCCTGATACCAATATACAGGAACAGAAGGAGACACAATGATATTCCTATTATGCACAACTAGAGATCTCTAAGGATGGTGCATGCTAACAACAATGGGCATTTGTGGTGGTACCTGTAGCCAAATGCTCTAACGTGAATGATATTTTTCAAAGAAATGTTGAATTTGTTTTTTGTTTTTTACTTTTCATTTTACTTTTCTGCCAAGGACAGGGGTAAATAAAAAACCCAGCAGTCATCTGCCTTGAATCAAACATTCCAAAAACGTACCCAGCCCAGTGAGGAGATGATATCTAGCCTTCTTACGGAGCCTGATGGTGTGTGTCTGTGTTGTCCTTTCCCCATTGGCCGTCTCTTCAGCCTCGACTTCTCGACAGGACAGCTTGTAACCAGAGACCAACGTGTGATTGGGTGAGGGCTGCCATGTGACATTAAGTGTGTTCACACTGGCTCTAACTTTCAGCTCATTAGGAGCAAAGATCACTTGAAAAAATGAAAAATGAAAAAAAAAGGAATTAATTCCAGATACATGTATTATTTAAATGAACCATCAGACTTTCATGACAGCTATAATTTCATAAGATGCTTATAGTGCTGCTACCTGATATCCCATGAGTACAGTAGGCAGTTCATCTATTCTGTGTTTTATAGTATAGTGTGAAGTTATGTGAGTTCCAAAACCAGGAGAAAGGAGAGTGAAGGGTGTGCCCATGCATGGATCTAATTACTTAGAGTTGTTAATGTTGTGAGACATGTTACAGAGGGATTTTTCAGTCCAATATTATTTTTCAGGCATCTAATATTATCTATCTGGGACTGTTGTTGATGGCTTATTGGTGCGGCTCTCCAACACAGGCCCAGTTTCTTATTTAGCTCCATTGGAAAATTAATTTCCCATCATTGATCTAGATTATTTAGGTGTGATTTACTTGATTTTGGAGCTATTGTCTGTATTGAGATGTCTGTCCTCTCTCTATTATGATGGAATTAAATGGCTCAGCTTGAAAAATTCAGCAGCCTCGGTTCTTTCATGAAATGATGACCAAACTAAAAAAAAAACTAAAAAAACCCAAAAAACATCCTTGTTGTGAGCAATTTTGTGCAAGAATGGTTTTGTGGTGAACTAAACCTGCCAATGATGTCAGAATGTGCAGAATTAAGCTTGCATCTATCTGTGATGAGAGGCTTGTGACAGTATGACAGGATATAAATATTTAATGGCATCGTCCTTTGCAAAGCTTCAGTGTTAGCTAACACATTGGTAGGTGAGCTAGCACACTAGATATAACTTATATTGTATTTGAAGATGGTGTTAAAAGTAGTTAATATGAAGATATCCTGGCAGTTTGCCCTGAAAATCAACCCATCATTTTGTACTGATAGTGAGCCAGTTCAAATTGCACCAGAACAATCTGGATAAAGAGTTCTACTGGTAAGAGAAGAAATTCAAGATGAACTGTGCCTTCAAGAAGAAAGATGCAGTTTATTGCCTTACTTTAGGGAAGTTTATTTCAGTTTATTTTAATCATGTAGAAAATATTTAACATTTCACTTTAAACTATGTTTGTTAAGCAAACTATTATCTAATGTCTTTCTTACCCATGCTGTCATCGCTATCAATGGGAGGTGTCTTGTGCTGAACCCACTCGGAAGGAACCCCAAAGCCAATGGCAGTTCCAGCAGCTATTCTCAGTAGGTAAGTCTGGCTGGGTTGCAGCCCTCTCAGTGTAAAATGTGTCTCATTCCCCCCCACCTCCATGGAAAACACAGAGTCCGCTGTGGGAACACATACCAATGATGTGAGCCATGAATAGAGCACGACTATTATAGGATTTTTAAGACTGATAAAGATATTTGATGATTAAAAAATATTCTTCTATGAGCAGACTGTTAGACATATAAAATGTAAATGTTCTCTTTATGTTCTATGGAATGTGGGCTCTATTTTTCATAAATATGATTAACATTACTCCTATTAAGTTGTTTTAATAATTATTTGAACTATTCTGCATTTAATAACTTACACACTAAAAATAATTTACATTAATAACATACAAAGAATAAGAGATGCGTCAAAGGTTTTCGCATTTTGTTTTGGCAACTTGCACTGTCATTCAAGAACTGAGTAAATGCAACCTAAAGAAACTTTAATGTATAAATCAATGGAAAATGAAAAGTATTGAGAAACAAAAAGGTATTATATTAAAAGTCATTAAAGTGGCAAACAAGAAAGCAACAGAGATGTAAGAACATTAACCAAAGTGCTATTGAGCAACAGGTGCGACGAGTCAGCTGCTAGTATTTCTTGTTTTCTCTGTGCAGCTTATGTTAGGACACTTACGCTGATCTAAAATGCTGTACTCAATGCGGTAGTGGGTAACAACTCCACGACTCTGCTCTGAGGACAACGGATGCCACTTCACCTTGACGTCTGTGCGGGAAGTGCTAGCTATATACAGCTGAGGAGGGGCACTTGGCACTTCAAGAAGGAAAAAAAGAATCAAGTGAGATTTCTGACACATATAAGAAACCTATGCTATAGATGTGCATGGTTACTGGACAGAAGAAAAACACAAGTTGTCCAATTCATATTTTGTCAAACTTTAAGCATCACAAGATTTTTTTTAATGTTTAATTAAATGTGTACTGCATTTATGTGGCAATGGTATGGAAATTTGAATTGCACTTTGAATAACAGTTGAAAGGAAAATGCTCAATTGAGTTTACATACTACGTCTTTTTCAGTGATACCACTAATAGTCAATCAATCAATCAATCAATCAAAATTTATTTATATAGCACATTTTTAAGACCAAAGTACACCAAAGTGCTTTCCAGTAAAATCGCAGTACAAATAAAATCACAATAAAATATAAATTACAAATATATAAAATATAAGATAATTACATAATCTAAATACAGAGCCAGATGTAAATTACCCTAATTCGCCTTAAATGCCAGATCAAACAAATACGTTTTTAAACGTGATTTAAAAGACTGAATGGAATCTGACGCGTGCAACAATAGTAATGACTCATGAGCGCTTAAATGTCCTGAGTAGTTGCAAGGTTGACAAGCTTATAATATATCTTCTTTGAGTGACTGAAGCAACTCAGGCTGTTCTTACTATACCTTTGCAGCTCTATTTTATCTGTATATCAGTGTGATTACTCACCATCCTCCAGCATCTCTACAGTGATAGGCAGAGACGGGCTGCTAGCACCCATGGGAGAGTAAGCCACCACAAATAATGTGTAGGTAGTATGGGGCAGAAGCTCTCTGAAGAGATATTCAGTGGTGTCATTGTTCATTGCAAATTCATATTCCCCGTTATCAGAGCCTGAAAGTTGAAAACGTTCAAATCAAATGTAAGCATGCTTGCCATGTGGCCTCACATACACAGATTTGTGACACAAAGACAGACCTGCAGTGCTGTGGCAGTGCACCGAGTAGCCAATGATTTGATCTGAGTTGTACTCAGGTTTCTCCCAGCTGAGCAGGGCAGTTGTGCTGGAGTATGGTGTAGCAGAAAGGTGGCGAGGAGGGCTGGGCAGACCTTCCCTCACAATGACCGTCAGCCTGGCAGTCGCACAGGCTGTGCCAAGCCAGTTCTCTGCTATGCACTGGTAGTAGCCTGCATCTTCCAGAGCCAGCTGGTTAATTAGCAGGACTCCGGGGCTTTGGGTCTTTACTCGTCTGAATGACTTTATAGGCTGGCCATTCTTCAACCAGTGCAACACTGGAGGAGGTTCTCCAGAGCTGTTACACAAAAACCTGGCTGTGTTTCCCCGGGAGAGGGACACTGTCTCTGGGCCCTGAAGAATCACTGGGGGGGCTGGAGAATTAGAAGAAAAAGTCTGAGGTCATTCCATGTCAGTTCATGAAGTGGCTACCATCTGAACACCTCAGCTTTGCCTGAAAAAATTGAAAGATACACTTCGTAACCCTTTTAATCCCACCGGCGACAATTGTTGCCGTTTTAACCCCCCTATTACAATTGCACATATTGTGTGTAGTGCATGTAAAGTGCATGTAAAATGCATGCACTTATTTTGCAAGGAAAAATTTGGGATTAAGTGGGTTAATAGGAACTATGGAACATTTCAGGTCCCTACTGTCAAGTATTTCAACAGATGTAGGTAGGCTTGTAGGCATTTTTATAGCCTTGTTTCCTTAAGAGGCTTTCTCTAAAAATGCTCATTTGGATTTGGTACATGTTGTCATACTTGAGGAAAAGCATACTTTAATGAAAATTCATAGAGCCAGAGTACCAGATCTTCACCATGAAAAAACTGGAGGGACCTAGCGCTTGTACTTTTTTCATGATAATGAGATTTTAATGTGGACCCTTAGAAAAAGAAGAGAAAACATCTAATAAAACATTTTTGAGAAAACTAATAACAGTAGGTGCATGGAATTTGCAAGAAGTGCATCTTTCAGTTTTATTATAGACATGTTTTTTAAATTAACATGAAGCTATCACAACTCTAAGTTTTAGGCTACACCTCCCAATATGCAATGCAGAAGTCTTTTTGCCTCCTTTACTTGCATTGTGAATGACATGTCTTACAAAACAATATACTGCTAATCCTACTACTACTACAACTACTATTAGTAATAATAATAATAATATTAATAATAACTACTTAATTATTGTCAAAAAATGAGAAGAAGCATGAACCAGAGAGTGAAGAACTTCCTGTACCAAAAATCAAACCGAATGTCAGTTTATAGATATTCACCAGCAAGTGAGAAGGCCAGACACATTTATGTTAAATGTTTCAAGCCAAAGTTAAAATTGCTAAGTAAAACACATTTTCAATTTAAAATCAAAATGAGCTTTGCTAGTTTTGGTTTTTAATAGTCCATCTTTAATATAATATATTAATTCATCTAATTTAACAGACACCAGCTAGGCATGCCCATCTTTTTAAAAGAGCTCTTTGACATTAACATTAGCAGTTAGACGAACAATTCCATAACAGAGAGTGTTATATTTATTGAAGATTTAAGAGACTGTGGTTTATGTATGATTCCTTATTTTCTTTCTCCTCCTCCTGATTAATGAACAGAGGTCTATGTGAAAGCCAGTGCTCCTTCAGAAATGCCTTAAATTGAGAACCAACCTTTTGACATTGGTGTCTCCATGAAAAAGCTTTAATCTTAATATAGAGAACATAACACAACTCCTACCGGGTACTTGCAGCTCAGCAGCAGCAATGACAAACTCTCTGGTCCTGGGCTTGTTGGCTCGGCAGACATAAACACCAGCATGGTGACGCCTTGTGTCTCTAATCACCAGGTTTGTTGCAAGGACGACCACATCAGTAGACATGGGCTTTCCGTCTGATCAAAGAAGAAAGCAAGAGAGAACAAAGGAGATCATGCTGATGGGAGAAAAAGGACACTGGCCTTGAGAAAAATTTAGCTCATTTCGCAGGCTTTCAGTTGCCTGAGAAACAGCACAAAAGACAGAGATGTTGCTTTGAGCATGGAGGGATTTGACCTGTAATCACAAAAACTGACCAACAGGTGGCTCTGTGACTTTTCAGTCTGGGATCACTGAGCTCTCTGCATTGGCACACTCCTAGGCTCTGTGTGAAATCATTCCCTATTCACTATATAGACCCTTATTTACTTTGTCCGCCATTTTGAGGAGAATTTATGGCCACCAACTAAAAAATACGAGGTGAAAAAGAAATGGTCAGTATTTAAGCTCCAACGGCCACGTTGCAAATGATAACCAGAATGACCAATGCATATATAGTCTTCTAAGAATTGATTCTAACAATGATTCTTTGCAAATTCAAATGTTGCTGAGTCACAGGATGTGAAAGGATTTTTTCCCCATTAACATTTCATGTGTGTGTATGGGTGGGTGTGGACAAATGGTGGAGGTGCGAATGAATTGATGTGACAAATCACCTTATGTAAAGCATGACTCAATGCAGGATAAAGCAGTTGACAAGAGACAGCTAATATCAACTTTACACCTGCAGCTACTGCAAATCTGATCCTCACTTGCTGATGTTTGTTCTTTGCGTGTGTTTGGCAGATAAACGGCGAGTGAGGCACTGATAATGACAGACAGATGCAGTAGAGTACAAAAACAATAGGCTAAGAGGCACAGAGAGAAAAGTGTAAGATAATTTGCCAGTATTACCTTGTCTGCTCCAGGACACCAGTGGTTTCGGCTGGCCTTGAGCCATACACTCCATCACGGCAGGATGTCCAAGCACAACTGAAGCATTCTGAGGTGGTGCCACAATCACAACTCTGTTCAGGGCTTCGGTCGAGCCTATGTCAGCGAAAGAAATGTAAGCTTTGGCAGTCTGGACCAGTAAATATCACATTAGACAGTGGTGAACCCATTGATCCTGATCTCACTCTTCAGGGTTGCTGCCAAGATTTACAGCTCTGTTAGCAATTCAAATACACACTTTTTAAACCAAGTAGCTGTCACAGCAGTTTTGCATCAGTCAGATTTGCATATATACAAATAAAATCATTATCAAGTATTTAGAAAAATTGTGTTCTGTATTTCATTTAAATCCTACCCTGCCTTCAGGCTAAACTGCAGAGAGGTTTGAAGCTGTATTCAGAGAAATTCATACAGCTTGCATTGAAACGTCCTGATGCATTCTCAATCATCCAGGTAAGTAAATCTCCAAAGGTTGATTCTGTTCATCTGGATGTTTCTCCCACTGAAAATGCTACGTCCAGATGAACAGAATCAACCTTTAGAGGCTTGCATTGAAACATTTGAGTCCTCCAGACTCATTAAAATGGTGGATGTAGATATGACCAGAAAGTGTTTGACATTAAGCATTTGGTAGGATGGACACTGGAATGTTATTATTTACATGGAGCAATGTGAACCTTCACTAACAGATTTTGGACATACACCAGAAATCAAGCCTACACAGAATGCTTGACTGAGGGGAGAACATAAGTGATGCTTCTACAAACCAATTTCTGAAAAGGTTGGGCGCAAATCTCATAAACCTGCATTTAATTCCCAAAAGCACATAAAAACATATTGAATGATAAAACAGAGGCAGTTTCTTACTTTATGAAATATATTTGAATAGCTCATTTGCTTTGCAACAGATCGGTAATGCAATTGGGTATAAAAAGAACATCTTGGGAGAGGAAAATTCTCCCAGAACTAAAGATGGCAGACATTCAGCAATCTGCGAAAATCTTTCTATGAATTATGGAACAATTTCAGAATTATGGTTCTCAGGGTAAAATTCTTAAGACTCATGCCTTATTATTTACAGCATATAATATCATCATAAAAAGAATCTGATGAAATATCTAGGACGAGGCAAAAAAGGAATACTGGTTGCCCATGATCTTCAGGCCCTGAGGGGGCATTCCATTAAAAACAGACATGGTTCTGTTATGGCCTCACACCCACATTTTCTAAACTAGAGGAGAGTGACAATCCAGCATCTTATCAATGCTCTGTTCAGAAGCCTGCATGTCTGCTGGCATGATGGTGCATCACTGCCAAAGGAACTGGAAGTTTGCACATGTAGAAAGGCACCATCTGTGCTGAAAGGTGTGGTTTTTATAGCAACATAATCAGACAATAATAAACCACATTCCTCTCCCAGAAGTCCAGTAACTGGTCTCCTCAGTTACCAGATGTTTATGGGCTGTGGTTAAAAGAAGAGGAGATGCTACACAATGATAAAGATGACCCTCTCCCAACTTTTTTGACATGTGTTGCTCTCTTTAAATTCAAAATGAGATTGAAAAAAAAAAAGAAAAAAAAATTATATATATATATATTTTTTCTTAAATGGTACATACTCTCAGTTTAAGCATTTAATGTGTTTTCTACATTATTATGTGAATAAAATATGGCTTTATAAAATTTGTAAATCATTGCATTCTGTTCTTTTATTTACATTTTATACAACACCCAAACTTGTTAGGAATTGGGTTTGTAAACGATAAAGAGACTTACTATCCAAAGAAAAAGGAGAACACACAGTAAATGGGTCAGGCAATAGGATGGTTAAACTCACAGACCTAAGATATACCCATCTTCACCTTAACAGACCTTTACGTTATTATTCAAAGTGTATTGTCTATGGGTTGAAGAGACACAAATTGCTTCAATGTTTTTGCTAAGGTACATCTGATGTGAGTTGGCCTTTCCACTCACTCACTCACTCACTCATCAGCTGCTCATAATGGTAATGTTCAGAACAGATGCCTGCCATTCTGCAAACACATTATAAATTAATAATCAGGACTACAAGGTTATGCCTTGGTTATGCTTAAAGCTTAAGTGGGTCATATTGCTTTTGTAAGGACTGCACTGGATGGTGTACCTTCATATAGGGCCTGTGTGGGTGCGGTAAAAAAAATAATAAAATAAAGACTGTAAAGAAAATAGAGGAAACTAGAAATTGTTGGTTTAAAGCAGCTAAATGTCCTCTATCCTCTATGTGAATTAAGTATATGAAGTGATGACCTCAATATCAAGCTGTAAAAACTCCATTATGGGTGTTGAACTGTTCTATTCATAGATGTGAAAACAAATTAAGTGATGGCATTAGACCTGACATCTGTTTCATGTAATGAATTGCAATAAGGACTTAAGTAGTCCCCTCCTGCGACAGAAGGCCACAGGAGTAAAGTATCTATGCATCTATGTCATTTTAAATGTGAGCATTCATTCATTTCTACAGCAAATTTTCAAAATGATCCCTACCTACTCAGTAAGGAGAGAAAATTGATTCTGTTCATCTGGACATATCATCTTCAGTTGGTGAAATGTTTCATCACTCATCACAGTGACTTCTTGACTCACTTTTAAGCTGTCTGCAAGTTTCTGTTACCTTATTAACAGTACATTTGACCAAAACTAGCACCACTGACTACGTTTTAGTCAATGGTGCCGTGCCTGACCTTCAGTGGTGCTAGTTTCAGTCATTATGCAAATGTAATAATTTAAAGGTTGGGGAAGCCTGCAGTCAGATGAGACAGAAGAAGTCACTTGGATGAATGAAAAAATCTTTCAAGGACTAAAAACGTTACCTCCAGATGAACAGAATCAACATTATGGGGTAGCCTTCTGACAGTTTTTGCTGTGGAGCATACAAACTTCCCAACAGATTAGCAGTGATTTAAGTTTAAACTTTGTTGTAATTATTCAATAACTTCCAATATGTTTTATCAGATAGGGAGAATGAGCCTTGATCAGCGACTGACATTATGAACAAAACATAGTGCCAGACACTTGGGAGACCAAGACCAATGCCAGGAGCCATATAGAAGTATATTATAGTCTGCAAACGATCACAGCATGAAAGCTTCTTTTTACTGTATATACTGGAAAAAATGTATTGTGAAGGTCAGGCAAGGCAAATGCATGCAATTTCATACACAACATAAGCTTAAAGTGCTTGACATTATACACAAAAGCTTAGTCTTAGACATCAGTTCAGAACAACCATTTTGCTTTGACCCACTGAAGATTAGTTACTGAAAATAATGAAGATAAAGTCAAAAAAACAAAAAAACAAAAAACAAGAATTATAAAACAGTCCCAAGAATAATAAAACAGCATTTATCTTCACATTTAAACATGCTTTTTGATTAGACTGTGCCAGTGCAGTAATGTTCTTTTCAACAAACATCACAGTGTTTTTTTTCCCCAGACTTCCTTGATTAGAGTTGTATAATTCAACAGAATTATACCAGATGCTGTGTTGGAGCGACAGGGTTGTTTTGAACGTCACTTGGAGTTAAGTTGAAAGAGGCATACGGAGCTACTACTGTACATGTCAGATGAATGAGCAGAGGTCAGTTTTTGGCAATGATTTAGCCAAGAACTGAGCTCTTGCCTTAAATCCAAGAATTCTTAATCTTTCAACACATGCGTAATATGCACTTCTAGGCAGATACTAGTTGCTTTCGAATATAGCGTTCCTGCAAGATCTTATTGCCCTACTCAGTGAGTTCAAGTTAGAGTGGCAGGGTGAGGATAAATATGTAATCAGCATGATCAGCTCAGTAAACAAATCTGAAAGCAAGCTACAATTGATTTCAAGTGGGCTGCAGTGCTGTTGCCTGTGTAGCTTTAATATCAGGACAAAATACATAATATGAAGAGTCAAGTTCAGAACATTTTACCTGAATCTAAGAAGTAATTTACTGACTATGCACCCAGCCTAGTTGGTTTGAAAACAGTTATTTGCCTTTTCAGAGTGGTGCAGGTTCTGATGTTGCATTACCTGCAAAGCAGTATCACCCTTCTAACTGGGTAATTCTGCTGAGAATGAGATTCTCACACTGCAAAATAACACTCGGGTCAGCTGGTATTAATGGAAAGTTCTAGAATCTACTTCAAGAGAAAAAGTATTCCAACCTTAGAAGATGTGCCTTGAATTTGAAATCGGTTTTGATCAACACATTTGTGTAAATATGCTGTATCTTCCAAGAAGATCATCAACTCATGCAGTTTCACAATGATGGAACCTATCCAGACTACAAGTGAGTAGTTGCCTCCTCTCAGTACCGGGGATTCAAGTAAGACAGAGAAATATATTTACATTCCATTTAGAGAACTTAGAGAACAAGCATTTAAGAAAACATTAATGGTAAATGGCCTGTATTTGAATAGCGCTTTACTTGTCCCTAAGGACCCCAAAGCACAACCAGTCATCCACCCATTCACACACTGGTGATGGCAAGCTACATTGTAGCCACAGCCACCCTGGGGCGCACTGACCACTCCACTCAAAAAATGACCTCGATTATTTCAGAACTACAGCCATTTTATACAATTTTATGCAATTATCCATTTTCAGAGGCTCAAAATAGCTTCGTTGTAAACCGAAAAGATTTTTTTTAAAAGCTTTTCCAGTCAACGACCACCTGAAGATTACGACACATGAACATCACCAAATACTGTGTTTCTTCACTTGAGATGGTCTGCTTGGCCTTTACTGGAGCCACCTTCAGTTACTGCTTATTTGTGGGTCTTTCTGCATTAAGTCTCATATTTAATGACGGAGAAACCCCTGAGTTGCTTTGGCATTATGCTTTGGGTCATTATCCATTGTGAAGCACTGTTCTATCAGTTTGGCTTAATCTGAGCAGAGAGTATAGCCCTGTGCACCTCAGAATTCATCCTACTTCTTCCTTCAGCAGTCACATCATTAATAAACACTAATGACCCAATTCCACTGGCAGCCATGCATCCCCATGCTATAGCATTACCTACCACATATTTGGCAGATCCTGCGGTATGCTTCGGATCATTGGCTGCTCCTTTCCTTCTGCATACTTTTCCTTTCCCATCATTCTGGCACAGGTTATTTTTTTTCTGTCCAACCATAGTTTTGACTCTTTAAGATGTTTTTTTATGGCAAAGTCTAATCTGGCCATTATGTGCTTGAGTGTAATCAGTAGTTTGCACCTTGTTGTGAATCCAGTTTCATATCAACTCATTGTGAAACTGAGTTCTTGTCTGAAAGACCAGAACTGGGCTTTGCATTCCTCCAGATCATTGATTCGGCCTCTCTAAAGTTTTTAGAATCTTTCTGATAGGTTGATTTTGTTTGTTTTTACAATAGCGTTCCTCACTTGCACATCTCTCTGGACCTCATATTAGAATTACTGCTTCATTTCTCATGAAATAACAAAGTAACAGGCTACACCTGGCCATGAAATTGCTTGTCGGCATTAATTTTGAGCCTCTGAAAATGGAGGACTCTCTGCAATCAAATAATGATTATGACTCAAGTGAAGCTGTTCTTGTCAAACATATTATAGACTTAACTGTATCTGTGCTGCTTTCAAATTTACTGTGTGCATGTTAAACATGTTGGTAGGCAATCAGTATTGGTTAGGGCTCTCTGATTGGATTGACATATCTTGGCAGATTGGTAATTTTAAAAGTAGATCATGGTTCGAAAATAGGTTGGAAACATCGTGTAAAAAATTAATGCACAGAGCTATATGATGTGCAGTCTCTATTCACTGACATTAGTTGGTTTACTGTATATGTATAGTATCAGCTGTTCCTAGATTTAAAGTGACCACAGTCCTGAAATAATCAGAGTAAAAATATCATTTAGAAATGTATTTTCAACACCAACAGATGCACTGTACTTTCTTGTAATGCATTCCATTACAGTGTAAAGCTGCTGCCATAGAAAGTGCATCACTCGGATGTGTGACCTTCACTCTACAGATTGATGTTGGTGCAGTTTGAAACTAGAAGGCTGTTTGCTAATTCATCTGCTGAAGGTGACAAGTTTCTCTGTGATCACCTTGAGACATCAGCATGATGTACCATTATGATTTCTGAACCTGTCATGTCAGAAGCCAATCATGTCCCAATATGCATATCCATTTCACACAAGCGTAAGCTGAAGACTTTAAATACATCAAATTGACTTTTGGGCAGAAAAAAGAAATGTAAAAAAATAATTATAATTAATATAATAATTCAAAATGTGCTTTAAAACTCACTACAGCTATAAACTCACATGACATGAAAACTCCTCAAGTGTCATTTTGTTAGCTGTAAATATATCCAATGAATTTTAAGCCAAAACTCATAAGAATGGAAAGATAGGAGTTCTCAGTGGTACCTGCCTGTCAATCCAAACACTATAAAGGACTGCAACAGGCCTTACCTGTGGTGACAGAGAGTCTGGCTTCATGACTGATGTCCTTCCCGGCAGAATTGGATGCAACACAGCGGTAGACACCCTCATCATCCTTGGTCACCTCCAGAATCTGGAGCACCCCATTAGGAAGGGAAATGAATCTGTTGCACACAATAAAAATAGAGACAGAGATGACAGAGAAAGAAGGATTTAGAAGGAATAGCAGAGAGAATGAAAGATAAGGTTATATAAATGGCTTAGTGCCCCATAGGATGAAGCATTCAGGTGATCAGCTTTGTAGGTTGCTGCTCCTGAGTCCCCATAAGACACCATCTTTGTTCAGGAGAAAGTACCTTTGTGTACAACCACTTTAGAGATGAGTCAGACAACACAAAATAACTGCAATTCTAGAACTTTGGGATGTAAGCTTTTCATAGTATCACAAAATACCCCAAATGAAGGCTGTTTTAATGGCTACACTGTAATATGTGTAACATGTGTTTTGCATACAGAATCTCTCTGCACTGTTAATACTTCCCATATTTTATATCATTGCCTCTCCCTCCCCTACAGAGGTCATTACTTCAGACAGGCAAACCAGACCAGTGGAACCCAGGCAATATAAAGCCATCACACCACCTCTTATAGCTGTTATCATAGGCTATTAATCTGACCATAATGTGACCAGTGGTAGTCTGTTCATGAAGGATAAAAGAGCAGGCGAGTGTAAAGGAGATAAGAAGAGGAGACAAGGAGAATAATAAGAGGTACCAGAAAACAAAGGATCCAAAAAGAAAGCGGTAATAAGAGAAAGCATCATTTATAATGAGAAAATTTGGATAGATAAATAACATTAAACACAAATATTATGAAAGAGAAAAGCTAGTGATGCTTGAACCATTTTTTGGTTGATTTTAGTTTAACGACATTATTAGAGCCTGAGGTGGAAGAGCCATGTCCCACCAATAAGACCTTATGAGGAGCAAGCTGGTTGTGGGTCAAGCAAGGCTACAGCAGCCATTAACACTTTGCCTGACGTAATAAGGCTGGAAACAAATTCCAGGGTCAGGAGAAATGTCGATATTGTTAAGTGATCCATTAAATGGGAATATATGTGTGAGAAAACTGGGAGAGAGACTGTTCAAGGATGTGGCTATCATGATGTGGCTGTTCCTTTATGATTACCATACCATTCTGCATTTCCATTAAAAACTGAAGCAGCTACATTCAGGGACAAACAAAATTCGCATTCTTGTTTTGAACAAAAGACTGACATGTCTTTAGTAACTAGCAGCAACATCCAAACTCAAAGAATTCAAATGGAGGGCAACATCCAAACACTCTTGTACACAGTTATAGTGAGTAAATCAATATGAAATCATATACAAAATGCAGATCATTGGGAATATTTAACATACAATAAAAAGCCAAAGCAGAACTCCATAGTTACCTTGTTCCCTCAGGAATCGCTACTTCATCTTTTTCCCAGGTAATAACAGGGGTTGGTATTCCTTCAATTTGGCATTCAAAGCGGGCAGCCCCTCCTGTGGGCACTTTTTGTGGAGATGGCTCCAGACGGAACTTCGACAGACCTGCAGGTACAGTAATGATATAGTTCAGAGGGTTATTGATCAAAGCGTCTGCCCACACCTGGTATTACATCTGGCCATGGTCCACAATTTCTCCAGCATATCTTCAGCATACCTAGTGCACTTATCCATGGCTGCAAAACCAGTGCAAGGGATCTACACACTCGATAGCTCACACTTGATAGCTCAAGTCGTAACTTAATACAAACAGTACTAACCTCATCATTTATTCTATTTACAGCTTTGTTCAGACAACCCAGTGAATGTGAATTGTACGTGAATGTCACTTCTGCAGTCTGTATTTAAGACTTCCAGTGTTTGTATTACACCCATTGTAGGGCTTTCAGTGGTGCTGTTTTAATTTTTGTAATTTGATTAAAGACTTGTTGAGGCCGTTTAAATGCCCTTGAATGTCCTGATTAGGAGAAATTTAGGGACTTAATCAGGCTTGGCTCTATTTGTCTGTCCAGGTCGACTCTTGGCAGGACTCCAGTTTTCAGTCTTTATACAATCACAGACACGGGAATGCTTCCCTCTGAATGTAAAGCTGAGCACCAGGGGGCAGCAGTGAGTACCGTCTGAGGGCCTCTAACCTCTGACCCCAACAGGCTGTTGGAAGAGAGAACAAAACAGACTGGCTGTCCCAGCCTCTTAGTTTGTAGCCCTGACTGAGAAGTAGGGGAGTGGGGGTGGATCAAAGGAAAGTGCAGAGAAAGAAGTCGGGGAAGGCAACTCTAAGAGGAGAAAAGTAAGAAACAAAGAAATAAGCACAAGGGACAATAAAAATGCCCAAAACATAAAATGGCTAGAAAATCCAGTGTGTAATTACATTAACCACATAATAGGCTGTAAAAATTTACTGTAATATCATAATAATATCATATGTGTTTCTTTGAATGTTAAATAAGCAGAGGCATCTAATCAGCCAGTCTTTCTGGTTTACATAAAACACTTTCTCCTTGTGGAACTAATTGCCAAACTGGATTTGCACAGCCTCAAAACATGTAAACATCACCCAAAAGTGTCACAAACATAAATTTGTGAATGTGTGAAACAGCAGCTATTAATAAAGTTTTCTGAAATATTCTGAAGATAGACGTCCTACATTTATCCCCTCCACTGTGTATTTAAAAATAGAATTTCTGCTACTTATCACATGAAAGGCAAATGCCAGGCCATCTAATAAATATTAAGAAATTAAATTCAAACCCCAAATATTCGACATGACAGGTCTATTGTTGTGTTCAGTAGATTCATTAAATTATCTAGGAATAACAAAGGTCTTCGTACAAACCCAAATTAAACTATTTAGTAGACTAGATGGATTTTAGCATTGTAACCTTTCCAGTATCAGTTGAGAAACATAAGTTAACATAAGTCTGCTAACTAAATGTAGAGAAATGACCAAAATCACTAAGCTTAAACCATAGCCATAGCTGCAGCCAATCACATGGTAGGCTCAAGATTTGTAAACTCACACCATCCTGATTTTTTGTACAAGATTTTCTCCAAACCACTGTAAGCTGAGGAGGAGACACTGGACAGGCTATCCAAAATCACCCTAGGCCCTATCACTCCAACTGTTAGTCATGTCAACAAACTGTCCATCTGTGTTTTCCCACTGTGCTGAGGGAACAAAGTTTCTCAATGAGTACACACAGGCTGACAGAGATGCTTGGTCATAGTAGCAAAATGGATTTGATTCATTTCAGAAAATCTCACACTGACTGTTGCGTAGCAAGTCATGGAAGAGCCGTTGATGATTAACCTCTGCCACTTCCAGCCATTACAGCATGATTCTCTCATGTAAACACACACAACCTGTAACACTGCCAGACAGCCTGATAGGATGACACGCTCAATGAGCGTGCGTGGGTGTGTGTACATTTGTAAATTTAAGTGCCGGTGTGCCCTGCTACTTGTTCTCTAATGCCTGCACACGGACAGCTTATGATTACATTTCTGAAGCACTGTATGCAGCCATGTTCACAAGTGTATGTGTGCACAGGAGGGTTTCTGCAGAGCGGTGAACAACAGCTGATAAGCGAATGTGCATTAGCCATTCAACATTAATGCAAGGGGGGGGGAGACGAGTGTTTAGAGACGACACTTTACTCATGCTGGGATCGAACAATGGCGACTTGCTGGGCTTCTACGTCCATTGTGTCAGAGTATATTCATATTAGCCTTTTTTCCCCAGAGCTCCATGAGTGTCCTGACACCTGTGATGAAATTCCAAGGCAGATCCATCCAGTTACATACAGATCACAGAGTCAGATGCTGCGGAGTTAACACTGAAAGGACTTGTCCTGACACACTGGGAAATTTTTCATTGTAACGTTCCCAGCTAAAGGTGGTATACCAAATCATAGGGTCGAAATATGACCAATTGTTTCCTAGCAACAAAGTCTTTCTATATAAGTAACATTTTCAGGCAAATCCTTGGGCATTGCTCTATGTAAACTTTAACCCCTCAATGTGCGTGGTAAAAATAGAGAAAAAAAATCTCACATTTCTTTGCTCTCTCACTCTCATTTATCTCATCTCAGTACTTGGCTTTTTTTTTTTGTCACTGCTGCTGGTGATTTTACCCCAACTCTGTCTTTGTCCATCCCTCTATCCCTGCCCTACCCTTTGGCCCCAGAGCTATCAGATTGCAGTATTTTCCTCCTCCCCTTGTGAAACCAGATAATTCAACCTGTGACCTGTGTGCTTCCCAACTTTAAATCTGATTACCACAACTCAACAAGCATGCCACCCTTCCTGCTTCAACAGATATTTGCAATAGCTGCTGTAAAACATGTGCATTTCTGTCTGTTTTAACAAATAGGCAGAAATGTCCTTCAACCTCTCTGATAAATGAAGAAGTCTGTGTATTTGTACGTGTGAGTATTCTTTGTCCGTTGCAACAGCTGTCCATCTGATCCACTTCAGACTTGGTGGGTGCATTGAGGGACAATAGTAAGTGCTGTGTTGTGTTTGAAGTCGTTTGGGGCTTTCCTGTTCTGCAACATCATCTATGAAATGGCCATAGATAGGTCACCTGACATGTGATCTCAGAGATGAGATGATGTCAGACTTCTCTTTGACGCTTTTGAAGTTTAGATAGCATTATTTGCTCCAAAGAAAACTCAAATGACGGTGTTATCTACTTTTGCTGATTCTAACATGCCTTTGAAAGCAGGTACTGCACTAGTAGTGACAAAAGGAAGCCCTTTACAGTATTTCTGCAATGACTTTCATTAAGTAGAAGCCTTTCAATGTAGAGTTCTTGTTGTAATGCTAGATGTCTTTGAACTAGTATTTCTTATCGAGCTTTGAAAAGCTATTCTCCACATTCTCTTTCACTGCTCATATTGGCATGGGGTGTCTGCATTAATACCGAGTCGACTTATGATAAGACACCTTTTAAAATCATGCAATTACAGGCAGGAAAAATACTAAATACGAAAAACATTCATAGACATTATCCACAACTGAAGCCTGCAACAAGACATAAAATTGTGTGTGTTTTTTTTCCTTGTTAAGACATCAACTGTTTTTTGAAATGGGTTGCAGAAGCTAGAGTTAGAAAATATTGACATTCCCCGCAGAAGTCTCATAATAAGAAAGGTTAATTGCTCAAATTAAGACAAAAAGCAGCTTTTTTAACCATCATCATAATTTACCTGTGAATGGATTTGAAAAATGTGATTTGCACTCAGTATGCTGCCTCTGTCATTTAAAGAAGACGGAATTAGAGGCTGATTTGTATGTGACATTGATTTGTATGTACAGAGAAGGAAATCTCTTTTACTGTGTCTGCCTTAACAACACACATCATATATTTCGGCAGGAACGCCGAAGCAGCTGGTTTTCTTAATGTTTTTTCACAGATGCAGTCTCAGCTACAGTCAGTTTTTCAGTGTCATTCCTACCAATGTAGGCCCGTACTGTAAGATCTAAGAATATCCACTCAATGTTAGTGCTGAGGCATTTCGGCTTCATCCTCCTTCCCAGTGGTCACATCTATCTCATAGCCTCTCGCAAGTAATTTAATAAAGACACCACACACCTATACACACATGCGTGCAAACTGAAGGTCATTCTTAATGGTCTCAGAAGCCTTTCCTTTCACCATCATCACAAACTCTCTTCAGCCTTGTCTGCCTTCCCACCATTCATCCAACATACCCCCTCCCTTCCCTTTAGTCCTCATTGTCTGTCAAACAAGAGATCCTTATAAATAGGCATGTGACAGCTGACAAAAGAAGGGGCATCCACAGAGGATACTGTCTCATTTTATACAAAGCTAATGGCTAAATAAAGACTACCACTTAGGAGAGTGAGAGAAAGAGGCCTCTTTGGAGGGGCGATTAAAAACTACAGCCTGTACTCTCATTTTTCATACCCCCATATTTCTCTTCTTCCTTTTTTTATTTCCATCCTTTCCCCCTCATTTACTCTGTTGCAGAGTATACCTCATCCCAAGACACTTGTTACTTCCTATCTGAGGCCGAAGAGAAGCAAGTCAATGCCCATCCATGCAAAAGAAATTCCCTTGATAAAACAGAAAAATTCAGTTGCTATTCTTCAATATACATGTGTATCCATGTATTCTACAGCAAGCAGATGCATAAAGGATACCAATATTCTTATTTTGTTTTATTGAATATACTGCAGCATTAAACATGTTGACCATTCAAACACTCGCAGACAAACAACAACACTTGTGTAATCATTTCACCATTTCTCAGGTATAGTCAGAAGTGGTCAGACATGTGCATGCCTTTGTGAGACTGTGCTGTCACATAATTAGGATGATTTTGAAGCTACAATAGGTCATGTTGGTTTAGAATAAAGACTGGAAACAGATGTCACTACAATTCACTAATTAATACTCAGGTAGGAAGTAGAGATGGACCGATCCGATATTACGTATCGGTATCGGTCCGATACTGACCTAAATTACTGGATCGGATATCGGAGAAAAATAAAAAATGTAATCCGATCCATTAAATATCACGAAAGCACCTCACAAAACTTGCAACACACCGTAACTCACCTCAGAACGTTAGCAGTCGGAGCAGTATGCGTCACGTGATAGAGCGGCTGTGGCATGCGGGACCTGTCGGTGGTCTGGATAGCATTTGGAGCTTCGCTAGCAACCTGGCATTTCATCTCCGACAAAGTTATCCCCGAGAGAAGTAAAGCAAGTGTGTAAGTCCATCTCTTTATGTTTGTAAAGCATTCCCACGTTAAGCTTAACGAGCGACTGCCTCTCGCTCTCCGGCTGCTACTTCAATCGTGAAACTGCTTAAATGATCAGCTGATCGGCTTTTCTGTCGCGAGTCCGTGTCTCTTGTTTGTTTTTGGTCCACTTTGCACCAGAAAGAGGAAACCAGCGGCTGAACAACAGCAGCACGTTTAAGCTTGATAAGCTGTTGTTACAATTTATTTAATCTTACTTTCTACTCCAGGATCTTTTTCTACGTAGCTGACGGCTGGTAACTGTGCAGGGGCGGATCTAGCAAAGTTTAGCCAGGGGGGCCGATAGGGCATTAACTGGGAAAAGGGGGCACAAAGACATACTTTTCTTTCTTATTCTCATTTAAAATGTCGAGCTTTTAATAAATAATTATCTGACACCCAAAGTTTTAATTTGATGTAAAATGAATAGAAGTCAATTACTGTATATAGTGACTATTAAGTCTAATATATATACCCTAGTAAGCTATAGTACTTTTTACTTTGGGAAGGTACCATCTGTGCAGTCTGCAATTTTGTTGAAGAAAGATGTTGAATCTATTTAATATTTCTTGAAAAAGAATTGATTTCTGTGCATTTTTTTTCCACACTGCATCAAATTAAGGTTGATTACGTCGATTAAGCATCATGAGGTGGAGCGTGAGGGGTGGTTCCCTATTTTTTATTTATTTATTTTTGTTGTTGCTGGGAGTTGGAACCCTATTAGTTAGGTTTCTTAATATTTACGCTAAGTACTCTTTAAAATACCAGAATAGGGAGGATGGTGTAGGTCTAAGTTTATTAGATTGATCAGTATTGCTGAACTATGAAATATTTTTTTTGTATACAGGTATAACAGAATAGCTTTAGTGTAGTTGTTGTTTTAAACTTGAGTATGAACTTGCAGACTTGCAAAATGCAGCAAGATATTTTAAAAAACAGTTTTGTTGATTAAAAAACACTATATCGGATTCATATCGGTATCGGCAGATATCCAAATTTATGATATCGGTATCGGTATCGGACATAAAAAAGTGGTATCGTGCCATCTCTAGTAGGAAGTAAATCTTGGCATAAATGAGCAAAATTTCACAAGAGTCTTTTTTTAGCACGCTGCAGTGTGTCATTAAATCAGTCTGAGAAGAAACTCGACTTCTGCATCTTTGCTTGTCTCTGATTTCAGTCTTTAGAATATCTAGGATGTGACAGACACTATGGCTAATATATATTTTTAATCAAAATAGTCTTACTGGTAAGAAAAAGTAAACTATTAACAAACTTTCTACAAAATGTACAGACACAGAGATCACAATTCTCTCACAATGTACCAAATGAAAATTCTGAGTCTTCAGCAAACTTAACTATCTTAACTAACTTGACCATAGCCCTTAAAAGTAACCAGGGATACCTACTTGCTAGGAGCACATTCACAGTCCGGCTCATCAGCGCTCCAAGACTGCTGCCAGTCACACAGCTGTAAGCCCCCGCCACACCATGGGGAGACTGGCCATCCCTAGACGTTGGCATCAGGAGAACGGATCCATTGACCAAATACTGAAGGTAGTCATTCCCCTCTGGAAGTAGTGGCTGTCCATCCTTTAGCCAGGAGACATTGAAGGGTGTATCACTGGCCCCCAGATTGCAGTCCAGCAAGAGGGGCAAACCTGGTTCCAACACTACATGGCTGGGTCCAGCGCCGCAGCTCAGCTCCACGGAAACCAGCTTTTCTATGCAGAACAAAGGAAGACAAGGTTGTTAACTTTGCTCTGTACTTTTAGTAAACCTCAATGTGTTTTTATTCTAATAAATAAATGGCATTCTTGTATTTTTATTGCTCTGTGAACATCATCACAGCTATGCTATGAACAACATTAACTATACTCACTGATCTGATTAGTTTTACTTTCTAAAAAGGCAAAGTCGTTTTATAGCGTAGTCCCTCACCATAACTTCAAAAGAGTTGATAGCACTGGCAGCACAGATGGAGTAGGGTAGTGCATACCAGAAGTAGGGTGTTTTGGGGACAGAGAGAAGCCCAGAGGAGGAGGGGGAGAAACTCTGCAAATGAAATGGGCGCATAGGGCATGAAGGGATTTGTATGTCAGCAGCAGGACATTAAAGTCAGTGAGAGAGGGGAAGTCCTGGAGTGAGAGGTCAGAGTGAGCAGCTGAATGCTGTATAAACTGTAGTCAAAGGAATGTTAAATGATGATAAATTTTCCATGCAAAACAAATTGTCATGAAACAATGATTTAATGTGAAACACTACATACTTATCAGAGAAAAGCTTCAGATAACGGTGAAAGTAAATAAATATTCTCATAGAACATTTTTCCCCCTCCATTGTGCATCAGCATGGTTTACTTTATGGCCTTTCTTTATTGCCTCACCCCACCACCTCCAGCACCATCCACTCACCCAACACACCCCCTCATTATAGAGAAAGGAGGGGAGAGGGTAGGCACAAAAACCTGTCCTTTGAAATACTTGTATAAATAACAAGATCAAGACAAAAAAAAACAAAAAACAGAAAAGCTATCTAAGGAGAAAAAGAATTAAAGAGACGAAGGTCAAGAGATCTGGAGATGGAAGATTCAAGGAATATCAGCTTTTGCAAGAAATTATAGCACATAATTATCATTTATGAGGTAGACGGAGTGCATTAGAAACATACAGAGAAAACCAAAAAATGCAAGGGTCAATAATGCTGAAACACATTGCTTCCGTGAAGAAGTAGCAAGATGACATTTATGTCTTCAGTAGAGCAATACTGCACAGCATTTAGTGGAGCAAGTGAAACTTCCATAGTAGTATAAGTATCCAAAATGGTCACATTTAAACATGTTTTGTTCTTTTTTTTTAATTGCTTGTTTTTAATAATTGAAAAGAAAAGAGAACATACATATTCACAAACCAACCACAAAAAAGCCTAATAAAATTAAACAGCATTCATCATCTTACTACAGGAGCACCTGTCAGGCTGTATTGGAAGTCAATGAGTTGGAAGCAGGAAAAATGGACAAGCAGAAGGATCTGAGAGATTTCGATAAGGACTAGATTGTGATGGCTAGGTCACTAAGTTGACTGTTGCATACTAGTTTACTAGGGCAGCAGTAGTTGTTGATCATTAAAAATGTGACAGACATTTTAAGTTTAACGATTTTATTGCTGCATGTAATTACATTTTTCATGTCAAGCCATTGTTCCATCCCTACAGTCAATATCACATAACCCCATGAAGGAAGATGTATATACAGCTCAGAGACAAAGGGACCAAACGCCACAAGTGCATACAGGTCTTTGTCTGGGTGTTAGGTAAAATGTTGGCAAATTAAACATTTTTCCATTTAAAAAAAATAAAGACTTAAGAGTCAGTAACTGACAAATATGACAAATTTGCGAGATGTCATATTTTGAACAATATCAATATATAAAATGAAGAATAAATAAATAAATATCGAAACATCAATTTTGAATCATGGCTATAAATAATTTAATATCCAATGGGTTGCTTGATGAAGTGTCTCCATGACATGATGGTGCTCACCCGTGCTCACTTAGTCTTTTTATCATTGGAAGAGTGTTGTCTGCATGTCTATTTTCTAAACTTTCTAGACTGTAAGCATTTTTATAGTGGTTTTTATGGTTATTTCAGTAACTTGATCGATAATCAGCAGACACTCAGTCACTTGGGAAGAGTAAAAAAAAAATTGCCTGACTGTTAAAGTACACAACATTCCCAAAAATGCATAAATAAAACAAAAGTAGCATGCGCACTCTAAACATCAACAAATGTGTGCACTGTGAACACAGTGCCTTAGGCAATGTTAATGCAAAGTTTGATCAAGACTGATCCACTTCTCTATCAGAAGGTGGGGACCATACAAACATAAATACATATACTGTGATCATTACAGTACGATGGCTACTTTTATTTGAGTCATTCTCTTTTGAATGGCAAATGGTAAATGAACTGGTTCTTATATAGTGCTTTCCTACTCTATCTCAGCACTCAAAGCATTTTGCTCAACTTGCCGCGTTCACTGATTCACACCTATTCACACAAGCATTTTTTCTAAGCTCTGTCTATGTAAGTGGTTTCAAACTAGCAAATGAATATATAAATGAATGCTATAAATAAATATTTATGTTTACATTTTTATCCAGACACATGACTTAATGTATGTCTTGATGTAATTTCATATAATTTAAACATCTTCTCTGCAGATCTTATTACCACGCTTTGTGAATTCATCTTAAAAGACTCTCTGTCCCTCACTCACACACAGTCAGGTTTCTTTCAGCTTGTCTTTCTCTGCTGTTGGATTAATTAAGTTAATGGGAGATGGAATTTTTCTTTGATTAAATGAGGCCTGAACCCCCACAGACACTTCCTGATGAAGAGGCTGGGTAATGCTGAGAAAGGTTGTTGCACAGCACTCTGATACACACACATCTGCCATTGAGACGACATTAACATGCATGCACAACCATGCACCCAAAACACATGCAGGAACCACATGCAAACAACTCAAAAAGATCAACATATTGTTGTGTGTCGTGCACTCACATGTGTGCAAGTCAGCATGCACAGTCACAGATCACCTCCGTGGCCCCTTGCTTTCCCTATCCCATTTCAACTAATTAGGTCTCATTAAGTCATTAAAATGTTAGCAACCATTTCCCAGCTCACCGCCAATGGTTTCACTTGGTGCAAGGTGAGGATGTTTCAGATATAGATGTTCAGATATTATCCCACTGGTCCCTAAAAAATGGATTTGAGGTATGATGAGGAATATGCAAGAAAGAAAGGAAATTCATTTTAAAAATGTTTAGCTATCTTTAACATTTTAAAACATTTTGTATCATAAAATTATTTCAATAGCTGCCTAATCTCAAAAGGTAGCTGTAGCAATTGCATAACAAAGAATTAGCATGACCTACTATCCTTTAAAGAAGTAGGCACAGTAAACAGTTATTCTATATTTCAAAAAAATGATATTTCATATGGGAATAAAACAACACAGTTGCACTAGAAACCTCATCATGTCCTAGATATGTGCCCATGTGTCATAAACACAGACAAACTAACATGTATTTGCCCCACAACACACTCACACATGTATGCGCTTCTGCTCAGTAACTCAGTAACTGTGTGTGTCTCATGAGGACACAATGTAGTGAGGAGGGGGGGGGGGGGTCTGTGAAGTGGCCATTCTGCCATTTTACTGTACAAGTGGGAGCTGTTGGAAAGAACAGGGTGCACTCTGGGATATAGTAGCGGCTGTGCAGTCTCGCTGAGCTGTAGTGAATGGATTGTGATGGCAACAAGCCAAGATGTTCATAGCTAAATGGAGAGAGGACAACAGTTTGAGAGGGAATGAAACTGAGACAGATAAATGAGACAAACACGGTGAAAAGAAATAGTGATGCAAACTATTGGCCATAAATGATACACTGCCCTTTTGACACCACGCCTGAATTTTGTATGCCTTTTTAATTGCAACAGCAAGATACTGTAATTTGGATAATGTGACATAAAGTGTCACTACGATAAACAGAGAAATTGCTAGGCTAAAGGCTGATTTGTAATCCTGTTAAGAATCAGATGCACAAAGAAGAAAGAAGAGAAACGAGAGACACACTGACAAAGACTATCATTCAGTGAGAGAAAAGAAATAAAAGGCAGAGGAAATGGAGACGTTAGAAGGGCAGTCCACAGTATTTATCCCATTGGCCCATTTCTGTTAATGGATCACCTATTCACAAAATGTTTGGAAGAACAGAAGGAGAAAGCATGAAAGCAACAGGGGGAGGAGAGTGACCCAACACTCCGAATATTTCACTCAGCCCAGCTCACTGTCAACAGAGACTGGACACCCAATGACCCTGAGGCCGCAGCTCAGGTTTCCACAGCTTCTACATTCAAGCTACACAATACCCAAGGCTGTTCAGGAACTCAGAGATACCAACAAAGAGACTGGAATGAAAATGAACAAAATAATGCTGCGTGTATAATGCTGTCCATATCCAAACACCTGTTATATTACACTTGTCTTTATGGAATAGTAACAAACCCTAAGCTCTATGTACAGGTCTTTGCTTTGGTGTTAAGCCAATAAACAATAACTGTCAGGAAAATTATAATTACATGATTATTAAATAAATAAATAAATATGCATTGTAACATTAATTTATTCATTCTTTTACTTGTAAGATGTGATCAGGCTTAATGTAAACAGATTTTCTGATTTTGTCCAGTCATCCATTCATTTTCTTTTGCTTATCTGGGGCTGCGTATCAGGGGCAGGAGCCTATGCAAGGATTCCCAGGCTTCTCTCTCCCCAACCGCCTCCTCCAGCTTCTACAGCGGAACACAGAGGCAATCCCAGGCCAGTGAGAGATATAATCTCTCCAGCGTGTCCTCGGTTTTCATCTGGAGGGACATCTCCAAAAACACCTCACATAGGAGGCATCTTTGCCAGATGCCCAAACTGGCTCATTTCCATGTGGGGGAGTAGTGGCTCTATGCTGAGCCCTTCTCACTTGGCTGAACTCCTCACCCTATGTCTAAAGGCCAGACAGCCTTTGGAGAAAGCCCATTTCCACCACTTGTATCTGCAAGTGGTGACATCTAGGGATGTAGATGAATGAATGAAATAAACAACAGATGAACTAGAGGCGTACCTCAAAAACAGGAATGGTTTTATATATGGAGGCCACTGACATTTTCCCCTCCTCATTCTTTCTGGGGTTTTTTTGTTTTGTTTTGTTTTTTAACCTAGGGTGCAAAGAAAATGATAAAATCAAAAGAATTCAGTGACATCATGAAAAAATTCCAAGTGAGATTCCTGACATAAAATCTTTGAAGGGACTTCAACACATTTGGGGATCTAAGAACTCATAAACTTAAACCTTAAAGTCACACGGACTAAAAGTCTTTAGTAACCATAGATAGTAACCGTAACCAGCTTTAGAATGAAGTCATTGATCATGTGTCCATATGGACTGAGACACTTGCTGGAGTGCATTTCCAGAGTAGCACTCCTTTCACAATCTGCCGAAATTACTGAAATTATAAAACAGTATTGGTTGGAGCTACTTAGTTTTGCAAAGTCTTTCCCTGAAACTAACCCCGAAAATTTTTTGTTCCACTTCCAACGTGCAACTTCCAAAGCCTTTTTTAATTTTTAATCAGATCGATCAGTATTTTCCCATACTTATGTGCCTGACATTTTAGAATCTGGTATAAAAATCTTCTTAAGATTGCATCTTTCAGTGAACATCTGAATATTTTAAATATCTGCATTTACTGTTTTCAGACACATTCTCAGCCCAATAATACCTTATTTCAATATAATGGAAAATGAAAAAGTAAAGCTTCTTCTTCATCATCAATCAAACACAACAAAAAATGTTATTTCAATGTTGGTTTTAAAAATAAGTCTAACGTGAAGTTATCAGGAATAAAGACAATATTAGGGCATCACTTAAAATAATAAAACTTTACTATTGATTTTTATTTGGGTAAATTGTCTGGTGTACTAACGTTATATTTTCTCAAATGGTCTTCTTACAGAGACCAATTTCTTCAGAGGCAAGACGTGGATGACAGAGACAAATGATGTGCTTCCAGCACAGGTTCCATCCGAGGCAGGGAGCTTTAAAGAAGATGCTTTCCCATTTGGCGCCTTCCACTGAAGAAAAAGTGGTCAGAAAAAGTCAAAAGAAATGTGTCTGTGAAGGTTCTCAGTCATCCAGGTCATCGTAGTCAAAGGAGCTTGCAAAGAAAAGCGTCTGGACTTCTTTAAGTTGCTTGAAGACGTTTCACCTCTCATCCGAGAAGCTTCTTCAGTTCTAAGGTCAAATGGCGGAGAGTCCCAGATTTAAACCCAGTGGGAGTATTCCCCCAAAGAGGGACAAAAGGACCCCCTGATGATCCTCTACCTAATCACATGAGCCAAGGTGTGAAAACGGGTGTGGGTCCCAATCAGCCAGGGTTTCGGGTGAGCTTATTGTGAAACCTGGCCCCACCTTATCATGCGATTTCCCGAGGTCAGATGGCCCAGGATGTGAGTGGGCGTTAAGGCGTCTGGGGAGGGAACTCAAAACCGGATTATAGATGGCAGAGAGTTGGTGTCGTAAACCCCCGCCTCTGTTCAACGATGGTCGCTCACAGTGGACATAGATGGTTTCTTTCACTCCTCTTTCAAACCATCTGTCCTCTCTGTCCAAAATGTGAACATTGGCATCCTCGAAAGAGTGAACTTGCAGATGAACTGCTGAGTCTTGTCCCGTGGAGGTGGCTCTTCTATGTTGTGCCATGCGCTTGAAAAGTGGCTGTTTGGTCTCTCCGATGTAGAGGTCTGGGCATTCCATGCTGCACTGTACAGCATACACCACATTGTTAAGTCTGTATTTTGGAGTTTTGTCTTTCCGGTGAACCAGTTTTTGTCTGAGTGTGTTGCTGGGTCTGAAGTAAACTGGGATGTCGTGCTTGGAGAAAACTCTCCGGAGTTTCTCTAATACACCGGCTACATAGGGGATGACAATGTTGTTGCGTCTGTCTTTCTTATCCTCCCTCGCTGGTGTCTGATCTTCTTTTCTGTGCATCTTTGCTGACTTTATGAACGCCCAATTAGGATAACCGCATGTTTTAAGTGCTTCCTTTACATGTGTGTGTTCCTTCTTTTTCCCTTCAGGCTTAGAGGGAACATGTTCTGCCCGGTGGTGTAGGGTCCTGATTACCCCAAGTTTGTGTTCCAGAGGGTGATGGGAGTCAAAGAGGTGGTACTGGTCCGTGTGTGTGGGCTTACGGTAAACTTCAATGTTGAGTTTGCCATTCTCTTCAATGTGCACAGCGCAGTCCAGGAAAGGCAAACAGTTGTCCTTTGTGTCTTCCCTGGTGAACTTGATGTTTTTATCCACAGCGTTAATGTGTGCAGTGAAGGATTCCACTTCTTGTGTCTTGATTTTGACCCAGGTGTCGTCTACATATCTCTACCAGTGGCTGGGTACTCTCCCTTTAAAAGAGCCAAGAGCCCTCCTTTCCACTTCCTCCATGTAAAGGTTGGCTACAATAGGTGACACGGGGGAGCCCATGGCACAGCCATGTTTTTGTCTGTAGAAGCCTTCGTTGTATTTGAAATATGTAGTGGTGAGGCAGAGGTCTAACAGTGTGCAGATCTGTTCGGGTGTGAAGTTGGTCCTGTCTTCTAAGGAGCTGTCTTCTTGTAGTTGTTTTCTGACAGTCTCCACTGCGTCCGTGGTGGGTATGCAAGTGAAGAGAGAGACTACATCAAAGGACACCATGGTTTCATCTGGGTCCACGGTAAGTTTCTGTACCTTGTCGGTGAAGTCGGTGGAGTTCTTGATGTGAAATGTGTCAATAAAAGAAACATCAGCGGAAGGATATCCTCCCATGCATCCAACACCACCTCCCAGTGATGCAAGACTGGGAAGGCCATCCAAACACACAGGGTGTCTGCAGTGAGGGCTCAGCAATGCAGTAATGTGACAACTAATGAAGTCAAGAAAATACCAGAAATCCGTCAGCCGATACCACCACCAAACAAAGAAACTGGAGATATATGCATTTTTTTTTCTCTGCCCGTTCTGTCGGTTTTTGTCTTTTGCCCTTCTCCCCCGTCCCTCTTCTCAGCTGTTTCTCTTTCCCTCTTTCTTTCTCCCCTTCTTTCCCCCAGTCAAGTCTGTCCCGTATTCAGTAAGTGAAAATAAAATAAACAATAAAAGGTGAATCAAATGGACCATTACGGCAAGGCTGGGATGGTCAGTTTGGTAAAGTAAATCCGTTGGGCATCTTTCTTTGCCTTTAGACAACAATTCTGATGGCAAAAGAGCCAAACGGGACAGGCCAAAAAAAAAAAAAAAGAAAAAAAAAAAAGAAAAAAAAAAAAAAAGAAACTGGAGAAAGGCAGAAAGGGGAGTATTACCTGTTAACACTGAAAAAAAGCAGACATAAAAAGGTTCTATAGAAAGACAGAGTAAAAGTTAAACCAATACAACAACAAACTGCTCAGGGTACAGCCTTGAGCAGGTCAGTTTCTGGAGCACCAGATATACCTGCTGAAAACCTATACCAACATTTTTCACATCTTCAGTAACAGGACTCAGTGCATTAAATCTGACGGTCTATGTTCTGACTTTGTTACAGTGCACAACGGAGTGCCACAGGGTTCTGTATTAGGTCCCCTTCTATTTATCATTTACGTAAACAATCTTAGTCTACATGTGCCAGATGCAAACTTGCACTTCTATGCTGATGATGCAGTTATTTATAGCTGTGGTTCAACTCTTGTCCAAGCCATCGACTCCTTGCAGAAATCCTTTTTTGCTGTCCAGCACTCATTACTTCAGCATAAACTTGTTCTCAACGCAGACAAAACAAAGCTCATGTTGTTTTCTAAATCAAGGAGACGAGCCCAAACAATCCCATCAGTAACCACTCTTGAAGGTAATAAAATAGAGTTGGTTCACACCTATAAATATCTGGGAATCCTAATTGATGACTCGCTTACCTTCAAACCACATGTAGAGAATCTTGTGAAAAACCTGAAGTTAAAACGGAGATTTTATTTTCAAAATAAGTTGTGTTTCTCTTTTAATACAAAGAAGCGGCTTGTTGCTGCAACATTCTTGCCTGTGCTGGATTATGGTGATATTCTATATATGAATGCTTCTGCTCAATGTCTTTGAATGGTTGATTCTGTGTATCATGCTTCTCTGAGGTTCATCACTAACCGTAAATTTCAGACTCACCACTGTGAGTTATACTCTCAGGTAGGATGGCCTACTTTGGTAAGTCGGAGGAACTCTCATTTATACAGTTTTATATATAAGGCGATACTTGGGTTGCTGCCTTCTTATATATGTTCCCTGCTTGTAATGAAACATGCTGGTCGGTATTCTCTTCGTCCGCATGGTTACTTGTTGCTTTCTGTTCCATTTGCCTGAACTGAACTTGGTAAAAGAGCTTTTGTCCATTTAGCACCCTCGGCTTGGAACAAACTGCAGAAGGAATGGAAAATGACTGAATTTATTTCATTAAGTGCTTTTAAATCTAAACTATGAATCCTTGAGGCCAAGTCCATAACATGCAACTGTTTCAATTAGATTGA
The DNA here is from genome assembly GCF_965226115.1 of Aulonocara stuartgranti. NCBI lineage: Eukaryota > Metazoa > Chordata > Actinopteri > Cichliformes > Cichlidae > Aulonocara > Aulonocara stuartgranti. The sequence continues at coordinate 11,629,942 of NC_138939.1, read as the reverse complement.
TTGTCATTTTAACTGATTTATTTATTTATTTTTTATTTGAATTTTATTGAATTTTATTTTATTTTATTTGTATTCTTTCAGTTATTGTTGCATGTGTGTTGTTGTTGCCTGTGTTTGAGTAATTTCTGTAACTGTGAGACACCTGCTGCTGCCTATCTTGGCCAGGTCTCCCTTGGAAAAGAGGTTTTTAATCTCAATGGGATTTTCCTGGTTAAATAAAGGTTAATAAATAAATAATCCCGTCCATAGCATAAGATATAGACATTTGCGCGTTAAATCCTCAGAACTAAGGCCCTACTGTTCCAGCTGTTATCGTCACTAGCATCAAGGGCTCTGCTAAAAAAAAGTTTTAGAAGATTAAAATGCAACTAAGCTCTGCAGTTTCTTGGGAAATACAGTTTATTGTGGTAAGATTATTGGTACTGCCATTATCTGCTGTATTGTATAGTGCAGTTTGGGGTTTAAAATTTGCCTTTCTTAAAAACATGCTTTGTGTCTTTGTAATGTTATGTAATGTAATATTAGCTGACGTCCATCCATGGATGTGCATGAGAAAGAGGCAGACAGGAGCAGCTAGGATTTAGCTTAAATACTTGAAATTATGTTGATTCATCTTAATTTTCCTGTAAACTGTAGTTTGATCTTAGCTAGAATTACTTAGCTTACTTTAATTCTGAAACTGTGTAGAAGTCCATTTCAGGCACTGCCTAACCATTTGTCTCAGACGGAGAGAAACTGAAATTTGTGGCATTTATTAAGAATACTTTCATTGCGTTAGTTGCTCTCAGAAAACCCTTGTTGGTATTTTTATAGAGCCGTTGTGTTTCAGTTAAACGCACCAGACACGACTGAACTGAAAACAAGGGCAAACTTTACATCAGAAGATGTGCGGCTCTGTGACTTTCTTTCACACATTAGTCTGACTTAGAATTATTGTTTTAAAACACCAGTCACACAAACAAAACAATGCACTGAGGCAGCAACATGTTGTTGTTGTTTTCAGTGGAGTCTGGTGGCTTTGATCAAAAGAATTGCTTCAGTTTCTCTTCACAAAATCTGTTCAACAGCAGACCTGAAAACAATTGAAATACACCCTACAGTTAAACATGATTTTGTTAGCCAAAATATATTTTACTGCTGGTCATTCACAGTAGTACACTTAGGACAGTGTTACCAAGTTGTTATGATGCTCTGCTAAGCAATATCACAGGACAAATTGTGCAGGGAGGGAGCTGGACTACGGTTTCTAACTGAAAGAGACAGAGAGAGCAGATTCAAGCAAATCAAATGATAATATTCAAATGAATCAGATCATCAACTGTCACTGGTTTGCACCTGTGTCAGGGGAGCAGCAGTTAAAGTTTCCATGGTGATGGCATTCAGTGTGTGCACTGTAACCGACTGTCTCGAAAATGGGCTTGGCACTCACAAAATGCCTTATAAAATCCAAACTGTCTATTGTATCCACCTGCTTTAAAGCTGCTCTATTTAGCTGTGATTTTAAAAAAAATGTGCTCAGGTGTGCTATGAAAAAAATAGATTGTTTCTTCTTTTCTCCAAAAGTTATTGCTCAAATTATTACGTAAGTATATGGAAAACTTAAATTGCCCTCCTCCTACTCAAATCTTCTATATCCCAAAATTTACATCTATTGGCTTCCAGAGAAACCACGTCTGAAAGAAAACAATTTTTTCCAATGATTTGTGGGTAAAATTATTGTCATAGAGTATAAATTTTCACCTCACCGACAGGTTAAAGAGAATTTTTCCATTAGAATTTTTCTGCTTCTGCCATTCTGTTTATTAATTAGTCCACCATAAGATACAAAGAATGAGAGTATATGAAACCCACAATTTCAAAATGAAATGAAGGACTAAATTAGTGCCCATAAAGGCGCATGTTAGGAAGTCACTCACTGCTTTCTCACTGAAGATCAGTCACTGTCATCTCAGAGTCCTGTTGCCTAGGTAACTCTCTAAAGTACTTGCCACACTCTTATATGTCAGTCAGCGGCGTCTTTGGCTCTCATTGGTAGTTGCTTCAGTTGCCTGCCTCGAAGTTGAGAGAAGTTTTACCCACTTTTCTTCACCAGACGTTATTTTAGCTTTGAGAGTAAAGTGACACAGAACAGCTAAATAGGATTTAAGACACGTTTGTGAAGACAGACAACCACAGCACAAAAAACAACGATAGCCACTTTTCTTTGTACCAAACCAGTAGATAATTGATACGATTGGTTAGTGATGTTTATATATAATGTGCAACTGGGTAGTACTTGTGTTGGAAACCCAATACATGGTAATGATTTGTAGGACATTACTGTGCACTGAATAATAAATACAGGCTGAGTGCACTGGGAACCTGGTGTAATAACAATAACACTGAGCAGGCTTCAGTGAGTAGAACTAAGTATGTGTGTTTGTGTGGTAAGCCTGGATGGCTGAACCCAAACCTCAAACCAAGCTGGTTTTCCTTTATATAGTGTTTAGTTTCAGTGGTACCTTATTTTGCCAATTCAATTAACTTCCATCAATAGATACGAGGTACAAACAATACCCCCACCACTTGCTTTGTTTCTGGCGAAAAAATATCCAGCATATGAAGAAATCAATATTTTGAAGCCGCAGCTTGAGAGATCATCTGAGCGGAGAAGCAGCCAGTGATAAACCCTGCAGGGAGACAGACATTCTCAGGTTTCAGTGTGCAAGTAGAAATGCTTGTGTAATAGCAAAAACAGAAAATCTCACTGACAGATGCACTTTAGTGCTGTCTAAATATTTAGGCTTTTATTTTGGTATAGTGTAATTCGAAAAAACTGCTTTGGCTATATTAGGTTTGTACTGTGAGAACAGACTGCATCTGGATCATGGTATACAATCCATTGTCGTTGAGACCGCTGATCTGCTTGTTTCTCGAATTGAAACTATTTATTAGGTAAGCAATTGTACGTATAGAGGGCTCAGTATTTCACTGAACCCATAGTGAGGTCACGAGTCATTCAGCAATGTGAACAGCTGCCGTGTCAAGTGTTAACTGTTCCAGCTGTGTTTCCTCCCAAGACGATACACTAAAGTTCTTCTCACACCCAATCATGGGCACAGATACATGGTCACTTCACTGTTGAAAAGCAGATACAGTGAATTAAAGAATTAAGACAAGCAGACACACAAATCTAACTCAGTAAAGTATATTCTGATGCTCCATAGGGAACTCTGGATTTCTGCTCAGTTTGAATTGTATAATTATTTAACTCAGAGCCAACTATCTAAGTGGAAGACACGTTAAATGGCCTCGGGGCCAATTCAAACCCAGGTTTCTTCATTACTTTAATTGCATATGTGCCACCTGTTAAACCAAGTGAGCTAAACCAGCACCTGGAAGTTGGTATGTTATGTAATGACTAATGAGTTTCTATTCAGTTAATAAGATTAGTTGTTTGTGCTAAAAAACAAACACCAAGCAATGTCCTTCAGAACGTCCTAATCAAAATAGAGACTTTCTTAGTGCTTTTCTCCAATTTTATTTAAAAAAAAACCACATTAAATATAATCAGAAACTTAAAAGCTGATGAGATTTTGTGATTTTTGTTTAAAAAAAAATCACAAAACCATCATTTGGCTAAGTAATTAATCACCTAATCATTTCAACTCTAAATGGTTTCAAAACTTCTAAGTTAACACCTCTTTCTCTATTTGTCAACTTCTTTGCACCTCATGCGGTAACTGAGGAGCACTGAAATTTTTATAAAGTGATGAGCTATGAAGCTTAACATGTATACTTTTTAAAAATAGTTTGCTGTGCACATATTCTCACAACCAGTGTAACGACAATTGAAAGGGAAAAGAGACGAACATGGGAGCAGAACAGAGAATAAAGGATAAAGAATGAGAGAGGGGGCGTATCGGTGCAGTCCCTCATGCCTCCTGCTCTATGTACAGTGCTCATTCATCCCATTCTGGCTTCCTCCAATCACAAAGCAGCTTTCTTGCATGTGGGGCCTCCCAGCAGCGTGGGGCCTCCACATGGCTATGTCAAGTGCCAGACCCTCTTGCATGAGTCAACAAAGCAAGCAATAAAACCAACATGGGAGTAACACGGGAGATCCAAGTCGGGATCTATTTATTCACACAGCAGACAGTAAACTTACAGGAGAGGACTTCATGGTAACATCCGTGGTGATGGTATGAAAACAGACTAAATGCAGACAGGAGATGATACACCTGCAAGGTAGTTAAAAAAAAACACAACCACGAAAAAACTAACTCTTTCTTTGATGCTTCTTTTTCAAGTGAAGCACATGTTACATTAAAATGCTCATGCACAAGGATCAGGGTTGAGCATCTCACACTATGTCATGATGATGAATGAGACTGTTATGTGGCGCTACCTGGTACACGCACTGAAGAAGGACAGACTGCACTGAGCAAGCGTCACGGATTACGCTCGCACCAGGATTCTCAGCAATGACATCTCCGTCACAGAAGAGATGTGCTGTGATCTTTAAATAATATAGTGCATTTGAATGAGAACTAAAGGGTGTGAATACTCAGTATGAATTCACAAATGACTGTTCAAGAGATTCCTAAATGTATGCTCTCTATTGTGTGATGGCAGAATATATTATTGAGTAATCTAGGAGCTAAAGTTCAGCCCTGCTTTGAATTTCTAGTGGAGCTTTTCCCACCGTGGTAGGCACTCAGTATCACTATAACTCTACAGATAAACCAGCATCTTCCCACCTACATGGCCACCTTTAGTGTAACTCCTCCACTCTCATGTGACCAAGCATACAGCCGGGAGGAATGGAAGGAATGTGAATGCAGGTTGGTTAATCAAGTGAGCACAACGCGACCACTGACACTGTCATAAAAATGAGCACAGGAATAAAAAGAAGCTTGCCAGTGTGATAAGTAGAACTACGATCTAGTGGTCATCATTTAGTGTGGCTAAAGGTTCAAGTTTGCACAACACCTTAAGTCACTAACTTTGACCTGAGTAGCTCGTATTCCATTATGTATATCAATTACACTATGAGGTAAACCTCAGTGACCTAGTAAGCTAACAGGATAAAATTACCAGTTCTATATAGCATTGCAGTAAAGTCTCTATAATAACAGGTAGTAGTGTTGCTGGACAACAAATCAGAAAGAGCCTGATTTACTTAGATTTGATTTCCATATGTAACGGAGGTAAAACTCACTGGAAAAGCTTATATAAGAGAAAATTACTTTGAGCTCTTCACAATATATGTTTTACTGTAAGTTGTGAATTTTTTTACATGACTAAATATAATAAAACAAATACTGTATGTTCTACTTCAGATGATGAAAGAAAATATTCTATAACCTAAATGGTTACTATCTAAAATTAGGTTTAACCATATTGTAACGTAAGCCAGAAATGGAAAAAGACAGAGAAACTATGGACACTTAAAGTAAAATCATATAATTTCATCTCACACGTTGATGTCTGTTGCAGGCTCAAGATAGAGAAAGCAAATATTATTTGATCTATAAACTGTTCTTTTATAATACACATATGTATTCTTGGTGAAATTAACACCTCATTAGTTTACAAGGTCTTGTTATTAGATGTTTTAAGAGGTCACGGTATTCATAACTGAGCAAAAGCAAAAACAAAATACATTCTCACAATAACAACCCAACCCAAAAGAGCAAATCATTTGAATGCATAGCAGCCAAAATCAAGCTCAAGGCTTCCTCTCCTTTCATGCAAAGATTTCTGTGCTTAAGATTGCTTTTCTAGCAGCATGAATAGGCACACACAGGGCAGCACAAATAAAAAAAATCAACATATTCACTACACAAATATACCCAGCTGAAACCCAGCCCAGGGCATCTTTAAATAATATGCATCCTAATTTAGCATGTGCTCTCTGGGGACGGGATCAGGATGCACACACAAATCGCAGCTGACACACCCACGCTTACACACAAGTGAGCGAAGCAGGCACACCGGGTGCACTTTATGTACCTTTAGCAAACACACACACGCGCAGATACTTAATTTAACGCTAATGTATAATTAGGTAGTCTCAGCAAGCACTGCTGTCCAACATGCTTAGATTTGTACCTCTCAAGAGAACTGCATACATATATTCACAGAAATATTGAAAGAGAAAACCAGAACATTTGTCCTTAAAAGTACTATTTTACATAATTTACAATTAAATCAGAAATTGCAACTTCATGCAATTACATGAAGGCACAACAGTGATGTTTTAAGAAAGATTGTATATACAAGATTGTGTATGCACAGACATTTATAATAATGTTAAAGCTGTTCCACCCATAGCAGTAACAGTGCAGCAAATTGCTAAAGTCCTTCTCCAGATGGCTTGCATCCATCTCCAAAACCAGTGCTTAATATTTTGTAGGTGCCATTATACTGCAGGTTTAACAACTGTCTCTAAGGTGTCCTTACAACAAAACAGAGGTGAATGCACTCTATACATTAAAGATGATGCTAGAGTTTAGGAGAGGCATAGGTGAACATCCCTAGGAGACCTAAAAGTGCAGGTCAGCATCGACTCCATCATAAAACAACCTTGCAGGAAATAAATCATGGGTTTCTTAAAGTTTTATGTTTTTTTGAAGTACGTACGTTAAATCATCCACTTCAGCTAAAGTTGTGATAGAAGTTGGATACAAAAAAACTCCAGATTCAACTCAAAAGTGCGACAAATAGTGCAGTGATAAATAAAAAATGACCTAGAACTGAAGAAAGACCTAGAGATCCTGTGTTTGTGTGTGTCTGACAGCCAAATCTTTGTGAGCTGCTCAACCTAACAGCAAACTCAGGATAATCTTTTAAAGAAATAATGAAACTGTCTCCTTTTTTTAATCTGAGTTGGCAAGAATTTTGTGTGTTGTTTCATGATACCCGGACTGTCATGAAAAATGTCATTCAACTTCATCACAGTCAGTGATGCAACATCTGTGACGGTGATGACTTCCCTGTGCAGGAAATGGAACTTTGTGATTGGAGTTATAATGTGAATTTTATATCTAAAAAAAAAACCCAATCTGTACTCTGCAAACTTCATAACAGACTTCTTACTGTGAAGCTGAAAATCTCTCCCCTTTGTGTAACTTTACATCACCATGACATTTAAGCTAGACAATGGACTTTGCACCACAGTACCCTGTTGCAGTGTGTGAAATAAACTGTTGACTTAAAAAAAAAATCCCTCCCACCACTATTCTTAGCACCGCAAACTCATTTAAGCAATAAGAGTTTTGCAGTAAAATTTCTATCGTGAAAATATTAACTTTGTAACAAGCTGCTGAGATGACTCTGTCTGACCTGGGCATATTGGTGGAAAAAATCTGTTATTTGTTTTGGGGGGGGTTGAAACTGTGAAACTGACAATTCAAATGATTCCTAGAGAAATAAATCCATCCTCTGTTTCAGCATACGAGGTTCTTCTAAAGATTGCTCATTCAGGTAGTCTACAGAGATTTTTGAACTAAGCCAAAAATAAGACATCTACAATGAGGAAGTGCTGGTGGGCTGGCTTGGAGCCTTCAAAGGTATGCCAAGAGCATATCAGAGATGTTTGCTTATTTGTACAGTTTTTCTTACACGACTCCTTACACGGTTGTTTTGGGGGCTCCTTTATGAGCACTAGTAAGGTCAACATTACTACTGTAGCTTTCTATATAAGGTAACATTAGGTTAATACAGGGATGAGAAAGCTGTGGTAACTATAAAATAACCACACACATTAATTACTGCCAGTTTTGGCAAAGTCTAATAAGTGGAGAAGCCTGCAGCTTTTCACTGTAAACTTTAGGTCAGTGGTTCCGTAACCTCAGGGTTCATATTTCTTAGTCAGTCATAAATAACCTAGGCTCTTTTATCTTCTTTGATTGAACTTATTTGTAATAAAAAATCAGGTTGTTTTAAAATAAAACAAAGAGTCTATACAAGCCTCATCAGGTTAAATGTTAACTTTCATGATGGTATAATTAGAAAAACACTGAACAAGTATGACTTGCTTTCAATATTTGCCTCTAAAAATAAGAAAAGCACAGCTTAGGTCTGAAAAGCTGCATCTGAACAAACCACAAGACTTCTGGAAATGTGTTCTTTAGACAGGTGAAACCAAAGTGGAGACCAAAGTTTCACCATAATCAAAATGCTATGTGTGATAAAAACCAAGCACAGTTTATCAACACAAACACCTCATACCATCTGTCAAGCATGGTGCCGGTGATCATTTGAGCTTGTTCTGCAGCCACAGGACCTGGGGGCACCTAACATTCATTGAGTTAACCACAAACTTCTCTGTATACCAAAGTAATATAGAGTTAAATGTGGGACCGTTTGCCCAACAACTATAGCTTGGCCAACTTGTTTGTTGAAAAAAATTACTCTAACCAATCATTTTTTAAATGTATTAATTGACATTATAGGGTGCCGAGCTGTCATAGGAGCTATGCAGTCAGTAGGAATTAACAGCTAAAACTACAGCTCCCCTAGGCTTCAATTTACAGGCTTTACAGCAAGTTTAACTTTATTGTTTAGCTGTCGAGTCAACATTTCTATTGCTTAACTTTGTTTCTACTGCTCTCACAGAATTGTTTTCAGCTGAAGCACATCCTTGGATTTGACAAGAAAGCACTAAAAACCTTGTCAGCACCAAACAGCAGACACGTGGTTTGGTGAACAAAGAGGAACATTTTCTTCTTGAGTGAGTGGAAACTAAAAACTAAACTAAAAGAGACTAAAAGTTGGGCTTACATTCACCAGATGATGCAACTTCAAATGATAAAGTTGCTCCATAAATTGTGTCAAATGAATTAAATCATTAAATTAATCTGACTGGGTAGTTTAATGGGTATGATACAGTACATGATGTAAATACACCTTGTTTTGATTAGCCTTAAGTCTTCTAGATATACACAAAACAGTGCTTCAAAATAAAAGCCCTACAACTTTTTTAAATCTTGGAACTCATTTGAACCAAAACTCATGAGCCACTCACAATCTACTTTGGGTCCAGCAGTTAGGAAACAATTCTCTAGCATACTTCAGCAAAATTTTAGAACATTTCTGGTCAATGTATCCAAATCAGTGATACAGTTTGTACTGTGAATGTACTGTGTCTACCTCTGTGTTTACACATTTGCTTGGTATGTGCTGACTTCTGTCCTGCAGGCACACTGGCTTTCACCCATAAAAATCAGGACAAGCAGTTTAAAGAATAATGGTGATTGATATAAGAAGAGAACATGTAAAAAAAAAAAAACAACTTTCCTGCCTAATCAAGGCTTATGCTACTCTGTAACAAGTGCAGGGGACTGATGTAGGATGTCTAACTACATATGACAAAGTGGAGAAGCATTACAAAACTTCCTAGTGCAAAGATTTCCATTTAATAGGACCTGTAAAATGGTAAATTAACTCAAGTGTCATTCTTAGTCAGTGCCTAGGCTTCATTATGCCCTTTTCACTGTGTTTATATTCATCAAGTGCTTATAAAAAAGGGTAAATGCATTACAATAGTCAGATTCATTTGCTCATAAAGTCTTTCAGGACTGTGGATGTTGTTTAATTGTGTCTATTAATAACTGTGCAGTATTCTATGACTGTGAACACACAGACACATGGGCAATCTGGCTTCATTCATTTGCTTCTGATGTGTTAAGTGAAGCTGACAGATTTGCCTTTGATCTTTAGAAAGTACAAAACAATTAATTTGTACATGCAGACATGGCCCTTGCCCTCAAGCATACCCCTTTAGCTTCTGTCATTCTATCCATGGCCCAGAATTAACACTAACCTCTATTCAGGAACAACCTCAGGTCCCATAAACACCATCATCCACAACAGTAATGTATACAGTAATGTACTTCCTAAACATAGCAAAATTCACACAGAGGGGAAAATGACGGAGTTGTTTACTTATCTTGATGACAAAAAGTATAATTATTTGGTAATAACACATAATAAGAAACCTTTTAAAGCAGCGGTCCCCAACCTTTTTTGCGCTACGGACCGGTTTATGCCCGACAATATTTTCATGGACCGGCCTTTAAGGTGTCGCGGATAAATACAACAAAATAAAACTAATACCTGTACCGAAAAAAAGAAAATTTATTCATAACACATGTGAAAAGACCGAGGAAAACCGAGTAAACAATAAAAACGATAACAAAATAACGCTGAAAACCAATAAAAACCCTGAAAACCATACATTTCGCACCTGAACCTCAACTCTCGCGGCCCGGTACCAAACGAGTCACGGACCAGTACCGGTCCGAGGCCCGGGGGTTGGGGACCGCTGTTTTAAAGCATGTTGCTATCAGCAGTGCTAATAATTACAATTGTAGGATTTGATGACAAATGTTAAATATCACAATGGATCTTTAAATGTGAGGTTTTTGTTGATGCAATTGATGCAAAAAACTTACAAATGTATGATTTTATTGAAATGTTTGAACTGCCTAATCCCAAAATGTCCAAACTCATAACTTTGCTGATATCACTGTACAAATAAATCAACCTTTTCCCAACTCTTATCATACATAACCTCCACACCAATCAGTATTTACTTGCAAAAGATTTCATCATCTCACTGTGACTGCCCACAAGTGTGGCACTCACTCTCTTGTCAAGAAGATCTCAACAGAAGTTATTCCTTATTCTGTATATTCTGGAATCTTCGAGGCTTGGTAATCTAGCTCTATAGCATTTGTACCCTCTGACCTCTTACTGCTATATCAGATGGAAGTCAAGGAGGCACACCTCTAAGTGGCCTGCTTCTTAAGGCCATCGTGTACATAATTGAAGAATGAGTAATGGAGCTTGTGTGTTGAAACTACAGTATCTCAGAGGTAAGTGATGTCTGCCTGGATACAAGCATGGTTCTCATATACATGCATTCCATTACACTTGACTTTTCACTGCCACACCAATCCACCAAGCACCAAACTGCCTTATTTCTCATCACTGTTGGTAGCAATCACTGCAGGCCATAACATACCACAGCAGCAACAGGAAACCTTTCTGCAACTCCCACCAAAGGATAAACTACACAAGCTGAGACTAAAGTAAAGAAAGAGGCATAGTTTTCATGTAAGTTTATGGTGATATTAATAGCTTGTGTATTAGTGCCACTTTCCAGATGGAACTTTATGGTGGATCAAAATACCCCAACATGGAGACTGAATGCAGCATCAAAGCATAACAGAGCCTCCACTGTGTTTTGCACAGTGATGATTGTAGACACTTACTGCTACACCTCTCTCCTGACCTCTTCTGTACATATTCATGATGATGACTCGAACCAAAGTTTTTCCTCCCTAACACCTGTTACCAACAATTTTCATATGAGTTCTTCTGTAATTTGGGATGCTTCAGCCTCTTCTCCTTTTTTTCTCTTTCACAGCATCCACAATATGCTGAGACATGCCTATTTTGTGGCAAATAACACTTTCAGAATCACTTTGCTGTTGCAAAAATACAATTTTCTGCCTATCAATCTGTGTTGTCTTTGGCATTTTTATAGATTTGACTAATTGTAAAAAAAAAAACTTTCACATGCCACTCTAACCTGCTCCCAAAATGTTTAATCTGTCCACACTGCCACACACATACATACATGGCAGGAGTTACATACTTTCTCATGTCTGACTAGGAGTTACAGTACCCACTGATTTCCAATCCTCTGCAAGAATTTCAGTTTCAGTCCATGTGTTTATCTTATAATCCAAACTCTCTGATGAACAAGATGGAAACAGATTATGAAATTCTGATATGATGCTCTTCTTGAGCTGAATGTTGCCTCAGTGATTTCATACAGAAATGTTCTGACATGTTAGACAGTCATTAGACAAAAATCAGAAAGTTGGGCTTTGGAATAAAAGGTTTTAAGGAAATCAAATGTTCTATCTTTTTTGTTTCCTGACCACTGGTAAGCATTTTACTTTATAAGAGCCACTCGTGTTCTGCGCTGGTCTTTTGTCATGTAAATCCGGTGACCAGACAGTCTCTCACCGGCTCATCGCCACCACTGTTAGCATTTTCCTCTTCAACCAGCCACAGCAGTTATTAGGAAATAAACTTTTTGCTGTACAGCTATCATATTCATTATGATGCATCCATCTTTAGATTTCTATAGATCATACAGCAATCTATAAATATGTAGAATACTTTTGATGATGTTACACTGTCTTCAAAAACCTCTCCCTCAACTTTTCTGAGCCATGCAGAGGGGGAAACCATAACGTCCCTTGCGCACATCAGTGCACCGTAACAGAAAAAGTCCCCCCCCCCCCCCCCCCCAGCAGCAGAACATGAAATAGTGGTGTGCTGCAGGACATAATTCTATTTCTGAACGCACAAGCCCATCACACATGTTGTTATTGTGAGTCCGATTCCCTGGTTTGGATCCCAAACTTCCCACGGTCGCTTCAAAGCCCCTGGCCGCCCTGTGGCAACATTCAACAACACTGTGGCTACTCCTTGGGCAATGTGCTGCAACTTCCCATCGCCAAAGCTTTCCAGCGCGTCCTGAGAGAGATACCAATGAAGTACCCTAACAAAACACCCCTACATCGTGGGGATTAGAGAGGCCAAAATGAGGTGAACACTGAATACGGAGGGGATATTGCACAAACTGTGCAAGGTGCAGATTCACCCAGTAGATCATATCTGTTATCGCAGTCTACTTATGTTCTGAGTAACTGCACTTCAGAGTAATACGAGAGGTCCGCTGGCTCACACATGCACCATACAAGAAAAAAAGAAAAAAAGAAGAAGAAGATTTAAGTGAGCGCTTTACCTTGCTTGGATGGACCACAAAACAGCGAAAGAAGACAGAACAGCCAAATTGTACTCTCCACCGCCATGTACAGCCTTTGATTTCCACCAGTGGGGTAGCAGCTTGAGTCTATACAACAGCTATACCGTTATAGCGACATTCATATGCTGGAATCCGCTATTGTCTCCGCCGGTGCGTAAAGGAGTCTCTGAGAATGTTTAGGGTTCTTTGGTTAACAGTCTCCCTGGTTTTCCTAACAATAAGGTTGCATTAGTCGGGGGAGAGCCGTCGTGTCTCTCGGCGCTTCAACGCCATGTTGCGAACGAATGTTAAGTGTGTGTTGGCTGCGGGTCCTAACACAGCACACACACACACACGTGCGCGCACTTTCACGCACACACACGTTCACCAGACACTGGCTGGCTGGTCGTCGCTGGAGTCCTGAAAAGCTGTCGGTGATTTTAACACACCCTTACTTCGTCCTTTTTTCAGCCCCATGCTTTCCACTAAGACTTTATTGGTCCGGAGCGAATCCGTTGTGAAAAGCACCTGAAACATCAAATCTTTCGAAATACATGTTTATTCCAGGCGTCCTCTCTCTCTCTCTCTCTCTCTCTCTCTCTCTCTCTCTCTCTCTCTTTCTGTCTAAAATGATGAATTCGTTAGAGTTATGCCACAGTCTCTGCAAGAGAAACACCAAGTGTGGAGAATGGTCTGGCTAAGTGGTTATCTGTAATGACTGCTAATGCGTTGCCCTGAATGAACCCGATGTCGGAGCCACTTGGGATGTTTATGTGCGCTCATACATCAAAATACACATCAAACGTTAACCTTAATCATGCAACATCTACACTCAGTCATTCATGCACGCAGTATTTCTTCGTTTTTAATTATTTTTCTCCATTTCTTGTGTGTGTGTGTGTGTGTGTGTGTGTGTGTGTGTGTGTGTGTGTGTGTGTGTGTGTGTGTGTGTGTGTGTGTGTGTGTGTGTGTGTGTGCACCTTTGTTACCTACTGAATGAACGCCCGTGTGTGATAAAGCTGGTCAGTGTAAAGAAAAAATGGAGAGCTGGAGAGACAAATGTGCACCCAAAGCAAGTGCAGCCAAGAGGAGGAGGTGAGGAGGAGGAGGGGGCGTTGGTGGTGTGCATCCCAATCAATCAAACAGCTCGCCTCCTGCTCCGGGTACTGGGGGAACCACTGACTTCTGCATGCAAACACATAGCAGGAGCCAGCTGGAGCCCAGCCTTCCCGGAGCAGACAAAGACTCGCCTCGTGCAGCGCGCTCAGCATCACTGACACCAGCAGCATCCGCACATACACTACCATACAGAGAAGCGCTGAAGGAAAAACATAAATAAAAAGCACATGCTTTACCTGTTACATGTGGCTATACAGCAGTCCGAGTTCACGCTATAGCTGCTAATTACACTGTAAAAATCCATAGCGCCACATGTAACATTTGATGTGACATAAACTGCTAAATTGCTTGCTTGAATGAAAAAGAAATACCACCGTGATTCACTGTGGGCTCAGCTTATTCCATAATGTGTGCTTTCAAAGATATAGTTGACTCTCAAACAGGATCTACAATATATATACAAAGGATTCTTTCTATAGAGGAAAGACAAGCAATCATAAAAGGCTGTAATGAAGGACTTCCCTTTGGTAATAATATCTTGCCCAGCCAGATTTCTGCTCTCAGTGTATTCATTTAATACTGATGGGAGATTGATTTGAGCTGATGAAATGAAATGGGATGGATGTATTTCCCAGGTGTCTGATTAAAGCAAATGTCTGGGCCATCGGATTATGTGATTGCACTGGAAAACTAATAGCACCGCTGTGTCCTCTGTGATTGTGGTCAAGCTGCAATTTCCCTGCTTTTCCCTTTTCCTTCCCAGCTGCTCTGAAATGATGAACACAAACTACCAGCTTCTTGCTAATTAAGAGTTTTGGATATGTGCCTCCATCAGTGACACTGTGTATGTGTGCTGAATGTGGACCTCTTATCAAATGAAAGCAGTGTGTGTGTGCTTAGCAAAACATGATTATACAATACACCTGTTTTTTGCATAATTAAACATTCATAAGTCTTACCTGGTGGAAGGGATGATCCCCTTTGCTTTAACCTATGTTTTTGCTTTTTCTTTTTCCTTAAGTTTAACCTGATTCCCTTAAACCACAAAACCAAAAGAACATGCAGCAGCAACAACTGAAACATCATCTGCAACTTGTTACCCCCAACAGACACAGCTGGTCACGCACTCAGACTGAGACTAGTTACTCTGTGATTGAACGTCATCCTCTCATTAAGTAGTTTTATCTGATGCGAAAATTGTGTGCTCTGGGAATTATTACAGAATGTCGTTCCAGCAGGCACAAGTCAGTTTTCACTATGAAATAAAAGCCAGGATACCAAAAGACAGAGCAGGCCAGCTGCTGATGAAATTATTTACACTTTTGATGCGTTGCCCACTGAGACCAATTAGGACAGTAAATTTGTCTAGCTTAAGTCAACAACAAGAGGTTTGAGTAGTTTATCTTGGCAGTAGAGGTAGGCTGCCTTTGCTGTGTTTCTTCGAAAGCAAATTAGGTTTTTCTACTACAGACAGTGTTGTAATTGGTTGGTGAGGAGCTGAGCAACTGCGCTGAACTCCACAATATGTTCATCTTGTTAACTGCTCTTTTTACATTATTGGAAAACCTTTTTTGTTTTTAATAGGTAGTCCACGCACACTGCCTCCAGGTTGGCATTTTTTTTAATCAAACTACCTCAATGCTGTTTGTTTGGTGGTTTTTTTTTGTAATATTAACATTAGTATTGTAGTCACCATTAAAATAAGGTTCTATATATATGCTTATACTTTATGTATGGTATATTTAGGATTTCTTTTTAATTTGCTTTCAACCAGTATATTAATGTTGCCTGACAAATATACTAAATATATCATCCTAAATGTGTATTAGAGCAAAAGTCAAAATAAAACAATGGGGGCTTTCTCTTTTCTGTCTATGAGCTACAGGCTTATTTATGCAGCCTGCCTCATGATGACAACCTGTTTATTATTTATTAAGAAAAAAATACTGCTCAATTTACCGCTGTTGCATGTCCATTATAGGTACCCATATCCAGTCTGTGTGAACATAAGATAAGTGTATTTTTTACTTTAGGGAAAAAATACACTTCCTTCAGTGTTTTTCAAAGAAATGTATACTGATATCATCACAAGGTTCATTAGCTACTCTGGAGTAGCTAATGTGGTTGTAAACTATTCATATGCCAAGATGATGTATGCACCATTACAAGTAATTATTGTGTGATAAATATGTATTTTGGTCTTTATGAAAATGCATTTATATGACCAAGTAAAAGATTTGGAAACTACTATTTCAGTTATTTCAAATGCTTATTTTATTACTGTCATTTTTTTTTTTACCAGGGTGAGCTATGCTGTTTTGTGGTTCATTATATACAGCAATCAATAAGACTGTGTAGCAGTCAGTTACCACCACAATTGCTTTTTTTGCTTCTATTATTATTATTATTATTATTATTATTATTATTATCATTAGTAGTAGTAGTAGTAGTAGTAGTAGTAGTAGTATTAATTAGGAGTCATTTGATCAAAGAAGTATTTAAAAAGGCCAGAAAATGATCCTGTTTTCTACAGCAAGGCTCTGTTTAGTTTTATTTAACCATGCCAGTATTAAAGAAAGTAGTAAGGAAATGAAAGCAGTTTTAATTAAGTTAGAACAATTATGACAAAAACATTACTTTGCTTCTTTCCCACATTGTTCATGTCCTTGTCTCTAGACCACTATGGCTGGAGTCTTGAGGCTGTGTGGTTTGTGTATTTAAATGCTGAGTACAGTTGCCCCCACAGTGACTGTCTGTCATCGTCTTCAAGGTCAGAAACACTCAGTTCCATCTGACAGCAGAGAGTCTCCTGAATAGGTAAGGAAATACCAGAGAAAGACTGACAGACAGTGCCCCCATCTGGAGTTTCCTGGCAAATGATCACGTCAGTCCCAGACTTTTACTGCATGGTCCATGTCAATAGTACATATATATGTAGTGTTTTTTACATTTCAAAAACTACAGTTGTCTGTGACTTCTCCTGCCTTTTTCTCCGATTAACTTTGCCTTCATATAATTTTTAGATTCAACTAAACCTTTATATTATTTGTACAACTAACGAAATTGTACATGCAAGTATGTCTTCCACTTCAAGTTGGGTTTAATCAACTACAGTGAAATGTTTAGAGAACAAACACTGTATGTTACAGTCCATGGTTCATGTTTGTAAATGAGGTTGCTGTATGACTGCCTTACCACAATGCTATTCCACCTCCTTCCACTGGAGGGGTGCCCTCCACATGCTTGGTCTGGAGGAAAGTGTCTCCATAGAAACTAAGACAACGGTGGCACATGGGCTTAGAGGCTGACTGGGCAAATGGTTTTTCTTTTGGAGGACAATGACACCAGGGTGCACTGGCGCTGAGTTGCAATTGAGAACATCAAGCAGAGATATTGAGTGTCAAACAACAGACACTCATTTTTGCCCAATTTAAAGTGCATTTTCACACCCAGTAATGAAGATAAATAAATGTATTCATGCATTCAGTACGATACAAGATGACTAGTGAGTGTTTGTGCACTATGCTGTGTGTGTGTGTGTGTGTGTGTGTGTGTGTGTGTGTGTGTGTGTGGTGGTGGTGAAGGCTTATACTTCCACCTTTTAGTTACATTTTTAAATGAAATATTAGCACAAAATTGAAACAAAGTCTGACAGGTTACTTTTTTTTTCAGAAAATAAAACACACTTTTAAATGAATAACATATAACCTATTATTTACCCATACAAATGTTTGTCATATTTATGGTTTTCTTTTGGTTTAATTACAAATATAGGAAGCAGAGAAGAAATTTTCACTCAACATAAGCATTTATGATAACATGTCATTGGATCCTTCATTTCCTCTTTTATGCTTCTTATCCACGTTTTTCTCTCCTATCTCTGTTATTATCTAGTTAATATCCTGCCTTTTATCTACACCCTAATCAAGTTGATGACAAAACATGACTTCCCCAAAAATTGCCCACTGTGTTGCAACAGTATCCCGCTGGCTAATCTCATGTAGGGAAATCTGACCACCACTCCATAGAGGAAGCAGCCCCTCTCTTAATTAGCTCAAAAGGTAGACGGAATCAAAATCTCAGCTGAAGATTATGGTGGGGGGGGGGGGGGGGGGTTGTTTCTTAAAAAGCTCATCCTAATGACATGATATTAATGTCATCTTAATGACAGGACTAATAGGATGAGCCTGGGTTAGAATAAAGATGATTGAGGCAGAGTGAGGGATGGAGAGACAAAAACAGATAAAGAAAAAGGAAAACGAGACCACTCACAGTCGACTATACTGTACATTTCTTTGAAAGCCCAATAGCATGATGGCCTTAGAACCCCCTCGCTAAGCTTGTCTAGACTGAAACTGCTTCAGATTAATATTAATGAAGTGAGAGGACAAAAAATTACAGAGGTGTGGAGAGTGACAGTGTCAGATGAGAGACGTGAGAAGGGACAGCTTATTAGCTTTACATCTTTAGCGGGCTTGATTTGACAAGTGATGGCAGTTGATTACAATTTAGTTTTAATGATATGGTGATATATTGCAGTTCTTTTTTGTTGCAAAGAGAACACTAATTTAGACTCTTATGGCATAAGGCAGATCTGTCTGCTGGCTCTGACAGCTAACACTAATTTGTTTTCATTTACACAGCTACTACAGTTCAAGACATACCCTAAATTAAATTTGGAAATCCAGCGTTGCACTTTCTGTGTCATATAACTGCTTCCTTTAAAGGGTTAGCTGCAACATGGCTGAAAACAGTATATAGGTATCATTTTCTGAAGTAAATTATCCAATAACAACAGTACAACACACTTGTAATAATAACATCACAACAACAAGCTTAAAATTGGATCCTGTATATCTAAAAGAAAATCTTGATTTTTGAATGTTTTCTATTTGATGTCTGCACTTTTTATTTAGTGTTCATTTTTACAACTTATTACACCCATGAACAAGTTATCTGTGGTATTATCCACAGCTTTTACAAAAGACAAGTTACTGTGCTGTAGGAAAACATTAATGTATTATTATATTGTCATTTTCAGAATAAAAGTTGTCATAAACTACACACCAATTATTTTCCTTCCAATTTTGTAAAAATTTCTTGTTATAAAATGACATCAGGAGCACACCAGCATGTGATTGACAGATTATAGCAGTTTCTGTGTCTCTTTCTTACAAATGCAGTCTTATTTTTCTCCTCAGCTGCTCCCATTTAGAGATCGCTACAGCGGATCATCTGCCTTCATCTCACCCTATTCCTAGCATCCTCCTCTGTAACACCAACCCCCTGTCCCTCTTCAGTGCATCTATGAATCTTACTCATTTCATGACTGCAATCATGCCATTTTTTTCAGTATCAGCTAACTTCAGTTGATTTTATGACTTTGGTATTATTGTTTGAATCACTTTAGTGGTTTTGTTGCTTAATTAGGAAATAAATAAAGCCTTTTATAGAGGTACACAAAGACAGTCTTTTGTTCTGTTTTATACTTCTCAAGAATTAAATAAAGACTAAATCTACAACACACTACGGTTAGAATTTATTACTATTACATGAGCCCTGTTTTTGGAAATAACTACCATTACAGTATGCTACCTTGACATATTTTTTATTGTGAAAAAATATTTTCTGGCCCACACTTGCCTAAGAAAAAGCAGACAGAGAAAAATCAAATTGAATTTACTGTACATTGTGTGATCAACTCACCAAGGTTGACTCTGACCCGAGATGCATCATGTCAGATACTTGAAGGACACATTTTTTTCGTCCGCCTCCTTCTTTGTCTGCCTCCGCTGACTGGTTTCCTGTTACTGAATACTGTTGGAGGACACCTTTTCACCTGCCTGAGTCTTGCTGTTGAGTTCAGCGTATCAAACTGAGTCGTCTGTATCAAACAGTGTCGGGGGCAGCCTATACTAAAGATGTGATGACTTCTGAAAATGTCGAGTTGAAAATGAAGTGAACAGACTGAAACATTATCCTGGGGAATTTGCTCATTAAAGTCAAGATTGATCCCGTGGTTTGCATCATAAATACTTCACTATTAAGTAAAATAAACAAATAGATGCAGCCTTGTTGGTGGATCTTTGCATAATATTCATCATTAAAAAAAACAAACGAATTCCCCTCTGAAATCGTCAGCTCTTTAAATGACAGCAACTATGCAAAACTATGATCTTTAATCTTTAATTTTTGTTTGGAATATTAAAGGTTAATGAAGCAACTATGCAAAACAAGTTTGCATAGTTGCTTCATTAACCTTTAATATTCAGAACAAAATTAAAGATTCATGACGAGGAAAGAAATTCAGATTCTTTATGCTTTGTAAGGTCTCCAGGCTTCCTTTAAAACTACGCCCCACAGTAAAACCATGGTTCAACAAGATAATGCCCCACTATGAACAACCTAGTAATGCAGTCCTAGTATATTAATCACAGGTAACATTTAGTGTCGATTAAGTGCTTTTACTTTAACATGCATTACTATGCAAAGGTCATGAGCCACCCCTCATTTATTTATATTTTCTCATCATTTTTAAAATGTGACCTGACACAGGATCTGAGAGAACAGATGGATTATCTGGTCTTTCAGTTGATCCACCGAAGCCTCATCAAAAATGGTTTCAGTGGAAGGTGGCTGTCAACAAGCCATTCTAGAAGAATAAGGAGAAAGGAATGGGACTTACCAAATTACTCAAGTAATGAACTGAAAATCTGACTGTAACTGTGTTAAAGAAGAAAGGTGACCATACCAAATATTGGCGATCAAGCTCGTTACAATTATACACACTCTGCTTTCATATAATGTATGTATGTATGTTTGCACTTTTTCTTTAGACCCGAGTTAGACCACTGTACCTATTTCTCATTTTTCTAACAAAATATAGAAATAGAAATCATTTTAGTGTTTAGGCGAACAACTATCTCAAGCTTCACGCTTAGGTTTAGAAAGGAAAGTGTCCCGAATGGTGGTGTTACACCACGCAGAGTTTGGTAAAGCTGGATTTCTACATTATGAAGGAATTCCCTCTTGTCTTTTTTTTCTTTTCTTAAACAGCGTACAATTATATATATATTTTTAAACATCGCCACTGCTGATGTGATTAGAGGTGTGACCTTATTAGACGTTTCCAGTTCACAATTAATGTCTGCAAGTTGCTTTAGGACAACTGTAAATACTGAGGAGGGTGGTTAACGCCACTTTTGTTTTAGCAGCGTGTTCAGCACCATGGACAGAGAGCCAAACAATGATTGGGTCAACAATACAACGTCAAGGATTAGAGTAATCAGGCCATTGGTCTGAATCAAAGTGACAGCAGATTGAAGCACGGTGATTGGCCGACAGACAGCATAGTTAGGATCGATTCCTGTAGTCATACAGAGCAAAACAAAGTCTTGAAATAGTTTAACAGTTTACCTGTAGATTCCGTCCGATTGGATTTCATCTGTTTAAAGCGAAGGTGAAGCTTCGGTTGTAGAGCACGTTAAAGAGAGGAGCGGCTGCTCTCTGGAGGAGGTAAGCAGATTATGTTTCCTGCCGAATCCGTAATTCCTGGCTCTGCAGTTCAAATACATGTGCAGGGAATGTGTGTTGGAACATTTCATTCGATGAAATGCGGCTTGCTTGTTGATCGTCACTGGGTTTGGGGGCAGATTGCCTGATTTATGTTTCTGTTAAACCGGAAGGACTAAAGTGTTATCAGCACCACTGGGACATGACTGGGAGAGCACACACATTAAATCCCCCGGCAGAATGTCGACGGAGACGTGAATTTGTAACATTCTCCTTCCTCTAAAGTACACTGTGTTTATGTGGCAGCGATGTAGAATCCATTCCTTCACCGGACTTCCTCCGTTGCCAGTGACATGCAGTTGAAACGCATGCAAAGTGCTATACACACTATATTAATCTGAAATGTTTTCTAACTTCACAGGCTGAAAAGTCTGAAAGAGGGATTACTCGAAACAGCAAGCTTTACAGTATTTCCCAATGGCCGGTCAGTAAATAAACTGTGACGAACTGAAGTCAAAATTAAAACATTACTCACCCGGATGTATTTAGTGTTATAACTGGTATTGAACTGTTTATTGCAGAGCCAAATTTCCCCCCACTGCCTGGATTCATTCCTCTCAAGCCGTGTTTCTACCAAGACTTTGAGGAGATCCCTGAACAGCATCGCAGCATGTGCAAGAAAATGTACCATCTGTGGATGCGTAAGTGAATAAAACTGAAGTTATATGTTATATGTTATTTTTTTGATTGTCATGATGCAAAGCTGTCATGAAAATGCAACTCCTATACAAACTTCCGAGCTTATGTTTCAAGAGAGAAACTCTTTTTTTTCTACCTTGGCTATAACAGAAAAACAGAAAAAAATAATTTTCCTGAAGGCCCCATAAAGTGTCTTATCCTCTGTGATCAGCTGATGATAACAACTATGAAACAGAAGGGCAGTGGTTTACAAGGGTCCTTTAGGTCCAAGAAGATTTTTTATGGGCTGTGGCTGTAATGTCCTGACTGGTTTATTTGTTAATGAGTCACAGCACTGACCAGATGGCCTTGGTTTGAGCAGAGCAGTAACAGTAAAATTGTGTTGAACAATCTTTGCCAGGAGCAGTTTCATCAAAGTTTACTGCACTATAAACATGAAGTACAGTGGTGTTTGCGACATTGCTGTACTCTGAAACTTCCTGCCTGTTCATGAATTCATGTAAGAGAACTGAGGGCAGGAGGAAGGGTGCGAAAGAGCTCAAAAATGATGTATCACTGACACAGGAGTCAGTGTCAGAACTGCTATAAGGAGCAGGGCAATACACCAATACGCAGTAAAAAGTATTAAAGGTGAAACAAGATTGTTAATACTTGCAAACAGTTTTGGTCAAATGAGACAAGTTCAGAAGTGAATTTTGTTAGTTGGGGATTTGGCAAAAGGGCCATATTGTGATAGGGGTAAGATGAGAATCAGTAAGTGTTTTAAGTAAAGATAGGGAGGGATTCACCAGTAAAGACTGTGAATATAAACGGTTAAAAAACATAGTTTAACTGTGACATTTTCAAGGGAAAACTGTAAAGAATTTATAATTTTCTTTATCATCATTGCATTATATAAGAAAACAGATTAAGAGAATCCAGAGAAGTTTTTGACCACAAGGGACGAGGCTGAGAATCAGTATGGGAAGGCCTGCAGTTCAGATCTGTCACCCACTGAAAAAAATTGGTGCATTGTGAAACAAAAAATACAATAAAGGAGACCACACATTTTTGAGGAGCTGAAATCTGACATCAGGCAAGATAGTGAAAACATGTAGCTATGAAAGCTACAAGGGTTGGTCTCCGCTGCCTCTCTAACTCATTAAAGAGATTGCTGCTAAAAGAAGAGGTGATGCAACACAGTTGTAAACATGACTCTGTCTTGAAATGTGATACAATAAATTTAAAACAAGTTCTAAAATCAGTATTACAAAAACAAAACCAATCAATTAGTTTCAGCATTTGAGATGATTTTTTGTGTATTGCAGAAAGAAATACATGTTTTAAATGATTTACAAACATTATATTCTTTAAATATTTACCTTTTAGGTGCTATTTTTTAAAGAAAATGTTATAGCAGGAAATATGCATCTGTCACACTGAAGAATTTATAATTGCTCTAAATTTCTTTTTGCGTGCGACTTAAAAAAAAAAAAAGATAAACATAAGCAGGTATTGAAAGTCCCAATCTGCTCAGATTTTTGCCTTCTGCCATGATGCACACACGGCTTGTTATTTTTGTGCTCGAGTACTTTTTCTTCATTTAATTTGTGAAAATCATTCTAAGCTAACAGGAATTTTGCTGTGCTGTGCATTGGGGAAAGTGTTTTCCAAATAGCTGTCATGTGCCACCTGTGCAGTGCTTCACTTTTTTCTCTTTTTCTTGTAAAGTTTTTCAAAATTTCCCCAAAGACCAACATTTGAAACTGACATAGAGTTCTTGTTTAGTTTAAAAACCAAAACTGGAATGTGAATGCAGAGGCTGAAATGGAGCCAAGTGTTGGTAATAGAAAATGACTTCAGCTAAAAAGTTATTTGTGGCTGTCTCCTCTTTACTTTTCCAAACTGGTCCATAGTTATGCATGTTTATGTATCAGACAGGTGTTTTTTAGGGCTTTTTCTTTTGCATCAATGCTTGATTTGTTGTTATTGTTGTTGTTGTTGTTGTTGTGTTCTTACAGTTAACAGTGCCACACTTGTTGTGAATCTTTTTGGCTGCTTTGCTTGGATGTTTGGTGGAGGTGGTGTGACAAACTTTGGCATGGCCATCATCTGGGTCCTCATGTTCACTCCTTGCTCATATGTCTGCTGGTTCAGGCCCATCTACAAGGCCTTCAAGTAAGTCAAACATGAAGTAATACAATAATACCAAGCACTGTTTTTAACTATGTTAGTTGGAATGAAGTTGTTGTGTTATGTTTTAGATGTCATAGTATTAAGACCTTTTAAATATTATGTGTTATAGTTTCACACAAAAATAGTTCATGGTTGTTGTTGTTTTTAGCCCAAAATTAAGAGAAGTCTTTGAGATGCAGCTTTAAATGAGAGGTACAGATGTCTTTTCATATAAACAGGAAAAGGACATGAAATTTAACCCCTCTGGGTAAGGACCCAACTCTGACAAGGCAGCTCAAGATCCATCTATGTCACGATTCACAGGGAAAGAAAGAATTTTCCAGTTGTGGATAGCTCCCTGGGTCACTTCAACACACTATTCCATAGAAACAGTTAGCATTTGCAGTACATGAACCTTTCATAAATTGTTTATAAGATGAAAAAATGTATATATACTCTTTCATTTATGAACATGAAAATTGGACATTGTTAAATATGACAGAAAACAAACATAAAACAAACTCACTCTGAGTCTTACATAGATTAAATGCTAACGAAGCTGAATACACATCTAAAATAGTGGTCTGCTCTTGTTTTGTCTTTAAGCTAATTTGTCCTCCATTTTTGTAAAGTGCTGAGTAGCAACAGGGATAAATGTCCCTTCAGGGACAGAAGGACACTCAGAACATTCTCTAACCTTTCGCTGAAGGGTAGTGCAATTTTCATATGCTCTGCTGACATGAATATATTGTCTCATGCGCTGACACACTACATGGCAGCAGCATGGGCTGCTGGGCTGCCAAGAGAGATGTTGATGTCGAGTAGGGGAAACTGTCTTTGTTTAAAACAGTAGATGATGCAACATGTAGACATACAGTATATAGCACTAAATTTAGCTTCACAGATGTAACTGCTTAATAGTCTTTTTTTTTTGTATTCTTCACAGGAGTGACAGCTCTTTCAACTTCATGATCTTCTTCTTTGTGTTCATGGCTCAAGTTGGGATTAGTGTCATCCAAAGCATAGGCATCCCAGGATGGGGAGTATGGTAAGACTGGGCAGAAGTGTCAGGCACAACTTCACTTACTTTCAAGGTGCAGAGAAGAGTATAACGTCTGAAGAGAATAAAGCTCCAGCAACACTTCTAATATAAATTAATAACTTTATTTTTTGTTTAACATGTTTTGGGTTGTTGGCTTAATGGTAACCCTAACGAAGGTTACAAACCCAAACATGCCTGTCATACTCAAAGAGCAGACGGGACCCAAACGCAGACTTAGAATGCAGTTCGTGAATTTATTTTCAGCAGGGGTGACCAACCTGGGTCAAGACACCTGAATCAAATGATTAGTTCATTACCAGGCTTCTGGAGACTTTCAAGACATGCTGAGGAGGTAATTTAGCCATTTAAATCAGCTGTGTTGGATCAAGGACACATCTAAAACCTGCAGGACACCAGTCCTTTGAGGCCTGGAGTTGGACACCCATGATTTACAGTGATGTGTTACAGTGTCTTTCTGTGGAACCTCCACAGATCCTATGCACAGTATACAAGCCGATGGTCAGATAGATTTCACTGTCTTTAGACTCGATAGCAAAACAGTTCACACTCACACGGAAAAATCCTCTTTGAGGAAAACAGAGAAGACTCCTTGAAAGAAGAGAAACACACAAGGACCCAGCTGATAAACTTACAGAACAGGAGTGAGTATCTACCTCTACTGAAGGAATTTTCTCAGTATTTGAAGGGAGCTGACTGATCACCAGATGAGTAGTAGGTGAGTTGATTACTACAGGTGTGCCAGGCTGGAGGGCGGGGCCTAAGAGGATCACACCTCTGAAAGGTAAGGTGTTGTTACCACACACACACACACACACAAACAAACAGAGAGAGAGAGCGCACCAAGGTGGAGAGTGAGAAAGACTGACAGAAGTACCAGGAGGACTGAAGCACTATGACAATGTCGGTCAAACAATATATTGTTTCTGGAGCGTTATCCTCTTCAGAGTCACAGTAAACTATAAACTTATATACTACTACTTATATATGTCATATACTGTATATCTAATTTGTTTACATTTGACTTACAATGTTCAAATTTGGAAAGGCATATTTTTGTGTTTATTAATCTATTCAGATATTTGTTATGAAAATTACAATTATATTTTGTATAGTTAACTGTTCTGACACTAAAACAATTTAAACTTAATTCTAAAACAATAAATGGTATTACACAAATGCCACAGACAGTTTGGCAGACATTTTTACCAGCATACGTGCATGTTTGATCAATTGCTGTGCAAATAAATCTGAACATTAAAATTGGACATTGTTTAATATGTCAAAAAACAAGCACAAAAATTAAACAAACAATTAATCCCAACAAGTGTGTTTTAGGTGCATAAATAGTTTAAGTTCAGGTTAGTTGAGATGTATTTTTGAAGACTTTGTTGCTTTCATTAACATGACAGTGATGGACCATCAGATATGGCCCTCGTATAACTTTTATGATAGTCCTGTTATTAGATTTTGAGAGGCTGTTAAAGCAATCCTCAAAATGTCACCTTACTCAAGCTGATGATCACAAATTAATATTATGACAGTCTCCATAAAGTTTATAAATGTCACCATGTGCAATTCCATACCCTCATGCATAAGCTATAAAACTTTTAAACTTTATACTAAAGTATTTAAAGTCTACAAAATCATTGCCATTTGACAGCCTGATGTTCAGTGGTAATATGAGTCAGTCCAATAGCAGATTCCTGTAGTGTTAAGATTCTAAAATTAAATCCTCTTTTTTTCATTGCCGTAATGGTCCTTTCTATCTTTTTCAGTGGTTGGTTGGCTACTATCTCCTTTTTCAGCTATAATATTTTGATCGCACTGATCATGCTGGTCCCTACAATCATGTTCACTGCTGTGGCCTGTCTGTCCTTCATTGCACTCACCAGGGTAAGACTTTTACTGGTGCATTACTTCAAGGGAGGAAAGTAGATAGGTATTTCTTATAAAGGCTAATTCTATTAAATTGAATTTTTCAAAAATTATTTATCTGTAGCTTCAAGGCCATGTTCATTCCAGAAATTTGATTAATTTTATTCATTCCTGCAGAGCAGCACTGTTGGGTTTACCACTAAAATGAGAATCCTTTTAAGTATCTACAGCCCTATACAAATGGTTTAGGTCTACAGAATTAAGGATTAGGAAATAAAGTATCTAATCTATGTCAGCATCAACTTAAGTAATTAAACCTACTTTACTTTTAGTCTATAATTGCTTCTTGATAATGACTTGTTATTCCACTTTGAATGCAGATCCATAATTTCTACCGGGGCAGTGGGGCTAGCATGACTAAAGCTCAGGAGGAATGGTCCACTGGAGCCTGGAAGAACCCTCATGTCCAAGCAGCAGCCCAGCAGGCTGCCATGGGTGCTGCAGCTGGAGCAATGCAGGAGCAGTACTCCAGCCCGCAATACAATGAAAACCAGATGTAGAATTTCAAGACAGAAGGTCAAGGACATGAAGTCACAGCAATGCCAAAGGCTGAACAACCAGGCTGTGAAGATCTTAACGATCTCTATTGACAGGGTTGATTCTTAAAAAGCAACTCTTTCTTACACTATGCAAACAAATAGCTCTTAACATATATAGGAAGCTGGAATTTTGCCTTCCTCTATTAAAGGACATGCTAATCATTTGTAGTCTTTTACACGTGTTTCGTATGTGTTTTTACTCTTCAAATGAAAGTAGTTTTCAAGACGTAGTAGCTCCATTCTATGAGTTGGATATTAATATGTCAATCTGCATGTTTTTGTAGCAAGTTTTACAAACGAGGTCAAAAAGGTTATAACCACCTTTGAAGTATTTAAATGAACGTATTATTATACTAATGTACTGTTAGAATGATGAACTATTTAGGAAGTTGCTTCATCTTTTCTTTTTTGACTTAAACCAAAGATCCAGTGTCACTTTGCAACTTTATATTAGATGATGCTACTCTGTAAAATCTAACTAAAACCTCATTAATGCTTCTATGCAGTTCATCGGGGATTGCACTGTAAAATCAAAGGAAGCTGCAGTACTGAATGGTGTATAACTGTTACAGTAAGAAAGAGTATTATTACAAGCCTTCAGGTGGAAATATATTTGGAGGGCCCTCTTTGATGTCCTTGGTGCTTCTTGTTGACATGCTTATTTTCCACCAAAAAGCATCAGATTTACATCACAGGTTTAAATGAGTTGTAATGGTTATTTTACTTTTAGAAAAACAAAAAGCATTAGATATCTGACATGTGTTCTGATCTTCAGTTTGTCTAGAAAAGTCACTGTTTTGTATTGAATGTCAATTTAGGGTGTGCCCATTTGTAAGATGCAAATGTACCATTTGCCAGAGAATCAGCCTCTTGCTGTTTGGCAGGTTGACCACAGAGAGGCGCTGATGGTTTTAGCATGAAATAAAAAGCTCCAACACTTACCAATTACCTTCATTTATCCTTCACAGATTACAGTCTGCACTTATTGTATTGGGTTATTTTGTCATGTGCATGTTTTAGCTGTAAGATTCTTTTTTGTTGTTGTTACATGAATCACACACAAACTTGTATGGCCTGCTGATCAGGCCACATAAGCAGGAGTAGGATACCCCCACAAGCCCAAGAAGTGGAATATGGGATTAAAATATTATTGCTTGAAATCATTCCAGGTACAGTTGCTGGTGAATGGCATGGATTGTCACTCCAAATTCAATGTATTTATTTATTATTTATTTTTTTTAAAGAAGGAAACAAGAGCCCTTAGGAAGCTTCACTGTCAGGTATCATGATGAGCAAGCAAACACATATCCATTTTATGGCTTGTAACAAATTATGTTTCCACTGGAAATATATACTATATATACTGGCATGGTGATACTTTACAATACAAAAAGGATTTTCTTTGGCTGAAGTGAAAGACCAAAGTGCACCAAACTTTACTATATAAATGCAGGCTGTTAACTTTGTTCTAAGATTTTCCTTCCACTGATTGCAAATAGTTTTTCATATTATTATTTTGTGCTTTACTGAAGGAGGTTGCTTTGCAAAAACTCTATTTGTTTCCTGTTTGACTGTTTTCTCATATTTGCCCCATTTAATCAAGACGTTGTACTCAATCATTAAAATGTGATTTTAAATCGTTTCCAATACATTACACACAGCAAATGGTACTGCGGCCACCAGTAGCGGTTTTAGATACGGGCGACACGGGCGGTTGCCCGGGGCGGCATCGTGGTGGGGAGCGGCATCACGGGCATCGGCCAAAAAAAAAAAAAAGCTCCCCCGACGTCAGCCAGCGCATATTGGGAATGGCGTACGCACCGATCGGTTTTCTATCGCCCATTTGCGGGGAGTAACGGCGCCCTTCGTTTGCGAGGTGCGCCTGCTGCTTGCGGCGCAGGGAGGAGAGGGCGGGGCGGCGGGGGATTCTCTGACCGGCTGGAGCAGCACCTAACCATCTCGCAAAATAAAACAAAATAAAAACAAAACAACAAACACGAAAACACCAGACATTATGATACAGACTTATAATTGGCACCGATGTTTTTTCGAAATTCTATAGTGAGCACTCGGTGCACCTGCTTGCTGCCGAAGTCAAAGTAAACTTTATTATCATCTCCGCTACATACAGTCCAGTATATAGAGAGACGAGACGACGAGGCTCCAGTTACAGCAGTGCAAGTAAACAAACAATATATATAAGAAGAGTAAGAAAATAAATATACACTTTAGGACTAGGGGTAAAGGGATCAATAACAATTTAATATTTACAGTTTGATGATTTAAAGTCTCACACACAACCCGTCGAAAGGGGGGCTGCTTCCAAATAGAGCACATTTCATTTATAATGCTGTAAATCCAAGCCCATTATGTATTTATGACTTGAATCCTGGGTTGTGTGAAATCTCAGAAATAAACCCTAGAGACGAAGTGAATCTGTGAACTAAGGTGTAGGTCTGTTAGGTTATGTTGTGGTGATCCTCGGGTTGAGAGATGGGTGTTCATACTGGAGTGCAAAATTAAAACCAATGGAAGATGGACAAGAAAAGTTCAAAGCCATCAGGTCCTCAGTTTAGAAAAAAGAGAAAAGAAGAGGAGGAGAAATGAGCAAAAGATGCAGGTAAGCAGATGTGTGATTGGATAATGGCAGGTCATCCTGAAACAATCAGAATCAGAATACTTTATTAATCCCTAAGGAAATTATGTGGGTTACAGTTGCTCCAAGAAGAAATGGTAAAAATAGTAACAGTAACAGACTAAACTCCAAACAATACAATATGTTACAGATTTTAGTATTAATTAGTCATTGTCAATTGTTGATTTGTCCTGTTCTCATTGCATGACGAATTATGATGGCTGTTTGGTATCCGTTTGCATACTATGCATACTCTCTCTCTCTTCATATGTGTGTCTGTGTACAACCGTTTTATGTTAATGTACAGTCTTTAATATGTTTTGTGTGTCTGGGGGCGCCAGAGGGCGTGTTCGCCCAGGGCGCCAACGCCAAACAGGCTAGGACCGCCACTGGCGGCCACATTTAAACACTGTTAAAATGGCAAATTAAAAAGGAACTTACTTTGCCTGTAGATGGCAGCATTGGCCCTCTGTGGTGGACCACCAGTCACACTGACTGTCCACCAGGGGCACTACATGACCTTTGTTTTTCTTTACAATTAAGTATTTATAAAGTCTGATCCAAAAACATGAAAATGCAGAATTGATATTACTTGCCTACATTGAACTTTGTATTTATTTCTGAACTTACATGCAGCAAATGCAATTTCTCCCTAGACAAACTGGTGACCATCCCAGATTCAAAATGCATTTTAAACGGATTTATCTGTGGATGTTGTTGTCCTTTATGGTTTCCCTCTTTTTCCATTTTAAGAGTGATAGAATTACTATGTGGAAAGAAATTATACAGTGATACAGAAGCCCAAAGGACCCACTGACAGCAACCAGCAAACACTGTAATTGCCATACGCATGGAAATCTCTTGTGACAAGCACTGACAGCAAAGACTTGTGTCTTCAGGTAAACAGGACCGCTTGTCAACTACAGAATATAGTCAGTGATTCATAACAAATCAAGGCTGACGATATGTAGCGCTTTTGTATATTCTGCTTTGCAAATCATACTGCGTGCATCTCAGAATTTCATTTTGCTTACAAAAAAGGAGATCTGACCTAATTGCCAACTGAATAAATAACATAAGTTTATACTGGACATTCAGTTAATGATGCTGAGTAAGAACCACGGGGGTCAAAGTTATCCTGACTTGTAATTCTTATTGTAACAAATTTACTCCAAGATCCTATACAGGCCGCTGCACTGGCTTGTTTGTGACATTGTGTAGCTAAAACAAAACAAACAAATAAATAATACACTGCTGCACTTTTTTGTCTTCAACTATGTTTCACTGTTTTAAACATTTCTTGGATCCTGGATTAGTGTACATAAACCTCACCATTTTAACAAACATGTGGCATCTTCCTTTATATTTGCTGAAATACGCTCACTGGCCACTCCATTAGATACAACTTGCTAGTACTAGGTTGGATCCTCTCAGGCTTCAGAAGTGCTTTGATTCATCGTGGCATAGATTCAACAAGGTGCTGGAAACATTCCTCAGAGATTATGGTACATATTGACTTGATAGCATCACACAGTTGCTGCAGATTTGTTCCACCACATCCCAATGGTGTTCTGTTGGACTGGTACTAAGCCCAAAAAAAGTCTGCCAAGAAAATATCCCCTACACCATTACACCACCAGCAGGCTAAATCACTGATACAAGGCAGGAAGGGATCCATGCTTTCATGTTGTTTACACCAAATTCAGACCCTATCATCCAATGGGGTGATAGGGTCACAGCTGAAATTGAGAACAGGTAATGTTTTTTCCAATCTTCTATTGTCCAATTTTGGTGAGCCTGTGCACAGTTTCGTGTTCTTAGTTGACAGGAGTGGTGTGGTCTTCAGCTGCTGTCGCCCATCTGCTTCTGCATACTGTGGTTGTAATGAGTGTAATTTCAGTTACTGTTGCCTTCCCATCAGCTTGAAGCATTCTAGCCAGTCTCCTTTTACGTCTTGTATCCTGACAACTGCTGCTCTTTGAATGTTTTTGCTTTTTTCAGAACATTTGCTGTAAACCCTAAAGATAGTTTGTGCGAACATTTCTTTAGATCACCAGTTTCTGAAATACTCAGACTAGTCAGTCTAGCACCAATCAAAATGCAACATTGAAATTCCCTTTAATTATCTTTCTTTGTCATCTGATGTTCAGTTTGAACTTCAGCAGTTTGTCGTGACCATGTCTAAATGCCTAAATGCAATGATTTGCTATCATGTGACTTACTGTCCTAATAAAGTGGCCACTGAGTGCATTACCTCAGCAGGAACAACCTGTAAACACACTGATAATAGATCCATCCTTTAATTCAATGAACAGCTGATAAGAGGACGATTATGATTTATTTAAATATTCATATCTTTGAGTAATAAGTATCTGCTGAATCTGAAATGTGACTCAAACTGATAATGCTTTCTTTCAACTGAAACTGCTTTAAGTCATCTATGAAAGGCAATGCATTAGATTGCAAATGTATTTGGGTTTCACAAGGAAAGATGTGTTGTAGTTCAAACATCATAAAAGTTTAAAACCTAGTTTCGTAATTGGAAAAAGTAAAGAAAACCACAACTGAGTTAATTGCAAAACTAATACCACATTTACACACAAAGTTTACTGTTAAGCACCTCTTCCTTGTCATTAGTCATGCCAACAGTGGAGAACAGAAGGGTTGTGTGAAAGAACAAAGTAAGGTGCATATAAATGGCATAGTATGACAGTGCACAGTGGGTCTTTGTGTTTAATTTCTCAGAGATAGAGTGCCCTTTCATGCTCTTAAATACACTAATACACACACACACTCTCATTCACACACACTACTGACTGGACAAAGTTGTACTGGCATGGGTCTATGCAAACACATAGGCATGCATTTATGCTTGTGTTTCAGACACAGATGTGCACGTGGAATCCAAACACCCAACATTTTTTTTATAACTGTTCCCTGATGTTCATAGACTTAAGCAGAAATTTGGGTAAAATGTGAATGTTCATGCAATGAAAAAGGCGTTCTCGTCTATCTGTGACCTGCAAATACAGCTCATGGCAAGAATTACACAGAAAATGTTCAAATTGAGTTTAACAAATGACCTAAAGAAAGAGTCAGTCAGCGTGTGGGAGTGAGTCGTTTAACTCTGCCCCTGTGAGTGTGCATCTGTAGCCTGCAAATTGGGCAGCTAATGATCATGCTGGCTTAAAATAGAATCAGAAATAAAACGAAGTAAATAATAATTATGCTCGTAATTATTTGAAAAATTTCCATTTGCCTCTCTGTTAAGTGGTTGCTGTTAATGATAGCCCTTAGATCTGGTGACCCAAAAGAAACCACTGGCTTTGTGCGTTGAATGATCTCTTTGCAAGATGCCATTATCACACTAACAGCAACTAAAATCAAACGAGTTCACTGAAATCATCAAAGATTGCTCTGACTTGAAGTAGGAATCAGCCTTTTATCTTTAATTTAAAACAAAAGCTGAAATTGAAAAGTTGAACGTGGAAATGATGATTGGGATACAGAAAGGTTGTTTATGATTTTCTAGCTTTAATCATAAAAATAGCATAGACTAAAGTAGCATCCTTTGTGTCTAATGTAAACATAACTCACACTAAAGTCTGGTCAAGGCTAGGTTTTTTTTTTTAACATTTAGTTCCCCCCCTTAGCCATACTAAAGGCTATAGATATTTTGTAAACGTCATACTATTCCCTAAAGCAAAGTGACAGGTTGTTCATCTTTTGAAATACAACAGGGGTGTAGTCGCAGCTGGATTTTCTTCTGATAAAAAATAAAATAAACACATTTTTACCTCCCAAAAATATTGGCATCATTTAGAATAAATCCCAAACTAGATCATCTTTACATGTGCATGATGAGAAAAACCAGAGCCAGTTACTAAGGAGGGGTCACCCAGCTGTCTGGAGTGGGGCCATTTCAGTCATCTACAGCGAGGAAGTGCTGCTGCCACCAGGCTGTGAAATCACCGATCTGATGATGGGAGTCGCCCCCTTGACAATGCAGGGAACAGTGACGGTGGACATTGGAGAATGAGTCTGGTGAAATATGGGCCTGTCATAAAGCAGAAAGGCTGAGCAGAGCGGTGCAGGGCCGTCGCTCTCCGTGGCTGACTTCATCATTGACACTCCCTGTGGAGCCAGTAGATGGGTGGGTTTTTTTGCTGGGAGATTGGGGGGACCTGATTGAGGCTGGAAGCCTATCATCCCTATGCAACATCTCCCTATTTGTTCCAAATGCTTAGGACCTTAAACCCAAATATCAAAACTTCAATTTCTGCCTTTCAAGGAAAAAAAAACATAATGAAAATTTATTGCCCTGTTGTTGTAACCATGAAGTCTCCCAGGGATGCTGGAGAAACTGTCCATTTGCATACCCCTTAAAATTGATGAGTGAGGAAATTGAGGGAACTAAGTTGTAAGAAAGACTGCTTATGTTTGCAGCAGACACCAAAGACAAGCCAGATGTTTCATTGATGATGCAGGCAGTATTTAAACTGTCAGCCAGTACACTCGAGTGTGTCTTGTGCCTATGACACAAGCTTCTTCATTGTCTCATATAATGCCCAACACTTTCAATGTGGTGTATTAACACAAGAAGTGAAATGTTTGTTAACTCAGATATATATGGTGGAGTCAGCTCTGTGTGCAGGATGAGCTATTATCAAAACAAATGAGCCAGCAACTGCAGCTGCATGTAAATCAGAGCAGTTTTTCCCTTACTATTCAAAAGTGTTGAGCCATTCACTATCTCCCAGCCAGTGGTTTCTCACCTGCCTCTTTTCCTGCTTTACAAAGCCAGCCTTTCCTCGTACCTTTCCCATCCAGCAATGTGTTTATCCCTACGGAAATGAAGATTTCTTCACATCTTTATTCATTTAATTAGGTTGCAAAGCAGGACTAGAGCCAGAAGATGAATTACCTGTGGCCTTGATATTTTGCCACAGAATCTCTACACAGTAGGCTCTGCAGAAATTAGACCTCAAGTCTGGAGGTGGGCTTTTTGGCAATGTCGACTCACAGACTAGCCTCTATTCTCTGTTTTCACTAAATTCAATTAACCCTGCATAAGCCAGCTGTATTGAAGAATGGAGGTCTAAAGTCATGCATTTTACCTATGTATCATTTTAAGGCAGCTGGTCAAATTAGGGTGGAGTAATCTGACTTGTTCAAGATTGGAATGTAATGTGTAGGGCCAAGAAAGTGATTTAATAATCGTCTACAAACTGTATATTTATGTTATGCGTTGCATTCCATCGAAACTTAAACCCCCGAACATTCAGCATCCAGATTGTGATGGCCAACCACACTAAAACTAAAAGTCTGATTGAGCACAAATAGCAAATGTAATCTAAGCACAAAGCAGTCTGTGGTGATATGACTTTGATATGAACTGATGTGCACAATGGCTGTGGCCAAAATGGGATAGGTAGGTTAGGCAAATTAGTGAAGCTATGTTGTCATCTTGTCAACACTCAGTGTCACTGTACAGTGTCACTGTAAACCTATAATTATGCACTGCATGAGCAAGATAAATGTCAGCTCAACTACACTATCTGGTTAAGAGGGAAGGAAAAGTGGAAAAAGAGGATGGAAGACTAAACAAGCAATGTGGGGTAAATGAGGAAAAATGTAACAGCAGTTTTCAG
Organism: Aulonocara stuartgranti; assembly: GCF_965226115.1. Classification (NCBI taxonomy): domain Eukaryota; kingdom Metazoa; phylum Chordata; class Actinopteri; order Cichliformes; family Cichlidae; genus Aulonocara; species Aulonocara stuartgranti. Next base: position 11,593,824 of record NC_138939.1, on the reverse strand, counting down.
CTTTTCACCTCTACCACTTCCTGTTTGATTATATTGCGATCACCACTTAACAAAGATGCCAATGGCTGTTGGAAAAAGATAAAATAGTCTCCGTAGGAGATGGTCAGAAATATTTCATCACAACCTCTACAATCTGGCAGTATTCATCACAGATTGACTCCTCTTGATGCAGTCAGTACAAATGTAATGTCCCACTTATACTCTTGCTTTACTGTTTATACCGCAAATTGAACCAATGTACACTAACGATATAAAGCCCTCATTTTGGGTTTTTTTGGGGGGGTTTTTGCCTGTCCCGTTTGGCTCTTTTGCCCTCAGAATTGTTGTCTAAAGGCAAAGAAAGATGCCCAACGGATTTACTTTACCAAATTGACCATCCCAGCCTTGCCGTAATGGTCCATTTGATTCACCTTTTATTGTTTATTTTATTTTCACTTACTGAATACGGGACAGACTTGACTGGGGGAAAGAAGGGGAGAAAGAAAGAGGGAAAGAGAAACAGCTGAGAAGAGGGACGGGGGAGAAGGGCAAAAAACATAAACCAACAGAACGGGCAGAAAAAAAAAGAGAAAAAAAATGCATATATCAATCACCTGCTGAGAAAGAAAAAAGAAAACAAGCAGAAGAGAACAAGAGTAATAGAATAAACAACATCACAATGATATATGGGAATATGACAGTAAATACTAAATATTAAACATTATTGTGCAGCACATAAGATCAACAGAACACAGTGTGCTTTGAGGTAGGAGCCAAAAAGGGTGTAGTTTGTGGGTGTGATCACCCGTGTGTACACCTGTGAGCATGGACGCGCTTGTTTTTTTTTTTGTTTTTTTTTTAAAAGGTTCCTTCATGTAATGATCTGCTAGAGGGTGTGGGGGGGCCACAGCCCGTCCTCCAGGGCATGAAGCAGGTATGGAGGAGATCAAAACTCCAGACATCCAGAGGCCCTCAGAACACAAGAGACCAAGGAAGACCAACAGAGGGGCAGCCGCGCCACTGTCCCAGAAAGAGCTGAGGAGAGTCCCAGATGAGGGCTCACTCAGCAGCCGCGGAGCAGAAGCCAGGGGGAGTTGCAGTGACGCGCCCGTGAGCTCCGCTGGCAGCCAGCCGTGCCTGAGTGACCGAGCCCCAGGCCGAGAGGCCGGGGGCACCCCACCTCCGAAGTGGCCCGAGCGAGCCCCAGGCTCCAGGCCCCGATAAGCGGCCGCCAAGGAGTGAGCCGGTGTGTACCTGGACGCCCATCCCCAGACACAAAGAACCACCAACGCACCGATGTCTGAGGGAGTCCGCCACTGGCAGGGGAAGTGGTGGTAGGGGGAGATAGGCCTCCAAACCTTGGAGGGCCTGAGATGTCCCCAGAGAGGTGGCGCCTGACACCCAACCTGACATATAGACACAGACATACAGGCACACACATATACAAACATCCATTCCCACCCTCATGCTCTCATATGCACTTACTCCACACTCAACCAACGTGGAGACAGACTTAAAGAGACGCTGTACACACGATCACACTCCCCAAGCGTACTCTACGAACCGGGTCTAGGTACCCTTGCCCCTGGAGGGGGGAACTGCACCCAGACCCAGGTGGTGTTACCCTTTTCCCTGCGGTGGGGGGAGGCAGACCGCCCCGACTCCGCAGCAGCAGGGAGGCCCCACACTCCAGACCGCAGTCGGACGGCCAACTCCTCCTCCTAGCCCCCCTGCTCCAGCAGGTCGCAGAGAATGGGGGTGAGAGAAGACTCCAAACCTCCCTCCACCCGCTCATTGTAGTGTTGATGCATGTGTGTTCTAAGGTGCATTTAAAACCCAGGAGGGCATGGAGCTACCTGCCAGAGAGCAGCAGGTAAGCCCTCATTTTGTAACGATCGACAGCTTCAAAATCCTGGAAAAGGTGTTTCCGAGTGCTTTTAATCTTACGTCCATGAATTCTAGTTCTGCAGGGGGTTTGTGTATTCAATGACGTCTGCTACTATGCTGGAAGATCTAATCAGTTCTGCTTCACTTCACTCGATCTGTTTCCTCAATTAGGTTGCAAGCTTGCAGCTGCTTTACATAGGTTTTCTGGTAAAGTAAATGTGGCTTGTTGTAAGGGGAAATATTTGTTTGGGGGGGAGGGTGTTAGCGCGCTCTCTCTAGATCTTCTGCTTAGTGACTATCAGACATAACATTTTGCTGCTCAAAGCAGAGTATTTACATATATAATGAATTTGCTCTCATCGTGTTGCAGCTTGATCTGTGTGAGTTCTACAGAATTGCTCCCATTTTTCAGGATACCATCTTGCCACCTGATCTTTTAATCAGGTGCTAGCATGCTTGCAGAATTCATGCAGTGAACAAGAATATATAAACAGCATCCAGCAGAAGGTAAAAGATGCCTGTTACATTAGATAATGTGTTATTAATGAAGCGCTTTTAAAATCTTTTATGCTGTTTGAATTTCCATTGGAAGGAGACTCTAGAGCAGAATATTTAATGCCACACACGCTATCTTACCATAGGCACCTTGGATCAAGAAGAGCAAAATACTTCTCATCCCGTCTGGTGATAAGTATGATCTGATTTCACAATCACTGTATAATCTAACAGGCCTATCTGACCATTTTACCAACACCTCCTCCTGCTACATGGTGCTAATTGGGCCAATTTGTCCCTCCACTCGTCTCCTGTTCTAGTTCCTTATAGCCCTGTGTGCCTTGGCACTTTGTGCACTGTGTACCTTCTATATCTCAGCGATACCATGTGTGTCAGCTGGGTTTTCTCTGATACACTCCTTGGGGTATTTTTATGTGCTCCACTCAAAATCTCACACTGTTCACTTGGGTAACATCCTGTAGCATAGTTCTGATAATCGTAATTGCATATTTGTTTCTTGCAAGAAAAGGTCCTAAATCATTCATGTGAATGCAACTTAACAACTTTGACAGCCACTACAAATCCTGCTATAGGAAATGTGCTGCAATATATTCCTCTCATTAACAATAACACACGAAAAACATGAAACCAGCACTGTAAAAGAGCCTCATGGTGGATATTTTGTATTACTGCCTATACCCCACTGAGGAATATATGACTTCATCTAAGCTTCTAGAATTGCAGCTGCATTAAAATATGTAAATGCAAACACAGAGGAATACTTATGGAAAAACAGATATGCAACAGAAAGAGTTCTCAACAGAAAAAACAAATTCCAGTCTTTCTGGAAAGACCTCTAACAATATAATGCATCATTTGGCTTCTCTTGCTCATTAGAAGTTATTCATAAGTTTTTCTCCAACAAAAATACACAAAACACTAACATAAACACAGTTAAAGTTGAGGTCATGCCACCACATACTGCAATATTTTCACAAAAAAGCGTAGAGCTAACATGAGGTGCCTTTGTGTGAACAGCCTGAATAAACAGCCGTACAAGGAGGAAGTCCCATCACAGAGGTCAGGGTTTTGTTAGGACAAACCCAATAAGAGTGTGAGAAGTGCGTGTCAAAACAACAGGATAATGGATTCTAATTCCTCTGTGAGACAGGAAATCCGTCTACAAGGGACATCTGTGTTTTCCAAATACCGTATTTCACAAGTGAAACTCACCACACGGAGTTATCAGCTTATTACTTTAACTGCACACTGACATGTAATCTGAGACTGTAACACTATAATATTACCTTTGCAAAGATTGTCATAACTGTTATTCTGTTTCTTGTCACAAAAGAACTAATTCAGTTTTATTTTAAACCTTTGGTAAGGGGAAAAAGATTTTATCCCACTGTCCATTAATGTTTGTAGCATTGAATAGCAACACATGCCCTTTCTCAGTGAATAAAGTCTATCCATTTCTCATCAAGGTCGATTTTCAAATATACTTTTTTTTAAGCACAAAAGCGATTTTAAATTCATGCTGGCTTAGAAATTAGGTTATATCACAGCATTATTGTTATGTTCCACCTACAGTATTTATTCTTTTCAGGAAAAAGACTTTGTTCTCTTTTGTGATTTTGCAGATGCTTTAGAGTCCTCTCCTGTCCTTACAATGCGTATCCTCATTTATTTATTTTTTGATCTAGCCTATTTTTTAAAAACTATTTTTTAAAACTGTCTTGATTTTTTTTTCTGTCACAGCAGTGTGATACACCTAGTAATCATCATTAGTCTATATTACCGTCCGTTCTGTCCAAGTCATTGTTACTATATTTGCTACATCACATGTTAATCTGAGTTGAAGAATTAGAGACAAAAAAAATAGGTTAAAAACTGTTAAAATTGAAAGTTTAGTAGAGATCTAAATTATGTATTTGTCAGATGATTTGAGAGAAGAGTAAAGGAAGCCATCTATGTCCAATGTAAATAACCCTCATCGAACAAAGGTGCTGGCCTACAACAATAACTCAGCCACCTATAAGACAATCTTCAGATCCCTTCCCATGTGGTCTTAATAACTCACAGGATGGGAGGGTGGAGCAATGTCTCACAAAGGATTCACACATTGGCTCCTGACTGTAGTGACTCTTTCCTTACTTCCCACCTTGGCTCATGTGACCCTTAATGACTAGACTGCAACAAGGTAGGCCAACAACTCTCAAAGGGGTTAAATACCTGCTACTCTCTGATGAGAGGTGAAAAAAAGAAAAACGAAACTGAAGTCCAGTTGCCTTCATTTCAGGCACTTAAGAATACCATGACCAAGATAAGTGAGAACAGTAAAAGGATGGTGGTTCAGTGTTAAATAATGCCATCTCACACTATAAATTGGGTGTGTTAAAAGATGTTGGTTGTCTGAGGAGGAAGAAATGATGTATCACGTTTAACCATATTTAGACATGAAAGGACACCTTCGGGACTTCTTCAGTCTCAGCTGACTGCAGCTTTCCCCAACCTTATAAACAGTACATTTGGATAATGACTGAAACCAGCCCACTGAAGGAACAATTGGCTGGGAGGTCAGTTCCTTAATCTTAATTATGCAAATTCTCATGACCATTGATCAACAACCACTGTCCAAAACCCACTGATCAAAGCCCACTGATCAATGGCCATGAGTACCATTCACAGAGAGTTGGGGAATGGCTGCAATCACAGCATTGTAAGATGGCAAAAGATGAACCCTTAGGCCCCCTCCTCGATTCAGAGATGGTCTTTCCCTTTTCACGTAAATGGCCTCCTTGACTCCGCGCTCAAACCAGCGTTCCTCCCTGTACAGGATGTGTACATCCTCATCATTGAAAGAGTGTCCACTGGCCTGTAGGTGTAAATAGACTGCAGAGTCCTGGCCTGACGAGGTAGCTCTTCTGCGTTGTGCCATCCGCTTCGCCAAAGGTTGTTTGGTTTCCCCGATGTATAAATCCTGGCAGTCCTCCTGGCACTTGACAGTGTACACTATGTTACTCTGTTTGTGTCGGGGGACCCGATCCTTGGGGTGGACCAATTTTTGGCACAGCGTGTTTTGGGGTTTAAAAGCCACAGAGACCTGGTGTTTAGAAAAAATGCGTCTCAACTGCTCCGATACTCCTGACACATACGGGATCACTACAGGTTTTCGCTTGGGCAGCAGTTGTCCTTCTCTCCTGGATCGGCTGGAGCTTTCTTTAGGTGCCTTTCCAGCTTTGACAAATGTCCAGATGGGATAACCACATTTACTCAGGGCCTTCTTGATGTGCTGTTCTTCTGCTTCCCTGGCCGCTGTGTCAGTGGGGATAATGTTCGCTCTGAGTTGTAGCATCCTGATGACTCCCAGTTTATGCTCCAGTGGATGATGAGAGTCAGACCTTAAATACTGATCCGTATGCGTAGGTTTACGGTACACGTCAGCTTTTAGATGTCCCCCATTACTGATGGAAATCTCACAGTCTAAGAAGGCTAACCTGCCACTTTTCATATCCTCCCTGGTGAATTTGATGTGTTGGTCCACCGAGTTAATGTGATCCGTGAAATGTGGTACATCCTGAGATTTGATTTTCACCCAGGTGTCATCCACATATCTGAATCAATGGCTTGGTGGTGTTCCAGGGTAGGATAGCAAAGCTCTCTTTTCCAGTTCTTCCATGTACAAATTGGCCAAGATGGGTGAAATTGGGGAGCCCATGGCACACCCATGTTTCTGCCTGTAGAACTGAGCCTTGTATGTGAAGTAGGTGGAATGAAGACACAGTTCCAAAAGCAAACACACTTGTGAAAACTCTTTGTGATCCCGTATGTGTCAGGAGTATTGGAAGAGCTGAGACACTTTTTCTCTGAACTCTGCAACTCCCTGGCTCGCAAACCCCAAAACACGCTGTCCCAAAAATTGGTCCACCCCAAGAATCCGGTCCCCCGACACAAACAGAGGAATATAGTGTTAAGTGCAAAGAGAATTCCCATGATTTATAGACTCTGGCTAAGTCGATGGCACAACACAGAAGAGCTTACTCGTCAGACCAGGACTCCGCAGTCTATTTACACTTACAGGCCAATGGCCACACTTTTAATGATGAGGATGCACACATCTTGGACAATCACACCATCTTACATCTCGCTGTGATTGCAGCCATTCCCCAACTCTCTGTGAATGTTACTCATGACCATTGATCAATTGTCATTGATCAGTGTTTGTTGATCAATTTGCATATTATTGATCAAGAAACTGACTTCACAGTCCGTTGTTCGTCAGTGTACTAGTTTTAGTCATTATGCAAATATACTGTTTATAAGTTTGGGGAAACTGGATTCAGCTGAGACTGAAGAAGTCATTTGGATAAGTGATGAAACATTTCTTCCGCTCAAAACACTACGAGCCGACAGTTTGTTTTTTGATTACGTGACTGATTCATTTGGTGTCACCATGCAGCTGCATTCATTATTTGTTTTTTGTCAGTATCTTATATGGAGGGTGTATTTTTCTTTACTTGTAAAGGTCAGATTTGCATCCAAGCCAGAATTATGCCTGACAAAATAACATGCAGTACTTGGGAAAATGCCTTTGTGCATTAAACATATCACAGCTAATCTCTTACGAAGGAGGTGAATTCAGTAGCTTGTTACACTTGTCATAGAGCATTTCCCTTAGATCAGGTGACACATGCTACATGTGAGCTCACATGCAAACCTGCTGCATGAAGCACAGTCAACTATTGCTGTAAGAGCAGTGCATATAATCAACCTTATGTGCACACAGCAAACATGTAAATGTTTTTATTATACAAGACATTTTTGACAGGTGTTCACTGTTAGAAAAATACGGCACAGCCTCAAAACAGGTTAAAAATGCTGCATGTTAACCTACAGATAAGCTACTGCTCCACCGAATGTCAGAGTCACAAGTTGTTGGATTTTTCTTGGTAAGTGTACAGTACGATAATGATCTACAGACTGGATTAAAGAACTAAGCTTTTATAGAACAATATGAAAGACCTGCACAGAAAGGGGAAAAATTTGGATATGAAAAGCTTGAAAACACACACACACAAAAATAACAGTAAAAATCACATTTTGGTGCTTTGTCATTTGGCCAACACTTACATAATAGAAACCAGATTCTCCCCCCCCCCCCCAAAAAAAATATAAACTTAAATATTAAAGTAACATGTAAGATGTTCTAGTTATGAAACCCAAGTTCAGCCACTACTTATGACTGAAATACTGTGTGCAAAACCCATTTAATCTTTTTACATTATGTATTTATCTCTCTATATAAGTACTGCTATTGTTAGTGGCATGGTCTGTAAGTCTGTGCTTAAATCCAATTATATCATTACATGCATGCACGGGCAACCATGCATGCATGTAATCCAGCATTATTGTTTGTAATTTTATCTCACTGCATATCCTCACATTTCACTCTCTCTACACTATATCTATGCTTTATTAACTTACTGCTTACAGAACATTTGCTACTGTTGCTGCTTCACAATAAAAAATGCACCTCTGGCGAAACATGGGGCAACTTCTATTGTAGTGTGCACGCGCACAAATATGCAAAAATAAGCAAGTTTTCTCTTAGGTACAATCAAGTACAATCAATCATCGAAATTGCATCAGCAAGAGAAAAAATAAATTATGTTCTTTTTGGCTTTTTTGATAGTAGATCAGTTGTAAATATTGGTTTGCCTCATCGTAGCACATGGCTGAATGTAGAAAATCTAACCATGGTTTGCTAATGGTATTATGGAAAAATGCTAGCTATTACTGACTTCAGTGAAAAAAATATGAGTTTGTTTGTCTTTATTGTAAACAAATCTAATCCTTAGATAGTATAGATAGTATACACACAGCATTTATTGTCAAATCAACCAGGACCGAGATCCAGAAGGACTAAAGCTATTTTTCTAAAGTCATAATTTGGAGTGCGTGCTCAATGACATTGCCAGTTGATTTATGGTTTTTACCTGTGTGTTGTAACAGATTGGTAGGCAGCCATTGTAAACCACTGCAGGGATATCATTTCAAAACAACAGCTCATGAGTTGGAGAGGTAGGTAGTGACAGCTTTCTGGCACTCTGCATTATCATATTAAGGCATAGCAGTAGTTTGTCTTTTTTCCAACAACATATACTAGTTGAATAATTCAGATTATCAAGAAAGGAAAAAATATAGGTATTCACTGAATTCACAATTACAGTAACAGATCAAAATGGATATAACAAAATAATATCTATTATTAAAAACATGCATCTCTGGAATATTTGTATACACATTCTTCACATGGTAATGATGACCTATGTATCATCTGACCAGTGCTGTTGATTGAAGAAGAGATCACAAGATAGTGTAAGCATAGTGCTTGTGAATCTTATTTGTTATTTCTGCCAGCTGAGCTTCCTGTTACTGTTAAACTGAAATAAGAAAGGAGAAAAGAGGACATAACTGAAATATCTGAGGTTTTGGAGGAAAACTATGTCTGCTACTGACAGTCTGTCTTTTTTGCTGACTTCAAATTTGATGTTGCCAAATGAAAATATGACCTGCTGTCTTCCTCTTGCTGTTAACACAACATTAAACAGGATGTGCCCAGAGAGTCACAGGATTCCAGCCTGATCCACAGAGGCAGTGAAGAGAGAGAAAGAGAAAAAACTAACACATTATAGTTCTTCTGAGTCACTGGGCATCTCTGTCTGCCCCCACACTGCATGGATGAATGCACCTGGGAAGACTTTGTCCCCTAATTTTATTTGTTGGATTCCAGCTGAACCCTGACTTGTCTGGAACACTCATTTCAGCATGGGCACCATTTCATGCTTTTTATAATTCAAACAAAGCCACTCTGCGGGGGTGGCACAGCATAGATGTTTGTGTGGATATACACAAACATAAACACCTCTTTGAAAGTCAGTGATGTGTCCTAGCATGTAACCAAGCCAGACTGGTACCGTGGCAATATGAGATATGTAAGTGGGTGGGCAATATTATAGAACAGATTACAGGGATGCGAACTGTTGGTTCATTATTGGGATACTGACATGCGATATGCATTATGCAGCAGTGCATACTTGTACTACTACCTCAGCGCAATCTGATTGCTGGTGGAACCTATGCTTTTTTTGTCTGCCTGGGATCCCAAAGCAGTGCAAAAAGCAGAGACAAACGGCAACAATGAACAAACAAGAAATGGATTCCATTCACATTTCAATGGAATAGCGATCAGGGTCACTCTAATGTGGCAGCCTTCCAGTGTCTGATCAAGACCTGTAAGACAAACATATAAGAAACAACATCTGTGTTACATTCTTGGGACGGGAAATTTGGAGATGCTCTGTCACCACCATTACTTTCCTTTTTGCTGTATCTTTCTCACACTCATTAATGCATACATATTTAGGACCTTCATGAATGATTAGTTGTGTTGACATGAGGATTTCACAGTGTTGAGACAGTTGTAAATGTACTCTACCTTTAAGTTTTGTCTGTAGTTCTTTGAGGTGATGGGAGGTTTGAAATGACTGTTGTTGTGAACTGAAGTGAATTGTTCTGAATTAGAATAATAGCTTTATGAAAGGGGATATGTGTCAGCTATCCAGCTAGCTTAATAAAGTAAATGCTATTTGAAAAGATTTTTAAGGTATAAACTCTGTGCAACAAATTAAGATTGTGAGGTTCAAACCTGCTATCACAATAATATTATCTAAATGACTGTTTTCTGTTTTCTTTCTGCCGTCTGGGGGTTGTTTGCATCTGCAGCCTGAAGTAAAATTGGCAGACAGTGTGAGTCGTGGTCAGATGCAAAACTCACAAAATGCTGATTTTCAGTTTACTTTAAACAATCTAATTTAAACCTTTTACTGCTCCGTTTATATAAACTGAATAAAAAAAACTGCATGACTTATGACTGTCTTTTGAGACAGAGACTGGTGGTCCATCATCTACTTTGGTTTGTGATAGAGTAGCTGAGGTACAATGAGGCTTTATTTCACCTACTTCTAATGTTATTCTAAAAGCTGATTAGCTTCGAGGATAAGCTTCCATGTACTCAGCCAAATACTACACTGACTTGGTCTTTTAAATGTAGCTTGTAACTTCATGTGCCCAATATAGTTGTATGTAGTCCTTGGCTGTAGAACAAGGTGTACTGCTTTTAAGTAAGCTGAAGAAGAGAAATAAGTGCCAGAGCCCTAGCATGAGGAGAGCCCTCAAAAACTGTCATTTTCAGCAAGATTTACATTTTTTGTCATCATCACAAAAACTGTAATTCAGTGGTTAAATTTAAAGTTTGACAGGCAACTTTAGCTTTACTAAGTTTCATTATGCTGCTTCAATGCTGCACAAACTACACTAGCACTTATTGAAGCTTAGTACCATTCTGCTAATAAAACATGATTAAAATGAGCACTTTAGTTTTATTACAATAACCCTTTCTTAGTGTAGTGCTACAAAATATACTTACATAAATCATGTCATTTGGATTAAAATGTAACTATAGACATCTCTTTTATGTGATCACAGATAAAGTGATGATAAAGAAAAAGATAGAAAAAGTGCAGATAAGGACACTTGATATGTTAATATCTATGACAGCAGGAGTTTTAGCACCTGACTGCAGCATACAAATCTTTTATTGGTATCAGCAGTTAAAAAAACTATTATACTATAGTTTGCTATTATATCCAGTTTTTATTAGTGTGAATATGCTTTGGCAAACATATTTTAAGGTTTTGTTTCACTGCACCAATGTAACAAAGGGAGATTCGTTGGAGCACTCAAACCTCTTTATATAAAGTCTTTTCAAGAGGATATGATAGTAATTCAGAGTGCAATGATACACTTCCTAATAGCACTATTAACAAGTTCAACACCCCTACATCTCCCTTTGAGGGAGAATATCAAAGTTTCAGAGGCTCTTAATCTTAATGGGAGAATGAGAGCATAATTCATTAAATCATCAAATATTTCAACCACGAACCCATTAAGTCCACTAAGTACTTCAAAACACTGTGCAGCTCTTCAGATAGTTGCATTCAGCCGCCACCTTATCATATGATTTAATGCAACTCAGTGGTGGGAAAGTGACACAAACCCTGATTTAAAGTTTTCACTTCAGTTTCCATTTAACAAAAGCATTTTCTTTCCAGGGAAATGTCTTTAAATTGGGAGAGCATTACAAATGCAATAACTAACCTCGCAGTGAATTAATGTCGTACATTTTGTCTTACTTACTGTGCTATCTTGCAGTTTTTCGTTGTAACAAACCGTCCTGTGTAGTGAATGTTACACCTAACCACATTGTTGGTAAAGTCTGACTCCAGCACCAAGAACTTGGGATTAACCTGGAGCTGGAGATTAAACAAAGAGGGAAGATTACAATTTACCATAAACACAAATCATTGCAAACACTGGCTGCAAACAATGGCGCTGGTATAGATGAGAATAAAATATTCTTAAATGCATTATGAATAACTCTCAACTGAATGTATAGATCTTTTTGTGTGGACATTGGAGCAATATTGATTAAATAAAATATGCATGAACAACAGACAATATGATAGATGGGAAACCAGTGGCACTGAACCATAAGGTGCTGCAACCTGAAAAACTCCAGATAACAAGAAACCTAAAAACTTCATGACCTGGATCAATTTGTTTTGGTGGCCTTGACCCTTTCTCACTCTATGAAATGTACTCCTGTGCTGCTTGCTAACTTGCCATGCCCATGGACGTCTGAGTCTCACTTGACTCTTACCTTTAGTATATAGTTTCCTGGTTGGATGTCAGTGATATCTATCCACTGGCAGTCAATATCAGCATTGTAAGTATCGTAGCAGCCTGGGCTCAGACCCTGAAGAAACAGAGGCAAAAAGAGAGGTTGTAAGGAATACTGATCTATGCCAAAAACAGCTGTAATGGTCAAAAAGTGAATACGATCGGATTATCTAATAAACATGAACAGAGCATAGAAGTTTATTGCTAATGTAACATCAACAAGCTAAATTTCATCAGGGACCATTTTTTACTAATACATCAATTGTCAGATTTATGTATTGGTGAAACACTGATATGTTTATTTCATTTTTACAAGCGGACTAGTCACAAAATGCATACCTACAGGGGATGGATATTGGCATGGTTCCTGATAACTATGATGTGAACCACCAAAGAATAATTGCCATTATATCCACTTCTGATTTTGTTTCTTGGATTACCTGAGTGTGAGCAGTGCAGGCATATCGCTTCAGGTGACCAAAGTCACACGTGGTGTCCTCCAGGCAGAAGCTAGCCTTGTGTCCCTCCGCCACTTTACGACCAGTACTGACCTCAAGTAAATCATAATGGCTGAACTCATCCATACTATGGTAATGTCTGTCAGAATGAGCAAACACACAATCAAAGTGGGCATCAGAAAGTTCAAACCAATGCTAATATTAGCAGTTATACAGTGTATCTCCATGGTAAAGTGTCATAGGAGAAATTACAATTAGTCTATTAATGCCGTTATGCTGCTATTGTACTTGCTTTGCCTTCTTTGCTTAATTTTAGGTAATTCAAATTTAAACTTCTAAGACAAAAACTGAATTGATGTACTGTCTATTCAGCCCGGTGACCTCAGCTGTTAACATTTTGTAACTGACGTTGCACCTTGACTGAACACATCATAAATCATCAAAGGGTAATGATACTAATTAATGACAACAATAAAGCATTGCTGAAGCAAGGTATTAGCACCCTAATGATGTATGAATGTTACTAATTAGCTTGTACAAATCGGCAAGATCAGAGGTGTTTGCATGTGTGTGTGGGTGTGAGTTGGTGTTTACGCTTTTTTTTTTGTTTGAGCATGGTTATTTTTAAGCGTGCATGCACATATCAATGTGTGTCATTTGTGTGTCACAGTATGAACACATTGCTATGCCTCTGTGTTCGTGTGTTTGCACAGCTTTAGCAGCTTAGGAAAGCCTGGATGCACATGACCACTGATCATCTCAACTGAACTGGAACATCAACCGAGTGGCTCTTAGTGTATGACTCTGTCAATGAGCCGGTCCATTTGAAATCATCTGCAATATTAACTGCTATGTGGCTTGATCATCTTCCAAATGTCAAAGTGACCCAGGATGCTATTCGCTTTTTACAAGCATGCTGTGCACATAATTGTGGTGCAAGCAGGCATGTGCATATTTGCATTGAAAGGTGACAACATAATTTGATGTTGATGAGGAAACCCTACTTCTGGGTCACTATTTTGATGGATTTTTGCAAAACACTTGCAAGAACTGAGTTATTAAAACATAAAAAATAGAAATACGCATTCTTTGCAAAATTCGTTTCACTTTTTTTTGGGGGGGGGGGGGGGGGGGGTTGCCTTTCTTTATGTTCCTACATATACAAGTTTAAAGCATTTTCTTTAACTTGAGTTTACATGGTTCTGTTTTCAAGGACAATAAATTACAAAGAAAATACCTGCACCAGCACTGGAACACAGTGATAAGTTTAAGGAGTAGTTGATGGGTTTCTTTACATGATGTTATTCGTTATACAGATACAGTGTTATAGCAGCAAGATTTATATTCTAAGCAGCTACAGTTATAAAACTATTAATTAATGTATAGATGTAGTCTAATATGGAGAATGTAGGGGAAAACTAAATTCAAATAATAAAAAAGCCTATGCCAATTTAAAAAAAAAAAAACAATCAATACATTATGCATTACAGGAAACACTTAAATTAGTAGTTGTAATATTTTTTTTTTATATCATTGCTAAGTTCCTCCATTGCTTCGTCGTGGTGGAGACTGTAGCTATAGCGGGTGAGGTAAGCACTGGATCCGTTACTCTCAGACACTCAGACTATATAAATATTGCCCTTTTGCCTTACTTCATAGCCTGTGTTTCAACACAGCAACAGCTTTTACTGGAACAGTCATTAAAGATTGAAGGATGGCTTGGAAGGAAAAGTGGGTACTTTCCACTGATGGAGCAAGTGACCATTCAACGACTCATTTGTTCCATAGAAGAGCCAACCAATTAGGGAATGATTTCAGGTAGAAACCTGTCTGTTGTTATCTAAGGCTAAACACTGTCTTCATTCTAACTCAGGCCATAAATTACTATTTTGTCTCTTTTGGCGTACAAATATCGATGACTGTGGCTGTTTATATCCTGTTTTTTTATTGGGGGGTAAATGGGTACGCACGCAATTTGTGTGAGTGCATACATTCACATTTGTGTATAAAACAAGGAGGGAACTTGAAGGCCTGGAATGCTGAAACACAGCATTTGTTTGTGTTCCTGGAACTGGCATTCATTTCAGTGGCAGTCTTGAGATGATTATCTTCAGCAAGTGTGTGTATGTGTTTGTGAAATAGAAAGAAAGGGTGCAGGAAGCAAAGCTGGATGACGAGATGCCTGGAAGGGTCCCTCTCCTCTTTTGATTTTTGGATCCCCTTATTGACTATGTCAACTATAGGGAATGTAGTGTTGGAAGGACATATAGGGGATTTAACAAGAATAGCTTGTATTGGTAATGTACAAAACATTCCAATCCTTCTTAGTTGTGAGTCATTTTCCACTCGTCTAGCAACAAACAAGACTTTGAGGGTTCCTCAGATCAGAGCGAGGGTTATAAAACACAGGAATTACAGTAGGTTCTTTGAGAACTATTTAGCAGTGGCCTGCCATTTGCCTTCCAAAATGTGGAGGACCAGGATATGAAGACATACATCAAAGCACCTGCATAAATAGTGGCTGTAATCTTTGACCAAAAAGGTCACATAGCTTAATACAGTTGTAACATATGAGAGTGAGATAAATAGAGCACAGGCTGAAGAATTCTATTAGTAACTAGTGAAAAATGAGTCAAACAGTTTTAATGAACTTCTGATTCTTTCACCACTGGAATAAAAACATGATCTATCTGGATTTCTTTGTTCTCATTCGTGTAAAAAAAAAGATACAGAATTTCAACTTTTTACAACAATTGATGCTCAGAGAGAGCTCCTTTTTTCATACCTGTGTGCAAAAAATAGGAGTGGATGAAATGAAAGGCAAAACTGTCAACTGTCACTTGATTTGACAAAAATGTAGGGCAGGAAAGTTTATTGTAAGAATCTGGGCTAGAGATTTTCTTCCCCTAAAGAGGCTTCTTTGTAACCAAACACTCTGTCCCAGTAACCCATATCTGTGCTATCATACTTTAGCAGAAATTTGATCTGGTGTCATAGATCGACAGGAAAATTTGATTGATTTGTCATTCTGATCACACAGTCAGCGGAATGATTGCCTTGGCTTTCTGCCTCTTGGGAACCACTGTGTAAATGTAGACTGATGTCAAGCAGCAACAACACTGCCAATCTCCTAACGGCCAGTCAACATTCCTCTAAGATGAGAAAAGTAAGGAGAGCCTTGATCCTGTGTCAGCAAGCAGACTTGTTGAAATGGAGATTTAAAAAAAAAAGAAGCCTTCATTTAATATAATATAAGAAAAGAATAATATGTCTCAAATCACCCCTTCATTACTTCTCATAAATATTTGATCTTAGTCAGCTTAATTTATATATATACACTAAATAAACTCCAGCTTGTCCAGAATGCAGCAGCCAGCTGGACATGACTTCTATTTTAGCTTCTTAGTTACTGGTTAACTTTAGACTTGATTTGAAGATTTAATTGGCAGACTTTGAGGCACATTCTAGACATTCTAGACTAGACTTGCACTAAAGTATAGTAAAGATCATCTAACACCTTTTTTGCCAGGTGGCAGCCTGGGGTCCTCAGCCAAGGCCCTGTTAGTATGTCCAGAATCTCATCTGAGAACCTAAGGAGGCTATCAGCCTTATGTTGTTAGGGGACCTAGTCTCTAGAGCAGTCTTCATGAGGCGATCAGATTAGCGAGTTCCCTAATATCTCTTAAAGACATATTTCTATATAAGTTCTATGTACTGAGAAAGACAGTGAAAGTTCTGTTTGTCAAATTGGTCAAACCAACACAGCTGTATTCCATTATTTTTTGTGTAATGTGGCTTGGCTCTGGACTCCACAGGTTACCAACCTCAGATTACTGAAAGTGAAACAGGACTTTTTTAGTCAACCAGCTCAAGGTCTGTCCTTATTTGTGAAGTGATCATATAGGCTACAACACAGAGTTTTCATGATAGTGTGACACCCAAGACAGCTGACCTCACATCGCACTGAAAAACTGAAAAAGAATCTTTTAGGTGTCCCAGTTGGATATGCAGTCCTATACCCATTCATGTGGCCATATGGCAATAAAGCTTTTTATACTGCCATTCACACAGTAGTTAAATACTGTTGCTTATGTTTTATTCCTTAGTGCAAAAACACAGCTTGCTTGGGTGTGATGAATATTCTTGCTTTGGTGGATTCAGTGTAATTAACCATTCGTATTTGATACTTCTCCGACTCTACATTTTTAGCAACTAATCCTTGTAAGGATTTCTTATTATTCTTAATGGTATGTACCTGTCTCTCATGCACAAAGAACAAAAAATGTTCTCTTAATTGAAGTTGAAATAATTAAAACTGACAATTTTAAGAAAACAATGAGGACATATTTTAAATATATTGTTTAAAATAAATGCATTCATTCAACTGAATCTGGAAATCTGCTTTGCACTATTGTACATTATTAAGCACTTACTGATGACAGCTGTGCCACTCCCAGGTATGACGTGGCCTGTTCGGCATGAAGTCAGCAGTTCCCTTGTTCTTCACTCGCTGTGGAAATCGTAGCAGGACCCTCACATCATAGTCAGTGGTCTCAGAGGTATAGGCAGAGCTAAATTGTGCACATATACATGAAGACAAAAATGAGGGGAAGTGTTGGATGCAGGCACGTCTGTTTCTCATAACTAAGACAAGGAAAAAAGAGCCCAACTGAAAATCTTCGAGGCAGGAGCATAGTTACTAAATAATTCATTCTACAGATTAAAACCATCTCTCCAAACACACTGTTTCAACATGGGCAGTGGGGGGAAAAAACGCAACCTATACACAATTAACTTTTTGTGCGAAAAAGGAGACACAACCTCGAGTTCACAATACCACTGAAAATCTAAGCCATTCATCTTGTGACTGTTGTTGACATTGGAGTGTATGGCAAATTACAACAGCCCATCTGTGGGTGATTGCTGCAGACTCAAGCAGGATATGAAAGGGCTTTGAGGGATGGCTGTGCTTGTGATGGGAAGAGAGCAAATAGAGGAGCCACAGGGACAACACACTTCCATCATTTCAATGGTGTCCTTAGTGCAGAGGCAGTCAAAGGGCCCAGGCCTGAGGCTCAGGGGATGCTTTTCACCAACACTGAGAAATGAAAGTAAGGACAGCCTCTATCCAGTCTTTTAAAGGGACCAGGATTTAGCTCATGTAAGTTGTGCTGTTAGTCAACTTTTTTCATTATTTATTTCAGAAATTATTGCACGGAATGGATATAATCCTGAAGGCTGAGTTCAAATAATGGATGGTTCACTCGCCGGTTAATGCTGCCCAAAGGTGAAGCAGCTCATAAAAACATGCTAGTCTTTCATAAAACTTTACATTTTGTTGTTAATGCATAAACCAAAGTGTGTAACCTGGACAGGACTCTAGCCTATGAAAAGTGCTACACAATTTAGTGTTCCCATTTACTGTTTTTGCAAACAGGCTCAATGCTGCCCTTAACCCCTTAATGCCCAGTGTATCATATTCGATACATACAGATTTGTTTTTGTTTTTTATACACTTCTACATAAGAGTGACACCCCCCCCCCCCCAACCCCCCTGAAGAAACTAAATAAATTCCACAATAAAAGGGTATTGTGGAATTTATTTAGTAGAAAATGCAATACAAATTACAAACCATATATGGAAATTAAAATGTGATTCATTTAAAAAAAAAAAATCAATAAACTCGATTTTCAAAGAAATTACAATATTTGGTAATTATTTCATGGTTTGAACATTAAAAGGTTAAGCTTTTTAAAATAAGAATTTGTCACAAGCACAAAAACTAAAGAAATATACGAATAAACAAACATAGGATGTCTTTACCTGGACAGACATTTCTCCTCAGCAGCACAGCGAAGAGAGTACATGTGGGCTCTCTGAATATACGTCGAAGCCTGGACATAGTTGGGATCAGGGACCAGGTCAGGCAAACCTGAAATAACATATAGAGTTTTCAGCCTCTGTTGTCATTCACCAAGTTATCCAGTATCACACAATGGTGCTACAAAAGAAGTTCTAACATTTGGAAACAAAAAATATTTTTACACATATAATTTGAATGCTGTAGTAATGAATTCGCTGTAGTTCAAGCAGACAAATGCATTTAAAAAAAATCCAAATTCCAAGTTCACCTAGTTTTCAAAGTTTTTTGTTTTTTTTGTTTTTTTAAGAGAAAGGTAAATGGAGTGGTGTTGATGGAAGAGATAATGGGCAAAATTTCAGCAACATGGCCCACAGATCAAGAGTGGGTTACACTATAGACCCAGTGACCACTAATTACTGTGCATTCCAGATTATTATCATGGCTTTCTAATGAGATACTTTCGCTGTGAGGGGCCTCTTTGACAGAGGTGAATTAGGGGTCAAAGAGCACAAGAGTTACATCTAAATCCATTATCTACAAAATCCCCCAAACAAAAAAGAAGTATACAGCCTCACCCCGATTATATGTACTTATAGTGTCAGTCTTATTAAATATAAAGTATCATTTATTTAAAAGGTGGAAAAAAATATATACCTTGCTCGCCTACTTGCTTGGCTAATATAATGTGATCTTCCAAAATACAAATTTTGACATGAACATGTCACTTCAGCTTAACCTTAAATGTAACAAACAGACAAGTCATACCTGCTGGGGACAAGGATAAATTTGGAAATGTCTGAGAGTATTACAGAAGGGCTGATTGCAATTCAGCCCAGGTTTTTCACTATTTTTGTTTCTCAAAACAAGTGACAAAGATTAAGAGATGTAGCAAAGTAAACAGTGATACATAGAGAAAGCCAGACAGAGCGAGAGAATGTAATGTATGTGCCAGGGCAAAACAACAATGATCTCACACCAACTTCTGTTTTTAAAGTGGGTCACTGACCACATCTGTTAGAAAAACTGAGGAATAAGTTGAAAGAAAAAAAAAGCAGGCCTGACTTGCCAGCAATGGTCTGTGACATGGCTTATCACTTCTCTCTCTGTTTGGTTCGCAAAGGCCAGGCACATTTAAATGTGAGCTTGTTCAAACAACTGAAAGTCTAACCTTCTGACCTCTAAACCTGGAAATCACCAAATCAAGTGCAATCTTTAATTCATGTTGTAGTGCGAGTGCAATGGGGGTAAAAAACAAACAAACAAACAAACAAGCATATCTTTTGATTTAGGACCCACAATGATGTGTTTAGTTGTAGCATGTTGTGGAAAATACACAGAAATGTCCTGGCATCTAACATCCAGGTGAGTCTTCCCCCCCAACTTGCAAGTTTAAATAAGGACTTTCCCTTTGAGGAGGCTGTGTAAATATCCCATCTGACATCTCTCTCTGAAGAACACATACAAGACAGGGGAAGACTTCCTGCGCCAGACCATGTAAACACTGTAAACCAGTGTGAAACACAGAGGTTTTCCAACAGAACTCTCAACTCCAAATATTTTCTCCTCACCCTAGGAAGGCTTTGTTCTCTGCCCCCTAATCTTTTGAGATGTGAAAGTGGGTCTCTTTCAGAAGGATAAAGTGTATTGAGACGCCAAAGCTGATCGGCTCTCAACAGCATGTGACAAAGCCGCACATTACACTCTAAGTGGGGCACAGAGAAAAGAAACTGAATCTTGCCAAGCTTTTTATACCATCGAATATAGGATAATAAAAGACATGAGGTCTCCCTTTCTAGATACTCCCATGTTGAGCTAGAGCTGTTACTGCAAAAAGATTGGAATACTTAAAATTCAGTGTTCTCATTTGAATATGTAGAATCATAATCACAACATCTGACCCACATGGTTAACTCTAAACTCAAATATTCCTTTATTAGTTTATTTATATTTTCCACTTCTTCTTGCAATATGGCATCTATGATGCATCTTTGATGTTTATTAAACATTTTAGTTTTGGTGGTCAGTGAGCATGTTACAGATTAACTTTAGTGAGATGTTGAAATCTTTTCTTTGTATGCGAGAAAATAGTGGTGAATGTAATGAATGCAATAACTGCAGCACTGTACAAGTTACTGTATAATTATTCTCACTCCTGACTGTAGGAGGCTTTGCTGGTGAATATGAGAATATGAATATTGAGCTATAAGGGTAAAGCTGGGTTAGATTTCTTTGCCAGAAAACTTCACTGAAGATTACATAGTATTCACAAAAACACTGTAAAGGAGTAGCTTCCAAAACTAGAGGCACACAAAGCCTACACAGACAAAATCACATTTGTGGCAATATAAAGTAAATGGCCTTGGTTGATCACCTTTATTTTGCAAATACGTCTCCGTTTTAATCATAATTTGATAAACTTATTATATGCTGAGGATGGCAGAGACATGAGTTAAGCCTTTCCTCTTTCTAGGCCTGGGTTGTGGCTCATGTAAAGTGCCTCATAGCCAGTGTGGGTCAAGAAATATAACAAACTTGTTAAACTGTTCTAATTTTGCACATATGGTTCTAGGGCAACATATTGTAGTATGTCACATCCTATTGGCTGCATATTATCTGGCATTCAAGCTGGTGGTTGTGCACTACAATCACTGTTAACACCTGAGAAACAACTGCAGCTATTTGTACATTCATGTTTTTGTTGCCAGTGATGACATTTACCATGTTGCCCACCTCCGCTTAACCTAAGACCTCTATGTGCTTGGTATTTTACCTTTGAACTGATTTTAGTAGAAATTATTTGTAATGAGAATTTTTGTTATTGCAACTGATACAGATTATACTTGGTGTGTATTCTGTGCTTCACAGTGTCTGATACAATACACAATTGAATTTAAAAATGACAGTGTAAATACACTTCTCTTCTTACATCACCTTTAACACAACTTTACTATAGATCAGAGTAGTTATTATGATACTGTACCAGTTTAATGCCTTGCCGTGACGCAGTGCAATAAAAATGTCAGCTTTTCAACAGCTCCCAGTGACTGAATCTTTATCACAATGATTACTGAGGGCACTAAGGCATCTGCACACATGTTGGCTTTTTGTGCCTTGGAAATGGCTCCCAGCTCTAGAGTATTTAATGAATGAGTCTTGTAAGGCGTACAGCACACTAGAGAGACTGCTGTGCAGTATGGCAGATTATTGAGTAAAACAAAACGATAAACCTGCATTAACAGCCTGAGAATCTCATTGGAGGCCCTCATCTCCTCCCTATTCAAACCAGACACAGCTTCTGGCATGCAGAATATAGACACACATGTTGTTTGCATTGAACTAAGTCATTTCAAAATCTACATAGTGCTGAAAATAAACTTTTACCTACTGAGAACAATACTGTAATAATTTATGAAAATGAGTGTTATTAATTGCTAATAGTTTAAAAGAAATCATAACCTATGGCAAATAAACATTTCAAAGACAGTTCACTGCATGCTTTGACCCTCCTCATACTTCCCCCGAGGACTCTTACTAAATATTTATTTGATTTCCTGTAGCTGAAGCAATGGACCCCATGTGTTACAGGGACTTTCCACACTCTCCCTTCCCCTAAGGGAGTGGTGAAGTACTGTATCACCCTCCCTTGTTTCCCCTCAACTGCCATCAAACCCAGGAGGTAGCCACCAACACCCCGTCACCAGCCCCCTCCTATGAGGTCACCACCATCATTACTAAACTCCACACGAACATGAACCAGTGCACTTTGTAGACGCACAGCACACCCCCACACAAAACACAGGGTTTCTTGTGTCTGCTCTCTGTACATTGGCAGGCTTTGCTCGGCACCTGGTTTCAATAACCATACAAGTGGGAAAAGATGAACCTTGTGTCGACTTTTCTTTGTTTGTAAACTGAAAGATGTTGAATTTTAAACAGCTGTTTCATTCCGATTACTTCAGATTTCTGATAAACATGGAAGAAGATGACTGGAAAAACTTTACGGTGTACTTGAAAGGGTGGTGGCCTTTCTATTATTCTCGGTCTTGCATATTTTGCATTCATATCTAGAGCAACAAGAGAGATCAGATGGCCAGCTTTTCATTTTTTGCCTCACAGACTGAAATACCTTGGGTGAATGCCTAGAACTGAACATGTGCCCTGTATGAACTGAAAATGTCAAATATAATAAGTGCTTCAAGATTTCCGTGAAAACCAAACACAATCTTGGATCTAAAGCCATTTCACTTGTGTCACAGCCTAGTTTAATATTATTAAGATGTAGCTAAATGCGCTAACCAAAGTGGTCAATGAAAGATACACTGTGTTAGTTTATCAATGCCAAAATAAACCACACTTTACCTCTCTGATTTGGTCGGTACACACTAACACCATTCGAATTAGGGTTTTCAACGGCAGAATTTAGAGAATTTCTGCCTGAGGGAACGGATTGTACGAAGGGAGGCTGGGGTCTTCCAAATGGAGGAAACTGCTCATATTGGGGGCTCCTGACTGGCGGTTGATTAGCAGGTCCTGATCTGTCTACTATCACAGGAGGGGCCTGGTTGGCATCAGGGGCAGGAATGGCAGGAGCAGATTCCTCATTGAAGAGACTGTGAGTGTATCTGTGGTCCAGACCATCAGCAAATGGCAGCTGGGGAGCACGTGCAGGCACCACAGGATTGGATGCGTAGCCATATGACTGGTAGTAATGATAGCCATCATCAGTAAAGTCAGACGGAGAGCCTGGGAGCACAGGGGCCAAACCACCTCCATATATACCTCCAGTATACCCTCGTCCAGTGCCATATCCTGTTCCACCATACGCTCCACCAATAACAGGCTGAAAGGGGGGCTCGTAGCTCCTGACTGGTACATCCCCGAAACTGGGGTCATAAGGCACTGGTTGGAAAGGAGGCTGTTGAGGCAACGGGTACTGTGGGTAGGCTGGTATGTTATATGAAGATGAAGAAAAGGAAGAGGATGATGATACTGAGGAAGAGCCTGTAGATGGCCGGAAGCGACTGCTAGAGGATCCCTGGAATTGGCTACTTCCAGTGCTACCTGTGGTTTGTCTCCAATTATCAGGCACTTGTCCAAAGCCAAAAGGATGCCTTGCCTGTCCACGGACAGTTTCAGAGGATCCTCTTGAAGGAGCCTGTCTGCGGACATTGCCTCCTTGAGGTCTGCGTGAAGAGCGTGGACGAGAATCTGCCACAACCACCCTCGGACCTCTGTCCTGGGTCCCTTCTCCAGCAGGAATGTATTCAGCTCCACTGTTCAGTAGGCTAAAAACCTGGCCATTGTTCTCCCACTGAATCACCTGCCTCCACGGGGTGGAAGAGCTGTCCTGCCCTTCACCCTGGCTCTGTCCCTGAGTCTGTGTGGCAACCTGAGCCTGCCCTGAACTCAACGGGATGAATGCCAAACATGCCACAAAAATAGAAAACATACTGGCTCCAACGACAGCACACCTCCCAGAAAACCAGACAAAAAAACAACAACCTAAAAGCAACAAAAACAAACTAACAAAAAAATACCTTCCAAGTCCACCAGAAAATCAAACTTAAACCACCTGCAGTTCTGTCAATAAAACATGTGTTTCCTCTTCCCGTAGGTAGCGCTTTGGTGCAAGTGTTGAGAAAGATGCAGAGTTGAAAAGCCTGTGGTTGAGTGCATCTGTGGTTCTTCACTGCCAGCAGCAGAGGAGGTTGAATGTGCATTCAGGAGCAATGACACCCAGGAGAGTGAAAATGGGGTTCAGCAGACCCACTATTGGTGTTACCCTCTGCTAGTGCTATGAGAATATGCCCTGACTTCTCGTGTGTCTTCTAGTTCGCCTGTCAGTAGACTGAGCATTGCTCTCTACCTTCAAAAAAGAAAAGCCTGTGCACTGCACGACTGCAAGCTTCTATTTGCCTGATTGCTTACAACGGGTTGTGAAAAAAAACCTCAAACTTTTTTTTTCTTTTTTTTAAGGGGAGGTCCTGCATGGCCCTAGTGCTAGTGATATTCCTTACATGAGCTCCCCCAGAGTCAATATTATTATCTTCAAAGGAATTCAGACATAGTAAAACATCTTTCTTTTATCCTTGCGTGAATTCTTATAAGCCGATATAGACAGTGTGACCTTGACTACTCCAGAGGCTTGTTAAATTGACACTCTTTTTTTAAAACTTTTGAAATTACAGCACCCTTGTGCAGATGGTTAATTACCTAATTGGTTACAGGAGTTGTCACAAAACCACTGATGCAAGCCACACAATAAATATCCTCTGGTAGCATAAAGCACTTCTTAACTTTGAAAGGCATTTTGAGTGGACTTTGCAGAGTGAACACAGAGTGAATATAAATGGGATATGCTCAATGTAATATAAGCTATTCTCAAATATGAATGAAATAATATCATCCTTCAACACAGTTCTCTCTTTATATGGTGAATTTTAGAAAATGTGTTTTGTATGCCCCACCCAAAGAAATATCAAACTACGGTCAATTACAACAGTGTTCAAAACCCTCCTCCCATCAAAAACAAACAGTCCTCCCTTCTCCACCCCTCATTCCCTTTTTTACTTGTAGTTGAATGCACAAAAGACATGCTGAGAGTATATTCCATGTTCCCGAGCAAGACAGAACTGCGTGAATACTTCTAAATCAGTCGTGCACTCTGAGGCCCTCATTTATACAATGTTCAGTGAGAAAAGTCATTAGTAAACACATTCACTTGGGATTTGAAACTGTTTGGTTGCTGCTTGCCTTGATAGAGTGCACGCAGAAAGAATCAGATTTCTCCGTTATCAAAGTCAGCAGTTTGTATTTTCCTTGGCATGTCTCACCGGGGCAAATGGCCACAACGTGCCACAGACCAAAGAAAGGACAACATTCTTCAAGAGCTGTAGTGGTAAACATTTACCATGGCTCTCTTAAAAAGGATAGAGAAAACAACCTGAAGCTGATTTCAGTGTGTCATGTAAATGTAGTACAAGGAAAAGCATCATTAAATGTGTGAGTTTGTGTGAATTTTTGCTGTGACACTTTATGAGGTGATTTAAAGTGGCATAAAAAAATTCCTTTAGGAAGGACAATGTCCAATACTTCATACCCACATTGCCCCACTTTGTTGAGTACTTATTAAAGCTGAGATTCTTTTTTTCTTTTTCTTTTTTTAGAGCAACCTTGTTTTTATGACTTGCATGCTCCTAGACTTCTTTTTTGACTAGTTAAGCTTGAGGGTTTTTCTTTTCCTAATTACAGATTGATCCCAGAGGATTTTCCTGGGAGTCAGAAATTGCTGCTTAAAAGAGGAAGACCAATAGAGAGCCCCGGTGCCTTGAAATCTTGTCACTGAGACATTCCTTAGGGATTAAGCTAAGTTGTGAGGCAAGGTTGGCTGTTTTTGTGACTACTGTGTGCATCTGCTGTCTGCTGGAAACACCATGTACCCTGTGAAGTACGGTGAAAGAACACATTGATCTCAGTGGCTATACAGCACAGGAGGAAAACCCAGGGAGTAGGTATCCTGCTGAGAGCAACCTTTAGTTGCACTGAATCAGAGCTAGGCATCCTTTTATATACTTAGAACTTTATCCTATGAAACAGTGTACAGTATGTAGACAGTACATACCGACGTTACTGAGTGTTATTAGTCTAGAATTATATTGAATGGAATGTTTAGTTTAACTCTTTACAAACACTTTTAAATCAGGCGAGATTTCTTTTCTTTTCTTTTTTTAAAAGAGCTGTCTCTTTTCCATAGGGATGCTTTTTCTGCAGTGTAGATTTCAAGTTAATTTTGACAACTGACACAAGATCACATAAGCAAATCACAATATAATGAAAAAACCCTCTCTTTCTTAGAAGAAAAAAGTTTGCTGCTGACAGTTGGCATAAGACCTGGGTTTCACAATATGCATATATATATATATATATATATATATATATATATATATATTGATCCTTCCCTTATTTCCAAAATGAAAGACACTGTCTGTTACACAACTAAAAGATAGATGAAAACCATGCAGAAAAAAGACAAAAGTTATATTGGCTGTCAGTGTAGAACATCTACCTTCTTGCACATACCCACAATGCCCTGTATTTGTGTGATGTAAAATGGAACAACGCAGCAATAGTTCAGCAAACATGGTTTTATGAAGTGAGACTTGTGTTACGGCTAAATTTGTGTATTCAATGTCAAACATGAAAACCCCACTTCCTGAAGTCGGCTAAGAATTTGACACATTCAGCATTTTGTTGTCCTACAGCTTTCCTTCCCCATCTGTAATCTGCTTGAGAAACATAAAAGATTGCTGTGGCGGCATTTTTTGTGGAACATTTCCAGCTCTTTGGCAAATGATTTTTGGGTCATGTTGGGGAGTTTTTTTGTTTTGTTTTTTTAAATTTAATCCGAACATTAAAGAATACAGAGCCTTTGTTGTTGAGGAGCATTGATTTGATCTGTAACGTAGGTGTTAAAATAGGTCAGTGAAATTGTTTCAACATTCCTGCAATAACAAAAGGGTTTATTATTTCAGTTAAAACAGGCCTGCAAGTACAGTACACCAAACAATAAGTTCATTTATAGCTTTACATTAAAAAAAATCTAGTTTGTACTTGAGACTCGCAGCAATCCACAACCACAAATTGCAACTGTTTGACACTGTAATAACTGTTGACTCTTGAGGAACACATCAGATCCCCTTCGCTTTTATCTTTATTCACAGCATCTCCAATATTAAGTAATTATTTCCATTCACAACTTCCTCTTCACTACGGCAGGGATTCAACAGCTGAGGTAGGCGATTGCACGCACATTTGGTAATACCTTTGGAGCAGTCAGCCTTTGAAGTACCCACCTGCTTTCCATTAATTTCATTTTCATTCAAGGAGAGTTATCAGGCACCTGCACTCTGTTCTTGGCTCAATATCAGATACTAGGAGACAGAAACAATGAAAATACCTTCAATCACAGGATCACTTAAATTTGTTTTTCTTTCCTTGCTCAACATTAAAATGAACTTGTGATCCTGCTGTTAAAAAGACTCATATTGATTGACTGTTTCAATCTTAAATGTGCTGTAACAAGGTGCTATTTTTTGTGGAAAACACTTCTGTTTTATAGTGCCATTAGAACTGGGGTAGTTTTCTAAATGTGTTCACACAACAGCAGCGCTCAGTTATGAGGTCCTAAATGCATGTTGTGAGTTTTTGTACTCCAAAGTGCAACACCATAAGGTACAGTTAAAGCTAATAAGCGAGCAGCTAGAAGCTCAGAGTCTTTTTAAACAATCCCTGTATCTTTAAAAAATATTAAAGCAAAACAGATCTTTTTTTATTTTCTCTGTCAATCTGGAACTAGTGAAGACTTCATATAGTAATCTTAATTTTATATAAAATTGTGACTCACCGCCCCTATGAAGATTTAAAATGCTGAGATAAATCCTAGTTGGATTTATGAGCACATGTTGAAAAACCTCTTTTCTAATTACTTCACATAGACCTAAAGATCTGTTAGTGACCATCTCCCAATCCCCAGTCACAATTTTAAAAAATTTACATTCCCTGACTGGTTATCAGTGGTAACTAATGGTAACTAGAGGTTTCTGGCAGTTGCTGCAATGCTAAAGATCAGTTCATGTAGACCTAGACACCGGTCAGTGTATCATATACTACATATATCATATATAATTTTAGTATATAAAAGGAGCACCTATTACTTTGAAGGCAAACATATTATTTTCAGTGCTAACACACACGTTTACTTTGAAAAATAGTGTCTTTAGTTTTTGGTTTGTTTGACACTTTTTCAAGCTCCATCACAGCTCGGAAAGTAGATGGTGAGTTTTCTCAGACAGATCCACTTTTTCCATGGAAGCTACAGTCGACAGCAGCAATCTGCTAGTGATCAAAACAATCAAATCAAATGTCATCGTCCAGTAGTCCACTCACTAACTGGTTAGGGAATACACATTGGAATTCATATAGCAACAGTGCATACGCACAAATCAGTGTGTAAATTGTGTGTACGAACATGTACAAATGAGTGATTTATCAATATGAATTTGTTTGTACTTGCAAGCATCTCTCTTGCAACATTGTGACTACTTTTACACTTCACCTGGAGGTAAATGTGTTTTCTTATATAAAGAAATGGGGCCATGGTAGAATGCTGATAGTATGTAGACACTATTTAGATAAGAGCTTGTTGATTCAGAATGATTTTGTATTCTTAAAACACGCATGGTGGTAAGAACAAAATATGCCAGTTGTTCCATACTTTTGTGTAGGGTAAGAATCAAACTGTGGCTGAGGTTAAGGGAACAAAGAGCTGTATGAGGTCATTTGTACTTGTTTAGTGTCAACAAATTACTAAAGAAAGAAATCCTCAAAAATAAGCAATTAAGCAAAGCACATATATACAGTCGCTGGCGCATACAGCCTTACCCAGATAATACAATAAATAGATGGAGAGTCTCCACATGAAGATTCAAACTCTTTAGTGATCCTCTCATAAATAAGCCTGAGTCATGAGCACTCTGACTTCCTTTGCTACCGTACAAATGTCTGGAAGGAGATAGATGTTTTCACTCTTCACACATTGTATGTGAGCTCACTGGGGTATTAATCTGCTCATCTGCTCTGTCTGTTTAGGTGTGAGTTCATGACCTGTAACCCTCGTTTCAGATGCAGAGTCTAATTTGAGCTCGGATCCCCTGTGACAGTGGCCTTTTGCACACACCGCTCAACCTCGAGGGAAGGACACAGAGGCAACACACAATCTAAATCAGAGATTATAATGCAAACAGCCCTGTGGGGCTCACTAATGACTAAGGTGAGCCTGAGATGCAGCTCCAACTCTGGTTTAGAATATCAATTAGGTCTCTCAGGGACGTGGAGATGGAAGGAAGTGACTGGCATAGTAAGCGCCTAGCGCTTGTCTGTGGGCACCACTAGCACACGCTCTGCACCACAACGACTGCCAGGAGATATTGAGCAAAAAGGAAAAGAGGGAAAACAAAGTCGAGAATTGTAAGGTGGTGTGGTTGGGGGAAAGTGATGCAAGAGGGCGAATTCCATTGTCATGCGTTTTCCAAAGAAAGAGGAGCTTGTAAATTTGTTCGAGCAGCCTATTCAATTAGCTCCAGACATCCACAGCTGGTCCCCAGGGAATCATCTCCACAGATGTGTTGTGTGGTGTTGTCTCCACACCCCAGAGAAGCACCCTTCTTCAGCTCTCTCCCTTTCTCCCTCTCCTTCTCTCAACTCTTTCCTCCCCTCTTTGTTACATACTCCTGACAACAACAAGGTACTGGTAATCAGATGCTGGCTGAGTTGGTATATACAGAGCACAGAGCACAGACAACAGGCTGAATCTGAAATCATCTCACACCGCCGGTTGATATTGTTCAAGGACAAAGAGTCATCCCAGGCCCTCCTCTCTCTAGACACAAAAGCAGGCATACTCAAACACACCCATATTCAGAGTAATGTACAAAAATAATGGAAAACCCAGCGTTTACTGGATTCATGAAGACGTGGAGTGCTTGTAGGGCAGCATAATGTTACTATTTCATTAGTCTGATACGAGCAGACTAACCTTTGACACAATAAGCTTCGACCATAAGTAAAAAAAAGAAGGCAAACTTCTCATTTGTAGTCTGCAACCATTTTACTTTGGCTTATACCAGTTTCTGTCAGATACAGTATTATTACTGTATCTGACAGAACTATTATAGTTAATAGTGTTATAGTCAAATCAAAAAATATTCAATCCCATTGATGATTTGTTCCTTCTGTGACCTGTGTCAGACCTTTCAACAAAATTTAGCATAGGATCAAAGGACATTTAGGCAATCAGAGAATTCAAGTTTTAAGTTACAACTGTAAAGTGATCCAATAGTAAAAGCAATCATCAGCACGTCGCAGAGGTGTGGACTCGAGTCACATGACTTGGACTCGAGTCAGACTCGAGTCATTAATTTTATGACTTTAGACTTGACTTGAAAAA